>NC_064640.1:605000317-605671567 GCF_023864345.2 Schistocerca serialis cubense
TCACCTAGAATTTAGAACTACTTAAACCCAACTAACCTAAGGACATCACACACATCCATGCCCGAGGCAGGGTTCGAACCTGCGACCGTAGCGGTCTCGCGGTTCCAGACTGTAGCGCCTAGGACCGCTAGGCCACTCCGGCCGGCTCTATTGGAATTATTCAGATTTCTGTAAGAGAGGCAGTAGTGTTGCCAGTAATGGGAACACGTATAGAAAATTGAGCTGAGGGGCTACTTAGTTAGTGGAATAGAGGTTATTAGTGACGAAATTATGTATGTCGACTTGCTCATAGAAAACATTTGCTGGTAAGTTTGTGATAAAGGTTTTATTCGGTTTTTTTAATTAAATGGGACTGTTCAAAGAAGACATCTGTCTGGTATTTACGTATTTTTAGTAACTATGCAGCAGATGGTATGAGGATTCTTCGTTTATTATTATATGGGCCTATTCCAACGGAGCATGTGTCTAGTACTAAGGTTTATTGGTGATGATACAGAGGATAATGCAAGTACCATTGGGTGTATTGGGTGGTAATTATTGTGCAAATGTTGAATGAGTAAGTTAAGTAGGAAGCTATTATTGTACTGAAAGCGCTTCAGTGAAATTTGCCCTGAGGTAGGCCAGCCGGGGTGGCCGCGGGGCTCTAGGCGCTACAGTCTGGAACCGCGCGACCGCTACGATCGCAGGTTCGAATCCTGCCTCGGGCATGGATGTGTGTGATGTCCTTAGGTTAGTTAGGTTTAAGTAGTTCTAAGTTCTAGGGGACTGATGACCTCAGAAGTTGAGTCCCATAGTGCTCAGAGCCATTTGAACCATTTGAAACCTGAGGTAGAACTGAAAGCACAGGTTTTTATGGGAGTTCCTTGTCGTGTGTTTTTGGATAAGGATTTCAGCATTAGTTCGAAAAAGAAAGCAGCATAGATTCACACACGTGAATAATACAAACGTAACGTCGTTTGACCACCGAAGAACCTCCCGTATGGACGATGTAGTAATAAGCAGCACTGGTGTAGAGAAACAACTGAAGCTGTTAGTGACAAATAATTCGCCAGGTCCAAATGTAATCGCAATTCGGCTTTAGAAAGAGCACTCTACAGCACTGGCTCCTTATTAAACTTGCATTTATCGCGAATCTCTCGCCCATCAAGAAGCCCCAAGCAACTGGAAAAAAGCGAATTTGACTCGTGCATAATAAGGATAAAAGAATGGACCAGCAAAATTACAGACCAATATCCCTAACATTTGCTTGCTGTACGGTCATTGAACATATTCTCAGTTCGAACATAATAAATTTTCTTGAGACCGAGAAATTCATGTCAACGAATCAGCACGGTTTTAGAAAGCATCTCTCGTGCGAACCTCAGTTTGCCCTTTTCACAGATGATGTACTGCGAGCTATGTGTGAAGGGCAACAGGCTGATTCGATATTTTCAGATTTACGGAAAGCATTTGGCATGGTGCCCCACTGCAGACTGTTAACGAAGGTACGAGCACATGGAATAGGTTCCAACATATGAGAGGCTCGAAGAACTAACTGAACCTATTATTTAGTCCTCGACGGTGAGTGATCATCAGGGACCAGGGTATCGTCAGTAGTGGTCCAGGGAAGTGTGATAATCTTTTCTATACTTAAACGATCTGACCGACCGGGTAGGCAACAATCTCGGGTTGTTTGCTAATGATGCTGTAGTGTACGGGAAGGGGTCGTAGCTGAGTGACTGTAGAAGCATACAAGACGACCTATACAAAATTTATATTTGGTGTGATAAATCGCAGCGAGCTCTAAATGTAGAAAAATGTAACTTAATATGGATAAGTACGAAAAACAAACCCGTAATGTTCGGAGAGAACATGAGTAGTATCCTACTTGACACAGTCACGTCGTTCAAATATCTGGGCGTAACATTGCAAATCAATATGAAATGGAACGAGATAGTGAGGTTTGTGATAAGGAAGGAGAATGGTCTACTTCGGTTTATTGGGAGAATTTTTGGAAAGTATGGTTCATCTGCAAAGGAGACCGCATACAAAACTCTAACATAACCTTGAATAGTGCTCGAGCGTTTGGGATCCGTATCAGGTCTGATTAAAGGAAGACATCGAAGCAATTCAGAGGTAGGTTGCTAGATTTGTTACCGGTAAGTTCGAACAACACGCATCTGCTGCGAAGGTTCATCGGGAATACAAACGGGAAACCCTGGAGGGCAGGCGACTTCCTTTTCGAGAAGCACTATTGAGAAAATTTAAAGGAGCGGGATTTGAAGCTGATTACAGAGTAGTTCTTCTGCCACCAACATAAATTTCGTGTAAATACCACGAAGATAAGATACCAACAAATTGGGCTCATTCGGAGGCATGTAGACAGTCGTTTCCACTCGCTCTATTTGCGACTGGAACAGAAAAGGAAATTACTAGTAGTGGTACAGAGCACCCTCCACCATGCACCGTACAGTGGCTTGCGGAGAATGTATGTGATGCAGATAAATAGAAAAATAATATAAATTAAGAGAGGTATTGGTTGTGTTTACTGTATATGTATTTTCATGTCTGTGTAGTGTAATTATTTTGGTTTTTCTTTCATTACGTGTAGTTACGTTAGTATGTATGCCGTGTGATGCAATGAACACAGCTGGTGTGAGAATGTTACAGGTTTATCTCCATCAGAATGAAGAGCAGAAAGCAAGTTGAGTAATTCAGTGAAATTTGCTTCTTGTACTATGTGTGAGGCCTTAAGGCAGGTTTAATTTCATGTGTAGACACACTCAGATTTATTAGGATAATATTTATTTGTCAGTTTAAAGTAACTTCGGGAGAGATATTTGTGTTTGCATATTTGGATGCAGCGTAACAGTGAAAGGCAGGGTTGTAGAATTTGATGACAGAGATGGCGAAGAGAGATTATGACAAAAAGGGAAAACACTAGTGGTGTTATGATGGTTCATTTAGAGGATGAGTATGATCCAATGTTTTAAAGAATTTTGGGGGTTTATTACGTGCAGCTGTGTGAATGGCGTTGTGTTTATAAGAGTAGCTGGAAAGAAAGCAATGAGTGAGTTAACTGATTGAAGGTGTGAAGTAAATGTGAGCTGATTAATTCCATGTTAATCAGTGTGTGTGTTTGTAGATTCTGTTGCGTGTAGCTATAAGAATTTTGGAGGATTTTTATTGTTTGTGAAAATACATCTACCAAAGCTTATGGGGAATGAAATCTAATATACCGGGTGATCAAAAAGTCAGTATAAATTTGAAAACTGAATAAATCACGGAATAATGTAGATAGAGAGGTATAAATTGACACACATGCTTGGAATGACATGAGGTTTTATTAGAACCAAAAAAATACAAACGTTCAATAAATATCCGACAGATGGCGCTTCATCTGATCAGAATAGCGATAATTAGCATAACAAAGTAAGACAAAGCAAAGATGATGTTCTTTACAGCAAATGCTCAATATGTCCACCATCATTCCTCAACAATAGCTGTAGTCGAGGAATAATGTTGTGAACAGCACTGTAAAGCATTTCCGGAGTTACGGTGAGGCAGTGGGGTCGGATGTTGTCTTTCAGCATCCCTAGAGATGTCGGTCGGTCACGATACACTTGCGACTTCAGGTACCCCAAAGCCAATACTCGCACGGACTGAGGTCTGGGGACCTGGGAGGCCAAGCATGACGAAAGTGGCGGCTGAGCACACGATCATCACCAAACGACGCGCGCAAGAGATCTTTCACGCGTCTAGCAATATGGGCCTTTTTTTTGTTATCATAAAACCCCATGTCATTCCAAGCATGTGTGCCAATTTTTACCTCTCTGTCTACATTATTCCGTGGTTTATTAAGTTTTCAAATTTATACTGACTTCTTTTTGATCACCCGGTATGTAGTTGCGTATCCATTTTGCCTTATAAACGAGGTCTAATGCAAATAAAATGTTTAGATGTGTGTGAAATCTTATGGGACTTAACTGCTAACGTCATCAGTCCCTAAGCTTACACACTACTTAATCTAAATTATCCTAAGGATAAACACACACACCCATGCCCAAGGGAGGACTCGAACCTCCGCCGGGACCAGCCGCACAGTCCATGACTGCAGCGCCTTAGACCGCTCGGCACTAAGGCAAACAAACATTAATGTAGGAGGAACAATGCAGATTTAGCTTGCTGAAAATTAAATATTGGCAGAGGAAATTAACTTGAAGGAGATTTATTTATATATATAAATTTATGTCAGCTAAAGTCAAGTCTGATGCTTGGGGTAGTATTATTATTGAAGTAAATAATATAAATTGGACCATTAAGAAAGGAACTGAAATTTGTTTTTACGTACACACACCAAAATATGTTTTGCATCACCCCGGTTCTCAGAACGCCTGAGAACAGACGTTGACTGAGGATACTGAATCACAGACACAGTCCCTTCGACTGTTCAGAGATGTCACTAAAACAGCTCAAAGACGTAAACAAACATGCATGAGCAGCAGGCGCTGCTGACGGAGGGGGTCCGACAGCCGATCAATTCGTCATTCCAACAGGAAGGAGGTACACGGCTCGTGTTGTCTGTGTTCAACCATGCCTAGACGGTCAATACCGCGGTTCGATCGCGTCTGCGAGCTTATTTTGTGCCACGAAGTGCACTCAATAAGGGAAGTGTCCAGGCGCCTCGGAGTGAACTAAAACTACGTTGTTCGGACATGGAGGAGATACAGAGAGCCGGCCGGGGTGGTCGAGCGGTTCTAGGCGCTACAGTCTGTAACCGCGCGACCGCTACGGTCGAAGGTTCGAATCCTGCCTCGGGCATGGATGTGTGTGAGATGTCCTTTGGTTAGTTAGGTTTAAGTAGTTCTAAGTTCTAGGGGACTGATGACCTCCGGAACGCCCTATACTTGCAATGTTAAAATAACGCTTATAAATTACATCTTTCCTCACAAAGTATTTGAGGTAGGAAGTTGAACTTTTTACAGATTATTTATTGGAATATGGGCTACAACTTAACACAGGGATTTTACAAAATTTTAGTTCAGTTATTAAAGATGATTTTTTTTCAATTCTAATGAAAATTCACAACATTTTTTTGCAATTTTTTATTTATATATTCAAAAATATATAGTTTTTTGGAAAAAGGCTGTGTTAAATTATGAAGAAGGTACTGTGTAACATTTACTGAAAGTTTGAAACAAATATGTTTGGAAGATCCTTAGAAAACATGTAATTAGTATGAGAAAATAAAAGTTTTGGGAATCGAGCGACAAAGATTGGATTAACTTTTTAGTGCATTCCAGGTCCATAGGATGGATTATCTTCATCCTATGCAAACTCCTCCTCCAACTTCCTCTTGTTCCTCCTCCTGTTTACTCTTGCTTGTATTTCTAGACTCTTTATAGCCCTGTCTGCAGCCCGAAGGCGTTCCTTGTCTAAAGCAAGCATCGCTCGTACCATGTTAGAACCTATCTTCACTCCCATATTTCTAAATACCTTGCACCTTACAATGTTGCCATCATTGAAAGTCGCAACAGCATCATACACACCAAAGTGAAGTGTTTCTATTCCAACAAATACAGTCTTGGGGATTCTCGACCATATAACACTATTTACACTTTCATTGGGGTTTTAAGTTTTTCCGTGAATACACTTTTTCAACAGTTCAGGTGCTGCTAAGTCTCTGAAAATAGGTTTTATCACCTCCATTATTGCATGAGGCAGACTATGCTTATGAGTGTACACTTCACCAGTTAGCAATCTTTTGTTATATTTACACCAACTGTCTTCTTCTTTGGGACACAAGCTATGTTGGGGATTTTCATCGGTTGAAGAAGTATGAAAAAAAAGAGCCCAAACAGCCTTCTTCATTTCGTCGACACTTTGTGTATTTTGCGTAATAGCCATTCCATAATAGTTCTGTATTTTGTCAATTACACTGTCAGTTAACCTTCCCTTCCCATCCAACCCTTTACCATCACTGAGTTTTTGTTTTTTGTACGAAGCTTTCAGTCGCCGAAGTGTTGTTCCCATTCGCTTCTGTACGTGTCCAATACACTCAAATTTCTGCACTACAACATCATCACCATAGGGCTTCAGTCCTTGAACATGTTTGAAACTTTTAGAATCACCGTCACCAAGGTAATTAACATATCGCACTTTATCACACGCCTCAGAACGCTGGAATATACTGGCAACACCAGCCACTTCCATTCCTCCACTACTGCCACTATAGTTAGCTTTGCAATTATTTTCATGTGTACCTTTATATTTTTGTTGACATCTACAATACTTTGATATTACTGCTACATCTAAAACTTTCCCTGTATACATACTGGTGGCAGATACTACACCATGAAGAGATATGTGTCCCCGTTTATGTCAGGTACCATCGAACGCTGCAGTCAAATCACTGTTACCATTATTTTCCATTACTGCCTCTTCCACAGCGTTCTTCATAGATTCTATACAGACATCTTCTACTTTAGACCCTATTAATTTGTTATAGGTCGTAAACTTGGTTGGGGGATTTGGAAGATTCATGATGCCACAGAAAATTGCACCTGCAGTAGCACCCTTACCAACTGAACGCAAGGAATAAACAAATCTAATGTTGTGTTCGTAGATTTTGCTACCATTTTCTTCAGTTGCAGTTACTGCAACACTGTTCCAAAAGGTGGTCATGTATGAACACTTATCACATTTCAGTTGTATTTCACTAGCAAGTCCTACGTGCTTTATTATGGAGAGTTCCAGACCAACTTCACTACAATGAATACATCTTACACAGTTTGAAAAAATTCCTTTGAGAACCGACATATCAAATATTTCATTCACATCCGATTCGCCCATAAAACATTCATAGTTTTCACTCATTGAACCAAGCTTCTTCTGTGAAGTATTTTCTTTCCCACTTTGACTGCTATGGGCAGGTGTACTTGAGAGGTTAGGTTCACTCACTTGGTTATCGTCTTTATTGTTTACAGTAATAACACATACCTTTGGCTTTCCAACATTTCTCCTTTTCTTAAAAGCCTTCAGAGGATTTCTAATAACTTTACTTTTACTCATTATTATACTTCAACAAAACAGAGACTCAGGAAACAGAATTAATTACGAATATTTTCGAGATAACGACAGAGTAAATAAACATGAAACAATCGACAATCACACCAGCGATATATATTGAACCATCACAGGTTAGCCACAACACATACTTTATCTCACATCACTAAAATGTACCTGATGAACACGGACGTTAATAATAACACCATTTGACAGCAGTTTAACAGCGCCACAGTGGGTCACGCCCATGTAGAACACATTAAAAAAAATTTAAAAATAGTTGTAGTCTTCGGAATTGAATAAATTATATATCTATTAAAAGGTAATAGTCTGCAGATTCAGGAAACGCAAAAAAAGTAAAAATTGAACTTTTCATGATTTTGAGCCTTTCCGGAGCCCCTTAAGTCCCATAGTGCTCAGAGCCATATGAACCATTTTTTTTTTTTTTTTTTTTTTTTTTTTTTTTTTTTTTTTTTAGATACAGAGAGACAGGAACTCTCGTGACATGCCTCGTTCAGGCCGCCGAAGGGCCACAACTGCAGTGGATGACCGCTACCTACGGATTATGGTTCGGAGGTACCCTGACAGCAACGCCACCATGCTGAATAATGCTTTTCCGTGCAGCCACAGGACGTCGTGTTACGAATAAGCTGAATAGGCTGCATGATGCGCAAATTCACTACCAACGTCCGTGGCGAGGGTCCATCTTTGCAATCACGACACTATGCAGCGCGGTACAGATGGGCCCAACAACATGCCGAATGGACCACTCAGGATTGGCATCACGTTCTCTTCACCGATGAGTGTCGCATATGCATACTACCAGGCAATGTCGGAGACGTGTGTGGAGGCAACCTGGTCAGGCTGAACGCCTTAGACACACTGTCCAGCGAGTGCAGCAAGGTGGAGGTTCCGCGGAAGGCGCCATAACGACTGTACGATATGTGAGTGCCATCCTCCGACCGATAGTGGAACGACATCGGCAGCATACTGGTGAGGCATTCGTTTTCATGGACGACAATTCGCGCCCCATGACATCGCTCGAATAGAGTGGTCAGCACGTTCTCCAGATGTGAACCCTATCGAACATGCCTGGGATAGATTGAAAATGGCTGTTTATGGACGACGTGACCCACCAACCACTCTGAGGGATCTACGCCGAATCGCCCTTGAGGAGTGGGACAATCTGGACCAACAGTGCCTTGACGAACTTGTGGATAGTATGCCACGACGAATACAGGCATCAATGTAAGAAGACGTGCTACTGCGTATTAGGGGTTCTGGTGTGTGCAGCAGTCTGGATCGCCACCTCTTAAGGTCTGGCTGTATTGTAGTACAACAGGCAATGTGTGGTTTTCATGAGCAATAAAATGGGCGGAAATTATGTTTGTGTTGATCTCAATTACAATTTTCTGTACAAGTTCCGGAACTTTCGGAACCGAGGTGATGCAAAACTTTTTTTGATGTGTGTATTACTACAAGGATGAAGTTAAGGGATATTCTAAAATACAGAACAGACTTGAACGTATGCAGATAATTGCATATATATATATATATATATATATATATATATATATATATATATATATATATATATATACATGGTGTTACAAAAAGGTACGGCCAAACTTTCAGGAAACATTCCTCACACACAAAGAAAGAAAATATGTTATGTGGACATGTGTCCGGAAACGCTTACTTTCCATGTTAGAGCTCATTTTATTACTTCTCTTCAAATCACGTTAATCATGGAATGGAAACACACAGCAACAGAACGTACCAGCGTGACTTCAAACACTTTGTTACAGGAAATGTTCAAAATGTCCTCCGTTAGCGAGGATACATGCATCCACCCTCCGTCGCATGGAATCCCTGATGCGCTGATGCAGCCCTGGAGAATGACGTATTGTATCACAGCCGTCCACAGTACGAGCACGAACAGTCTCTACGTACATTTGGTACCGGGGTGGCGTAGACAAGAGCTTTCAAATGCCCCCATGAATGAAAGTCAAGAGGGTTGAGGTCAGGAGAGCGTGGAGGCCATGGAATTGGTCCACCTCTACCAATCCATCGGTCACCGAATCTGTTGTTGAGAAGCGTACGAACACTTCGACTGAAATGTGCAGGAGCTCCATCGTGCATGAACCACATGTTGTGTCGTACTTGCAAAGGCACATGTTCTAGCAGCACAGGTAGAGTATCCCGTATGAAATCATGATAACGTACTCCATTGAGCGTAGGTGGAAGAACATGGGGCCCAATCAAGACATCACTAACAATGCCTGCCCAAACGTCCACAGAAAATCTGTGTTGATGACGTGATTGCACAATTGCGTGCGGATTCTCGTCAGCCCACACATGTTGATTGTGAAAATTTACAATTTGATCACGTTGGAATGAAGCCTCATCCGTAAAGAGAACATTTGCACTGAAATGAGGATTGGCACATTGTTGGATGAACCATTCGCAGAAGTGTACCCGCGGAGGCCAATCAGCTGCTGATAGTGCCTGCACACGCTGTACATGGTACGGAAACAACTGGTTCTCCCGTAGCACTCTCCATACATTGATGTGGTCAACGTTACCCTGTACAGCAGCAACTTCTCTGACGGAAGAATTACCTCGTCCACTGCAGGTGTCCTCGTCGTTCCCCAGTCTTCCCCAGTCGCGAGTCGCGAGTCATAGGCTGGAATGTTCAGTGCTCCCTTAGACGCCGATCAATTGCTTCGAACGTCTTCCTGTCGGGACACCTTCGTTCTGGAAATCTGTCTCGATACAAACGTACCGCGCCACGGCTATTGCCCCGTGCTAATCCATACATCAAATGGGCATCTGCCAACATTGCACTGACTGCAAAACCACGTTCGTGATAAACACTAACCTGTTGATGCTACGTACTGATGTGCTTGATGCTAGTTCTGTAGAGCAATGAGTTGCATGTCAACACAAGAACCGAAGTCAACATTACCTTCCTTCAATTGGGCCAACTGGCGGTGAATCGAGGAAGTACAGTACATACTGACGAAACTAAAATGAGCTCTAACACGGAAATTAAGCGTTTCCGGACACATGTCCACATAACATCTTTTCTTTATTTGTGTGCGAGGAATATTTCCTGAAAGTTTGGCGGTACCTTTTTGTAACATTGCCTTAAGCAGCTTCAATTGACGGCAATGCACAGCAGACTTGTAACACTAAAGGGCAGGTTTCATATAGGCTGCTCACTGAGATGCATGGGTCTGCTTGTCTGAGCAATCACATACTTGGGAATTTCGTTGTATTTTACAAGATCGTTTGGTTGGCTATAGATGCACAGCGCTGCTGCCTGCAAACCCATGCTTTGGTGGAAGATCTGCATTTGCACTGATCAAATAAATAGAGGAACTCTACTGGAAATGACCGTGGGAAACACGACTACATGATGAAACTAGTGATGTATAGTGAAACTGTGGTTCAGATAGGATACAAACGCGGGTATTGGTGAAATTCATGATTGTGTACATTTGTGAACACACAAATACAGTATCAAATGAAATGGATACATAATTTGAATGATTAACTTATAGATGTAATTGTGTTATGAATTTGTTTGTGATTATGTTACGTTTATGACTATGCAAATATTGATCATGCAGGCTAGTCCACCATCACAGATGTCATACACATGTTTTGGCACAATAATACACTACGAAGTGATGAGTATATAATTGCCTTACTGGTATTACTTTGATCACATGTAGCAGAATAATATTACTCAAACTGGGAGTATTGGACGTTAGAAGTTGTAGGAAGAATATATAAACTGATCGAGGAGTGAAGGGCTTAGCTGAGGAGTATGTTCGAAGCAAGTTGTGAGGTGACGGTTGGGGCAGACAAGCAAGCGAGGACTGAAAGGCCGCAGAAAGCATGGTGAGTATCTGAGGAGGAATGTGTTCCACCAGTGAGTGGATGTTGCCTGGAACTTCCGAAGACGGGAGAGAGGCTGAACTAAGGAATTGCACGGCAATAAACGTTAGTAGCTTGGCGAATTTCTGGCTGTATTTGAAACTAAATTACATATTTATATTCACCAAAACCTCTATAATTACTTCAAAAAGAGCTACAGAAAATCTTAAGATAGTGCTGGAATCGCGATAAAAAGGCAGTTGGCATAATATTATTACCATGTTTGTACCATTTTTATCAAATAAGTTATTAACAGTTATATGTGAAATCATTTATAAGAAGGAAAGGAACAGATAAAAATGCACTACCAGAGCGCACGATAACCGTCTGTTAGCACATGAAATCCGTCATAAAATGAATATTTTTGACATATGGATAACAGAAGCTACCCATTTATTACAAACAAAATCGTAGATTACAGCTACGGTGTTTAAAAAAGAGTTTTATACAGATACACGAAATTGTCAGTCACCTTATAAATACTTTATAATACTGTTTAATTGTCTATGCGTAGTTAAATGAGGATTTTGTAATAGTTGTAGGGCATATGTTTTGTGTAACATAGTACGGAATGATAACAGTAAGGAAAGAAGTTCATGTAACCATCGACTGTTCTCCCGGCTCTCGCCAAATATAATGTGTAATATTATGTTAACAGGTTACCAAAATGAATCTGATAGGAATAATATACAAATGATACACGTCCAATATGTTGTTGTTACCCGACGTGGGTCGCAACATAAATATTTAGAAGCAGAGGTGCGTGGGATTTTTGGCCATCCGTTTCTTGTTACACGAGCGGTTTTGTGCAGGAGAGAAACGGCGACAGGGTCAGTAATTTACTAGAACAAATGGCCATCATGACATGTAACTTTATTAAGATTCGGGTATACACAGTAATGTATGGTACTGCTGACCACGAACCATGGAACTGCCAGATTCTATTGCTCTAGTCGAAACCTTAGGTTCAAGTACTCTTCGCAATGCAACTGACATACAGTCATAGGTACATGTAGACAAAGGTGCAACGGAAACCAATATCACTAGTCAAGAGGTGCGGACAAGGAAGCTATACAAGTCCTTGTGTACAAGCTTAACTGAAGATAATGCTCACTTACATATGATTTCCTGTAATCTGTTGGTAATTCGAGACTGCTAGATCTAGAACTCTTCTCTTTTTTTCTGGAAATCCCTCGTGATTCTGTCATTATATCTCCCATGCTGGGGGAAGATTTGTCCTCAAATCTAAGACGCTAATTTTACACTTATTTCTTGTTTGAACCACACTGGTGTGTACATACACATCCACGAGAGTAGGTAGGGCCAAAGGTGCGCAAGGGGCAAACATCCGAATCTAGTGTTTTTGCTATTTGTGACTAGTGTGGCAGCCTTCACTTGAGATCTTTTATGGTGGAGGAGTCAGATGTATTGTGCTAGTGGTTTGCTCTTTGAACCTTTCGAGATATGAGGTGAGTTAGTTTTTTGAATCTTTAGATCTAAGTATTCACCATGTAACTGATAGCTGTTTGCTATGTATGAAGCCCAAAGAATTATCAACACCTCGTATGTAAGTACATAACCTAACTCACGCTTTAAGCTTAGTTCTTAATTTAACAAGTTGCCATATATGGCAGCTGATGCCTGAAGTCCAGAAACCAGCGCCATGGAACAAAGATCCCAACTAGCTGGGGCAAACGTCCGCATAAGTACCTTTTCCCCAAAAGTTTGTCTTTTCTTTCTTCGGTTTTAACACTGAGCGCGTAGGTGTATTTAAAGTATTTAATGGGCCTTAATTTAACATTCACTATTTCATACCGACTGTTTCAGTATTAATAAAATTTCTTCAACTTCATGTTACAGGAACTACGGCAGACAAATGTCCTCCACGCTGTGGTCTTCTAAAACGTTGGAGGAGGCCAAAAATCTAATAGTAAATGAATCTTCCATTACAAATGCAGCTCAAAGGCTTGGATTTAATGAATCCACATTACGTAAAAGACTTAAAGCAGCTCATGGAGTGGCATTATTGGGGCGTTTGGGTGTTTAAAGAGAGTATTTTCTGAGAGAGAGGAAACTGAATTGGCGAAACACTGCATCAATCTTGATTCTGTATTCTATGGCCTTTCGTTTAAGCATGCGAGCTAACATCCCAAAGATGTTCGGTCTCACATGCGGTTCCTCTTCGTCGAAATGTCTTGGCTCAAACTCGTCTAGGGGTTGAACCGCACGTGTCGCGTTACACGCCCTAAATTAGACACTTGTGACCCTTTGGTTAAATTGTCGGGCTGATGGCAAGTTTGCGAAATACAAAGTTAATATAACATATAATAACAGTAATAATAATATCGGGAACTAAATTAACGACCCATAAATGACGTAGGCCACACAGTTGCGATTTGGTTAGAATAATGTTTATTCAGAAAGAAAACTAATAGCGAAAGTGGTCGTATTTAGAATTACTATTACACTCGAGCACATATACATTTGACACAGTTCGATCATTTACAATCTCATCGCGAGACACAATACTCCACATCGATATTTACACAAAAAGTTAAGAGTTCACTCCAGGCGCGCGGCTGCTCACCGCTCAGAGACTAAGTCCCGCGATGCCACACAACGTGAAATTTTCTAAGTCTTTTAACTTCTTAGCTGCCTAAATACCGACTGCCTCAATCCGAACTGTACACTTTGGTGCCTCCAGCCGAACTGTCCGCTTTCGCGTCCGCACCAGCACTTTCCTCTGTCCGTCCCCGGCGCACATCCCGCGCGCCGAATATCCTCGCTCAACTGACTAGGCCAGTTCCCTTTCCTGATCCCGTCCATCTGATTGGCTACAGCTTATCTACATTATTTTACATTTCAACATATTTCAATTATCAAAGCTTGACCACTTTCACGTTCTAAATAAAGTAACAATAACATCCATTACATAATAAACGTTAAATTCTTTTACATAAAACCAATACAATTTCCTTCTTAACTTTGAATGTCACTGCCAGCACCAATATGCTTTCTGATAAATAAATAAAGAACAAAAGTAACTGTTATGCACTAAACTTTACAACAAATATTCTATTAACTAATGATTCAATAAGGTGTCATGCTGTCATCGTTCAACGTGTTTTGTGTGGAGGAAATGATGATCTGATGCTTAACTGAAAATACTGATAATTTGAATTTACTATATATTTTAAACAAATAAAGCTACAGAGTTGATATTTACAATGTTTGTCATTTTAATGATGCACTTCTATATGAAATGTCGATTGTTAAGAATGACCAAAACGTTCAGATTTTAGCAATCAGGTCTTCGTTACAAAACTTGTTAATTTCATTTTAACAGTAAATCCTAAAATATTATATATATGATCAATACTCAAGTTTTATTTGCATCACTATGAAAATTTATGAAGGATGGTAGATTAAAATAACTTTGCCTTAATTCCCTGAATTACTACAGAATTAAATAGTTTCCATAAATGTTTCCCTTTATAGCCGATCTTAGGTCCGCCATATTTAACACTGCTACGTCTCCTCAGCCACAAACGGTTTCTACTAGGGTTCCCTATGACGTGGGTTCTCGGCTGTCTCACTCGCACACTAGAGCGCTTAGGCCTCAATAGACAACAGACGCCAGTGAATTTCCCCATCTCGTGGTGAATCTGCATCCTTTGTGGCACACGGCCCTCGACGACAGGGTTCGTTTTACAATTCCTGTAGGCTGACTCTTTCGGCCATATATTTAAATGAGAGCGCAATGCTCGTTAACTAATAAGCACTTCTGACATTTAGCATATCAGCTTGTGAAAGTGATGGCGTAAATCTCTCATTAAAAAAAAAAGAAAAAGAAAAGAGAACCAAGTGGCAGGGAAAGATTGGGCTCGCCCACTCATCGCTCGTCATACGAGGATTGTTTGGAAAGTAAGTCCCGATCAGTCGCTAGATGGAAACCACTGTGAAAATCCAATTAAAATTTGCACACATGTGTTGGGTGTCTTTAGTACACCCGTCGATCGTGACACGTCGTTCTTTTCGACTCTGAGCGCACGTGAGCACGTAAACGTGCCTAGAAAATGTCTTCCGCCAAGTATGGTGGCCTGGTGACAGAGTTCGCGTATGTCACGCAGTCCACTTAACTGCCATTCATTTCGTTCTTCATGACATTTGTTAGCCACACTCTGCAGTGGCGATGAAGATTCTCCTGCAGCTTTTTCGATGGGAAGTGTTTGATCTCCCTCAACACAGCCCGTAATTATCTCGTCCTGAATTTCATCTCTGCTTACATGAACCGCTGGCTACGTAGACAACATTTTGGCACAGACAACGAGCTACAGACGAGCGTAGAGAATTGGGGAAAAGCACTGGCGGCTGCCTTCTATGACGAAGGTATTGGAAAGTTTTCTAAGTCGGAGAGGCGACTATGTAGAGATGTAATTGTAAGGTGTGGCTAACTGTTGTCAATGAAACAGTTTTGATTTTCAAAGTGGTTTCCATTTCTTGACCGATCGGAACTTACTTTGCGAATAGACATAGTAATTTAAGCTTGAGGCAACAGGAGAAGATCGGTATCGTGAGGATAAGGGCGTTCAATAAATCACAAATGGACCTTTTTTCAGTAGCTTGGAAAGTTTGCAATCTAAGTATAATTTTCCGCCCCATCGAGTGTACAATCAAGACGAAACAGAAATGCAGACTGTACCAGGAATAGCGCAGAAAAGTGTGGCAAGAAAAGCATAATTTTTTGTGTGAAATTTTGCTCCATGACAAGAGGATATTTACCCCAAACCTGGGGAAAAGGGCCATTTTCTTTATTTGTAACAGTCTGTTAAATACGAGGCGTATTCCGAAAGCGAGGTCCGTTTGGTCACGAAATGGAAACCACAGTGAAAATCATAAGCGTTTTATTTGCAGTAGTTAGCTATACCTTCCAGCAACGTCTCTACACAGTCGCCGCTCCGTCTGAGACATTTGTTGTAGCGTTGTACCAACTTTCCAATACCCTCGTCATAGAAGGCAGCCGCCTGCACCTTCCGCCGATTCTCTACGCTGATCTGCAGTTCGCTGCCTGTGCCAAAACGTTGACTTCATAGCCAGTGGTTCATGTCAGCAGAGATGAAAATCAGACAGAGCTAAGTCCGGGTTGTATGGAGGGCGATCAAACACTTCCCATCGAAAACGCTGCGGGGGCGTCCTCATGGCCCCTGCAGAGTGCGTCCAAGAACTGTCATGAAGAAGTAAATGCATGACAACTATGTTGTGCGGGCTGGATCATATCAGGCTAAATCTCTCGCGGGCACTCATACTTGGCGGGAGACACAAGTTCATGCTGCAGGTGTACAGCGCTGATGACACAGCTGTTATTTGAGCCTTAGTTCTTTTCCCGTCTGTAATCATTGATTTGTAGGTTCACGTAAGTAATTATTAAACGTATCACGTACCTGAAACCCTTCAGCTTGATAGAATCCCCCTGTTCAAGGTAACGGAGTAATGTTTTTCGGTAAACTCACGTTATGTTCAAATTCATAAAAATGTCGTCTCCTTCCTTCTAAATAGGCATCCATGAAGAGATTATGTAGGCAGCAACAAGGTGCAACGAGTTTACCGCATGTTTTATGATGCAGATTCACATTTGCTTAAAACACCCGAAACACCTGACACAAAAGTCGTAAAGCATTTTCAGTATCTCGGCGCGCTGGTGACAATTAATAGCTAAAGATAGCTTTTGATCTGTATTGTTGGGCATCCGAGCGAGTGTAAGGCTTGAGAATATGCTCTCGCAAGTGAAATGCCTCATCGCTAACTATAAATAATGGCATCTTGATTTCAATCAATGTTAGCTCTTCTTCTGCTGGAAATACGCCTCCATTCATGATCATTTTTCCCGTTGTTGACTTATTAAATATCCCACTGTTTCTTTGCTTCTCCTATGAACAGACGCCTGTCGCAACGAATTTACAGTTCGCAGCAACCAGTGCCAAAAATGCTATGGAGGAATAGCCTTTATAATTCCAGAAAAGAGAACCATTTTTCGGGACACCGTACCCTTACATGTTTCCCATCGATAGCAGCATAACATTTGGGGAATCTCCAAAGAGTATAGAATTCTTTCGCACTTTTCCGCGAAGATTCTTGAGATGGCAGAGGCAGGAAGAGAGGTACTAAGTGTTTGCAACTAGTTTCTAATGTTTCACGAACTATAATGCTTGGTGATATCCGAAAGTCACACGCAAGGGACACGAACTCTCTTCTGTAGCCAGATACCTGTAACACAAACCATATTTATTATTAATACATAAAACCTAAAGAATACGTGTTGTGCTAATTACACAGATAAAAAGATATCTTTCTGTTTTAGATACTCAGTGTAAGAAGAGTTGGAAAAACATCAGAGAGAACTACTGGAAAATAGTTCGAAAAGAACGATTGAAAACAGGTTCTGTAGCACCAGTTCATTTAAAAAATGGGCGTTGTTCAACAGTCTAAGTTTTTTGTGAGATGTAGAAAGGGAGCAGTCCTCTTTTTGTAGTGTTCTGCTACAGGATCCAACAAATGTTGAAGGACTGTCATCTGATGAAGACGGACAAATTGCTGATAAAGCAGGGTGTGACACTCCACTAGCCATTGCTTCCTTGTCCTCTAGTGAGACACCTGCTGTCTACTCTTCCTTCTCAGTTCGCAGATAGTGGGAAACCCACTGGGATTCAGTCAACAAAAGGCCCAATAACGGTTGAAATTGCTGCAGCGCTTGGCTGATAAGCAGGAGCCCCAAGATGATGCTGGGCTCTTCATGAGAAGCATCGCAGCGCCCATTCGGAAACTGCCACGTCACCTCATTAATAAAGCGAAAACTGACATTTTAAGCTATTTTATGGGGCTTGAATGTTCTTCAGAATCATCTCTTGTGCCACTAGCTGCCACCATCAGACCTTCCAGCTCTTCATTCCTTCTATCTCCGCTCGAACGAACTTCACAACCGCCGGCCTGTATGGTCGAGCGGTTCTAGGTGCTTCAGTCTGGAAGCGCGACCGCTACGGTCGCAGGTTCGAATCCTGCCTCGGGCTTGGATGTGTGTGATGTCCTTAGGTTAGTTAGGTTTAAGTAGTTCTAAGTTCTAGGGGACTGATGACCTCAGAAGTTAAGTCCCATAGTACTCAGAGCCAATTGAACGATTTTGCTCAGAGCCATTTGAACCATTTTTTTAAACTTCATAACCATTAGACGTTTAGTCGTTTGGAGACGATGGGTACATTTTCACCCCAGTAATAAACGTCGAACCACAGGCAAGTGATACTGTTACTACTTTTGAAAATAATTAGTAATAATAATCGAAATACAATATAAAGATAATGTAAAAATAAACAACAAACTGTACAAGCATTGAGTTACTTCCGTATAAACTTATCCATTTTAAACCTATGTTGAAGAATATGTGTGTTAATATACAGCTACTTAACGTAAAGTCACTACAATTTTTTCATCGGCTTCTATTGCACTATATCTTCTTTCGTCAGGCTTAAAACAAAATCTAACTGCGGTGTATTAAGCCTAAAAATTTCTCAACCCCTCTTCATAGTTTCGTAACTGGCCGGTTAATAAGTTAGCATAAATTCCTTCACTTTTTAGTGTCTGGAAAATGCTCTGAGGGTAAGATCTTGTAAGCATTACTATAATTTCCTCTTCTTCTTCTTCCTCGTCCACCAAAAAACCAAGAATGGTATTAGCATCTATTTTGCGAATTCGCGTGCATGTTTCTTTCACAGGCGCAACCCAATGAGTGGTGTGGCCGCTGCGATAAGCAGTTTCAACGAAATACACAGGCAGTGATGGTCGGCAGTTACAGCTGGCGATTACTGCCGGACGCTACAGCGGGTTGTCTCGGCGAAATACTACTTTTATGTAATCATCGTACTTGTATTGTACTTCGGCCACATCCCGCTGTAGGATCCTGGATATGTCGCATATTCTCCCGAAAAGTAACTCAGATGGAATGAAACCAGTTGATAAATGCGGTGTGATGTTATACACAAAAGTGACAAAATGTTTCCATTCATCCCAGTTTTCCTGCTTCGTTCACACATAATGATGCAGATACCCTATTAGTCTTCGATGCTTTCTTTCGAGTGCTCCGTTCGTTTGAGAATGGTATAAGCAAGACTGAATCAGCTCGATCTTCAGTAAACGACAAATCCTCTTTAGGAAAACACTTAGGAAGTATGTTCCTTGGTCATTTAATAGTACTGACGGCATTCTGTAACAGTAAATTATCCCCTGTACTAAGACTATTGGCTCAGCATCCTGTTGTGCTATAGGCTCTGTTACAATGAATTTCATGAGGGCATCCTGAAGCGTTAGATGTATCTATTCCCTTTCTCTGTTATCTGAAGCGGTCCGACTTCATCGATATGACAGTGGGAGAGTACCTGGTTCGGTATTTCGATCAGCACCAAGGGCATCTTCACGTTTTCTGCGTAATTTGGTTCTTCTGACAGGTCTCGCACATTCGAAAGTACTCTTCTCGGTCATTTTTCATACCTCAGCACGATATACACGATCCACGATCTTTAATACGGTCATATTTGCGGCTGATTCTTTGGTGTCCACCAATTGGCGTGTCATGAAATTGCCTCAAAATGGCTCGTTTCTCCTCTTCAGAAATCACTGGTTGCTGGTCGTGTTGTTATTTCTCGGCGATCTCTTCCACATTCCTAGTGACTTTAGCTGGATCTTGTGGTATGCGTGACAATCCATCTGCTACTATGTTCTGTCATCCCTTTTGGTATATTATCTGAAACTCGTATTCCAGCAGTTTGGTTCTGAACTTCCTTGTTCTTCATGATGGATCGATTATATACACTCCCTATTTCAAGGATTTGTGATCAGTACCTGTAATTAATTTTTTTCCGTACACGTAAAGTCGGTAGCGCTTCACGGCCCACACTATGATTAAGAACTCCCACTGAATCGTACTATACCATCTCTCGGAGCGGTTCAGCGTTCTGGATGCAAATGATACAGGTAGATCATGTCCTAATTGTCCTTGACTCAGTAAGGCACCGATCGACTGCCTGCTAGCTTTCGTTGTGATTATGAATTGCGTCGTGAAATGAGGGTACTGTAAGATCGGGATAACAGATTTCTCTTTTAATTCCTGGGAAGCTGCTTCCTGCTAAGTCGACCACTCGCACTTTGCTTCTTTCTTCGGTAATTCATGTAATGGTTTCGCTATTCGACTGAAGTCCTTGAGAAAACGACGATAAAATGACACAATCCATAGAAAGCTCTTTAACTGCTTCCTGGTAACGGATTTTGGATTCTTTTTAGCGTGCTCAAATTCTATGGGTCGGTTTTTATTTATTTTATTTATTTAACCTTATCTGTTTAGGGTCATAAGGCCCTCTCTTACATCGGACCACGGTTTCACACATACAGTACCTATTTTATATCATAGTTACCTAGTTAATACTGGCATTACTTGTACTACTGCTGCTCCTGCCATTAGTAGTGATAATAGTAATAATAATAATGTCAATCATAATGACAATAATAACAATACAGAGAGTGGCCGATATAAAAAGAATTTATAGGTGTACAAAATAGATGTTTTCTGATAAAGAGATTTCTGGGGATAGGAAATTTATGGAGCCTGCACCAGCTAAGGATACTGGGAAATGAGGAAGATCTGGCTGGATGGTAGGATTTACAAGGATAACCAGTGCGCACAGGGATCAGAGTAATAAGTATTGTTGCTTTAGTAGAATTGTTATTAGCTATGTTCTGAAGTTAGAGATCTTATTCTATTATGTCTCCATGCTCATCGTCAAATATGTGTTGTCTAGGTAGCCTGCTTACTCGGTTCACTAGACAAACATTCAAAAGAATCGTATTAATGAGTTTTATAACAAAAAGGAGATTATAGTACTTAACTTTTGCGGTTACACAGATGTGTCGCAAGCGGAGGGCGACATACCAATTAGTCACTCTTCTTCAGTACAAATAGTTCAAAGTCTGTGCTAGATAGAAAGAACAAGCGAAGTAACTAGCGATGACGCATCTATCCAAGTCACTAGTTTTGAAGCTGCTATTGAAGTGGGCCGTCACCAGTCGTTCGCGGCGGTTATGTCCTCTTCACAAAGGGCCACTGCTGTCGCGTTGTCGTCCTGGGGAGGAGTCGGTCAGTGTGCGATTGGCTGACGTCTTCTCACAGCCATCTCTTCTCTGGCGTTCCCGAGTGGCGTGCCGACGCTTGACTTTATGCCGTAACATTCCTGCCCCCACCTCTCCAAAGCGACGGACTGTCGTCGTATAAGGAGCACGAAAACTGGAGGGGACGCAGGAGCGTGGACGCTGCAATGGATCGGAACCTGAGGCTGCAGGGGACGTCAGACTTCCGGTCATACTCCGCCATCAGGCCTGCGCTCCCGTGGAAACGTCCCCCGCAAAATGCCCAGAAGGGTACGAGTCCACCTCCTAAGGCCCATACAAAGTTGCAGAAGGCGTCGGCTGCTGCGGCGTGGGTGGGTCCAGCTCCATCGGAAGAACGAGAGGAGGCGAAGGCTCCATCTCCATGGGGGCAGTCCCGCGGTGCCGTGATGATACCGTCTAGCGGCTGCTGTGGCCGCGCTGCCCTCGGGACCCGTGCATCTGAGGGAAGAGATACAAAAGGATCACCGTGCACATGACAGTGGCGAATTAGATTGTGATTTCGGCGCTGCAATCCGTCTGGACCTGAAATGAGATACATGCATTCGCCAAGTCGACGAAAGATCTCGCCTCGCGTCCCCTGCCTGCTGGCGCTAAAAACGCAGAAAAACACAGTACCATGAGGAGCGAAGCCATACTTGAGGGGCGAAGTTTGGCCATCTGCTGCTTGAAGGTTCTGACAAAACGTTCCGCTTCTTTGTTTGAATGTGGAAGGAACGGTGCACTAGTTAGATGCTGTATGTCACTGAGTGTTTCAAACTCCGCCCGACACTACGACTTCAGGCAAACCTTCGAGGCAAAAAACAGAGGACAATGCCTGAATTATACTATGTGAAGTTGTCGAGTTCATTGGCACAGCAGAAGGAAAGTTGCCATAAGAGTCTACTATAATCAACCAAAGAGTGTTCCAAAAAGGTCTGCAAAAGTCTGTCTGCACACATTGCCAA
Source organism: Schistocerca serialis cubense (assembly GCF_023864345.2). Classification (NCBI taxonomy): domain Eukaryota; kingdom Metazoa; phylum Arthropoda; class Insecta; order Orthoptera; family Acrididae; genus Schistocerca; species Schistocerca serialis. The sequence continues at coordinate 605,022,457 of NC_064640.1, forward strand.
GGTGATTGCGACTTAGGCCAAGCAGAGAGTTTATGTGGCGGAGCGGACTGATTTTCCGCACATGCGTGACACTATGACGTCATCTGTTCTATTTGGGTGTCATACCCTGCCAAGTACAGCGTCGACGCGCTAACTGTTTCGTACGAACAATCCCGCAGCTTCCTTGGTGAAGTAAATGCAACATGTCTTTTTTGCAAAGCTTTGGGGATCAACACACGTGACTGCCACTGTCATTTTGAACAAGAATCACACCTTGCTGTATAGCGAGGCTACGCCGATGTGCAAAGTATCGGCGCACTACAGAGTTCTTTATGCTATGGAATGAGAGAGGCCAAGATGTGCGAACGTATTTTAGCAAAATTTTCAAATCCGAATCAGCTACCGTGGTCTGTGCAATTTTGCCGGCCGGTGTGGCCGAGCGGCTCTAGGCGCTTCAGTCTGGAACCGCGCGACCGCTACGGTTGCAGGTTCGAATCCTGCCTCGGGCTTGGATGTGTGTGATGTCCTTAGGTTAGTTAGGTTTAAGTAGTTCTAAGTTCTAGGGGACTGATGACCTCAGAAGTTAAGTCCCATAGTGCTCAGAGCCATTTGAACCATTTGAACCGGTGCAATTTTCCTACAGTTCAGAGGAAAGGATTGAAGTAATTCAGAATCCTGAGCATCGATGTGACAACAAGATGCAGCAGAAGCGTCAAAGTCTTTACCAGGGCCAAACGGAAGACGTGAAAGTGCGTCCGCATTACCAGGTTGAGCTGTCGGACGATACACAATCTCGTACTGGTATTGAGATAACAACAAAGCCCATCTTTGCAATTTTTGCGCAGTTCGTAAAGGAACCGGCTTCATCGTGTGAAATAAGGACTGCAATGGCTTGTGATCCGTTACTAAGTAGAATTTTCTGCCATACAAACAGTGAAGTAGTGGTGAAATTTGGTAACACCATACAATGCGTCTTTCTCTATTTGTGAATAGTTACACTGAGCTTTGGACAACACTTTTGATGTGAAAGCAATAGGCCTGTCTTTATCACCAAATCTGTGCGAAAGCACTGCACCGATTCCGTAAGAAGAAGCGTCAATTTGCAACACAACAGGCTTGTCCGGATCAAAGTGAACCAAGCATCGATCACTGAGCAATGCATCTTTAAGTTTTTGAAAAGCTTCTTGGCACTTATCTGTCAAAACGAAGGGGACGTTCTTTCGACGCAAGCGATGCAATGGACCTGCAATTTGTGCAGCATTCGGTATGAACGGAATATATTAGTTCATTTTCCTTAAGACTGACTGCAATTCTGTGACATTGCAAGGAACTGGTAGGCCTCGTATGGCTAACAAATGCGGGTGAAGAAGCTGTACACCTTGACTGTCAATGACATGACCAAGTTACTGCAACTCAAGTTTAAAAAATTCACACTTGTCCAGTCTACACATTTATCCTGTATCAGATAACACACAAAACAAAGTACGCAAATTTGAAATGTGTTCTTCATGTGTACGACCTGCTACGACAATATCGTCCAAATAGCTTGAACAATTTTGTACTTGAGCAGTCAGCTGTTCCAAATACCGTTGGAAAATGGCCAGGGCGGAAGAACTGCCAAAAGGCAAACGCAAATATTTAAACAAGCTCAAATGAGTGTTCACAACACACACTTCAAAAAATGTTCAAATGCCTCTAAGCACTATGGGACTTATCATCTTAGGTCATCAGTCTCCTAGACTAAGAACTGCTTAACGCTAACTAACCTAAGGACATCATACACATCCATGCCCGAGGCAGGATTAGAACCTGCGACCGCAGCAGCAGCGCAGTTCCGGACTGAAGCGCCTAGAACCACTCGGTCACAACGGTCGGCCAACACACACTGTTTAAGATGCTTCAGCCAGTGGTATTTGAAGATATGCGTCACGCAAATGAATTTTTGAAAAGTAGCGACCAACGCCTAATCTGTCCATGAGATCCTCTGGGCGTGGCAATGGATAAGTATCAATCACAGTTTGTTGTTGACTGTAGACTTAAAAACAACACAGAGGCGAATGCGACCTGAAGGTCTTTTGGAGCAAAACCAGTGGACTTTCCAATTCACTAGCTTGTATGGGCGCAATAGCTCCGCCACCTTGCAATTACTTAAGTTCAGCAGCCACTTTGTCCCGGAATGCAATGGGAACAGTTCTGGCCCGGCAAAATTTCGGCTGAACATTGTCTTACAAATGAGGCGAAAGACTGCACTTCCTACCGTTGACAAAAAGTAATGTAGTCTCACAGTACCTGGTACGTTGTGAGGAAGTATGGGGCATTCATACTGTTGAAACCATTCGAGCTATTCCTCTTCTTTTTCGTTAAACAGGCGAAAAGGCGATATGACACTCGGAGCTACAGTTGTTGCTTGTGGCGCTGCACTTGTTGCTTGAGTGACGATCAGGTGCTGTACCGTGTTTAGTAGTGTTGAGTTCTGTTGCGTCTCAAACTGAAACATCTGTGTTAGCTGCGTTGCATCTATCGCGTGCAGCTGTGGAGCCTGAGGAGTGCGTGGGAGAGGTGGGTTGCTCATTGTGGAATCGGCAAATGCGATAAACAGACAATGCAAGCAATAAAAATAACCACACAAGTGAAGAAAATCTCTGCAACGCCCACCTGAAAACATTGAACAGAAAAAACATTATAAGAGACAGTGTTATAACATGCACGCACACCCCTGCAAAGAAAAGACAAGGTAGAATTAAGTCACCAGTAAAATACAAAAGCCCAAGAGAAACAAAATTTTGGCAGCCAGGCTCTGGGTTGTCGCATTGGTGGTCGTTCACCTTACCGTCGCCAAACATTATGTCTTCATGCTCGTCGTCAAATATGTAGTGTCTAGGAAGCCTGGTTACTCGGTTCGGTAGACAAACATTCAAGCAAATCGTATTAATGTGTTTTATTACAAAAAGAAGATTATAGTACTTAACTTTTGCAATTACAGAGATGTGTCGCAAGCAAAGGGCGTCACACGAATTAGTCACTCTTCTTCAGTACAAACAACTCCAAGTCTGTGCTACACAGAAAGAACAAGCGAAGTCACTAGCGTTGACACTTCTATCTAAGTCACTAGCCTTGAAGCTGCTACTGATCTGGGCCGCCACTAGTCGGTCGCGGCGCTTATGTCCTCTTCACATACGGGCCACTGCTGTCGCGTTGTCGTCCTGGAGAGGGGTCGTCAGCATGCGATTGACTGACATCTTCTCACAGCCACGTCTTCTCTATCGTTCCCGATTGACATGCCGACGCTTGACTTTACGCCGAAACACATTCGATTGTCTAAAACAGGGCCTCACAAGGTGCATGCACCGGTGCGTCGCACAGTGCAGAGTGCAGAAGACGTCTGCGCTATGTTGACGACGGTGCAGACCCCCCACACCTCGGCTTTGCGCAACAGCGCTGCCTCTCACTTCCTTAGCTTGTGTCGCTCGCGCCGCCTGTCTCGACCTGTTTCAAAGCTTATACCCTGTTGTCTTCGTCATTGCCAAATACTAATGTACACTAGGTGGAGAGCTTAGTTTGGTGTACCGGTACAAAAGATATTTATACAATAACTGTAATGGTAACAATTTTAAATTTGGTTTCAACACAAATGTATCTTCCTATTTGCTCTTTATTTTATTTCCAATTATGCTACTAAGATCTGGAACAAGAGATTGACTGACAGCAATTCTGAGAGAATTTTTTAAATTACGATTAGAAATACTCGCACCCAGTCTAGTTTTTGTACAAGACAAAACAGAAAAAAACCTTTCACACACACAAGTGGAACCAAACATAGAAATAATCTTCGCTGCTTCTCTGTGTAACTTGGAAAATTCTTCCTTCGGCAAATTCTGGTAGAATTGGAGCAAACCTTTTGTATTGTAAAACACATCCTTTCGGTGAACATCGTTTTGCAAATAAATTAGTTCGAAATGTAAATCTGAAGGCGCACTTTCAATATCCATCGAAAAAGGTTTCACAAAAACATCGAGAACTGGCTGCAGGTAGGTAATTTCCTGAAACAATAACAAAGCCAATGTTAATAAATGAAAGTAATGTAAGCCGTTGTTTCGAAGTACTAAAATGCGATAGATTTTAATAAACATGTAATGTGTACTATTGGTTTTAATTTAATGTTACACTTGCATATGTTACGCAGTCTCCTTTATTTAGCTGTATGTCATATAGCGGCACATTACCTGGAATCGATCGTTAAACGCATTTTCACGGGGTTGTAGCACCTCGACGTATTTTTCAAAGCGCGCTCCTTCCTGCACAGATGCTGTCAAACAAAAACCGTTTTGATTAGAGCGGTTATAAAAATCAGGCTGTTTTAATAAAGGTACAATTTATATCTCGCTTACGTAGTTCAGGAAAGTGTTGGGTATTTTTCTTTGAAAAGTTGTTTTTGAGGAGCTTTAGTTTATACCGGAAAGCGTTTGTTTTGCTGATCATATCGTTGATGAGATTGTTTTCTTTTTGGAGTTTCAGACTTAAATCATTTAGGAGAGCCATAATGTCTGCTAAAAATCCTAAATCAGCTACCCATTCAGGGTCATGAAAAAGTGGTCCGGACGTCCTTTGCTCTACAAAAACTGAGCCACAGTGTGGCGTAGTCGAAAAATTCGGGAAATCACTTTCCCTTTGCTCAGCCAGCGCACCTCAGCGTGGTAGGGAATATCTGGATACTCCTCTTCAAAGGAAATCAAAAATTCTTTGAATTGATGATGAGTGAGTCCATGAGACCGAATGTAGTTCACGATACGCACCACTACCTTCATCACATCTTGAAGACCGATAACTTTCGCACAAAGAGCCTCTTGGTGTGCAAAACAATGAACGGAAGGTAAATTCGGCATGTTAAGATTTTTCCGCAGTAGGCCAATAAACCCTTTTGCTTTACCGCACGTTGCTGGTGCCACGTCTGTGGTTACGGAAAACAGCTTTTCCCAAGGGAGTCCTATTCCTTCAGCTGCCATTTCAACAGCTGCTAAAATATCCGCCCCTGTAACAGTGTCCTTCAACGAAATCATATCCAGGAGCTCTTCCATTACGCCGGCCGGTGTGGCCGGGCGGTTCTAGGCGCTTCAGTCTGGAACCGCGAGACCGCTACTGTCGCAGGTTCGAATCCTGCCTCGGGCATGGGTGTGTGTGATGTCCTTAGGTTAGTTAGGTTTAATTAGCTCTAAGTTCTAGGCGACTGACGACCTCAGAAGTTAAGTCGCATAGTGCTCAGAGCCATTTGAACCATTTCTTCCGTTACATGTAGGTCGTCGTCCACGCCACGCAAAAATATTGCTAACTGAGCCGTGTCGTTAATATCCGTGGACTCATCAAGTGCGATGAAGTACGCTAGGAAGTTTTCAATTTTGGCTGCCAGTTGTTCATGCAAATTGTCAGCAATGTCGTTGATTCTCCGATGTATTGTCATTCTGGAGAGTGGTATTCTGCTGTACGCAGGAGCTATTGTGGGATTCATTGTCTCTACTACGTCCAACATAATGTTTTTTATTAATGGCCCGTCCACAAATGGCCTCCCAGCTCTTGCTAAACGTAGAGCAATTTTGTAACTAGCTCTGAGAGTCCTTTCGCAACACCCCTCATCTTGTTCACCCTAAAGTAGAGAAAAAAAGATATGTTAGAAATAATTTATGCGAAAACGAAAATTAAGGAATCTAGACAAATGTTATTTCGTTTCGCATGACTTTTAACCAAATTATACGTGCTAAAGTACTTGCAACAAACCTCGTTTGTAGATACAGAATTCTCTTCTGCAAGAGTTTGCAACTTCCGTAATTCTTCCTCTCTGGTATCCCCTGTTATATCACTATACGTTTCTGAATGCAATTTGCCGTAGTGCCTTTCAATAGACGATTTTCTGACACACGTAATTAGTGTACCGCAGATTAGACATTTGGCTTTATCGTCACAACGCACAAAAGAGTAGGAGAATTCCCATTCCGGTTTAAATTGACTTTCGGCAATTTTCCCTTTTTTAGGAGCACATGGTTCCATTATTCCAGTAATTGTCTTGCGCTTACGTATTCCAGTGTAGACTAAGCCGTCTGGCAGCGCATTCGGCAGCGCACAGCGTCGGCCTCACCTAGCAAACTGAGTTGAGGCGAAGTATGCCGAGTTGAACCGATGCACTGTGCAGGCACTCGCTGCACCTCGCTTTGCACGCGTGCGGTTTTCCGTGTTTGTGCGGCCCTGGTCTAAAATAAAGCGGGAGGTTATTTCAGAGTTTTCCTCTGCTACTGAGGAGGGAGATAGACAGGTCGTGTTGTTCAGATAAGAGTGTTAAGGTCGAAGAGACAGTGTACGTTGATAAGACAGAGGATATGGAAATCTCTGTGCTTGTCGTCACGCAGCTAGGATAACTGTGTATATGTAGGTGAAATATGATCAAAGAGTCGAACACTCCAGATACAACGAACACAGGCATTCATAACCAGTTCCAGGTGTCATGAGCTTTCCTGAGAAAGACCTTACAGGATAACAAAATGGTTCAAACGGCTCTGAGCACTATGGGACTCAACATCTTAGGTCATAAGTCCCCTAGAACTTAGAACTACTTAAACCTAATTAACCTAAGGACATCACACACACCCATGCCCGAGGCAGGATTCGAACCTGCGACCGTAGCAGTCCCGCGGTTCCGGACTGCAGCGCCAGAACCGCTAGACCACCGCGGCCGGCTACAGGATAACATGGCTGTAATCAATAATTGGAAGTATAAGTGTTTGTACAAGTTTCTTTTTAGGGTCAAGACCAAAGAGCTTTTTATATTTTTGGAGGTCACGGAGAGATGCTGATGTCTTCTTGCACACTGCAGTCATGCGTTCGTTTTAATTTAGATTTTCATCTATTATTACTACCAGACACTTTGCTGAAGGAGAAAAGTTGATATTTGTAGCATTTGTGATTAAAGATGGTAGGGAATCCCGATATTTCGGGCTAATGAGCCTAGAATGTTCAGTCAGTACCGCTTGGGTTTTGGATGAGTTGAGCTGTAACCCCATATCCTTTGCCCATTTTGATAGTGCACACAGGACGGTACTGAGAATCTCGATAAGCTGTCTTTGGGTTTATTGGTTTAGCACTTAGATACAACAGGAGGTCATCAGCGTGAGGTATTTGCAGTAGAACAAAACTAAATGACGTATTATTGACACACAATGAAAAGAGTGTACGAATACTGGGGACGCCTGGTACTTCCTGCCCCCCTTTGTGGCTTGATGATGCCAGACATGACGCATTGCTGTCGAGATGTCGTGTATGAGCTAAACCATTGTGCTGCGCTTTGAGAGAAATTTAGGCTGCTAAGTTTGGCAAGTAAAACGTCCAAGTCGACAGTGTCAAAAGCTTTGCTTAAGTCTACTAAAGACATAATAGCCGCCTCTTAGGCATCTGTGGCATATTTATGTCATCAGCTGCCTTGATTAAAGCAGATGTTGTGCCGCGATGTTTATGGAAAGCTGATTGGTATTCTCCTAGTTGATTGTTTTCAGTTAGGTAGTTTGTTAGCTGGTCGTGGACTACACACTCCAAGGCCTTGGACGGTGCAAGAAGAATGCATGTAGGTCGGTAATCATATTGTGCTGTGGCAAAGTCCTGTTTTGGTAGTGGTTTAACTAGTCCCTGTTCACAGGTCTCCGGGAAAACACTTTTAGTTAAGGACTGGTTAAAGATATCTATTATACTGGGCAGTAGCGGGTCAATAATACGCTTCATCATTTGGACTGTGGTGCAGTAGAGCCCAGTAGATGCTGATCTGATACGCATGATGGCTTTTTTTGACTGTAGTGCAAGTGACGTGCTTTAGATAAAAAATTTTGTGGCTACAGTCGCTTACCTCCATGAAGTAATCTGTGAGTCTCTGTATCATTTGTGGCTCAGTTGTGGTTGTAGTACCGGTTCAGTTCTTTCGCCGCGACAATGGGATCAGTAGCAGCTTTTACTTTGCCTGTACCAAGACCACAGAGCTTTTTCCTCCAGACAGCTGTTCTGTTTACGTTGTCAGTTAATGTATGAGTATGCCTGACCTTGTATTTATCATAGCTTGACTGATTCTGTTCCACTTCTACTTGTAAGCAGCATGGTTTTCAGGCGTGGGGCGTAGTTTTTATGTCCGACATGCAGCATCTCTGAGATTCATGAGCTGTTTTAGTTCTTCAATTGGTCAAGTTTCTTTCTTTCTTTTCCAGTGTTTAAGGGAGCATATTTCTCGTATAGTTTAGTAATTTTGTGAGAAAATCCATGAAGTTTTTGGTTTATGTCCGAAAAGGCAACAGAAGACGTCTCTCAAACTATTTACTGCGACTCAGTTGCAAGTTCAGATAAATTGACGTGTTTGAAACCTCGGTATGTAGTAAGTTGTGGTTTTTTTCTGGGTCGTTCTAGAGTATACGTCACGAAAATTATGTCATGGGCAGACATTCCATTTACAGGTATTTGAGTTACGAATTGCTGTGGGGATTTCGCTGCAAATATATCTATGAGAGTGGGCGCACTGTTCGTATGATGGGTAGGAGCAAGCTAAAGTAGCGACACGTTTGAGGAATCCGCTTAAATTTCTTGCTGGAAGGAGTATCGTATGGAAAATTAATGTTAGTGTCACCAGCTATAATTACATGCTCGTCCATCGATTCGAGATTTGAAAGCACAATTCCTAAGCAGGCAAACCCACCTACTTCAGGAGTCTGTAAAGAACATATATCAGGCACTTTCTGTTAAGGGATTTGATTTCTATGAACATAAATTCCGCTTGTTTTCTTCATTATTCGAATTCAAATGGCTCTGAGCACTATAGAACTTAACTGCTGAGGTCATCAGTCCCCTAGAACTTAGAACTACTTAAACCTAACTACCGAGCGAGGTGGCGCAGTGGTTAGCACACTGGACTCGCATTGGGGAGGACGACGGTTCAATCCCGTCTCCAGCCATCCTGATTTAGGTTTTCCGTGATTTCCCTAAATCGTTTCAGGCAAATGCCGGGATGGTTCCTTTGAAAGGGCACGGCCGATTTCCTTCCCAATCCTTCCCTAACCCGAGCTTGCGCTCCGTCTCTAATGACCTCGTTGTCGACGGGACGTTAAACACTAACCACCACCACCACTTAACCCTAACTAACCTAAGGACATCACACACATCCATGCCCGAGGCAGTATTCGAACCTGCGACCGTAGCGGTCGCGCGGTTCCAGACTGTAGCGCCTAGAACCACTCGGCCACTCCGGCCGGCTTTCTTCATTATTGTTGGATATATGTAGCATAGTACGTAATAAATTAGAGCGTATGTATTTCCCTATTCCACATCCTTGTCTATTGCATCTGTTGTGTCTTAGAAAGTTATAACCGTCTAGATTTACTGAACATGTGGAAATAATTGGTTTCAGTCAGTTCTCTGACAGAAGTATTACAAGGATGTCTATGTCTCGAAATATACGATGGATCTCGTCGACATGTGCTGGCAGAGGCTGGACATTCGCATGTTCAATATGGAGCTTGGTGTGTTCAAGTGCAGAGCATGGGAGGATGACGCTGCTCGACATCTGCAGCTCTGTGTCAGAGCTGGTGAGACAACAGTGCATAGCATATGCTGAGGTGAGGGAGTTCGTGGTCCTGGAAGTGAAAGCGGCAGCTATCTTTAGGGAGGAGGGAGGTTTTGTGGCCAAGGCCAGAGGGATTTGCAGTGGTCGTTCAACAACCAACTGGTGATAGGAAAAGAAACTCACTAACCAGAGCTGGAATAATCTGTGCACAAACCAAGATAAAGGCAGTGACAACAGAGTTACTATTAATGGTGCTAAAGATGAATAACAACTATAATATGATAACAAATTGATAAATAAAAATGGAAGTAAGACTAAGTTAGTAGAGTAATTGACAAAGTAAATGAGAAACAACAACAAAAGAGGAATTAATAATGAAGTAAAACAAAACAGATAACACATTAATTAAGGTAGGGTTAACTACAATCTACAATAACTATATAAACACATAAATTAGTGGCAGCAAGAGTCGACATGTTCTTAGCTTCTAAAGTACAAGCTTTCGAGTTCCACTGCCCTGCATCCTTCTGTCATAATTACGTGTCCTAAGTAAGTTACTTCTTTCCATAGGAACTCACAACTATCAAACTGTAGTTTTAAGTTGTGCAACCTCTCAAACATTTCTACAAGTCTGGCATTATGCTTTTCTAACGTATCACTGAACACGACCATATCATCTAAATATACGAACATCTTGTGTCCTTGAAGTCCGGTTAATACTTTGTTCATCAGTCTCTGAAAAGTGACTCAACTATCCATTATTCCCATCGGTAATCTAGTGTATTCATAACGTCCTTTTGGATTAGAGTAAGCTGTTTTCTCTCTGGTGTTCTCAGTCAACAGTATCTGATGGGAACCCTTTCAACAGTCTAAAGTGGTAAAGTATCTGGCTTTTTCTAAGCTTTCTAAAATCTCATCAGTATAGGGTAGCGACAATACAGTACTAATACAGATGTCATTTAACCTCAGTCAGTCTGCTACTATTCTCCACTTTCGCTTACCTGAAGTGTCCATCTTCTTCAGAAACAGTAAATTCCACCCACTTGTACTCGGCGTAATGATGTCCTCCCTTAACATCGCATCCATTAGAGGGCTTCCTTTTGCGCCTCTGGTAGTCGATACGACCGGACATTTATCAGTCTTTCTTGCGCCTCTGGTTCAAATGCCTCTGAGCGCTATGGGACTTAACTTCTGAGGTCATCAGTACCCTAGAACTTAGAACTACTTAAACATAACTAATTTAAGGACATTAAACACATCCATGCCCGAGGCAGGATTCGAACCTGCGACCGCAGCGGTCGCGCGGTTCCAGACTGTAGCACCTAGAACCGCTCGGCCACCCCGACCGGCCTCGCGCCTCTGGTTTCAACATAAATTCATACTTCACCACTCAATGCACGTTAATCTATCTCTTGGAGAGTGAAACAAAGCATAATATGCAATACACAGCGCAATAATCGAAGTCATTTCTTCTTCGTTTAAGTCATCCACTCGAACTGTTTCCTTTATGCTGCCAATTCACGACCTTGTCTCTCGGTCCACTGAGACTGTACTATCTATGAGGCGTTCCTCTTCTTCTTCCGTGACAGGTATTGCTTCTACCTTCAATTTGGAACATTCCAGTATTACGTCTTCTTCTGTGGTAGACAGAATAGTCGTGACGAAAGTGCCTCCCTGCATGGTCACTAATGCTGCAGGCCAATATACTCCCGTTTGCAGCTGCTGTTTCTCCATTATCCCTTCAGTTAGAACTGTGTCGTGCACTTTAATTCATAAAACCTTTTCTTCTCGTGGGCATGTTCGTGTTGCATCACACAGGCTCTCTTTCCTTGTGTCTGTTGCTCGTCGTTGTTTCTTGATTCCCTCAGATGTGGCATCTCTACTGATGCCTCACTCCAGAACTCTCTCTTCTCCGATACTACCTGGATTCCTACTGATACCTCCGGTGTCGCATTTGTCCTCGCGACCCGTTTCTCCCAACTGTCTGATGTCTGTTCTATGGGACAAAACTTCTCTGTTTGCGGTTATCTCCTGGTCCACAAGATTCGACGGGTTCGGCACCTGCTCCCTCTGTAAACGTACTTGTCTGCCCTTTACCCATAGCATCTTCGTTGCGTAACCTATGATTATGCTTAAACTCTCACAAAAGTGTCTGACTAAGATTCTTTAATACGGGACGTCTAGCTCGTCTTCCACTCTTCAAAACTTATGTTCCACACACACGTCGTCATCTACCCTCAGAGCTAAAATCGCAGCTCCACGCGTCTCTGTTACTTCTTTAGTGACTGCTTTAAGTTTTATTCTTTCGTTGGCATTACTGCCTAACGTATCCTCCAACGATGACTCCTTTACTGTGCTCACGTGAGCGGCACTATCTACTATGAAACTTGTGGTTCCCACTCTTACCTGCGTGCATCTTATATTCACGAAATCATTCTTACCCTTTCAGTCTATTGAAAAAGAGTCGAACTTATCCTAACCGATTTGATTCATATTGTCAGGACGTATGGGTTTCAGTAGGATTTCATAATCTGTAAACAGGAAGACAATCTCTCAACCGGTTTCGAGAAGATCGAGTTCGAAAATTTTAAGCGTACTTATATACTTCGCATGGCGCCGATGTTTAAGCAGTCCGCAGCCGAGCCCGTACGCACGTGGTTTCATAAACGTGAGGTGTGTGGATCGAATCCCGCTGCTGGTACTTTTACCATTCACACGTAATTCTAACAACAGATGTATTATGACTGTACAAAGTATCAATATTTAATAATTCATGTATTATTTACATAATATTTATACCGAAACTTTTGCCATCAGGAGATTGGAAATAAAAAATAGGATACACATCAACTCTCAATCAAATCAGTATCGTCATTTCATTTGTATTATTGTATCTACATTTGTGACAAATACGTGTATAATATGTAACCTATGGACCAATCCACGAATCACGGTGATACTGATGGTAGAGGCCGGCCGGTGTGGCCGTGCGGTTCTAGGCGCTTCAGTTTGGAACCGCGTGACCGCTACGGTCGCAAGTTCGAATCCTGCCTCGGGCATGGATGTGTGTGATGTCCTTAGGTTAGTTAGGTTTAAGTAGTTCTAAGTTGTATGGGACTGATGACCACAGATGTTAAGTCCCATAGTGCTCAGAGCCATTTGATACTGATGGTAGAAACATAGAAAACAATAAATACTGTGATATACAGCACGTGTGATGAATGCCGAATTTTTGCATATTAGTGATTTTTCAGTATGTGTATCGCAAAACAAACTAGGTTTACACTGAGAACGGGTTCTCGGTCATCACACAATTTAGCAGCGTACCACGCATATCGAATCATATCATTGGATGTTGGTACTGACGACAGACGATGTACGATTGATTCAATCTTATGCAGTCTTCTCTAGAAGCTATCCCTATATTCTGTCCGATGATGTAGGCCTACGAGAATTTTGTAGTTGTTTTAGAAGGTTCTTCTGCTGCATATAAAAATAAACGTCGCAAGGATGCACCAGCGGAGTACGTTTGAGAGGGATTATTTTAATACTGCACATTGGCAGAATAACTAGTGAATGAAAAAAGTAGCGGTAGCCAGATTCGATAAAGAGACCTCGCGATTACGAAAGTAACTACTTACTCTCTCAGTTGCGGACTCCTTGGTTGCTAGCGCCTATACTAACTATATAAACACGCCTAAAATTTACAAATTCGATCTTCTTGTAAACCGTTGAGAGGTACGTCTTCCTGTTGATAGATAGTGAAGTCCTAGTCGTGCTCTAACATCCTGTCAACATGAATCATGTCCGTGAGTGGAAATCCGTACGGTCTTCTCGTGAATACAGCTTTGTGGCATGGGCTGAATGCATGCATGCACTCTTTCCTTTCAGGGTTTCTGTCTTTCCATTTGCTAGTCTAGCATTGGCATTACACTGTTGGGCTAGGTGTCCTGGTTCTTCGCAGACGTAACATATCATGGGGTTCACCTTACCATACGGTCCTGGACGCACTTGAAAGTCGAATCGACTACACGTCGTCGGTCACATGCTTCCAGTTTCCCTATAAAGTCGTCTACATAGAGTTTCCTCTATCCTTCTCGGTGGCGGTGGAGGATGGGGTGTGCGTTTCCCTGCTCCACTACAACTCGGCTGCATGGCGTCTATTACCCCTATGTGTATGTCCGTACTGCAGTTTCTTGCAGTGGCTTGCTCTCTTTTATCAAAAACAGTAATCTCTCGGGCAACTGGATTCACCGAACTTTTCTTTACAAGAGGCGATGGATGCTTCTTCTGTTAATGAGATACCAACTGCTTGGGCTAACATTAAATTCTTTCCCTTTGCTCTCTCGATGGTTTTAATCTTCTAATCTTAAATTTCCGGTATGAACACTGCTTGCGCCAGCTTCCCAATAAGAGACAGACTTCCCGCACTGTCCAATTCATTTATCAATCCCCGGATGGCGTCTCGAAATTGCCACTGCAATGTGTCAACGCGACTCGCCCACTCAGCCATACTTTCGGCCTTGTTCTGCCTGCTAGAGAATAAGAAACGCATTATAAGTCCGTTTTGTCTCATAGTTTTGGAATAAAATTCCCTACACCTCTGCCCAAGTTTCTGTCAAATCACATACGAGTAGTTTACTTCGAGCTGCATCAACGATCCTAGTTTTAACCAATTTTAGTAGCACGCTGTGACTATGGCTTGGCATTAGATCGAATGCTAGCTCACAATTGTCTACGAATTATCTAATTTCATCTTTATTTCCACCAAAAGCTCTCGGAATTAACTTAAATGTGTCAGATAATACTACACGTTGGGCGGGAACCTCACTATCTCCCGAATTCACATTAGATCTTATTTCATACTTTTCCCCAACCGCAGTGCTTGTTTCCATGGTACGTTGTGACTGACACCGCGTTTGTCTGTCAGGCGCCGGCGCTATACTGGCGTCTCGTGCAAGCGTAATGTTGGAATTCTGTGCGTTCAGCACGAACGTATCCCTGACTCAAGTGTCGGTGGCCCCGACTTTGTCGCAACTGCTGCAAAAGGCGTCCTCTCTTGTGCACTGCTATGGCCTGCTCGCTGAGGTCTCGCAATTCTGCGATCTACATCTACATTTATACTCCGCAAGCCACCCAACTGTGTGTGGCGGAGGGCACTTTACGTGCCACTGTCATTACCTCCCTTTTCTGTTCTAGTCGCGTATGGTTCGCGGGAAGAACGACTGCCGGAAAGCCTCCGTGCGTGCTCGAATCTCTCTAATTTTACATTCGTGATCTCCTCGGGAGGTGTAAGTAGGAGGAAGCAATATATTCGATACCTCATCCAGAAACGCACCCTCTCGAAATCTGGACAGCAAGCTATACTGCGATGCAGAGCGCCTCTCTGGCAGAGTCTGCCACTTGAGTTTGCTAAACATCTCCGTAACGCTATCACGCTAACCAAATAACCCTGTGACGAAACGCGCCGTTCTTCTTTGGATCTTTTTTATCTCCTCTGTCAACCCGACCTGGTATGGATCCTACACTGATGAGCAATACTCAAGTATAGGTCGAACTAGTGTTTTGTAAGCCAGCTCCTTTGTTGATGGACTACATTTTCTAAGGACTCTCCCAATGAATCTCAACCCGGTACCCGACTTACCAACAATTAATTTTATATGATCATTCCACTTCAAATCGTTCCGTACGCATACTCCCAGATATTTTACAGAAGTAACTGCTACCAGTGTTTGTTCCGCTATCATATAATCATACAATAAAGGATCCTTCTTTCTATGTATTCGCAATATGTTACATTTGTCTATGTTAACGGTCAGTTGCCACTCCCTGCACCAAGTGCGTATCTGCTGCAGATCTTCCTGAATTTCGCTGCAATTTTCTAATCCTCTGTATACTACAGCATCATCCGCGAAAAGCCGCATGGAACTTCCGACACTATCTACTAGGTCATTTATATACATTGTGAAAAGCAATGGTCCCATAACACTCCCCTGTGGCACGCCAAAGGTTACTTTAACGTCTGTAGACGTCTCTCCATTGAGAACAATATGCTGTGTCCGATATTCCGTAGGCTCTTACTTTGTTTATCAGGCGACAGTGCGGAACTGTATCAAACGCCTTCCGGAAGTCAAGGAAAATGACGTCTACCTGGGAGCCTGTATCTAATATTTTCTGGGTCTCATGAACAAATAAAACGAGTTAGGTCTCACACGATCGCTGTTTACGGAATCCATGTTGATTCCTACAGAGTAGATTCTGGGTTTCCAGAAATGACATGATACGCGAGCAAAAAACATGTTCTAAAATTCTACAACAGATCGATGTCAGAGATATAGGCCTATGTTTTGTGCATCTGCTCGAAGACCCTTCTTGAAAACTGAGACTACTTGTGCTCTTTTCCAATCATTTGGAACCTTCCGTTCCTCTCAGAGACTTGCGGTACACGGCTGTTAGAAGGGGGGCAAGTTCTTTCGCTTACTCTGTGTAGAATCGAATTGGTATCCCTTCGGGTCCAGTGGACTTTCCTCTGTTGAGTGATTTCAGTTGCTTTTCTATTCCTTGGACACTTATTTCGATGTCAGCCATTTTGTCGTTCGTGCGGTGACTTAGAGAAGGAACTGCAGTGCGGTCTTCCTCTGTGAAACCGCTTTGGAAAAAGGTGTTTAGTATTTCAGCTTTACGCGTGTCATCCTCTGTTTAACGTAACACCAGAACTTCCTAGGATTTTCTGTCAAGTCGGTACATAGAATTTTACTTTCCAATTCACTTAACGCTTCACGCATAGCCCTCGTTACGCTAACTTTGACATCGTTCAGCTTCTGTTTGTCTGAGAGATATTGGCTGCGTTTAAACTTGCAGTGAAGCTCTCTTTGCTTTCGTAGTAGTTTCCTAATTTTGTTGTTGAACCACGGTGGGTCTTTCCCGTCCCTCACAGTTTTACTCGGCACGTACCTGTCTAAAACGCATTTCACGATTGCCTTGAACTTCTTCCATAAACGCTCAACATTGTCAGTGTCGCAAGAGAAATTTTCGTTTTGATCAGTTAGGTAGTTTAAAATCTGCCTCCTATTACTCTTGCTAAACAGATAAACCTTCCTCCCTTTTTTTATAATCCTATTTACTTCCATATTCATGGATGCTGCAAGGCCTTATGATTACTGATTCCCTGTTCTGCGCTTACAGAGTCGAAAAGTTCGGGTCTGTTTGTTATCAGTAGGTCCAAGATGTTATCTCCACGAATCGGTTCTCTGTTCAATTGCTCGAGGTAATTTCCGGATAGAGCACTCACTATAATGCCACTCGATGCTCTGTCCCTACAATCCGTCCTAAACATCTGAGTGTCCCAGTCTATATCTGGTAAATTGAAATCTCCACCTAAGACTATAACATGCTGAGAAAATTTATGTGAAATGTATTCCAGATTTTCTCTCAGTTGTTTTGCCACTAATGCTGCTGAGTCGGGAGGTCGGTAAAAGGAGCCAATTATCAACCTAGCTAGGTTGTTGAGTATAACCTCCACCCATAATAATTCACAGGAACTATCAACTCCTATTTCATTAGAGGATAAACCACTACTAACTGCGACAAACACGCCACCACCGGTTGCATGCAATAAATCCTTTCTAAACACCGTCTGTGGCTTTTTAAAAATTTCAGCAGAATTTATCTCTGTCTTCAACCAGTTTTCCGTACCTATAACGATTTCAGCTTCGGTTCTTTCTATCAGCGCTTGAAGTTCTGGTACTTTACCAACGCAGCTTCGACAGTTTACAATTACAATACCGACTGCTGCTTGGTCCCCGCATGTCCTGACTTTGTCCCACACCCTTTGAGGCTGTTGCCCTTTCTGTACTCGCCCGAGGCCATCTACCCTAAAAAAACGGCCCAGTCCACGCCACACAACCCCTGCTACCCGTGTAGCCGCCTGCTGTGTGTAGTGGACTCCTGACTTACCCAGCGGAACCCGAAACACCACCACCCTATGCCGCAAGTCGAGGAATCTGCAGCCCACACGGTTGCAGAACCGTCTCAGCCTCTGATTCAGACCCTCCACTCGGCTCTGTACCAAATGTCCGCAATCAGTCCTGTCGACGATGCTGCAGATGGTGAGGTCTACTTTCATCCTGCTAGCGAGACTGGCATTCTTCACCAAATCAGATAGCCGCCGGAAACCAGAGAGGATTTCCTCCGATCCATAGCGACACACATTATCGGTGCCGACATGAGTGACCACCTGCAGATTGGTGCACCCTGTACCCTTCATGGCATCCGGAAGGACCCTTTCCACATCTGGAATGACTCCCCCCGGTATGCACACGGAGTGCACATTGGTTTTCTTCCTCTCCCTTGCAGCCATATCCCTAAGGGGCCCCATTACGCGCCAGACGTTGGAGCTCCCAAGTACCAGTAAGCCCACCCTCTGCGACTGCCCGGATCTTGCAGATTGAGGGGCAACCTCTGGAACAGGACAAGCAGCTATGTCCGGCCGAGGATCAGTATCAGCCGGAGACAGAGGCTGAAACCGGTTCGTCGCACAAACTGGAGAGGCCTTCTGTTGAGCCCTCCGCAATGTCTTTCGCCCCCTGCCACACCTCGAGACGACCTCCCACTCTACCACGGGTGAGGGGTCAGCCTAAATGTGGGCAGTATCCTGGGCAGCCACAGCCATAGTCCGATCGGGGGATGTGTGGGACGAGCTGGCCGTCCCCGACAAACCCCCGTCCGGACCCCCACAGTGATGCCCATTGGCAACACCCTCAAGCTGTGTGACTGAAGCCGTTACTGCCTGAAGCTGGGAGCGAAGGGATGCCAACTCAGCCCACATCCGAACACAGCAGTCGCAGTCCCTATCCATGCTAATTACTGTTGTGCAAAGAACGTCTGAACTAATGTACAGAGAGCACAAACAATTCGACACAAAATTTAAACGGTTATTAAAATACAAGATTGCCTAGTAAGTGCAGTAATGCTACAACTTGTGCACTGCTGACACACTGCTCGGCGGCAGAAGGAGACTACGCGATTTCAGGTGCTAAAAAGCGATTCTACAACTATCAAATACTATAATACGCCCGAAATTTGTGAATTAAACTGTGCAAGTACCCAAAAACACGCAAAGAAATTAAGAATTAAACGGGATTGTGACTTTTTCTTCTTTCTTCTTTCTTGCTTCTCTCCTGAAGTACACAAAAGGGATTGCTCTCATTGTTCACTGTTCCTGACCTACCTCGAAAGCTCAAGGCAGATCGTCGTAAGAGAAAATCCTATATTCCGTGCGCTAAAGCACATTAGTTCTTAGTGAAGGTACTCAGCCAAGAATCAACGCCAGGACACACATCTGGCACCTGTTTATACATTGTAAACCGACGAGGGTCGCAATGTGCTCTCTTAGAAGCTTACGTTAGCTTCAGAGGTGACTCAAGATGTTTGTTGACCCGTGTCTCGGAACACGAGCGGCTAAGTACAAGAGCAGAACGGTGACGTGGTCAAGCTGAGATTTTTCAGGACTCTGCGGTTGCTGGCTCTGAGCACTATGGGACTTAACATCTATGGTCATCAGTCCCCTAGAACTTAGAACTACTTAAACCTAACTAACCTAAGGACATCACACAACACCCAGCCATCACGAGGCAGAGAAAATCCCTGACCCCGCCGGGAATCGAACCCGGGAACCCGGGCGTGGGAAGCGAGAACGCTACCGCACGACCACGAGATGCGGGCGACTCTGCGGTTGTACAGTCAGAAAGACCTGGAGGGTTAAGAGAAGGAGATGATGGTGATGGTGGGGAAATGAGACTCTGGGTTTGCTTGCTAGTCTGCTTTTTAATGATGCTTCACATGGTTGCAATAAACGTGCAGAAGAGCACAGCTACTACTTTACAATTTCAGTAAGTGTAAAGCTCATAAGGGGCTTACTAAATCAGAAAACCAATCACCAGCACAAATGACCCCCCCCCCCCCAACCTATAACTTTATTAAGATTCGGGTATACATAGAAACGCACGGTACCACAGACCACGAACCACGGAGTGCCAGATGATGTCGCTCTGGTCGCGAGCTTAGGTTCAATAACTTGTCACAATGCAAGTGACACACACGTGAGAAGTCATGGGACAGCTCCTAATAATGTGTCGGACTTCCTTCTGCCCGGCGTAGTGCAGCTACTCGACGTGGTCTGAACTCAACAAGTCACTGGAAGTCCCCTGCTGAAATATTAAGCCAGGTGCCTCTGTAGCCGTCCATAATTGGGAAAGTGTAGCCGGTGCAGGATTTTGTGCACGAACTGATCTGCCGATTATGTCCCCTAAATATTCGATGGGATTCGTGTCGGCCGATCTGGATGGCCAAACCATTTTCTCGAATTGTCCAGAATGTTCTTCAAACGAATTAAGAACAATTGTGGCCCAGTGACATGGCGTATTGTCATCCATAAAAATTCCATCGTTGTTTCGTAACATGGAGTCCGTGTATGGCTCCAAATGGTCTCCAAGTCGCCGAACAGACCAGAGGACCCAGTCCATTCCATATAAACACAGCCCACACAATTATGGAGCCACCATCTGCTTGTACAGTGCTTTATTGACAACCTGGCTCTATGGCTTCGCGGAATCTGCCCCACACTCGAGCCCTACCATCTGCTCTTACCATGACCGGGTCACGGTTTTCCAGTCGTCTTGGGTCCAACCGACATTGTCACTAGCCCAGGAGAAACGCTGCAGGCGATGTCGTGCTATTAGGAGAGGCACTCGCGTCCGTCGTCTGCTGCCATAGCCTATTAACGCCAGATTTCTCTGCAGTTTCCTGACCGATATATTCGTCGTACGTCCCACATTGATGCTGGGAATATTTCGCGCACCGTTGCTCGTCTATTACCACTTACTACAACTCTGCGTAATCGCTGTCGGTAAGTGAACGCTGTCGGCCACTGCGTTGCCCGTCGTGAGAGGTAATCCCTGAAATTGGGTAGTCTTGGCACACTCTTGACATTGCTGATCTAGGAATAACGAATTCCCTAACGATTTCTGAAATGTAATGTCACATGCGTCTAGTTCCAACTACCATTCCGCGTTTAAATTCTTTTCATTCCCGCAATGTATACGTGCATATCGCTATCCTACGACTTTTGTCTCCTCAGTGTACAGACATAGGTACTGTAGCCAAATGTAAGATGGAAACCAATAATCCCTAGTCCAGAAGTACGTACAGATAAGCTTTGCAAGTACTTCTTAGACTAAACGCATAATCTCAGATAATGCTCACGTGTATGGGATTTGCTGTGGGCTGTAGGACATCCGAGACCGAATGCTCAGTAACTCTTCTCGGTCTGGAACTCTGCTGTTGGCTGGAACGCTTCAGCTCGCTAGACTCGGCCTCGCTCGACGCTTGAGGGCCTCTCTGTATGACGTCTGGTGCTACTTGCTACGGCTGGTGCGTGACTGCGTCGCTTTTTACCTCCAATTCACAACTAGTGAGCGTTAAATCGGCGGTTTCTCAGTGCATATGACATTTTATTAGTCTGATGAAAGCGGCTTGCACTGTAAGTGTTTTAGATAAGATTCATGCTTAGGTGATTTTTCTTTTTTTTTCCGGCAACCCCTCATGATACGGTCATTACAATGTATATTGACATCGTCACAGAAATTTAATAAACGCTTAAGAATTAGATTTTAAAAGGTCATGAAATAAATCTTTTGTTCAGAGAGGTTAGTCAAGTGACATAGCTGTAGAGTGAGCATGCAGAGGGATATCGAGACCTTTGGGTGACTTTCCACGGTCGGGTAAGTCGTAAGGTCTTGTGTAGCCTACGGACCGCTTGTGTGGTATGCAGCTACGTGGAACATAGTCAATCAGGGCATCAGTCTCCAATCTGATGATGTGTGTTTATTGTGATTTAATTCAGACTTTTGAGACCAAATGTTCTTATCGATGAACTGACCTTCAAAAAGATTGGGTGAACTATATAAAGCGGGGATTTTTTTTTCAGAATAACATCTTGGTGCACTGCACGATGCCGTTGGCACATGTTAAACGTGGCCTGTGTACGCTCTGCTTGTCCTGAATGCATTGCTATTTCAAATTGTATTTGTTACACCGAGTAGAAATTCTGGATATGTTAGCTAGAGCCGGCCGGGGTGGCCGAGCGGTTCTACCACTACGGTCGCAGGTTCGAATCCTGCCTCGGGCATGGATGTGTGTGATGTTCTTAGGTTAGTTAGGTTCAAGTAGTTCTAAGTTCTAGGGGACTGATGACCTCAGAAGTTAAGTCCCATAGTGCTCAGAGCCATTTGAACCATTTTGTTAGCTAGAAGTAAATAAAATTTTACATATACATCTACATGGATACTCTGCAAATAACATTTAAATGACTGGCAGAGGGTTCATCGAACCACCTTCACAATTCTCTATTATTCCAATCTCGTATAGGGTGTGGAAGGAACGAACACCTATATCTTTCCGTACGAGCTCTGATTTCCCTTATTTTATCGTGGTGATCGTTTTTCCCTATGTAGGTCGGTGTCAAAAAAGTATTTTCGCATTCGGAGGAGAAAGTTGGTGACTGGAATTTCGTGAGAAGATTCCGTCGCAACGAAAAGCGCCTTTCTTTTAATGATGTCCAGCCCAAATCCTGTATCATTTCTGTGACACTCCCATATTTCGCGATAATACAAAACGTGCTGCTCTTCTTTCAACTTTTTCGATGTACTCCGTCAGTCCTATCTAGCAAGGATCCCACACCGCGTAGCAGTATTCTAAAAGAGGACGGACAAGTGTAGTGTAGGCAGTCTCCTTAGTAGATCTGTTAAATTTTCTAAGTGACCTGCCAATAAAACGCAGACTTTGGTTAGCCTTCCCCACAACATTTTCTATATGCTCCTTCCAATTTAAGTTGTTCGTAATTGTAATACCTAGGTATTTAGTTGAATTTTCGGCTTTTAGATTAGGTTGATTTATCTTGTAACGGAAGTTTAACGAATTCCTTTTAGCACTCATATGGATGACCTTACACTTTTCGTTATTTTGGGTCAACTGCCAATTTTCGCACCATTCAGATATCTTTTCTAAATCGTTCTGCAATTTGTTTTGATCTTCTGATGATTTTCTTAGTCGATAAACGACTGCGTCATCTGCAAACAACGGAAGACGGCTGCTCAGATTGCTTCCCAAATCGTTTATATAGATAAGGAACAGCAAAGGGCCTATAACAGAACCTTGGGGGGCGCCAGAAATCACTTCTGTTTTACTCGATGACTTTCCGTCAATTACTACGAACTGTGACCTCTCTGACAGTAAATCACAAATCCAGTCACATAACTGAGACGATATTCCATAAGCACGCAATTTCACTACAAGCCGCTTGTGTGGTACAGTGTCAAAAGCCTTCCGGAAATCCAGAAATACGGAATCGATCTGAATTCCCTTTTCAATAGCACTCAACACTTCATATGAATAAAGAACTAGTTGTGTATCACAGGAACGATGTTTTCTAAATAAATGTTGACTGTGTGTCAATAGACAGTTTTCTTCGAGGTAAATCATAATGTTTGAAAACAATATATGTTCCAAAATCCTGCTGCATATCGACTTTAACGATATGGGCCTGTAATTTAGTGGATTACTCCTACTACGTTTCTTGAATATTGGTGTGACTTGTGCAAATTTCCAGTCTTTGGGTACAGATCTTTCGTCGAGGGAACGGTTGTATATGATTGTTAAGTATGGAGCTAATGCATCAGCATACTCCGAAAGGAACCTAATTGGCATACAGTCTGGACCAGAAGACTTGCTTTTATTAAGTGATTTAAGTTGCTTCACAACTACGAGGATATTTACTTCTACGTTACTCACGTCGGCAGCTGTACTCGATTCGATTTCTGGAATATTTACTTCGCCTTCTTTTTTGAAGGCATTTCGGAAGGCTGTGTTTAGTAACTCTGATTTGGCAACACTGTCGTCGTTAGTAACTCCATTGCTATCGCACAGAGAAGGCACTTCGCATACGAGCAGAATCTCTATTGATTTTGTGCCAGGTTTCGAGACAAAGTTTCGTTGTGGAAACTGTTATAAGCATCTCGCATTGAAGTCCGCGCTAAATTTCGAGCTTCTGTAAAAGATCGCCAATCTTGGGGATTTTGCGTCTGTTTAAATTTGGCATTTT
Source organism: Schistocerca serialis cubense (assembly GCF_023864345.2). Classification (NCBI taxonomy): domain Eukaryota; kingdom Metazoa; phylum Arthropoda; class Insecta; order Orthoptera; family Acrididae; genus Schistocerca; species Schistocerca serialis. Next base: position 605,046,171 of record NC_064640.1, read on the forward strand.
TGTTTCGTTGTTTCTGCAACAGTGTTCTAACCCGTTTTGAGTACCAAGTAGGATCAGCTCCGTCGTTTGTTAATTTATTTGGTATAAATCTCTTAATTGCTGCCGATACTATTTCTTTGAATTCAAGCCACATCTGGTCTACACTTATATTACTAATTTGGAATGAGTGGAGATTGTCTCTCAGGAAGGCGTCAAGTGAATTTTTATCTGCTTTTTTGAATAGATATATATTTCGCTTATTTTTGGAGGATTTGGGGGTTACAGTATTCAATCTCGCTACGACAAGCCTGCGTTCACTAATCCCTGTATCAGTTTTGATGCACGTTATTGACTCAGGATTATTTGTAGCTAAGAGGTCAAGTGTGTTTTCATAACCGTTTACTATTCGCGTGGGCTCATGAACTAACTTCTCGAAATAATGTTTAGAGACGATATTTTATGGGTACCTCCGGAATTAAAATGTATTTTCGCCAACATATCGAGGGTAAATTAAAGTCACCACCAACTAATATCGTATGAGTCGGGTACGTGTTTGAAATCAGACTCAAGTTTTCTTTGAACCTTTCAGCAATTGTATCATCTGAATTGGGAGGTCGGAAAAAGGATCCTATTATTATTTTATTCCGGTTGCCAACAAGGACCTCTGCCCATACTAACTCACAGGAAGTATCTACTTCAATTTCGCGACAAGTTAAACTACCTCTAACAGCAACAAACACGCCACCGCCAACCGTGTTTAGCCTATCCTTTCGGAACACCGTTAGGTTCTTCGCAAAAATTTCGGTTGGGTTTATATTCGGCTTTAGCCAGCTTTCAGTGCCTATAACTATTTGAGCATCAGTGCTTTCTATTAGCGCTTGGTGCTCCGGTACTTTCCAACACGGCTACGACAATTTATAGCTGTTATACCAATGGTTCCTGTATCTACGTTCTTCCTGTGTTCGGCCTGCACCCTTTGTGACCGAAGCCCTTCTTGTGTTTTCCCGAGACCCTCTAACCGAAAAAACCGCCCATTCCACGCCACACAGCCACTGCTACCCGTGTAGCCGCCTCCTGCGTACAGTGGACACCTGACCTATTCAGCGGAACCCAAAACCCAACCACCCTTTGGCGCAAGTCGAAGAATCTGTAGCCTACACGGTCGCAGAACCATCTGAGCCTCTGATCCAGACCCTCCACTCTCTACCATAGGTCCGCAGTCGGTCCTGTCGACTATGCTGCAAATGGTCAGCTCTGCTTTCATCTTGCAAGCAAGACTGGCAGCTTTTACCACTTCTGTTAGCCGCTCGAAACCAGAAAGAATCTCTTCTCATCCAAAGTGACAGCCGGCCGGTGTGGCCGTGCGGTTAAAGGCGCTTCAGTCTGGAACCGCGTGACCGCTGCGGTCGCAGGTTCGAATCCTGCCTCCGGCATGGATGTGTGTGATGTCCTTAGGTTAGTTAGGTTTAATTAGTTCTAAGTTCTAGGCGACTGATGACCTCAGAAGTTAAGTCGCATAGTGCTCAGAGCCATTTGAACCATTTGAACCAAAGTGACACACATCATTGGTACCGACGTGAGCAACCACCTTCAGTTGGCTGCACCCTGTGCTCTTCATGCTATCCTGGAGGACCCTTTCCACATCTGGTATGACTCCACCCGGTATGCTCAAAGAGTGCACATTGATTTTCTTTCCCTTCTTGTCAGCCAAGTCCCTAAGGGGCCCCATAACGCACCTAACGTTGGAGCTCCCAACTACCAATAATCCCACCCTCTGTGATTGCCCGGATCTTGCAGGCTGAGTGGTTTCCTCTGAAACAGGACAGGCGAAAGCATCTGGCTCAGCGACAGTGTCAGCCACAGCCAGCACCTGGAACCTCTTTGTCAGACAAACCGGGGAGGCCTTACGTGCGGCCGCCTGGGAAGTTTTTCGCCGCCTGCTTCGCCCCGGGGCGACCTCGTACTCGATCCCAGGTGAGGGGTCAACCTCTGTGCGAGCAGCGACTGGATGGGCCGCCGGTGAGGACCGATCGGAGAACTCGGACAACAGTGGTGCCCATCCACTGCAGCCTCAAGCTGTGTAACCGAAGCCATCACAGTCTGAAGCTGAGAGCGAAGTATCACCAACTCGGCTCGCATTCGCACACAACAATCGCAGTCCCTGTCCATACCAAAGACCGTGGAAAACTAAACTATGCAGATAAATGGACTATCGGCACGCGCTGTGCAACTCTACTGTAGACCCTGACGAAAACGAAGGAACTGTCTCTAATAATACGCAGATATTCAAAAACTTAACTACCGAAGTACTCAGGTGAAACTAAATAATTCGCCCCTGATTAGGAACTTGTAATATGTCACAAAATCGGTTTACTTTCCGTAGCAAACGAAAACGCGAGAACTGTGGCGTGGTCGGATAATAGCAAATAAATTTCGCTTAACGCTGAATTTAACTTTACAGTTTTGTTGCCAGAAAGGATCCCCAGTATGTCGCTACTGTCTAAGCTCATGGGGGATTACGACACTTGTAGCACGTTAAGATGCGCACTTCACTCAGTGTTGCACTAGCGTTTATCTGTATGTGAATAGGTTGGCCCCTATTAACACACGCCATCGTATTTTCATGTTCGTCAGCGCAGCTTTGAGTTTATAACACTGAAATACGCTGATTAGAAATTGTATAAGAACGCTTTGTAACAAAATGTATAAGGTATAATGAGAGTCATCACATTATTTTATCGTATTAGCGTTTCCACAGTCGGCTGCAAGTGGTATCAGTGCGTCGATGAGTAACAGCTACGTAATCAGTAGTACGGGGTGTGTAAGGAATGCCATCTATGACGACTGCACGGTTTACGCCCGCCTGCCGTCTTATCAGAGCTGACTGCGTTTATCTTCAGAGCACAACACTATGTATTACTCATCGTCGATGACAGAATGTCTCGGTTATGAGTAATGCCACGTTTCCTGCGCCTAGAGCTATTGAAAGGATTGATAATGACTTCTGTTCTTCAGTAGCTATGAATATAATGTTTATTTTGGTAAGTTACTGCGTCGTTCGCAGCTCACAATTTTCGTTAAGACATACAGTCCTTCTCAAAGACCGTGCCACATTACTCCTTTGTCAACAGTTGTTCTTAATCCCACCAACACTTAAGTGCAGGCGTAAACAATGTGTGTCTCATATTCGTTCCTTGAATGCTCGATATATTCTTCTTTCAGGTGGTTTACGTAATTATATGACTGAAAGAAAGTAATGTTTACATCTGTTATTAAGCTAGCTTAAGACTGCGAAATATATGATGTTCCATCTACCTTCAAAGGTGACATGAAGCAGTCATTCTGTCACTCTCATGTTGCTCTACGGCCGTCATAAATAAATTACTAGTGTAACTTTCTTAACAGAATCTATCGCGAATGCATTTTCTAAAGGACACATTTAAGGCCTATCTCATTCTATGCGACTCTAAAAACTGACTTTTCCCGCATTGTGATGGTTTTTAGGGTTCCACATCTTATTTTTTTTTCTTTTTTTCTTTTTTTTCAGTCTTCAGTTGCAAGGTAATTTTAATCGTTTACCTAGGTTTCGATTCCAGTAATGGAATCTTCTTCAGAACCTATAAATTAAACCACATACGGACATATATTACTCACTAAAATGCATTATCTGTCTAATGATTGAATATTAAAACCAGAAAAGTACTTTCTGTTGACTTAGCATCATGAAATTTGGCAAGAAGCAAGGTTTCACAGTACAAGCAAAGGAAAGAGTCCGAAAATTGTGAATTTGTGGTTATATCACACAAATCTAATTTTTTGTCATTTGTTATGCGATTGTCTCTCTGTCCGTCAGTCTGTTAAGACCACTGTTCCTCCAGAACGAGTAGACATATCAGGTTGAAACTTATGTCACATTCTAAGGTTTACGGTCTCTAGGCGCTGTCATAAATGTAAGCTTCTAAATCGATGTAATCATAAAATACGGCCGTTTATGTCACATCTTTTGATCGCCGGAAACTCACTCATTAAAAACTATAAACTACTTTCCATTGACCTAGGATTATTAAATTTGGCAGAAAGGGTGGTCTCATAGTGCAAGTAAAGGAAAAAATGAGGAAATTATTAACTTGTAATTATATCACACAAAAAGTATTTCTTTTGTCAGTTATTATCCGACTTCAAACTGTTAATTAAAACATTCTCGGAAGTGTTGGAATTCCTGGGACCGACATATTGCCAATATTAGTGTCGATACCAGGCACAAATCGTTGAGATTCTTGATTCCCTGGATGGATGAACTGTTTACATACACAATTAATTTCGTACAGAATCTTCAGAGCGCGAATCCTACTCGCTCCTGGCCAGTCTTTTTATTAGCTTCGTGATCAAAGTGTTTAATTTACCACTTCCTCTCTTACTTTGAGTAGTAGTAGTGATGATAAAATGGCTAGTAGCTCTGAGTACACGGGTCTAGAATGTGTGTGCTTTGGTTGTGTACATTTTGGTTTCATTTAATTAGTAGCCATTGTGTGAGGGCATAAGAGACATATGAGAGCGGATATGAGGCTTCGGTTAGTAACTTTTTGACGTAATTTTGAAGGTAAATTTGGTTAATGGTTATTATGCGTCTTGCTTTTAGCCGTGACTGCTATAACTGTGAGTTACGTTATCGCACAAAATAAGTGCAGTGCGCATCGAGTGTGTTTCTTCATACTCTAGATCTATACACTGATGAGCCAAAATATTATAACCGCTGCCCACCGCGAGGTTATATGCTGCTTGATGGCGCTGAGGACACGTGACTTGGCAAGAGAAGTATATGAGAGGAGTAGAAACGAATGGGAAATCATTCTAGAGACGATAAGTGGCGCAAATGCAGCCATCCGCCCACCTAAGTGAATTTAACAAAAGCCATGTTCTTGTGGCCCAGTGCCTGGGAGCGAGCAGCTCGGAAACGGCGAAGTTGGTCGACCGTTCGCGTGCTACTGTCGTGACTATCTATGGAAAGTGGTTGAAGAACGCTGGAGCCACGAGTAGGATACAAGGAGTCCATATCTCATCATAGAGCATAGGGATCGAAGGCTTGCCCGCTGTCTAAAGCAGAATAGGCGACGTTCTGTGACAGATATGAAGACAGAGTACAGTGCCGGTGCAGGCACAAGTGTTTTGGAGAACACCGTTCAGCGTACAATGTTGAACATGGTGTTCCGTAGCAGAGGGCACCAACTTGCTCCCGTGTTGACCCTACAATATCGTCAATTATGATTCCAGTGGGCACGGGTTCATTAAGATTGGATCACAGATCAATGCAATCGTGTCGTCTAGTCGGATGGTTCAAATGGCTCTGAGCACTATGCGTCTTAACTTCTGAGGTCATCAGTCCCCTAATACTTAGAACTACTTAAACCTAACTAACCTAAGGACATCACAGACATCCAAGCCCGAGGCAGGACTCGATCCTGCGACCGTAGCGGTCGCTCGGCTCCAGACAGTAGCGCCTAGAACCGCACGGCCACTCAGGCCGGCCTAGTAGGATGAATCCCGTTTATTGTTAAACCATGTCTATGGTCGTGTCCAGATACGCCATCATCCATGCGAACAGCTGCTCGGAACATGCTGTGCGCCACGGACACAGGCCGCTGGAAGCAGTATTGTGTTATGGGGCACATTCACCTGGGGTGCCATGGGACCTGCGGTAGTAAATCGGAGGTACCATGATAGCTGTGGACCACGTGAACATTATTAGGAAACACCTGGAACCCCTTGTCGTTGATGTCTTCCAGTAGGATAACTGTCCGTGTCACATGGCCAGAATCGTGGTGCAATGGTATGAGGAGTATGATAATGAACTCACGTTGATGCCTTGGGCATCAAATTCGGCTTATCTGAATCCGATGAAACCCGACTAGGACGCTATCGGGTGCCAACTCCGCGCCCGCGAACCAACCGTCACTAAATTAAGGGAATTGTGTGACCTGTGCGTAGGGATCTGGTGCCACAAATCTCTGAAAAACTATCAAGTACTTGTCGAACCCATGGCAAGCAGAATCACTGCTGAATTGCGTTCCAGAAGTGGATCAACACGCTTTTTAGTGGGTGGTCATAATGTTTCGGCTCATCAGTGTATATTGATAATCAAAATAGTGAAAGCTACTTCGAGATTTCCTTTTCCTAATTCTGCGGAAAACTGCCGTGTCGCTATGTTCGTTTTGCATCGGTCAGTATATAATTTCACATATAGTGACAGTTTGTTACTCTTATTACGCACATAATTTTTTGTAGTAAACAGTATAAAACTATTAATAAGGAACTGTCCGCCCCGGTAGCTGAGTGGTCAGCGTGACAGTCTGTCAATCCTAAGGGCCCGGGTTCGGTTCCCGGCTGGGTCGGAGATTTTCTCCGCTCAGGGACTGGGTGTTGTGTTGTCCTAATCATCATCATTTCATCCCCATCGACGCGCAGGTCGCCGAAGTGGCGTCAAATCGAAAGACCTGCACCAGGCGAACGGTCTACCCGACGGGAGGCCCTAGCCACACGACATTTCCAATAAGGAACTTTGAGATGACTTATACAAGCCTGACGGAATTTATAAGTTATCATCCTTCTGAACCAATGTTATCATCTTTCTGAACCAATGACGCGGCAGTTCGATAGACTGATTCGGTAATACTTTTGTAATAATTACGTCCGAGATTTATTGGAAGTAGTTCGTGATTCAGAATTTAAGACTTTTGTTTGTGTAGTGGAATCTGTGTAGTACTTGGGTGGTGTATTTAGTGTTAATGCCTTCGTATATGGTTATGAGATTGAAAAAAATGATTCAAATGGCTCTGAGCACTATGAGACTTAACATCTAAGGTCACCAGTCCCCTAGAACTTGGAACTACTTAAACGTAACTAACGTAAGGACGTCACACACATCCATGTCCGAAGCAGGATTCTAACCTGCGACCGTAGCAGTCGCGCGGTTCCGGACTGAGGCGCCTAGAACCGCTCGGCCACTGCGGCCGGCTATGAAATTGAAGGACTAGGGACGGAAACAGTTTCTCAGCACATCATACCCGTCAGAAACTCGAACAAGTAGGTCTACCTGAAACTTCTGTATCTTCATCTAAACTAAACTCACCTATACCAAACTCCGTCCGAACACGTATCGGAAGTTCGAACGGCACCGTGTTATCCTCAGCCGACAAGCGTCACTGGATGCGGGTATGGAGGGTCATGTGGTCAGCACACCGCTCTTGCTGTCGTTGTCAGTTTTCGTGACCGAGATGGCTGCTCAAGTTGCTTCACAAGGGCTGAGTGCACCCCGCTTGCCAACAGCGCTCTACAGATCCGAACGGTCTCCCATCCTAGTGCTAGCCAAGCCTGACAGCCCTTCACTACAGTGATTTGACGGGAACCGGTGTTACCACTGGACAAGACGGTTGATCTATATCTTCACCGACATTCAGTAAATCATAGTAATGTGTGTGACGTCGTATGTTAATGTTTCTTCGCGTTCCATTTTAGGATAGTGCGTGGCTAAAATTATCGCTTGTGAATCTCTCTGAGAATTCGTTAATAGCCTAACTTTATCTTCAAAACCTCTACAGGACTGATACGTAGGGGGCTGAAGAATATATTAATTCTCTGCCGATTCTTAATATTTTCTAAACAGACTTTCATGACATGGTCGTCATATTTCTTCGTGTACCTGGTCGTTAATATATTTTTGGTACTTTTGTTGCTCACTCTAGCTTGTCAAATAAACGCTACCCTTTTTTTATATTCTCTGACTCCTGTTATGCCGACCTGACATAGAGTTCATATAGTCGCGCAGTATTTAAATGTAGACCAGAATGTAGGGGGCCAAATTTCGTCACCTTAGTACGTTAGGACCTGTATAAGCCCTGAAAGGTTCTGGAGAAGGCTACAAATTGATTCATATTTTCCTGAATTTATTCTCCACCTGCAGGCAAGTTACATTAAATTGTTATAACATACTAAAGATAGTATTTGACATACTGCAAAAACACAAATACAAAAAAGTGTTCTTAATTTCGTCCCCCACATCAAAAATTACAATTAATTTAAATGTATTCTTCCATCCTAACATCTCCAAACACTTTCACTGTTATACGTCACTTGAAGGTTATGAATTAACAATGTTTTTAGTTATTTTCAGCCTTCTAAACACGTGTCACATATAAATTTGTATGTCTGTGCATATGAAGAGCATGTTTCTTGATAAGAAACGAAGCATTTCGTGCAACGAATTCGTTTCTCTCCACTTGCCGTTTCCCATATGAAAAGTGTGAAATAATATTTAAAAACAGCAAACAAAATCAATTTTAGTAACAAGTTCAAATTTCGTCTGCGGGACGTAAACAGGAAGTGCAAGGGGGACAAAATTACGAACATCTTCAGATTTATTATAGTGGCCGCTATATCAGCACTTGACTATTGAAATTACACACTGGCCACAAGACACAACTGTAATATAGCCCAATATTTGAATAGAAAACAGTTCTCACACTTGGAATAGCAGCCTGTTAATTTGATTACTGCACTAACTCACCGCAGCATAAAATGATTAATCTCCCCGTACACGGAAACTAAATACTCTGCACTCAACAGACCCTGTCAACAAAACGAGGGGCTCAGGTCACGCATGCACGAACAGCTAAACATTTGTTAACAACTGTGTATTCCTATGGCGACCAAATTAGAAGCAGTGACGGCTTTAGGGTCCCTTATTTTATAAGCTTTGTGTAAGCAATCACTTTTGTGTACAGATTCTTTGTATTCTACCAATCAACTGAAACCTACAACTTGCTTAATCTAAAACTGACCCTATTTTATCGTTACTAATGACAGTCGGATGAATTTGTACTACCAGTTAATTGGAGGATGTGAGACAGTCAAATTACTATTCATTCTTCGGGTAGTTAGTCTACTTGTGTACTTTTGATGGAGTACAACATTTATTTCTGCAAATTAAGACTACTTGCTTGTTTTTGCATTTTATCAGAATTTAACTAAATATAATTGTAATTTCATCGGATTATTGTAGATAACTGCGTCATCTGTAAAAATCTGAGGCTGTAGCTAACATTATTCGTTAGATTATTAATGTATTATATTAACATTTATATTCCTCTTGCACCTCCACACACACATGAGATACAATTTCTGTGCGTAGGACACTACCTAGGATAATGTGCTTGTATTTAGCTTTCGGGAAAGTTCAGTCCAATCGTAAGCCCGACTGGATATCTCATACGAAGATATTTTTGTAAATGTTGATTTGGTACTGAATGAAAGGCTTTTTGGAAGTCTTCGAATGCCAAATCGATTTCGTTATCTACCACGGCAATTAGGCTGTCGTCTACACAGAGTGCAAGCTGAGTTTCGTTTGATAGATGCCTTCTGAATCTATAAAGGATGTATTACGCCTTTTTATTACTTTTCTACATAATTAGGATTCTTATCTAAGCGTTTCTCATATCGCTTCATAAAATTTGGTCGTCTGAGATCGCCACGAGCCCTTCATGATAGCGCCTTGAAATATTTCGTCTTAGTTAAAGCGTTTGGAGCACAATCACTGATCATGAACATGAAGAGATCGACATCTTTGCAAAATACTGAAAAGAACCATTTAAAAGAAGCATCACGGATTTTTGCTTACCGGTGTAATGTTTTTCCACCGTTGATGAAAACAGAATGTTTTGAACACCTAATTTATATCCCAGATTTGTCTCACGTTAAGCTACAAACAGAGTGGGGTGACACGGAACGGTAATTCTGTTGATAAGGAGGATTACCGTCACCTTTATTCCACAGTATAGAGCGCTAAGCGTTTCAAACAATATACTTATGTCGAACTATATCATACATGCGTTCTTCGCTCGACATTCTGAAGGGAAAAATCAATCGTAGCATGAGAATTGAGATAGGAAACTTTCAAATGAAGGATGGCGGGATCCTAGTGGGTGAATGGCATTGTCTGTGAAGACAGGTACAAGACTGTAGTCACAACACCGTACTCACATTTCAGTGAGGCTCCTCCAAAACATACTACTACTAGTCACACTTGAAAAAATATAATTGGATAACGGTATGAAAGATAACAGGATCAATGCGTGATAATGCAATTTAGAGCGTCCGAAGCGAAACAGTTCAGATGCAGATGTCTCGATAAGGCATTCAGCTGCGTAGTTTAAAGAAAATGGCGACGAGAGAACGCAGTGGTGTGTCGATAATCTTGATGTGGTATGTTGAATATCGTGAAGACGACCTCAGAAGACTCCCGGTTCAGTGCAATGAGCTATTCAGGACACAGACTGGTGTTTGAAAGAACGCTGAGCACATTTCCGTACGAAAAATCTAATGGAAAGTTATGATACCAGTGGACATGCGGACATGGTCTGAGCACATTTTAAGATCAGTTTAGGATCACGATAATATGTTCGTACACGAAGTTGGAGGAAAGTGGAACAGTAGAATACTGCGTTGCTCGAGTATGTGATTGACTTCCCCCTGTTGCTGTCAGAATTCAAATTACGTCGTCTGTCTCGTGAATGGAGTAGGATACTTAATCATTAGGTCTGAAGTCTATAAACCAGTCTTGCGAGATGTGCCGAGTATGCCATCAGTCCAAACCTACAAGGCCAGAAAAATCCCACTCACGCGGAAATGGGAAAACATATGTATGGAGTATCTCAATAGCCACGAAGTTAACTGCTCAGATACTGGTTGATCAAATATTTGCTCGAGTGGTACATATCCCCTTTATTGATCCACTGGCGTGGGCAAAGTAATAAGAATTTTATCGCAAGGTAGTGCGCGGAATACGGCAACAGGTCCTGTCTCCGTCTATTTATTTTCTGAATAATTTGGACATATCCCTATAAGTTCATATGACCATTGTACTCTACTTAAGAAAATGGGAATTCATAGAAATTGTGTCAAGTAGCGTACATAGGACAAACATTACAACATTTGGTGCCCTATCAAAGATCTACACTGATGATCCTAACTTCAATGACACATTAAACTCCAACCTCCATTCTTCTATTTAGGTTTTTCAACGAACGATATTACTTTACAAAGTTCTTACAATGTTCATGATGATTTGGGAGTTATTCTTGTAATTGGCAGTTGACAGTCGTGGCGGCTGATCGCACGCTCTAAGCGCTCTGATGTCACACTAACAGAGCGGAATGATACGTGTTGTTCTGAATGTATTACAGTGATTGTTCCTTATTTCCAGATAACGTCTGTTTAATACTTCTGTTAAAATATTGTGCTATTTTAGTTTTCGTTCATTTCGTGTCTTTTGCGATCTGAAACTTATGTTGAGTGAATATCAGTGCGGTGTTTATATTCTCATGTTTACTTCAGCTCGCTGTCTGGAAGTTTGCTGTGACGGTCATCAGAAGGTAAGTTTTCACTAGTTCTAACTTTCATGCAGTTCGTACGTGTGTCAGTGTTTTTCAGTTTACTATAAAAGTTGCGTCATTTGTAATAAACATGGATATTGCCTTAGGTTATATAGCATGTGAAAAAATGTCAGGACTGTGGGTTGGTGTTTCATCGGAGTGATTCTAGCGAGGAGACTAGTAAAGTATTAGATTACGTTCTCCCATGCAACTGTATACTATGCAGCCAAGAAAAGAAACTCCTATGAACAGGAAAGAAAGATTTGTGTCCTTCAGGCAGAGTTCGAAATGGCATGTTTTGAATTAGACAACTTGAAGGAGAAAACAGATAATGCGAACTGGGAGAAGGTAATCTTTAATAACCTAAAGGAGAAAACCCCAGAAATCACATTTTAAATTCCAGTTAGAAATCAGTTTGACTCGTTACGTGGAATTTGGAAAGGGATTCAATCAGTTTTTGAACAAAGTGGAGTGCAGCAGACTCATAGCGATCAGCTTTAAGATTAGGTCTGTAGAAAATTCAAATAGGAAGAAGAGATTCCTTTTGCTAGATAGCAGTCACGGGAGGGATGCAGGGCAGGTGCTATAGGAAAAGCTATGTGTAGAATACCAGATCACAAGAATCGTGAAACCTAGTGCCAAGCTTAGCCAAATAGCAGAAGACACAGGTGCTTTGTACAGAGATTTTGCTGAAGATCAGGTAGTTACAGTAGGGGGAGCAGGAATCAATTAGATTAGCAACTACGAGTGCAGGATTAAAGGTGACCTGGAGGAAATAGGAGCAGCAACTGCACACACTCGTATGGTTTGCAGCGCCATGACCAGCCATGGCTTAACACAACTGTCAGCCACAGCTGAGAAAATTGCGTTGACTGAAATAAAATATTATATCTGTGCTGAATAGGAAGTGGAAGGACAGATTAGCAGAGCATCTTCCAGAAAGCATCATCGGGGCTCATTTCGATGTGGGACTCATCACTGAAGACTCTTCTACTGCAATCAATGAGCTTCCAGGCTGAAGGCGTGTCTGCAGACGCACTGAACAGCAGTTGGATACCAGCCTGTCTGTCGACCGCCATATGGCCCAACAACCAAGAGTCATGGTCTGGGGTGCTATTTCTTTTCATAGCAGGATCCCTCTGGTTGTCATCTACTGCACCCTTACAGCACAGCGCTACGCCGACGATATTCTACGTCCCATTTTCTTGCCCTTCATTGTAAGTCATCCTGGGTTTACATTTCACTATATGATGCCTGCCCACACACGTCAAGAGTTTCTTCTGCTTGTCTTCGTGCTTACCAAGACCTATCTTGACCAGCAAGGTCGCCGGTTGTCTCCCCAATTGAAAACATTTGGACCTTTGTAGGCAGGACAGAATTTGGCACGATATCTCTCTGGAGAACATACAACAACTCTGTCAATCAATGCCAAGGCAGCATAATAACTGCTTGCATAAGGGTCAGAGGTGTAAGGCTCTGCCACGGCACCAACGTCCAGTGCAAACTTTCAGTGTAGTCTGTTCTTTACGAACAGAAACAGGCAATATTAAAAATCCCAGAATACTACATTTTCCATGTATCGAAGTAAACACACCAAAAGTAATGGTAATGCTAGTGGCGAATTTTTAGAACATTTTCAGACTTATCAATGTGTAGAACACTCACCACCTTATAAAATAACATTGGAATATAATTCGACAAAAAAAATTTACGTCAAACATAGTATACTTTGAAATGAACAAGACATACAGATGTTGGGAAAAATACATGAAAATAGAGCGAGAAATGTATGCTTGAATGTAAAAGTAGATATTAGCTAAGCCTGCAGGTTCCGCTGTTGTATTTGAGCACGGACTGCATCTGTGAAACGTCCTCAATAGGTTGCAAGTTGCGACTGTACTGGCCACTACACATTGAAGTTTGAATAGACTAGCTCGAGCCCCCACGTGCTATGGCACGAAAAAATATATACATTTGTTAAAGTCTGCTTAATTGAGTGGCCCAGAGGTGTGGCTGGTCTCAATGTTTGGCTACGTTTTTCGTCCTAGGGTGCCAGCTCGCACCTGTCGTAAACTCAGTTTTGAAGCTGAAATAAAATACAACAAATCAATGCAGGCAGGTATTGCGATGAAATTTAAAATATTGAGTCACTCATGTGGATTTATAATTTGAACAAGCAATTTATTTTTCTTCAATATATTCACTAAACACTAAAAATGCAGTCTGAGAGGCTTTTACGTAAGGGCGGCCGTTAATAACTGATGCTACTACACTTCACTATAAAATTCATATGTCGCGATCACGGCACTCGGCAGTCTGTTTACAATTCACGAAATACACTCTTTTCTGCTGTCCTAAACTACTATATTGCTTTCGAACGTCGCTACTAACATACTAGTCCCCGAACGTGGCTACCAACCCACTACTTTTCCCAGATGCGCGGCACGTCCGGCTCTTAGCGTCTCTCAAAACCAACCGTCCTATGCACCCTCGAATCGACTGCCTAACTCAAAACAATGTTTGACAAAAGGAATTAAGAATATTCTAAAACTAAAACACATATGATATATTAAAAAAATATGGAAATTATCCAGGAAATAACAATTTAAAGTCCAGTTTTTTGTATCTGCCACAGTTTTTTCACAAATAATGTTCTTGTGGCGTGATTTTGCTTTTCCCAGATTTTTGATACTAAACATAAATAAACAAATAAAAAGACATAATTACTCATCTACCTCTTTAACTTTAGAATGCTGCCGCTAGCTTCGTCTCTTTAAATTTATTTATTACAAAAACATAGTTTCTCTCTATCGAATCCCATATTCCGACCTCTCATTCAAATACGGTACGTATTCTGCTAAATCGGCTATGATTACTCGATGCAGCTCTACTAGCCGCATCCGTAGACACTTTGTTCATATTAATCGGCCAAAGCATTGCCGCGATATTAGCTTTTGAACTTTCATAAATTTACAATTTTTAAGACGACAATAACTTTTAAACTATTATATATTTTTGTGGCCCTTCTAGATAATTTAGCTTTACTATTTTTCTGCCGATGAGTGCCAACTCGCACCTCCGTGTCACTCTGAGTTCTGTTTTTAACAATTTTTTTCTGGCATGTAAATTTCTCCAAGAGCGCCAACACGGCCATATGCTCCCCTGCCAAGCGTCCACTTGGGTTTTTCCAACGTCGCGTACACGCTAGCCGCTTGCCACGGCCCCGTAGCAACCGCCAGCCACGTGCTCTACGGCGGGAAACTACTGCTCTAATCTCATCCCACAGCTTGTAGGCTCTCAAAGTTCAGTCGTGGTCAGAACAGTGTTGTGTGTAGATGTGATTGCATTGTGTTGGAACTAAATGAATTCGAATACTGGCAAATTGTTGTTGTTTGTATTGTGGGTGCTTCCCAAACCAAGGTAGCTGAAGTGCCTGATGTTTTAAGAGGCACCATATTGAAGATTTATACCGCATACAGGGAAATCGGAAAACATCATTCGCTTAGTCGCAGCGTGGATGAAAATAAATGTTGAGAGATCGTGACAGACGGTCTTAGAAGACGAATGTGACGTAAAATACGAGAGCGACAGCTGGAAAAGTCACTGCAGAATTGAATGTCTCACTCGTGTACCCTGTCAGCACCAAAACAACACGAAAGAAGGTCCGTAAGGTGGGAACTGCAGAGCGAACTAGAATTCCAAAGCTATACATTAATAATGCTAATGCCAGTAACAGACTTGTTGCAAAAGCCGTACAACCTATACCATGGCACGATGGAAGAAATCTATTTGGTCGAATGAGTCTTGTTGTTCACTGCTTCCGACTTCTGGCTGAGTTTACGACCCTAAAGTGAAACGAGGCGGAGGTTCGGTGATGCTTTGGGCAGACATATCGTGGTATTCCAGGACCCCCATCAGTACTTTGCAAGGTCGCATTACTTCCAAAGATTATGTGACGATTTTTACTGATCAGGTCCATCTCAAGGTCAGTGTTTGCTCCGCAATGGTTATGCTGTGTTCCAAGACGAGAGGGCTTCTGTTCGAGCAGCTCACATTGTCGGGATTGGTTTTGTGTGCACGAGGATGGACTGTCGCATCTCCCTGGGATACCACAGCTAGCAGGTCCAGTATTATTGAGCCTTTGTGGTCTACTTTGGAGAGAAAGGAGTGTGTTCGCTAACTACTTCCATTATCGTTACCTGAACTTGCTTTTATTTTACAGGAAGAACAATGTAAACTTCTCTTGAAAACAATACAGGAGCTTTATTTATCCGTCCCGGGACGACTGGAAGTTATTTTGAATGCCAACAATTTTCCTACAACATACTATTCGTGGTAATTTGTCACGTTTTTTGTGTTTACATGTTTCTGTCTACTCCCTGTGTGTCACTTGGTGGATTATGTTTTGTGGACATTAGGTCGTAGTCGAACGCATATTTCTATGCTCAACGTTTAGTCTCCTAATGTTGGAGATATCTTCAGAGGCTAGAAGGACCCAGATATCAGTTTCAAATCCAAACAAGCTCAGGAAGAAGAGTTTTTATTGCGTAACCACACAATGGTCGGGTCGTGGCGTCATCAGATCGCTGTCTAAGATAGCAGAGTCGCGCCGACTTATCGTCTGGGAAACACAGGAAAGTCAGCAGTAGCAGGTAATGGATTTGGCTCACTCAACCACCGAATTCTTCCCTCCACTACTAGTACTCCATCTTCAGGCCACAAGTGACCCATCGGGACCATCCGACCGCCGTGTCATCCTCAGCTGAGGATGCGGATAGAAGGAGCGTGCGGTCAGCGCACCGCTCTTCCGGTCGTTATGATGGTTTTCGTTGAACGGAACCGCTACCATTCGGTCGAATAGCTCCTCAATTGGCATCACGAAGCTGAGTGCACCCCGAAAAATGACAACAGCGCATGGCGGCCCGGATGGGCACCCATCCAAGTGCCGGCCACGCCCGACAGCGCTTAACTTCGGTGATCTGACGGGAACCGGTGTATCCACTGCGGCAAGGCCGTTGCCTCCCTCTACTAAAGTTTTATCAAAATCCAATAAATGCTGTGTTAGGATACAAAGAAAAGCCTTGAAATTTCAAAAGCACAAATACAATTTTACCAGAAAAGAAGAGCAACTGAAAGTAGACAGGTTGTGAGCCTTCTGTTAAACAAAGCAAACAGCCCAACTCTTTCCACTACAAGTTCCATAAGGCTTATCGGTGCGGGTACTCTATCTTAGCCGCGCGGTATGAGGCGCCTTGTCACGGTCTGTGCGGCTCCCCCCATCAGAGATTCGAGACCTCCCTCGGGCATGTGTATGTGGGTTGTCCATAGCGTAAGTTACCTTAAGTTAGATTAAGTAGTGTGTAGGCTTAGGGACCGATGACCTCAGCAGTTTGGTCCCATAACACCTTACCACAAATTTCAAAAAAATTTTCTCGAACCTAGGGGCGGTATGATGACGCCGCGAAAAGGCTATTGCATAGGTTCATTTCGGCTTTCTGAGCTTGTTGAAGTTTGAAACTGGTATCTGAGTCTTCATATTCTCTAATGATGTCTGCAACATTAGGAGACCAAACTTTAGGCACAGAAATGTGCCTTGGACTTCAGCCTAATGCTCAAAAAACAGAATTTACCAGGAATGCAAATACTGACCGTGAAAAAATGCAAGATATGTCACTTTTTGTACAACACAAGTTATTTCAATAAGAAATGTGAATCTCACTTTTAGCAATGCACCGTATTCATCAACGAACGATATTGTCAATTTTGTTCCTTGTGAGCTCTAAAGGAAGTATATGTTATTCTTTTGCTGCATAGTGCTCTCAACTCGTAACTGGTCCGTAAAGTAGGACCGCGGAAGGAAGGAAGATTAAGAGTTTAACGTATCATCGAAGAGGTCATTAAGAGTCGGAGAGCTAGGTCGATTTGAGCAACGATAGGGAAAGACATTGCATGGATCCTTTTGAAGGGTACCATCCTGGCATTTGCCTTAACTGGTTTAACACAACCACAGAAAACCTAAATTTTGGTGGTCGGAAGGTAATATGAACTGCCACCCTCCTGAGTGCGAGTCTGGTGTGTACCACTCCGCCACATCACTGGGTGAGAACTGCAAGCAGTAACATGTCTGCTTGTGGAAGGAAGGAAGGAAGCGAAAGAGGTCCTAACTGACCATCACATTACGGTGAGGTTATAAGAGACTTAATACTAGTTCAGAGAAGGCAAGGATATCTATCAGAATACTTTGGACACTGTTATACTGAGTTTCCCAAGCGCCATGATTAAGCTTTACTTTGTACTGTAACCTTTCAGACACCATATTCAGCAAGTATGCTCTTATTTCTTCAATACGCTTAGCTTTCGGACACTTGAGTAAGAAGTCCTTCTCAGTAGCAGGAACGCGACGCTGGAACAACATCCCGTATTATATTACAGAGCTAAATAACATCTCCAGCTTCAGAAGAAAGGTGATGCAATATCTACTAAAGCAACAATAAGATTGCCATTATCCCTGTACGCACGCGTAACCCTTGTACAGCCCTCTTTACAAACTTATCTCATTTCCCAGTATTCTTAGCCAACGTAGTCTCCTTAAATTTTCTTTTCCCAGAACTCGCTATATCAGAAAAGATGTATTTTGTGGACCCGTAAATACTTCTTTTATCTTCCACTATGATTATTGTTATTAATGATACAATTATTGTCATTATTATTATTATTATTATATTATTTTAAATTGTTAGTGTTACTACTTTTATCACTATTAGTGACTGCAATTGCCTTAGTACAAGTAATGCCAGAATTAATTTCGTTAGTTCATAGACAGTATAATTTTCTTACTGCAGACACTAAAATCATTTTAATACTGGTTGTCATATTAAAACTGTTATTTTCTTTTAAAAAATTGTTCAAATGGCTCTGAGCACTATGGGACTTAACATCTATGGTCATAAGTCCCCTAGAACTTAGAACTACTTAAATCTAACTAACCTAAGAACATCACAGAACACCCAGTGATCACGAGGCAGAGAAAATTCCTGACCCCGCCGGGAATCGAACCCGGGAACCCGGGCGTGGAAAGCGAGAACGCTACCGCACGACCACGAGCTGCGGACTTCATTTTCTTAGGTAGCTATGATGTAATACGAGTACATACTGCATGTGTGAAACCTTTGCTCGATATGAGAGAGGGCCTAATGGTCCTAATCAGATCAGTTCAAATAAATAAATAAAATTATGCGCCATAGCTATGGAAGAGTGAAGCATAACATATTAAAGGTTTTGCCAAGATGAAACAGATGACTATGTCGAACCTTGAGACAAAATTATTTTACAACATACCGACGCACAAGTTATAGTAAATGATAATTAAGAACTTGTGTTGTATTTGCTGTACAGAGCTGAGCGATCGCTCAAAATAAACGTAATTCGTGGTAGAGTGTTCATCTAGCACCAAAAGTTGGTAATGAATATTTATTTTTCTGTTATTATAACTTTTTCATTCTCAGCAAGTAATTTTAGTAAAAAATACTGTTGATTTTAATTGAGGGTACTAGAACAGATTCAGCATGATGACGCAGAGCTGTATAAGAGTCGACTGAGGTGTCGCATCCTATGGTGTACTTAATCTCAGTTGAGAAAATCGGCACTAAGGCGTATCAAAAAAGCGCGACCGCAATTGTGATACCTTAATATAGCACATAGAAATGGCTCCCGCTCGCTGATGCTTTGCCCTTCTTCAACATGTGATAATATTAAAAAAACTAAACTCCACCCGAGCAGGCCATGAAGGCCCAAGGGTACCGACCAGCCGCCGTGTCATCCTCAACCACACAAATCACTGGATGCGGATATGGAGGGGCTTGAGGTCTCACACCGCTCTCCCCTCCGTATGTCACTTTACGAGACCGAATCCGCTACTTCTGTATCAGGTAGCTGCTAAGTTTTTCTCACAAGGGCTGAGTGCAGCCCACTTGCCAACAACGCTCGGCAGATCGGATGATCAACCATCCAAATGGTAGCCCAGCCCAACAGCGCTTAACTTTGGTGATCTGACGGGAACCGGTATTAACACTGCGGAAAGGCTGTTGGCATGTAATAATATTGCAACTTCATACTACTTTTGAGCGTAGTAGTGTAAGTCTTGTGATTTCAATATCGCACAGATAATGGGAGAAATAATAGTCACAGAGAATTTATAAAAACATCACGAGACGAGCTGGAAACTCACGTAATCTGACATGTACAACACGTATGCAAACTGATAAACTTTTAAATAGTGAAGCAACATGTAATTTAAATGGCACAGAGAAACGGTCAGATCATCTACAAATAGGGGTGGAGTGTCGCTCGTGGAGCTGTCTTTTACTGGTTGGAGTTGAGGACGGTCGTGCTAACAAGTGTCGGCAGATGAGCGGTGAAACGATTGTGCATTTGAACTTGGAAAATTTCTGCCAGTCCCTAGGTTGTGGGGCTAGGCAATATCCCGACTGTAGTTGATATATCTTTGAGTGTTACTGGACTACGAAATATTTCGTACCCATTCGATGTCGTGGGGATTTTAAAATACTTCGGTCGAAATTCAGACAATGAATATTTTTTGACAAAGCGGGAACATGGCAGGAAATTGAACAATTCATGTGTTGATCAGTAGCCATTTAATCTACGTGCGACAAGCATGTGTTGAGGAACTAATAAACGCAGTAGATACCATTAACCGTTTTATTTAAATCATATCACTGTCACTGTATTCTATCAAGAAAATGCAACACTGTTCAGATACATGATACCTCTACTCGATTTCGGTGGTCATGAATGTAAAAGCGTATACCTCCTCTCTGTGCACCCCGATAGCCGTAACTATTAGTGCCATAAAGAATTATTTCTATAAAATCACAGAGAGTTGTAACGTCGCAAGGTCCTAAAAATAGACATGATTCTCTGATGGTGTACTTCCAGGTGTTCATCAGTGGCTCTACCTTGCACAAATTTCAACGACCGTCACAGAATCACGTCCAGAAAACCTGATAGGCCACGACAATTAAAGAAGTGTGGAACGCGTTATCGGTGCAAATTCCACTTCTCGCACAAAAAGCCCCAGTAAATATCCTCAGTCAAAAAATGGTTCAAATGGCTCTGAGTACTATGGGACTTAACTTCTGAGGTCATCAGTCCCCTAGAACGTAGAACTACTTAAACCTAACAAACCTAAGGACATCACACACATCCATGCCCTAGGCAGGATTCGAACCTGCGACCGTAGCGGTCGCGCGGTTCCAGACTGTAGCGCCTAGAACCGGTCGGCCACTCCGGCCGCCGATCCACAGTCAGCAACAACGAAAAATACACGTGGTTGATTACAGACAAAAGAGGCCTCAGTTTGAGAGCAACTATTACGAAGTACTTTTGCACTGAACTTCTGAGTAATGCATTTCTTGCGTCCTTCCAAATCTGAGCCCTGATGTATAATGAAAACACTCATACCTCATAAGTAGGTCTGGAACGCTTGGCCGAGGTCTAGACTGCGAGCTTTACGAGCTAACTGCTCGTGCTTCCTGCATGCGGACTGCCTTTGACGATTACGCTGCGTAGCGTTACACAAGTGCCAACGTGACTACGTGTCCTCTTGTTAACTACCCAGTTAGTGTTACTTCAACGCGTTCGCAGTTATATACTTCGTAATTCACATTTGTACAATTCTTAAAGTGGTCACACGAGGCATATCGTAATATAACGTAAATTTTTTCTGCCCGTGTAGGACTATGATTTGGGTTACTGCTACTGTTTATGATATTCTGTTAACTTTACTTATTTATTTATCAGGTTCCGTAGTTTTGTGGGAGGAAAAGCTACTTGAACAAGGAATGAGCCGTGCCTAGTTTACAAAACGATGATTAAAAAACTTATAAACAAAAGTATAAATCAAGTCCGAAGAAGTTGTGAAAGGATACATGAACAAATAATACATTACAGAGAAAAATCTCAAACTACAAGGAGCACTGCAACGTCATATAACTAGAGATATATGGACTGACTACTAAATGACAATACCGACATGAAGTCCCTATTGGCACGTTCTCAGTACGTTGTCTGGCTATGGAGATGAGGCTTAGGAGCACTTAATTCTGAACAGAGAATACTGTGAGCACATCTCCATCGAGATTTCACACTATTCGCGAATGTCGCAAAATTCTTAAGGCCTTGGCAGGCTAGGGGCACCAAAAGTAGCGTTATGGGTGGCCTTATCTCTACCTAGGAGTAGTACGTGTGCAATTAACTCTTCACGTTAATTTACGTTTCTGTAACCTCACAGTAAGTAAAGAAATGTCGAAAAGGACTTAGTAGCTCATCTGCACATTAACAGTTAATTTTATGTCAGTAGTTTCTGGTTTCAGTGTTGGTGGGTATTCGTACCTCAAAGTAAGGGTGGTGAACGGATGGTAGTGCTTCGGCTCGCTGGTCTTGGCTAGGCGTTACAGTTAACGGAAGTCTTGAGCAACGCTCCTCTTGGCATTCTAGACTTGGTAGTGTTAATGTACACTTCTGCGGCAGTACATCCTTTGACGGGTGTCTTTGAGGAATTACGAGAATTACGACTGAGTGACTGAGTCTGAAGGCTACTGTTGCGTTTCTTCAAGAATACAAACTACAATAATGTTCCAAGCTTATTTCGAGTGCCTACGGAAATAAAATCTGTGTTGATACACGGCAGTAACGCATTAGACAGTCAGACAGATAGTATGGCTACACAGTACAATTATCTCTTGCGATGATATTCACAATAACGGTCGTACATGCTTCTAAATCATGATACTACCGTTATAGTACAGGTAAGTAATTTCTACGTGAGTTTTTAGCGTTGTTTAGCTCTCGCAAGTCAGGCGCCGCATATTTCTGTAATTACACTACTGGCCACTAAAATTGCGACACCAAGAAGAAATGCAGATGATAAACGGGTATTCATGGGACAAATATACTATACTAGAACTGACATGTGATTACATTTTCACACAATTTGGGTGCCTAGATACTGGGAAAACAGTACCCAGAACAACCACCTCTGGCCGTAATAACGGCCTTGACACGCCTGGGCATTGAGTCAAACAGTGCTAGGATTGCGTGTACAGGTAAAGCTGCTCATGCAGCTTCAACACGATACCACAGTTCATCAAGAGTAGTGACTGGCGTATTGTGACGAGCCAGTTGCTCGTCCACCATTGACCAGACGTTTTCAATTGGTGAGAGATCTGGAGAATGTACTGGCCAGGGCAGCAGTCGAACATTTTCTGCATCCAGAAAGGCCCGTACAGGACCTGCAACATGCGGTCGTGCATTATCCTGCTGAAGTGTAGGGTTTCGCAGGGATAGAATGAAGGGTAGAGCCACGGGTCGTAACACATCTGAAATGTAACGTCCACTGTTCAAAGTGCCGTCAGTGCGAACAAGAGGTGACCGAGTCGTGTAACCAATGGCACCCCATACCATCACGCCGGGTGATACGCCAATATGGCGATGACGAATACACGCTTCCAATGTGCGTTCACTGCGGTGTCGCCAAACACGGATGCGACCATCATGATACTGTAAACAGAACCTGGATTCATCCGAAAAAATGACGTTTTGCCATTCGTGCACCCAGGTTCGTCGTTAAGTACACCATCGCAGGCGCTCCTGTCTGTGATTCAACGTCAAGGGTAACCGCAGCCATGGTCTCTGAGCTGATAGTCCATGCTGCTGCAAACGTCGTCGAACTGTTGGTGCAGATGGTTGTTGTCTTGCAAACGTCCCCATCTGTTGACTCAGGGATCGAGACGTGGCTGCACGATCCGTTACGGCCATGCGGATAAGATGCCTGTCATCTCGACTGCTAGTGATACGAGGCCGTTGGGATCCAGCACGGCGTTCCGTATTACCCTCCTGAACCCACCGATTCCATGTTCTGCTAACAGTCATTGGATCTCGACCAACGCGAGCAGCAACGTCGCGATACGATAAACCACAATCACGATAGGCTACAATTCGACCTTTATCAAAGTCGGAAACGTGATGGTGCGTATTTCTCCTCCTCACGTGAGGCATCACAATAACGTTTCATCAGGCAATGCCGGTCAACTGCTGTTTGCGTATGAGAAATCAGTTGGAAACTTTCCTCATGTCAGCACGCTGTAGGTGTCGCCACCGGCGCCAGCCTTGGGTGAATACTCTGAAAAGCTAATCATTTGCATATCACAGCATTTTCTTCCTGTCGGTTAAAGTTCGCGTCTGTAGCACGTCATCTTCGCGGTGTAGCAATTTTAATGGCCAGTAGTGTATGTAAGGTAGTTACGGGTCTTGCGTCCTCAGCTTAGGGCCTCCCTTGATATTTGTCACGATTATGCAGGCATTGGGTATACGAGATACAGAAATACGTGAAAACCGAGTTATTAAACATCACCACTTTATTTCCATAAGAACTATTATAATAACGCACTCGCTACGTCGACCCGTCGTAACTGTGTCTGTCGTCCTCCCATGAATAATACTAATTTGTCAAGGCTCCATCGTGAGCCAATATATATATATATATATATATATATATATATATATATATATATATATATTCCTCGTCGAAACCAAGTGCGTTAAAAACAGTTCTGCCCGTACAGGCAGCCAGCGACGCGACTCCACTGCTGTGTGAGTGGTGCGCTCTATGGCTGACG
This sequence comes from Schistocerca serialis cubense, assembly GCF_023864345.2. Taxonomy (NCBI): domain Eukaryota; kingdom Metazoa; phylum Arthropoda; class Insecta; order Orthoptera; family Acrididae; genus Schistocerca; species Schistocerca serialis. The sequence continues at coordinate 605,070,268 of NC_064640.1, forward strand.
TATGCTGACACCGCAGTTCGTGAGCATTCAAAGATAGCGCCAGCTCGCGCGCGTGTACTCACTAGACGGCTGCATCCAGATCTGTAACCCTTACTTCACACCCCGTAAAGAAGATGAGCTACCAAGTGTGGCTCAAGACCACCACCTGGGCGTCATGGATCTGTTTCGCCTGTTGTGGCGTCAGAAAGTATCGCAAAGTTTATCTCATTTGCAACATAGTTACGATTGGTACTGACGAGCCGGCTTTCCAAATTACAATTTGTTACATTACATATGTTGTACACAAGATAAATTAATAAATATAAGTACGACATAATACTTGCAATTAAATATGGATTAACATTACTGGAAGACTCAAAAGACTTAATCATATTTGCTGCTTGAATGAAATTTAACTCACTATTAACAATCATTACATTTTCTTGGATATCCATAATCAAATCATTATCCTTAGGAGAACTGGACAGGGAATGGTTTGTATATGTTAGTATGTATGATTCGCTATAGTAAACTGGTGACATTCTCGTTAATGAAGGCTTTCCAGCCGCATGAAAAGTAACTGGTAGTGCAGAAGGCATATCAAACAGATCAAACAAGAAATCATAATGGGTGCCATATAAGATTAATCCTCTACCATTTAATTTGAGTGTGAATGGCAGTTTAGGTGTACCAGGAGTTGTACATCTATATGTAACATCGAGAATCGAATTGAAAGAGTACGGCATACTTTCAGAACATCGTTTAAGAAATGGCTGGTACAGACGCATTAAACTTCTACGGCAATCGTCTCTCGGAGGATTATTTGTAAACAGTTGTTCCTCACAGCTGTGCACTCAACTGGCTAAAAATACTGCCGATTCTGGGCGTATTAACTTATAACTACATTTACATTTATACAGATCATGCTCATTCAGAGATAAAAAATGTCTTCGGTCTTTACTGATTAGTAAATAATTCCATAGCTGACATATGACATGAAGGCTGCTTGTTGCTTCATGACAGGATAAGCAAAAACTTTACATTTTTCAAAATTAAGCTTTAATGTAGCAATGGGTATAGAAGCAAGAGCAGTTAAGTCATTAAAGATCGTGCTAATACAATTATTTCATTAAAGAAGCTAGTTTAATTCGTACTAGATTGTTGTTCAAGAGCTAAAATTTTGTCTTTAACGTCCAACAGATCTCGGCTGGTTGAAGTACCAAATAAACTACGAAGGATACTTCCTCCAAAATCGAAAGCAGAAGGCACGTTTACGCTTTTGACTGAACGAATTAAATCAATTTGCTTCTTAACAGAACTGAATTGTTGTTGACTCTCGCTACTATTGTATTTAAGTACAAATTTAGCGTTATTTGTTGAAACTACCAGGTCTGACTGAGGTTCAACCAACAAAGCTGTTGTTCAAAAATGGTTCAAATGGCTCTGAGCAGTATGGGACTTAACTTCTGAGGTCATCAGTCCCCTAGAAACTAGAACTTCTTAAACCTAACTAACCTAGGAACATCACACACATCCATGCCCGAGGCAGGATTCGAACCAGACTGTAACGCCTAGAACCGCTCGGCCACTCCGGCTGGCCATAGCTGTTGTCTCTGATAGTAGTAATATAGCGTTAGTCGGATACATTCCCGTAGCAAAAGTTACAGTTACAGTGGTTAATTAGTTCTGAACACTAGATCTGAGCAATTAACGCAATACAAACGCGCCTTTTGCGGTGACCCATTAATTAAGATTTAGTTACACTTCCACATTTTATGTAATACCTGCAACCTGTATTTGCATAACAGATTTACAGATGCACATGGCTGAAAGAAACACTCTTTACAAAAATGGTTCAAATGGCTCTGAGCACTATGGGACTTAACATCTATGGTCATCGGTCCCCTAGAACGTAGAACTACTTAAACCTAACTAACCTAAGGACATCACACAACACCCAGTGATCACGAGGCAGAGAAAATCCCTGGCCACGCCGGGAATCGAATCCGGGAACCCAGGCGTGGGAAGCGAGAACTCTACCGCACGACCACGAGCTGCGGACACACTCTTTACACTCATTCACACTACACACGTCGACGAAGATTGCACAGGTGCCTGGGACTGCATCGCTCGAAGTATGGCGACGCCTTGATCTCGAAGTCTGGACTGGGACCTCGTGCTGCCCGTTTCCTAGATTCAGAAACAGCTAGTCGTGCCCTCAGTCGGTCATCGTACTCGTCTCGGGGATCTACGGGATGTCTACTCAGAAATAGCTTCACAAGATTGATATGAACGACAATCAAACGAAATGGTAGTTAGAGCTTAAGAATGACTTGCGATAACACCTCCAGGATCGAGTATGGTCCTTTCCAAAACTTCTTAAGCTTTTTGACCGCACTCTTTTTTAACACTATGTTGCTCAGGTAGACAAGATCTCCGACTCGACACCGTGGCGTGGTCGATCGTGCAAATTCCGAGGTTGAATGAATCCTACTTCCATATACAATTTCATATGGTCATAGGCAGGTTGACGTGTGCATTTTTACATTGTAAGCAATCCGAAATATGGAAGACACACATCCCAGTAGTAATGCTTGCTACTTACGTAGTGGTGAACCATCTTACTGATTTTTCAGTGAATTCGCTCAACAGATCCATTTCCTTCAGGGTGTGCTGGTGTAGCTCTTAGCTGCGTTTTTTGCATTAGCTTGCAAGTCTGTTTAAGTAATTCACTGATGAAATTTGATTCTTGACCACTGATTATGCTTAATGGTGATCGAGCCATTAGTAACCACTCTCTTACAAAGACTTTAGCTATCGTCTTGGCACTCTGATCAGATACTGGTATCATGGGAAGATATCTGGAGAAATGATGTAACATGGCCAATACGTATTTATTCCCAACTTTATATTAGGCAAAGGTTGAACGACATCGAGTCCTACTCTTTCGCCGGCCGGTGTGACCGAGCGGTTCTAGGCGCTTCAGTCTGAACCCGCGCGACCGCTACGGTCGCAGGTTCGAATACTGCCTCGGGAATGGATGTGTGTGATGTCCTTAGGTTAGTTAGGTTTAAGTAGTTCTAAGTTCTAGGGGACTGATGACCTCAGATGTTAAGTCCCATAGTGCTCAGAGCCATTTGAACCTACTCTTTCGAATGGTTGACTAGTCTCTGGCAGATTTTGCAATGGTGCCCTAGTTTTTCCCAAATTACCCCGTATGTTACAGGAATCATACTGTGAAACAAACTCTAAAACGTCAGCTTTACAACTGTGTACTCTACAAGGTCGGTGATTAAACTGGAACTGGCTCAGTCAAAAGCCCACTTTGTGTGGTGTCACCGCCAGACACTACACTTGCTAGGTGGTAGCCTTTAAATCGGCCGCGGTCCGTTAGTATACGTCGGACCCGCGTGTCGCCAATATCAGTGATTGCAGACCGAGCGCCGCCACACGGCAGGTCTAGAGAGACTTCCTAGCACTCGCCCAGTTGTACAGCCGACTTTGATAGCGATGATTCACTGACAAAATACGCTCTCATTTGCCGAGACGATAGTTAGCATAGCCTTCAGCTACATCATTTGCTACGACCTAGCAAGGCGCCATTACCAGTTACTATTGATGCTGTAAAACATGTACCGTCAAGAGCGATGTTCACCATTTATGGATTAAAGTTAAGTATTCCACAGCTACGTACTTTTTTGCTAGTCTAATTTCCTTGACCTGTTCCAGACCTCACGCCAGCCTGCGTGAGCTAAAACGCGTGCCTTTCGGCTTCCTATCAAAAACGGGTTGGCTCTCTTGCCAGTCCACAACACTTTGTTAGTCTGGAACTTGGGTCCTTTAAGGACAATACCCATTTGAGTGTGGCACCGTTTGCAGTCACTGTAAATTCTCTCCTGTCAAGGAGCTTCTGTTATGTGTTATACCAAAAACCGAAGAACAAAACTGCTTTACTGTTGTAATATAGTTACATTTCGCTTTATTTAATTGTCTGGAAGCAAATGATATTGGATGTTCATGGCCATCAGTTTCTTGAGGTAAAATAGTACCAAAAGCAGAATTTGAAGCATTTGTTGAAAGAATGAAAGGCTTGCTGAAATCTTAAAAGGCTCACACTGGAGCTGTGGTTAGGGTAGTCTTAAGTTCTTCCATTGCCTTTTTGCATTATGTATTTGATAATCGCCTATGAAGCGTCTAAAGAAATTCATTGATACCAAGAATGACTGTAATTCCTTTAAATTCTGTGATTCAGAAAAGCTCTTGACAGCTTTAATTAATTTTGGATCAGGGCGGAAGCCTTCGTTGGTTACATGGTCAAGATAGGTCACTTGATTTTGTACAAAATAACATTCATCTATTGACAGAGATAGATTTGCACTTCTAATACACTCGAAAACTGAAGTCTCCCAGCATGCTGCTTCATGTTTTCACTGAGAATTATAAAATCGTCGATGTATGCAAGAGCTTGTGTTGATATGAGCTCTCGTAAAAGTAAAGCCATCAGGCGCTGAAAGGTGGCTGGCGCATTGCGAAGTCTAAATGGCATACCCAAGTATTCCTGTTACTGTAAAAAATGAAGTTTTCGCTTCTTCATCTGGATGCACTATCAGCTGATGATATCCACGTGTTAGATCACAAAACGAAAAAATTCGACATCTGCCTAAGTAATCGAGGGTTTCTACGACTTTTGGTGAGGGGTAAATGTCTGTAATGGAGCTGCATCCAGAACTCAGTAATCCACGCAGAAACCGAACTGTGGTTCCCGAGAAGAAGATGTCTTTGTAACAATAACAGTTGGTGAAGACCGTGGTGGATCTGCAGAATGTTTTGGTTCTAATTCCGGCTTCCAGTTGTTCTTTAACCTTTTTTCTACCAGCTCTCTTTGACTGAATTATATTCTGTAAGGTTTCTGAATGATTGGTGCCACATTTCCAGTATGTATACGATGCTTAACGTGATGAGAGACGGATAAATTAGAACGCTCTCTAAGATCTGCAAACCCCAACAAAACATACGATAAAATCCTCTTCTCTTCAACTGTCAAATGTTCTGACTTCTGCCAAATCTTGTTCTTTAGTTCACTATTAATTTCGACTCCTGGTTGCAATTTTTACGTATCCCTAAAAAAAAACCTGTCTTCGTAAGTGCGACATTTGAAACTTCATTTAGAATCTGTATGACATCATCTTTTCTTATGCTCAACATTTCATCTTTCATTGCTCATGGCAATACAAAGTCTTCGGTGCTCATTTTCGTTATAGTTATTGGGACTCGAACTTCATTGCGTCTCACCATTGTAGCTATGCCTACACGTCTGGAGTCATAACAATGCATTCTGTCCCGTAACTCACATTTATCCGACCGTTCGGTCCATAACAGAACCCTTCTTTGCATCGGGGTGACTTGACTTCGTCATAGATTGTTTTCCTGTTCCTGGAGAATTTTCTGTGGCTTATCAACCAGTACATCGACTCGGAAGGTTTGAACTGATGCTGCGGTTGGGTTGATCAGTCCCACGACTTCAGTGTTGCTGCTCCTTTGAGTTCGATCTAAAGAATGATTTGCTAGGTCGTAGTTTGTACAGCCTAGTCTGATGCTCCTCTCTGAGACAAATATCTCTGCCCCGTCAGCAGAAAAGAAATTAAATCCATGTAGACTGTCATAGCGCGTTTCATTGTTTGGAACTACTTGCATTCCCCCTGTGTATTTCTCTTGCCCTAAACATAATTCTACTTAAACTTCTCCATGGTTACGTAACTTCCCGGCATTTAACCTACGTACCTTTAACTTTGGCGGTCTTAACTTATCACTTTTGGCAATGTAATACCGTATTAGTGAGGTTTGTGCTCCTGTATCAATAAGTAGCTTGCTTTGTCGTCCACGATATACAGTACCTATCAGAAAGTCATTGGGAATCTGGTTTTCGGTGGAGCTAACAGGAATCACTGTCTCGGGCACGGGGCCGACGGTTTGGCGGCACGTGCGTTCCTGTACTAGTTTAACGATCTCCCAATTTGTCTGTTGCTCGCATTACCTTTTTTTCTATTGCTGCAATCTCTCAATACGTGAGGCTGAGTACCGCAATTGTAGCATATTCGTTTCTCCTTACAGTGTTTATGTTTGTGACCAGGTTGCTTACATCTGTAACATTCAACATTTGTGTTGAACACGCTACGTTCTTCTTTTCACATAGTATTCGGCAGTCTTAATGGTTCCACGAAGCCAACAACTGCTGCTGCTGCTTGCTGAAATGTCTTACATCGTGCCAGTCTGACTGCTTTGCTTACTTCTTCTCCATACAACAGGTGGAGGAACGTGTCTAACGCTCTATGATCAGTTTCGAACAGCTGAATGCGATTCTCATTCTCATCTTCCACCAGGTCGTTAGATTGAGCACTAATGTTCCAAATTCTGTCTGCAGACTGCTCAATAGATTTGTCCCGTCGCATCCGTTGACTGTGAAGTTGCTCTCTGTAGAATTTGTTAGCATTTTTGCGTTTGAATCTCTGAACATCTGTCGCTTTGGATTCATTGTAATCTTCTGATTTCAAAAAGTGGGCTTCGCGCTAATGAAATCTTATGTGGCTTCCTGAATTCTTAATTTAGCAAGCGTTTGAACCAGTTCACGAACCCAGCAAGGCAGCTTCTTGGAGTTTCCGCAAAAACACATCTACGTCTTCCTCGGGTTTCCCGCTAAACACGGGTACCACAGGCAATAACTAGAAATTCTTTATGGCGCCAACACTGTAAGAGTTGTCTTTTTTTTTTCAAATCGTTTACAACGGTTTGGAAATCGGTCGTGGTAGTCGGATAAGAATCCACTGTACTAATTAGTGTACGTCAACAAAATCATTCTAGAAAAAAAGTTTTAAAGTGCTTCACTGTATTTCCTTCTGTAGCCAAACTGGAGCAGACTGACCTGAATTCCAGCGTTGGATGACCTCGTGTTGTCGGATGACGTCCATGCTGCTACTGCTGCTGCTGCTGCTGCTGCTGCTGCTGTGGATTTGCCACGACGATATGGCAGGAACTCTAAAATTCTCCGAAGTTCACACATCGCTGCATCTCCTTAGGAATGTAGGATTTCGATAAGTGATTCCCATGCTGTCACCCCTTCTCTAAGGCGGTTACTGGTTTTGCGTCCTCGGCTGAGGGCCCCTCTTAATACTTGTCAGGATTATGCAGGCATTGGGTGTATGAGATACAGAAATAGGTGAACACCGTGTTATTAACCATCACCACGTTATTTCCATAAGAACTGATATAACAAAGCGCTCGCTATGCCGATCCGTCATAACTGTGTCTCAAGTCCTACCACGAATAATACGGATTTATCATGACTGCATTGTGAGCGGAGACATATATAAATTCCGGGTCGAAACCAAGCGCGTTGAAAACAGTTCTGCCCATACAGGCAGCCAGCGACGCGACTCCACTGCTGTGTGTGTGGCGCCGCTCTGCGGCCGGCGTTATACTGACACCGCAGTTCGTGAGCATTTCAAGATAGAGCCGGCTCGCGCACGTGCACTCACGAGATAGCTGCGTCCAGACCTGTAACTCTTACAATTTCTTATTTCCGACACATTAAAGATTTCGGGAGTACTGGAAGCCGCACCAGTAAAAATAATTAAATAAACTTTAATTGTTATTCTCAGGTATATCATACCAGCAGCTAACCATTTCTTCACCAGGTTGTCTTCTGCAGTTTTTTTGTCGGGATTGTAGTATGTCGAAGCCGCAGCGGAGCTTTGAGGCTACCCTTGGTTGCCGTATTAACGGTAAACGCAACTTTGTCAGTATTAAGACACCCACAGGGCTTTCACCACAATAGTAGGTCTATGGGCACGTTGCCATCTCTGTTGGTGTAGGTAGCAAGGCGCCAAAGCATCTATGTCGTTGGACACTGACAGTGAGCAACAGTGTGAGACCAATCACAGTCATGTTACTAACACTCCCTCTCCCCCTCCAACCCAGGGTAGCCGCGCGTGTTAGCACGCCGCTTCCGAGATTCGGGGAGGCACGCCGGTCCGGATCGAACCCTCCCAGTGGCTTAATAACGAGGGCTGGTACGCCGGCCAGTCTGAACGTGGTTTTTAGGTGGTTACGCACGTGCTGCTACCCATTTCCTGCCTCAGTTACACAATCTGCAAATATTTAGAATACGATTGACAACTTTTACGCGGGATAATAGTAGACGCAGACAGCTGGGTTACACAAATTCCGGCCCTGGTGGCGACTAGAAAGACATCCGGCCAACCTCTACCACTGACATTGCCAAAACCAATAATTAACATGCCGCCGCTGTGAGGATAGGGGATAAGGGCCAGGAAAAATACTCACGGTAATGTTAGTAATATTTAGGTATTTTAGCATCAGTACAGTATCTGGTGTAGTTTTAAAACCCTGCTACGTTCCAACGTGGTGCATCAGCGTGGGGAAATCGAAGCAGCAGCATTTATGTTTTCACGTTGTGCCTAGGAAATGTGCAAATACTATGCTTGGGAATTCTGGCAGTAAGCTTCGATTCTTTTCGTTAAATATAACACATGCTCTTTTGATATAGAATTAATTAGGGAAATGTTAGTATTTTATGTAACTGGGGAAACAACAATAGAATGACTTCGGGGAATCGCAGGGGCAGCCATGATGCAGAATCTTTACTAAACAGTCTATTAAGACGTCATCTGCAGCGGACGATTATCAATCACCCTTCTATCGAGAGCAATGGTATATCCAGCGAAGTCTATTCACCTGGCCGAGCCAGTATGGCGAATTCAGAATGTTTATATTTTTGATGCAGTAAACGCATCAGACATCTCATGTCAGTTTTTTTGAGAAGCGTCACATCAAATTTAATAAGTCTTCTATCATTGTACCCTTTTCGTCAATCTCTCGCGAGGGGATGAATAACACTTCTTGCTTGGTTTTTAAAACAATGGAGAAGTTTCTTAACGTTTCAGCAGAGAACAATTACTAATATTAGCCATATTTTCTCCTTTGTGTGGCGTCGTGTATTGGGAAGCTCCTTGAGGTACCTTGACCCATTTACAATGTATCAGTGTAGTCCACCTTGCATGAACCACAGTGTGTACTGTCATACATCTATCGCTTCTTCATACATTTACGTACGTGTGGGATGCATCTGTGGCATGTAAGGGTGGGGTGTGGGGGCTAAGCAACCGTCCAATTAGTAATGCGTTGCGAAGCCAGGCAGCAAGCACATCATGATCACCTGTTGTCTGTGATGTGTCTTCACAGTTTCTTGTGATCGTGGTTGTGGAACTACTTATAAATGAAATTAAGCTCCGACCAGCTATTTATGATCAGAGACTGTGTAAATACAACACCCGTGACGCAATTTGCAGATTAAGTAATGAAGTGGCAAAAGAGTACTTTTCAGATGGTAACCATAAATATAAATTATCTTCCTCTACAAGTAATTTAGGTGATTTACTATGAATTGATAAGAATATTTAGTATATAGTAAATTTGTAAGTATTTTTAAGATATTTTTCAGGTGACTGAATATTTTTTTAATTTCTATTTGTAATTAACTATCCAACAAATAAGTTTATGACTGCCTACGAATGTAATGCGAAATTCATATTGATTATGGTACCAGCTATTTGCATATCAGCATTGTTACAAAAATATTAAGCTTCAAAATTGCGTTCTTACTTGGCGCTGAAAATATTACGAAGGCAAATGCAGTTACAAATGTGTTCAACTACGTCGATTGATGTTTCTATTTCCTTCCTCGTTAGTCTCCATTTTTTTCTCATTATACTAAACACACATTAACAACTTTTCTTTTTCTGCGTTGCGTAATGCTTATTATTGTACAGTCTCTTCTCGTTGTGCAAAGAATCGCGAGAAAAAACTCTCATCAAATTCTGTAACAAGGAATAAGCTTCACTTCCCAAAATGATATGTGGTAGTTCATGACACATTCCTTAAAATTTTGTCGGTGGTGGTAATAACAGTTTCCCATTCGTAAGTTTCTTGAAGAACACACTTTATTTGAACACACTTCCATCAGATTATTAACTGTAGAGTCCAACATCTTCGACTACAAATTTGTAGTTATCATCAGCAACTGCTTCGAATACAATACAATACAATAATATTGCTTGCAACTGTAGAAAGTGATGCCAGAATTTTTACGAAGCTGAATATGTGTCTGTATTCATACGCAGTTTGGGAAATTACATCTCGCATACATTTCACTGCTTTTTTATCCAGAACATGTTGGCGTTATACAAAGAACTGGAGCGAGTGATTTCCAAAGAGTCATTCAAATCTCTTTCACCACCAATGATACAATCGACACTCCTATTCTAAATAATGGGATACCTAAGTTGAAAACTTGTTAAACTTGCTACCAGAACATGATAATATGCGAAGTTTCTTTACGGTTTCCTTAGTATAACAGACATTTACTTAGTCTACCTATAGTCATACTTCTGTAGCAATAATGAACTAAAGAAACATACTTCCTTATAACCTTTTACTATTCTTTCACTTAAAACCGCGAAATCGAAATGAAAACATCTTAGAGATAGTTAAGGAGAAGAACTCTTGTAAACCTTGACAAAGTGAGATCAGGTGATCCAGGGAAACGTCCACCGAGACGCAATTCCACTTGCTCTTGGTTAATTTCTTAAAAGATATTTTAGTTCCAAGAGCTATGCACAGTTCTGTCAGCAGAAACAGAAGCAGCGAGCCTAACTGAAGTGTATCAGGAATTTTCGCCCTTCCATCTGCTTGGGTCACAAGATGAAGAAGATCATTCTGAGAGGTCGTCATTAGCTATAGTCGGTGAACCATCGTCACTACTACGTATAGAATCATTAAGAAGAAGGAAAAAAGCTAGTGGAAAAAATAATTACTTTCCATGCCCAGGAGAAAGATGCAATACTTTTCCTCTCCAGAATTCCGTAATCTTTGTGCCCTCTACAGCGGCATTTAAAACATCTTCCTGATTAGAAGATTAGTCTGTGTTGTGTCATATTAGTGGGCGATTAGGTGTTTTCTGCACCTTGAGCGTTCTGTTTTTAATCCTTTAAGGATACTCCAAGGATTGCATGTTAGGTGATAACCGAAGCTTATTGCTTCCCATGGAGTGGACCCTACTTACTTAGGAGAACTTTCTTGCCACAGGAAACCACGTCTAATATCTGACTTGACGTCTAATAGTAACGTGCGCTACAAAAAACATCTCCTGGACATAAGGTAACGGGCTGCAAGTGTATAATTGTACACGAGTGTTGTGGGTTTTCAATCTGCTTCTGCTGTTCTATTTCTCTCGCCGTACTGCTTCTTATAAATGGGGATGCAGTACTGGCCAAGGGGCAGAACTTCGGGATTGGGGTCGGTCCGCCGGGCACTGTGGCCGAGCAGTTCTAGGCGCTTCAGTCTCGGACCGCACGACCGCTACGGTCGCAGTTTCGAATCCTGCCTCGGGCGTGGATGTGTGTGATGTCCTTAGGTTTGTTGGGTTTAAGTAGTTCTAAGTCTAGGGGACTGATGACCTCAGATGTTAAGTCCCATAGTGCTGAGAGCCATTTGAACCATTTTTTTTTTTTGGGGGGGGGGGGGGGAGGGGGATCGGTCCAAGGCAACCCGTAACAAAGCGGACTGTTTTGTTTAAGGCCACGATCACATGCCTGGTGTTGAGCGATGCTCCCCAAACTGTTGTTCCACACTCTCCCATAGAAAGACGGAGTCCCAACGCAATTGACAGGAGAAACTGGGCATTTGCTCCCCACGTACAAACTGGCAAGTTGTTTCTACTGCAGAGATTTCCTTTCAGACACGTACACTGTGTTTTAAAACGTAGGATGGCATTCAGAGTAATTTCAGCATACTATGGCATGATAGTACTGAATTTCCGATCCACTCCATTTAATGTTCAGTTTTTTTTTTAGCGTCTCTGTCTCCTAAGTGGAAAGCACGTACTCGAGTCTTTCCTGTATTGGGGTCGAGATGGTTCAGATCATAATATCACTCCCAACCTTTCAATTAAGTTGCTTATTTTGATTTCAACTAACTCAGATATCCTTCGTAGGGCCGTCATAGCTGTATGATAGATAAATCGCCTTGCATCGGGGAAAACTTGGCTGATAATTCTTATAAACGTCGTAGAGAGTCAGTAACACACTGCCGTCAGGGAATCTTTTTTTTTTTTTTTTTTTCTCTCCAGCAGCTCTTCTTAGCTTGCAGCGTTACATAAATTCTCCTGCTTTGTAGTGTACCTCTTATTACGTTTGTCAGCCTGAAATTTCTTGTTATCTCATATAGATTTTGGATAAGCCTCTTGTGTTTCGTCGTGTCATATGCAGCACTGAGGTTTATAGAAGCTGCATCAGTGATTAGTTCTTTCTCATACCCATCTTCGATGTTTTGGGTAAGATTGAGAACATTGCGTGACTACAACATGACTTCCCCAATCTAAAGCCAGCTTGCTCTGAAATAATCTTTTCTTCTACACTTGATGATATCCTAGTCGGTATCATTCTGTCAGACACTTTATACAGTTGACATAAAAGCGAGATCAGGCGAAAATTCTTTCGATCTTAAGGTTTAATCCCCGGCTCGAGAATAGTTACGACCTGCGTTTTTTCTGGAAAATTTAGGTATATGTGCAGATTCAACACATTCATTCATTAATTTACCCAACCATTTTATAGTCTCTCGTCCCAAATACTTCAGATGCTCTGTTCTTTGATCATTTGGGTCTGCAGCACTCTTATTTTTCATATACTTTATGGTACTTACCTACTCTGTTTTAAAAGGCAAGCTCAAAAAGTTATTTTCCTCAGACAATCGTCACTTCTTTGTTTACCGTTCTTACGTACTTGATGAGCTATTTCATTTGGCGTTGCTGAGGTGGTCATTACTTAGATTTTCAGTTAGTTTCACGCCCTTCTACTGTTTTTGGGCCTTATCTAGATCAACGAAAATATCTGACCATTTCCCCGTTTTTCCCTTCTGCCTTCTACGATGGTGAACATCAGCTCCTCACCTGCTTGAATGGTGACTTCAACTAGTTAGTCTCTTTCGTATTTTTCTTGATATATCCTATGTTTGCTAACTGAGTCTTTGTTAAGGGTAGGTATGTATTGAGTTCTGTACCCACAAGTATGTATTTCCGAGAGATATTTTTTATTAGAGTTACCAAATCCTCATGTGATTTTGGAGTCGCTTTTAGTGTTGCAACCTCAGTGTCCAGTTCTTTTGAGAAACTGTCCCAGCGTGCCTTTTTGAAGTTGAATCGTCGTTTAAAGAAAACTTCTTCTGTGCTGATAATTCCAACTAATAGCCGTTGCACCATGTTCCCTTTCGAACGATGGTCTCAGCATAGCGTTGAGTATGAGTTCAGGCTCTCCCTTTCCACCCAGAGTTCCAACTCATCTCCGTTCTTGTTTGTAGTAACATAGCCCCCTGTTTGTGCTTCTACGATTGAAATCTCCCAATACAATCTTGATACTCTTCAAGCTGCAACTCTTGCGTTTACTGAAATTGAAGACTGCGTTAGGTGGTTTGTAGACTGATGTTATTCTGCAAGCCTCTAGTTCTATTGTTAGTAACTCTACGTTGTCCCTGCATGTCAGGATTGGAGACTTAATATTGATTCCTGAAATTGCAGACGCTGCAGTTCATTATTCTTCATTGGGCCTTTCTAGGACCAGTCTTATTCCTTCAGTTTTTGGTCTGTTATTTTTTGTTCCACAATGTGTGTCTTGCACAGAAAGAACGTTAGCTTTAAGTTTGTTTTACACATGTCATGTGTAAGGTGTTAGGCAAATCCAACACCTTCCATGAAAACCCTGACATGATAAGCAAATCCAGTAGTATGTCACATAGCTCCGAATAAATCGTGACATTACATTAACCAAAGTAATACGAGTAACGAGTGAGCAAATGGAATACCACAGACTAACACAAGGATGCCTAAATGCATGGGGATCTTACATTTCAGCAAGATTATGCCCACCCGCACACGGTGAGAGTTTCTACTGCTTGTCTTCGTGCTTGCCAAACCCTACCCCAACCAATGCCAAGCTGAATAACTGCTTGCATAAGAGCCAGAGCTAGACGATGTGTTAATGACTTGCTCCGTTTATGAAGCCTTCTCGCTTGAATAATTCATCCAAATTCTCCCGAATTGTAATCATTTGTTTGTGTGTATCTGTACATCACATCTACCGATTTTCGTTCAGTTCGGATAATTCCTTCGTGATGTGTCGCTTTTTTATTTTTATTTTTTTTATTTATTTACTTATTTTTTGTTAGAGTGTATTTAATTGTCGTGGCTGTGTCAATCAGCACACTACTAGTTCTTTATTCGAACAATTTTGCTTCCGCTGTTTTAGTCCTGCGAAAATACGTTCTGTTTGGAAAGCTGGTCTTGAATGTTCTCCAGAAGATTATGAAACGCACTGTTGCTGATTCTGTAATAGGAATAAAAATTTTCACGAATGTTTTATAGTTCTTCATGTGCGGAAAAAAATTCTCCCAAATATTGATCCATAACCACCTATTTCTTCTGTGTTTCAAAACTCGATGGGTGACTATAATTTAAAAGCAACACCAATAAAAAAATCAAGTAACTGTTCTGTAAAATCGCTCAGACTGTATGACGGTGAACAAGTTTTGGCAGTATCTGTGTTATCTTCAACCTTGTGTGTCATCTATAAAAGAGTGAAAATTCCGCTGCTAGTGGGGACCATAAAAAAACATTGAAATAAAAACAAATAATGAAACTCACTTCCCATCGCTTACACTTGTTTAAACTTAACTTAAATGAACCTTCATCGGCAGATAGTTCTTTTACTGCGAGGCTACGTTGAACCCGCGCATTTTTCTTTAAGTTGCAGTAGAAAAAGCGAAGTGGAAACACCTTAGAGAGAAAGAGAATTTAAAAAATTTCCAGTCAGGTGATCCAGAAACATGTTCATTAAAATCAACTTTTACTTTATCTTGGTTTCGTCAATTAATTACCCTAAAATAAATACTGTTCTTAAAAGCTATGCATAGTTATTAGAAAGTTAAGATAGGTCAGTCTAAAGTATGTAATTAATTATTTACAGCTTGTGGTACCACATTTTTCCAGAACTGCAAAATCGGAAATCTGAGAAAGGAATATTTTAGCTATTAGTCAGTTTACACGTGGTAGATGTAAAGACATCTATCAATGTAATTGTGTTTTTGATATCTGCGGTTTTCATCTCTAGCTCGAAGGCGATTAAGAAGAATGTCGCAAGTTTTTACTAGAGTCAGTCCACAACGATGTGTCATCTTCCATTAATTTATTTGTGGAATATTCTCCACTCCTTACTTCAGATACACTGCGTACATGCTACTTAATCGCGGAATATGGACAAGACTTAATTACCTGCTTTTATAATGTGAAGTGTGACCTACTGTAAGACCATAGCTGAAGATCACGAAGTTGAAAATGTCACCGACGAGGGAATAATTGATATATTTTATGAATTTTCTTTAAACGGATGCTAAATGTCACACGAAGGTCCAGCACTACGCCAGCAATAATCTCTAGTAACTTTTCTTATGTCCCGCAGTGTTTGATGTTCAACCTGTGCAGAATACACCGGCTTGCAATCGCGGCATCGATGCCGTTCAATAACTCGCATTTACTTGTGAAATAAGACAGATGTCAGTGTTACTAGCATTTCAGAATCTCTCTTCCACTTTTATTTATCTTTCATTGGCCGTAATGTACGGTCTTAAGCGTAGAAAACGGTAAACTACTCACTATCACACGTCTTCAACACATGATTTGTAAGTCAGACTCACGTGGATGACAAACAGCGTCATTTCGCAATGATCATTACGAATCAAGGTAAGTAAGTAGTTTATTATAGACCTAAGATGCTACAATAGCACGTGTGAAAAAATCAGATATTTTAGCCACGTATTCTCTTCAAAATCGAGTGGAAACCGTACAGAATACACATAAAGTCACACAAAATGAAAAGTAAGCACTTTTCTTTCACAAGGAAAGCAAAGGTTTTAATCAAAAAAATAAGTTCAGAAAACGATGTGATCTAGTCTTATATACCTCCAAGAGTGTGTACAGCGTGAAAATAGAAGCAGACATTTCCCCCTCTACAAGCAGTCGCACATCCCGGCAGGACGCGCACAGCCCACACCCTGGACGACGGCTTGGCACGCAGCGTGAACGCAACCTAGGCGCACACCATGTCGCCCAACCTGCGGTGCCCTTGAGGCGGCTGACTGCTGTGTTGATCGCAGTGCGACTGATATTCACTGCAGAAACAATTCTCACGAAGCGGATGTGGCTTGTGGCTGACGCCAGTGCACGAAGAAAAAAGACTTTTTCGACTTTCTCCCAGTAAAAAATATTTTATGTAAATGAAGCAAAGCTTCATCAACTTCCGGGGTTAGTTTTTGGGCAGAGGCTCTCTTTCTCCATTAAAAAATTAAAAACCATTTCTTTCGTATTTGCGCATTTTCTTCACCATAGAATACTTTTCATTCGATTCTGAGAGTACTAGTTGGCACACTAAATTGCTAAATTGACTTTTTCGTATTTTATAACTTCACATAACAGCTTGATTACGAGGTGTCTGTTCTTTTGGTGTTGGTCAAATTTATTATTATACGTGGAAATTAAGTAAACCTATTGCAGTTTTTTTTGAGCGCTTAAAGAGTCTGCAGTGAGAAACGTCGTCAATGGATACTTTGCCTCTGATTCATTTTTGGTGATTCATTGCTGTGTACTAAAATATACCGAAATTGTTTTTTAAGTTGGTACAATTGTCATACCTCAATACAACATGGAGAAAACAGAACTTGAAGTGTTTTATTCGAGGACACTAGAATCGATCGCCATGCCTAAGTCCACCAAGACCAAGAAGCACGCAGCTCAGCGTAGGTCATAGCTTCAATCGTGAGCAGTTTGTGGAAGTAGACACAAGATTCTCAAAAAATTGATCCCGATTTATTGTTGTACTTACTAGTGGAAGACAATGACGAAGAAGAAGAAGAAGAAGAAGAAGAAGAAGAAGAAGAAGCTGATGAGGAAGAAGACCTGTTTTCTCAACAGTTACGTAATGGAATAACTAAAATACATCCCATCCTTAGGACAAGGCTACATGAAAGTTCTCTTACGAACCTTGACGAATGTCATTTATCAAACAACGAGAAAAAATTCCTGGAGTTATTCAGATTAAATATTGCTCAGTTTAACTATGTCCTCGATCTGGTCAAAGAACATCTCAGGAATCATTCATCAGATAGATATTTGTACTTGTATTTGTATCCCGTGCTACCTAGAATTGATGGTAGCTCTGAGCAAGCACTGGATGCGTTTCCTATTGGACCAGCGGCTAATTTTCTTGCCCAGTCCGAACAAAGGCAGAGGGTGGGTACGCTTGTTATTGGGAGCTCCAATGTTAGGCGAGTGATGGAACCCCTCAGGGAAACAGCAGGCAACGCGGGAAAGTGTGTCATTGTACACTCGGTATGTTTGCCGGGGGGTCTCGTCCGTGATATGAATGAGGCCCTGCCGGTGGCTATCGAGCGAACTGAATACAACCGGCTGCAAATAGTAGCATATGTCGGCACGAATGACGCCTGCCGCTTGCGTTCTGAGGGCATCCTCGGCTGCTCTCGGGGGATGGATGAATTGGTGAAGGCAACTAGCATCGCACACGGGGTGCAAGCTAAGCTGTCTATTTGTAGCATTGTACCCAGGGTTGATCGCGCTTCTCTGGTTTGGAGCAGAGTGGAAGGTCTAAATCAGAGGATCAGGCGAGTCTGCGACGGTATCGGAAGAAAAATTTTTCGACCTCCGGTATCTGGTCCAGGATTGAAAAGTTCCCCTTATTAGATCATGAGTGCACTACACGCAGGAAGCAGCTACTAGGGTAGCAGAGTAGGTCGGGCGTGCACATGGGGCTTTACAGCTAAGGTAAACTCTCCCTTGAGTTCAAAGACGATTTACTTTATTAATTAGGCACAATTTCCTCAGAGAATGTTTTTATCCGCAGATCGAGATAGAAAAGGTTAATATGATTTTAGTAAACTCCAGGAGCATCCAACGAAAGGTTGCAGAATTAGTATCGGTAACTGAAGGTTCTATGCCCAGATAACATTACGGACAGAAAGTTGGTTGAAACCGGACGTTAATGACAACGAAATCCTAAGTTCAGGTTGTAATATTTATCTTAATGATAGGTTAGTCGCCAATGGAGGCGACGTGTTTATTGCAGTAAGGAATTTGATAAAATCTAGCGGTGTTATCACGGATTCCGATTGTGAATTAAACTGGGTGAAGTTAAGTATCAAAGATCGGTCGAAAATGGTAATCGGATGCTTTTATAGACAGCCTGGGTCAGCAGCTCTAGTAGTAGAGCGCTCAAGACAGAACTTGCAGAACATGGTTTACAATTTTCCTGATCATGCCGTTTTTACAGGGGGTGACTTCAACTTGCCAGGTATAGATCTCAAGCGTCATGCTGTCAAAATAGGTGCCAGAGATAGGAATTCGTGTGACATTGTTCTGGATGCCTTGTTCCAAAATTACTTTTAGCAGACAGTTAGAGAACCAACTCGTGGGGGTAACGTCCTAGACCTTCTGGAAACAAACAGATCTGAACTTATCGAATCGGTTAACGTAGGGGAAGGTATCAGAGATCATAAGGCTGTGATAGCATGTATGACAAAGGGTCTTACAAAGAATGTTAAGAAAGGTAGGACGACATTTTTGCTTAGCCACAGTGACAGGATAAAAATTTCAGAGCATCTGAGCAATCAGCATCAATATTCGGTGATGAGGACGAAGATGTGGAGTACAAATGGAAAAAATTCAAAAGCATTGTGCAAAATGCCGTAGACAAGTATGTCCCGAGTAAGGTCTTAAGGGATGGGAAAGATCCACCATGGTTTAATAGCCATGTTAGAAAATTGCTACGTAAACAAAGAGAACTTCATGTCAGATTCAAGAGAAGTAAAAACATAGCAGACAAACAAAAGCTGAACGAAGCGAAAATTAGCGTAAGGAGAGCAATGACAGATGCGTTCAATGATTTTGAAAGTAAAACATTGTCAACGGATCTGAGTAAAAAACCTAAGAGGTTTTGGTCGTATGTAAAATCAATAAGTAGGTCAAAATCATCTATTCATTCACCCAGCGACCATAAGCATACCGAACCGGAAGATAATAGAAAGAAGGTCGAAATACTCAATTCGGGCTTCTGAAATTGTTTCACCACGAAAGATCGCAACACGGTCCCTCCTTTCAATCGTAGTGCGAACGTCGGAATGGTAGATATTGAGATAACCGATCACGGAATAGAAAAACGATTACAGTCGCTTGGTAGTGGAAAGACTTCAGGACCAGATGAGATACCTACAAAATTCTAAAAAATGGTTCAAATGGCTCTGAGCACTATGGGACTTAACTTCTGCGGTCATCAGTCCCATAGAACTTAGAACTACTTAAACCTAACTAACCTAAGGACATCACACACACCCATGCCCGAGGCAGGATTCGAAACTGCGACCGTAGCGGTCACGCAGTTCCAGACTGTAGCGCCTAGAACCGCTCGGCCACCCCGGCCAGCTACAAGATTCTACAAAGATTCTGCGGAAGAGGGTGCTCCCCTTCTAGCATAATTTATGGTAAATCGCTTAAGCAACGAAGAGCACCTAACGACTGGAAGAAAGCGCAGGTCATTCCAGTTTTTAAGAAGGGCAGTAGGACAGATGCACACATTTATAGACCTATATCGTTGACGTCAGTCTGTTGTAGAATTATGGAACAAGCTTTATGCTCAAGAATTCTTTTTTGGAGAATGAAAGTCTCCTCTATGAAAATCAACATGGATTCCGCAAACAGAAATCCTGTGAAACTCAGCTCGCTCTCTTATTCCATGAGATCCACAGCGCCGTAGAAAACGGCGCTCAGGTTATGCCCTGTTCCTTGACTTCACGGAGGCATTTGACACTGTCGCTCACTGCCATTTAGTGAAAAAAAAACACGAGCTTATCGAGTATTGAGCAGATCTGAGACTGGATTCAGGACTTTCTTGCAGATAGAACTCAGCACGTCGCTCTTAACGGAACAAAATCGACAGATGTAAAGGTAATTTCCGGTGTACCCCAAGGAAATATAAATGATCTAGTAGAAAGCGTCGATGCTCTTTAAGGTTGTTCGCAGATGATGTGGTTGTTTATAACAAACAGAAGATTGTAACGATTTGCAGAATGACCTCCAGAGAATTGATGAATGGTCGAGATTTTGGCAGTTGACTCTGAACGTAAATAAATGTACAAAAAAAAAAGGCTCTAAGCACTATGGGACTTAACTTCTATGGTCATCAGTCCCCTAAACTTAGAACTACTTAAACCTAACCTAACCGCGAGAAATAGGACAGATAACGCATTATAACGAGGATAATGTACGCCAAGGCACAGAAAACCTAGGTCAGCATACGACAGAGGAGCAGCCGATGAGGACTCTAACTTGGGTCTTGAATACGTAGAAGCCATAGTATAAGTAATCAGAGCTCCCTCACCACAGTACAAGGAATTCGAGCAGAAACGTGTCACCGCACAGTTCAATGCAATCGGTTGCAAACCAACAATTGGGCGAAAGCACAGAGCGTAGGACGTCGGAAGGAAACGCAATAGGACCCACCAGTCTGGCAGAATTATTACAATTAATGACGGAAACCATGACAAGACAAAATAAAGAAATTGCGAACCAAATTAAAATTCAGAATGCAGAAGCGACGAAACAAATTGCAGAAACCACGAGACAAATGCGTGAGATTAAAGAACAAAACAAAAAAATTCAGTTACACCTAAGTCATACTGAAGACGAGGCAAAATAATCTCGAAAAGTGATAGGAAACTTAATAACAGGTCACAATCAATTGAGAACAGGCATTGACAAGGTACAAGCGGACGTACAAACATTGCGTAATGACACTCAGGACGAGATCAAAACATTACGTAACAACACCCAGGGAGAAGTCAAAAAACTAGAGAAACAGATAAACGTAATCACTATACAAGCAGCAGGTACAGCGCGTGAAATTGTTGAAAACAGTGTGCTACACAAACATATCACAAAAGCAGCGCTGAAAAGATATGATAACCGCATAGTCAAAATAGAAGCACAAACGAAGCGACAATTTCAGAAATTGCGGACAGAGTTGTTGCAAACCATTGAAGAGCGTAGTGAACAGGATCGAACAAGCACTGAGTCTGCAACAACATCCGTATCTGTAACAGCACCGGAAAAACAAGCAATTAACGAAGCTATCATGCATTTTCGATTCCAATCACAGGCGGAAAATTACATACGTGAAATCAGACAGCCTGCACCGCAATAAACACGTTTCGAAATTCTTGATGAACAAACGGCACCACAAACACATGCAGAACTACAAATGTATGTTTCAAGACAGTTTCGATCGTGCAATGAAGCGGCAAGGTTAGCCAGACAAGATACCGAACCAGTGCCTGACAATGGAAAGCTAGGTCGCGAAGAGTACAGTGCAATGCATTCAGCTACACGTTCACAACCGATGGAAGAAAATTATTGCGTACCACTCCAACGATACTACGCAAGGGTAGGCGAAAGTTACAGTGGACAGTATCCAATGGATCTACCACAACCGGAAAGAACGACGGGAGAAATGATCAGAAACAATAGTGGCGAAGAATAGCGTATTTCATGTGGAACTATGACGAAGTACAACGATCATTTCCTCACAATCAGAAAATTTCAACACTTTCGAGAAGGAAACTCATTACATCCACGAACTTTTATTGATCAATTCCGAGTAGGATTACCAGAACACTGGACGCTAGCACACAAATTAGACTTTAAATGTGCACACATGTCAGGAACAGTCACAGAAACCATGCAGAATGTTGCAGCGACATGTCGATCGTACGAAGATTTCAGAGAGAAGTTTCTCTCACGATATTGGTCCAGCGAAGCACAGAACAGAGTGAAGTACGAATTATTACATAACCCATATTTTGAAAATTCAGGTGAGAAGAGTCCCGTGAAATTTTTCGAATTAATGGCAAAGAAAAATCGATGCTTAGATGTACCATACAGTGACGGAGAGTTGATTAAATTATGTGCGATGAAGCTACCATTGAAATACCAGCAATCATTAGTAGGTCGCGGAGGCAATGACGTCGAAGCATTTAAAGGTATTCTAAGGGAACTAGAGTTCATATTTTCGGAAGATGACGCAAGAAAAAGACGAAGCGCAAGTGAAAACGAAAGCAAAAAGCAGTGGAATCCGCAAGACACAGTACGAAGAAACAATAATTACGAACCACGTGATAACTTCGCACCAAGAAACGACAGTAGATTTTAACAAAGAACCGGTTATGGATTTAGAAGAGAATATGGCAATAACTATAATTCACCCAGGAACGGCAACAACTATTACAGAGGGAATAACGACAACCGGAACGGGTTCTGGAGAACCAATAGACCGACAAATTATCAACAAAGAAACCACTATCAACAAGCTGAATAAGAAAAGAGAATACAGATAGAAAAGGTGGAGGTAAGACCACCAAACCCCGATAAACGTTCGAATTGACAGCTAAGCGCCCATGCCAAAGAGAATGACGCACCGACCCAGGACAATTGCAGCACCTTGAACAGAGAAGTAAATACCTTATCACGAGAAGAGAAGGAAGAAACAAATCCGCAGGAACCAGATGAAAACGAAGACAGGAAAATAACAATATCGTGTTGGGACGAAATTAATTGGGAGAATACTGGCGAGGAAGATGAATTGCCAGAGGCATGCACAACAAATGTAAGAGGAAAGGACGAAGTAATGAGTATTGCAGAGCTATTTGAGATGGAAACCAGGGAAAGCGAATTCAATGAGGATAATGCGCAGTCAACAGAAGTTGAAAATAAGTTACTAGTGGGCACACAACCCAACGTATATAATGAAGGAAGTTATGAAGCGATAATTAGAGCATTTAGATGCGATTATGTGGAAGTAGCGACGAAGAAGGAGAAGATAGATGAGGATGAGGAAAAAGTAGAGGATGTTGAAGAAAGCGTAAATGAAGGAAGAAATAGAGAAGAGAAAATAAGAGAGAGAAGCAGCAGTCGAAGCTTATCCTACAGAAAGTTCGAATTCACAAGGGAAATTCCTGAAAAGACTCATGTATGATTCAGTGAAGGATTCGTTGATGCAAGAAGAAGAAGAAGAAGAACAGAACCAACCCTTTCAAATTCAACTAATTGTGAAGGCCATGGTAAAGTATATCCCAGTCAATATTGTAAGTGATAGCGGAAGTGAACTGACTGCGATCTCAGAATATTTATTCATGCAGTGTAACGCCAATGAGGAATTGCCAGTTCTGGAAACACGTAAAAGTAAAGTAAGAGGTCCTATTAGAAACAATGCTGCGGAAGTTACGAGACAAACAAAGTTAACTCTTTCGTGTCAAGGTCAAAAAATCGAAGCCAACTTCGTGATTATACCTAAACTAACTGTAGATTTGATTATAGGTGCAGATTTTTTAAATGAGAGACAAGCGATAATAGATATGGGGAAAGGTAGCGTAACATTCGGGAATGTCACACTTTTCTTTGAGCAAAAGCTAAAATTAGAAGAAATACCAGTTATAAACAAACAACTAAGAATGACGCGAGATAAAGAGGATGAAGTATTAGAATGGTATGCACAAAAGGGGGAATCGCCTCAACTCTTGTTAGAAGTCCATAAAGAAATGGACGAAAAATTGCAAGAAGTTCAAGGTATTTCGGAACACAGTAAAAGAGAATTAGAGGGTATTTTACGAGATAAAGCAGAGGTATTTTTACCTAAGACTGACAGTATTAAACACTTTCAGTACAAGTTTGAAGTAAAACAGGCAAAACCTTAGGACTTCACCATGGGAGCCATATCAAAAAGTTTGAAGATTAATTTTATTACTGGTAAATAATTAGCACAATATTTGAAGATTATGTTGCAGATAAGATCGTCAGGAGAAAGAAGAATGAAGAGAGAGGAAGGTGGGAAAAAGAAAGTAGTTTCAATAAAAACAAAAACAAAAATAACACCAATAGTACCATAGATTAAGGTGAAGGGATAAAGAGTAGATAGTCTAACAGCATGAAATACTAAAATGCTATGCACTATGACGCTACACAAAAATAAAAAACGAATTTGAGGATTCTTGTAGAAGTTAAGACTCAAAATATCTTAGAATTGTAACATGGAAAGGGAACCGAAATTTGTAAAGCTTTTTAAGAAGGCGTAAAACAATGTAGGTACTAGACATATGTTAGATGATTATAAGTAAAACTTTTTGTAAGAACCATTGTATAAACTCCAGCAACAACCAGATGCAACGATCCACAAGTTGCAACACGAGAAGTATCAAGAAAGAAAAGGACGTAATTAGCAAGACACGATTCCTGCAAGGTAGAAGCGTCGAGAGAAGGGAAAGGACAGCAAGACCAGCAGAAGGCCCTTGTATCTGATGTGGGCAGTAAATCTGCCCGCTAAGCCGAACCCTGCTGTGACAGAACACGGAAGGTCGAGAGGGTCTTGGGACGCCCGGACTCAGCGGAGCGAGCAAAAAACGGCCCAACGAGAAGACCGCTTGGGCAAGCCACCACTGGCAAAAAAAAAAAAAAAAATGTGTAAAAGTCACAATACTGCTATTAAACAGCACGCTGATGCACGAAACTGAAGAAAACTTCCACAAAGTAAAAATGACAAGCCCAAACAATTTATCAAACTGTTACTAAGAGGAGAACTTCAAAGCGACTAGTTATCAATAAATATTTCCATATCTGCCCAGAGAAGAACCAAGAATCAAGTAAGAAGCAGAGAAAAAGCAGGAAGAACAGAAGTTGAAGATTCGCAAGATTGAGACCAAGAAAGAAGATGGGTGAAGAATAGATGACATACCTTCCCAAATCCCTATCCTATTGTAAACTAGTCGTCTGCAAAGTATTACTACAAAAAACGACCGCTTTCAGCGACACATAACGATGACTTTCACGCATACAAAGCCAGTAAACCACGAGATTCTGCACTCACAGCTCCATTCCATTATGGGACATCCACAACAGCAACACACACTTGCAAAGCCAACAAGGAACGACGAACGAAGCTGTACATCAAATACTTGCCCACATCCGTCTCGCTCAAGTCCATCACCTTCGTGCAAAAACATTCGCCTACCTCATGCTTAAACTTTGATAGGATTGTGTGAATGTGTGAAATCCATTTATGTGATGTAGGAATTGTGCAAAAGAAATGTGTGAGAAACTAAATAAGTTAAGCACACCAGACAGCTAATAAACTACAAAATAACAGTCATTGACTATGGACTTAAGTAAAAAAAAAAGACTATCGATATAAATAAGTCCTTAGTTCTGAAATGGACAGTATATAAAGAACAAAAGTAAGGCATAATAAACACTAAAACTATATGCCACTTATTTTCTCCTCACAAAGATAATAGAATAACTATATTTTACTTATTTTCTCCTTATAAAAACAAAGAATAAAAAAATTATCTTGTTGGATATTTTCCCTTTTTTTAATATTTGTACCATTTGTTAGGATAATATCTCAATACTTGTGTATGTATATTTCTTTGTCAAAGCAATTCTTGGAAATAATTCTTATTTGTTAGTGTAACAATGTTAAGACAAGTGTCTAGAAACAAAAACATTTTACTTGTACATGATATTTAGAAAATTTGTTAGGAATAGATTTTACTTAATTACTACATTTATAAAAAAAATATTTCTAAGAAAATCGATGTGAAAGACTCCTCACTTTCGATAACAAACTTCTTAAAAAACAAACTTCACACTTAAATAAAGAAAATAATTAAAAAATAATAATTATAATAGAATAAAAATATTCTTCTCTTGTCAATATAAACATATTTTTGAGAATAATGTGGAAGAATATAAAAATATAAATTAGTAATATAAACTAATCGACAGATGTAAAGGTAATTTCCGGTGTACCCCAAGGAAATATAAATGATCTAGTAGAAAGCGTTGAATGCTATTTAAGGTTGTTCGCAGATGATGTGGTTGTCTATAACAAACAGAAGATTGTAACGATTTGCAGAATGACCTCCAGAGAATTGATGAATGGTCGAGATTTTGGCAGTTGACTCTGAACGTAAATAAATGTACAAAAAGAAAAGGCTCTGAGCACTATGGGACTTAATTTCTAAGGTCATCAGTCCCCTAGAACTTAAAACTACTTAAACATAACTAACGTAAGAACATCACACACATCCATGCCCAAGGCAGGATTCGAACCTGCGGCCGTAGCGGTCGCGCGGTTCCAGATAAATGTACAATATTGCACATACATAGGAGAAGAAATCCACTACTCTACAGCTACACTACTGATGACAAACCGCTGGATACAGTATCTACCGTAAAATATCTAGGAGTAACTATACAGAGCGATTTAAGTGGAATGACCACATAAAACAAATAGAGGGAAAAGCAGATGTCAGTATCAGTTTCATAGGAAGAATCAAAAGGAAATGCAACTCATCCACGAAGGAAGTGGCTTATAAGGCGCTTATTCGACCTATTCTTGAGTACTGTTAATCTATCTGGCATCCCTACGAGATAGAACTGATGGAAGAGATAGAGAAGATCCAACGAAGAGCGGCCGATTTGTCAGGGGATCGCTTAGCCAGCGCGAGAGCGTTACAGAGATACTCAACAAACTCCATTGGCAGACGTTACAGGAGAGGCGTTATGCATCACGGAGAGATTTTCTATAGAAATTTCGAAAGAGTACTTTTCGGGAAGAGTCGGACAACATATTATTTCCCCCATATACGTCTCGCGCAATGACCAAGAGAAGAAAATGCGAGAAATTAGAGCCAATACTGAGACTTACCGACAGTCATTCTTCCCACGTGCTATTTGCCAGGGAAACAGGGTTGGAGGGCTCAGATGATGTAGATGTAGATCCAGTAACACGTGACGAAAAATTAGCCGTAACACTGAGGTAAGAAAAGTCAAAATACTTTTGCACATTACGGTGATTTATTTAACATCTGCTTTTCTGTAAAACAATAAACAACAAACTAAAATCTGACACCCTTTCAGGTACTAAATGCAGCTAATACACCGAAATTGTTTTTAAAGCTGGTCCGAAAGCCATATCTCACAACAATAATAAGTTTTGTTCAGCTCCATCTCTTTTAGTAAAATTCAGTTTGGTAGTGATAAAGATGTACCATTCAGTATTGATGCCAGTAGTGTTGATAGCTGGGGATGCTGACCATGCTGAATGAAAATTCTGAAGGTCATTAGGATTTTCCAAATAGAAAACCATCTGCAATGACGTCATTTTCACATCTTTGTTCAAATCTGGTCTCAGTAGTCTGAACGGAGTGAACACGCTTCATCTCTGGACAGGTTCTCCTATCTCCTTCTAAGCACTGTCTTCCACTTTTTGATCTTCATACATAAGAATGTCTACATCAAAGTACAAGGAAACTTCAAACCATTTCCACTAAATTTTCGTCTTCTAAATTATAAACGACACTTCTGTAGCAGACTTTGTCAGCTGCCGTTTCGGTGAAATGAAATGTCCTGTGGCTAGGGCCTCCCGGGTAACAGCACAGTACTGCTAGCTGCGGCTGGACTGCTCTCCGAGCGATGTAGCAGCACGGCTGATGCGGCCCACCTGTCACCGCAGCCCGTAGACGCTGTTAAGGAAACGCTCCCGATACTTTCAAATGGAACAGTACGTTGTGTCAACAGCCGCAGCCGCCCGTCGGAAGACACGATCCACACCGTAAGATCCTTTTGACACGGGAGGCCGTATATACGGATGTAGAGAGTGAAAGTGATTCGCTTTACCTTGCACGCATGCGACCTTTCACACGACAGGAGAGAAGCTTCGTCTACGGCTCACTGAAGCCATCCTGTAGCGTGACAAATGCCGCTACTCGTTAAACACAGACTCGAATGGGAGCCTTCAGACAGGACGCAGTGAGCCGCTTGCCGTCAGTCATGGTGTCACTGCTTCGCTCTTCGCGTGCATTTTCGGTACATTAAAAGTTTTCCGTGAGTGTCTGATGTTGAAGAAAACAGTGACTATATTGGACGCAGAGAGTTTCACTGTGGAAACGCAAAATAGGCCAGTAGTGTGGCACACTTTCATACAAATTAAAAAGCTAAAACTTGCAATGAAATATATAGATTATATTACAGGGATTAGGATATCTTGCCACCTCAAGAGAAGAAAGTGATAGGCAAATACTTGTAATAATTTGCATTAATCTGTAGCGAGGTAGTTAGCATGCAAAAATACACTGATCAGCCAGAACACTATGACCTACTATCGATACGAACCCGTCCAGGCGATAGCAGCGTCACCTAACGAGAAATGACTGCTAGTGAGGCATGTATTATCAGTAAGTGTGCTGTCCGTGTGTAGAATGGGGAAGATGGACGATCTATCTGAGTTTGACCGATGGCAGACTGTGAAGACCCGGAGGTTCGGCTCGAGGATTTCTGAAATTGCATAACGTTTTGGTATTCGAGGAGAGCTGTAGCGAGTGTCTTCAACACGTGGTGAAAAGAACGTGCAACCACGTCCAGACGTCGTGAGGCTGGGCGGCAACCCCCTTATTACAGATGTCGGACGTCGTAAGCTGAGCAGACTGGTAAAACAGGACAGGTGGCGAATTGTGGCGGAGATAACATCAGACTTAAATGCTTGGCAGAGTACAATTGTGTGTGAACACACAGTCTACATCTACATCTACATCCATATTCCGCAAGCCATCTGACGGTGTGTGACGGAGGGTACCTTGAGTACCTCTATCGGTTCTCCCTTCTATACCAGTCTCGTATTGTTCGTGGAAAGAAGGATTGTCGGTATGCCTCTGTGTGGGCTGTAATCTCTCTGATTTTATCCTCATGGTCTCTTCGTGAGATATACGTAGGAGGGAGCAATATACTGCTTGACTCCTCGGTGAAGGTATGTTCTCTAAACTTCAACAAAAGCCCGTACCGAGCTACTGAGCGTCTCTCCTGCAGTCTTCCACTGGAGTTTACCTATCATCTCCGTAACGCTTTCGCGATTACTAAATGATCCTGTAACGAAGCGCGCTGCTCCCCGTTGGATCTTCTCTATCTCTTCTATCAATCCTATCTGTTACGGATCACACACCTGTGAGCAGAATTCAAGCAGTGGGCGAACAAGCGTACTGTAACCTACTTCCTTTGTTTTTGGATTGCATTTCCTTAGGATTCTTCCAATGAATCTCAGTCTGGCGTCTGCTTTACCGACGATCAACTTTATATGGTCATTCCATTTTAAATCACTCCTAATGCCTACTCCCAGATAATTTATGGAAGTAACCGGTTCCAGTTGCTGACCTGCTATATTGTAGCTGAATGATAAGGGATCTTTCTTTCTATGTATTCGCAGCACATTACACTTGTCTACATTGAGATTCAATTGCCATTCCCTCCACCATGCGTCAATTCGCTGCAGATCCTCCTGCATTTCAGTACAATTTCCCATTGTTACAACCTCTCGATATACCACAGCATCGTCCACAAAAAGCCTCAGTGAACTTCCTATGTCATCCACAAGGTCATTTATGTATATTGTGAATAGCAACGGTCCTACGACACTCTCCTGCGGCACACCTGAAATCACTCTTACTTCGGAAGACTTCTCTCCATTGAGGATGACATGCTGCGTTCTGTTATCTAGGAACTCTTCAATCCAATCACACACTTGGTCTGATAGTCCATATGCTCTTACTTTGTTCATTAAACGACTGTGGGGAACTGTATCGAACGCCTTGCGGAAGTCAAGAAGTACGGCATCTACCTGTGAACTCGTGTATATGCCCTCTGAGTCTCGTGGACGAATAGCGCGAGCTGGGTTTCACACGACCGTCTTTTTCGAAACCCATGCTGATTCCTACAGAGTAGGTTCCTAGTCTCCAGAAAAGTCATTATACTCGAACATAATACGTGTTCCAAAATTCTACAACTGATCGACGTTAGAGATATAGGTCTATATTTCTGCACATCTGTTCGACGTCCCTTCTTGAAAACGGGGATGACCTGTGCCCTTTTCCAATCCTTTGGAACCCTACGCTCTTCTAGAGACCTACGGTACACCGTTTTAAGAAGGGGGACAAGTTCCTTCGCGTACTCTGTGTAAAATCGAACTGGTATCCCTTCAGGTCCAGCGGCCTTTCCTCTTTTGAGCGATTTTACACTCCTGACGATGGACCTCTGCAGCCGATGACCCATGCATATGCTAATGTTAATACCACGAAATCGATAACTACGACTGAAATGGGCACGTGACCAGCGTCACTGACGTTGGCGTAGTGTCAGAGCTATGCATGGTCAGGTGAATCACGATACTTTCCTTGTCATGCCGATGGGAGGGCGCGAAACCGTCGTCTTCCAGGGGAACAGCTCCTTGACACCTGTACTCCGAGGCAAGCTGGCGGCTGCTCCATTTTACTGTTGGGAACATTCACGTAGGCACCCATGGGTCCAGTGGGGCTCGTGCAAGGCACCATGACGGCTAAGGAGTATCGTACACTGGTTGCAGACCACGCACACTCTTCCTTGACGATCATGTTTCCCGACGGCAGTAGCATTCTTCAGCAAGAAAATGTGCCATGCCACAAGGCCAGAAGTGTGATGGAGAGGTTCAAGGAACACAGTTCCAGTTGATGTACTGGCCCGGAATTCAGGTGAATTAGGTGACTTGTGTGTGTAGAGGTGGTTGTGTGTGCAGATGTGGAACCAACTCCCTCCAGCGACCTACCAAGGCCTCATTCAAATGGTTCAAATGGGTCTGAGCACTTTGGGACTTAACATCTGAGGTCATCAGCCCCCTAGAATTTAGAACTACTTAAAGCTAACTAACCTAAGGACGTCATACACATCCATGCCCGAGGCAGGATTCGAACCTGCGACCGTAGCAGTAGTACAGTTCCAGACTGAAGCGCCTAGAACCGCTCGGCCACCACGACCGGCAAGGCTTCATTGCTTCCATGTCACGACGCGTCGCCACTGTTATCTGTGCCAAAGATACCGGTTATTTTGTTGGTTGTAATAATATTCTAGCTGATCAGTGTATGTAACTGGTGCATTCTTCCGAGGTCCTTTCGGTGCAAAGTCACGACAACAAGTTACAAATTTTCTGCCTTGATCTATACAGCTTTAAGGCTTAAATTAGAGAATCAGTCCACTAAATTACTGTGAAGTGTTTTCGCTGCTATAGATATGCAGTTTGTAGAATTCAGAGTTTATTCCATCGTGAGTGCGGACAAAACTTTGAAGTACAATACTACATTTAATAGTCTCTTCCAAATATTCGAGGGAGATATTGAAAGCTCGGTGAAAAAACCCGTTACTTATTGGATAATTTTCCATACGGGCCTTCAATAAGACGTCATGCTCCAGACAAACGGTGGTCAAACACCCTCTTTTCCACAGATGAACCTCTTCAACCAAGAGGACGCAACAGGTTTGTGGACAAATCGAATCCTCATCTGCAACAAGCACGTTATGTCTCGCTTTGTAGTCCCTGACAGTGGGTGTCGGATAGGCCCACCAAATGTTTTGTGTGAAATTTTGTTTTCTGAAAGTCGAATTCATGAAGAGAGAAGAATAAAAATATTTTCCCATACTTTGTGTGTCTTCATAAGGACAACACCTGCAGCAAACACATCCACGTCCTCTACAGAAACATTTTGTACCTGAGTGGTTGCACAGCAACTCACGGATGGACAGTAGTTCAGCTACCTCGAGTGGGACTTGGGCACAGCGTCTCAGATGCACGATCTCCCTTACACTAACGTGTGGAACCAAAGTAGTCCTCGCCAGCAGCGTTGTACATGACAACTCGTCGAGCTGCAGCGACAGAACGTGCCTCCAATGCACTGCTTCAGCGCGTCGCTACATGCCCCGCGATACTAAACTGTTACGTTTGCTGACAAGTTTAGTTGTAATTAGTAGACATATGGCAGGCAAAGTGCAACATCTTATGGGGGCCCTAATATCAGTACCCTTATAGTTACACGTGCGCCCTACAGTCCATACTAGGCTCTAAGTCATTTCCACCTCTTAGGCACATTAAAAAATGACTTCGCTCATATCGCTTTGACTTACACGAATAACTTCAAGATGCTTTCACGGGTGGCTTCAGTCTAAGGCAGCAGATTTTTATGCAGAGTGACTATTTAGTCGGCCGGCCGTTGGTGGCCGAGCGGTTCTAGGCGCTTCAGTCTGGAACCGCGTGACCGCTACGGTCGCAGGTTCGAACCTGCCTCGGGCATGGATGTGTGTGATGTCCTCAGGTTAGTTAGGTTTAAGTAGTTCTAAGTTCTAGGGGACTGAAGATCTGAGATGTTAAGTCCCATAGTGCTCAGAGACATTTGACTTTATTTAGTCGTTAGTGAATACGATAAATGCTTAAATCTGAATGGCTGTTTTGTACAGATGCCATACAAAGGATTTTTCTACTAAATTTGCTTTTACTGTTCTGGTATTTTATTATTTGTAGCATAAAGGAGGTTATTTTTTAGTTTCGTGTTCCATGGATCATTTGCATGATAAATCATTATGATGTGGGACTAGTGATTTTACATTCACATCGCAAATTACTTTGTAAATACGGCTGCATACTGAGCATTTATCAGGCTTTTTTTAGCCCCTGTACGGTTACATTAATGAAACAGAACACGTGACTGAACTAATAATGCTTCAACTTTACGAGATATATTAACTGAAATGGTTTTGAACAAAGATAACCATCCATAAATTTCTATTTCGTGCGCTGCCTAGTCATTAAAGTACTACTCTGATAATTAACTAAGAAAATTAAAGCTAGTAATTTTTAAATTTTTGAAGTTACTGTAATAAACAGTACATCTAATGAAAAGTCGCGATGGGAGGCATTAGGCGAGCTACTCAGATCTTGGACATTTACTAAATCAGGGGTACACACCCTATGCATGCTGGTCACTCATTTTACGTTTACCACCGCCGTATACCTCGATACATATATCTACATCTACATCTACTACATCTACATTGATACTCCGCAAGCCACCCAACGGTGTGTGGCGGAGGGCACTTTACGTGCCACTGTCATTACCTCCCTTTCCTGTTCCAGTCGCGTATGGTTCGCGGGAAGAACGACTGTCTGAAAGCCTCCGTGCGCGCTCTAATCTCTCTAATTTTACATTCGTGATCTCCTCGGGAGGTATAAGTAGGGGGAAGCAATATATTCGATACCTCATCCAGAAACGCACCCTCTCGAAACCTGGCGAGCAAGTTACACCGCGATGCAGAGCGCCTCTCTTGTAGAG
Source organism: Schistocerca serialis cubense (assembly GCF_023864345.2). Taxonomy (NCBI): domain Eukaryota; kingdom Metazoa; phylum Arthropoda; class Insecta; order Orthoptera; family Acrididae; genus Schistocerca; species Schistocerca serialis. The sequence goes on from NC_064640.1 coordinate 605,103,664, forward strand.
TCTGCCACTTGAGTTTATTAAACATCTCCGTAACGCTATCACGGTTATCAAATAACCCGGTAACGAAACGCGCCGCTCTTCTTTGGATCTTCTCTATCTCTTCCGTCAACCCGACCTGGTACGGATCCCACACTGATGAGCAATACTCAAGTATAGGTCGAACGAGTGTTTTGTAAGCCACCTCCTTTGTTGATGGACTACATTTTCTAAGCACTCTCCCAATGAATCTCAACCTGGTACCCGCCTTACCAACAATTAATTTTATATGATAATTCCACTTCAAATCATTCCGCACGCATACTCCCAGATATTTTACAGACGTAACTGCTACCAGTGCTTGTTCCGCTATCATTTAATCATACAATAAAGGATCCTTCTTTCTATGTATTCGCAATACATTACATTTGTCTATGTTAAGGGTCAGTTGCCACTCCCTGCACCAAGTGCCTATCCGCTGCAGATCTTCCTGCATTTCGCTACAATTTTCTAATTTGCAACTTCTCTGTATACTACAGCATCATCCGCGAAAAGCCGCATGGAACTTCCGACACTATCTACTAAGTCATTTATATATATTGTGAAAAGCAATGGTCCCATAACACTCCCCTGTGGCACGCCAGAGGTTACTTTAACGTCTGTAGACGTCTCTCCATTGATAACAACATGCTGTGTTCTGTTTGCTAAAAACTCTTCAATCCAGCCACACAGCTGGTCTGATATTCCGTAGGCTCTTACTTTGTTTATCAGGCGACAGTGCGGAACTGTATCGAACGCCTTCCGGAAGTCAAGAAAAATAGCGTCTACCTGGGAGCCTGTATCTAATATTTTCTGGGTCTCATGAACAAATAAGGCGAGTTGGGTCTCACACGATCGCTGTTTCCGGAATCCATGTTGATTCCTACATAGTAGATTCTGGGTTTCCAGAAATGACATGATACGCGAGCAAAAAACATGTTCTAAAATTCTACAAGAGATCGACGTAAGAGATATAGGTCTATAGTTTTGCGCATCTGTTCGACGACCCTTCTTGAAGACTGGGACTATCTGTGCTCTTTTCCAATCATTTGGAACCCTCCGTTCCTCTAGAGACTTGCGGTACACGGCTGTTAGAAGGGGGGCAAGTTCTTTCGCGTACTCTGTGTAGAATCGAATTGGAATCCCGTCAGGTCCAGTGGACTTTCCTCTATTGAGTGATTCCAGTTGCTTTTCTATTCCTTGGACACTTATTTCGATGTCAGCCATTTTTTCGTTTGTGCGAGGATTTAGAGAAGGAACTGCAGTGCGGTCTTCCTCTGTGAAACAGCTTTGGAAAAAGGTGTTTAGTATTTCAGCTTTACGCGTGTCATCCTCTGTTTCAATGCCATCATCATCCCGTAGTGTCTGCATATGCTGTTTCGAGCCACTTACTGATTTAACGTAAGACCAGAACTTCCTAGGATTTTCTGTCAAGTCGGTACATAGAATTTTACTGTCGAATTCACTGAACGCTTCACGCATAGCACTCCTTACGCTAACTTTGACATCGTTTAGCTTCTGTTTGCCTGAGAGGTTTTGGCTGTGATAAAAACTTGCAGTGAAGCTCTCTTTGCTTTCGCAGTAGTTTCCTAACTTTGTTGTTGAACCACGGTGGGTTTTTCCCGTCCCTCACAGTTTTACTCGGCACGTACCTGTCTAAAACGCATTTTACGATTGCCTTGAACTTTTTCCATAAACACTCAACATTGTCAGTGTCGGAACAGAAATTTTCGTTTTGATCTGTTAGGTAGTCTGAAATCTGCCTTCTATTACTCTTGCTAAACAGATAAACCTTCCGCCCTTTTTTTATATTCCTATTAACTTCCATATTCAGGGATTCTGCAACGGCCTTATGATCATTGATTCCCTGTTCTGTACATACAGAGTCGAAAAGTTCGGGTCTGTTTGTTATCAGTAGGTCCAAGATGTTATCTCCACGAGTCGGTTCTCTGTTTAATTGCTCGAGGTAATTTTCGGATAGTGCACTCAGTGTAATGTCACTCGATGCTCTGTCCCTACCACCCGTCCTAAACATCTGAGTGTCCCAGTCTATATCTGGTAAATTGAAATCTCCACCTAAGACTATAACATGCTGAGAAAATTTATGTGAAATGTATTCCAAATTTTCTCTCAGTTGCTCTGCCACTAATGCTGCTGAGTCGGGAGGTCGGTAAAAGGAACCAATTATTAACCTAGTTCGGTTGTTGAGTGTAACCTCCACCCATAATAATTCACAGGAACTATCCACTTCTACTTCACTACAGGATAAACTACTACTAACAGCGACGAACACTCCACCACCTGTTGCATGCAATCTATCCTTTCTAAACACCGTCTGTACCTTTGTAAAAATTTCGGCAGAATTTATCTCTGGCTTAAGCCAGCTTTCTGTACCTATAACGATTTCTGCTTCGGTGCTTTCCATCAGCGCTTGAAGTTCCGGTACTTTACCAACGCAGCTTCGACAGTTGACAATTACAATACCGATTGCTGCTTGGTCCCCGCATGTCCTGACTTTGCCCCGCACCCGTTGAGGCTGTTGCCCTTTCTATACTTGCCCAAGGCCATCTAACCTAAAAAACCGCCCAGCCCACGCCACACAACCCCTGCTACCCGTGTAGCCGCTTGTTGCGTGTAGTGGACTCCTGACCTATCAAGCGGAACCCGAAACCCCACCACCCTATGGCGCAAGTCGAGGAATCTGCAGCCCACATGGTCGCAGAACCGTCTCAGCCTCTGATTCAGACCCTCCACTCGGCTCTGTACCAAAGGTCCGCAGTCAGTCCTGTCGACGATGCTGCAGATGGTGAGCTCTGCTTTCATCCCGCTAGCGAGACTGGCAGTCTTCACCAAATCAGATAGCCGCCGGAAGCCAGAGAGGATTTCCTCCGATCCATAGCGACACACATCATTGGTGCCGACATGAGCGACCACCTGCAGATGGGTGCACCCTGTACCCTTCATGGCATCCGGAAGGACCCTTTCCACATTTGGAAACACTCCCCCCGGTATGCACACGGAGTGCACATTGGTTTTCTTCCCCTCTCTTGCTGCCATTTCCCTAAGGGGCCCCATTACGCGCCTGACGTTGGAGCTCCCAACTACCAGTAAGCCCACCCTCTGCAACTGCCCAGATCTTGCAGACTGAGGGGCAACCTCTGGAACAGGACAAGCAGCCATGTCAGGCCGAAGATCAGTATCAGCCTGAGACAGAGCCTGAAACCGGTTCGTCAGACAAACTGGAGAGGCTTTCCGTTCAGCCCTCCAGAATGTCTTTCGCCCCCTGCCACACCTTGAAACGACCTCCCACTCTACCACAGGTGAGGGATCAGCCTCAATGCGGGCAGTATCCCGGGCAACCACAGTCGTAGTCCGATCAGGGGATGCGTGGGACGAGCTGGCCGTCCCCGACAAACCCCCATCCGGACCCCCACAGTGATGCCCATTGGCAACAGCCTCAAGCTGTGTGACCGAAGCCAACACTGCCTGAAGCTGGGAGCGAAGGGATGCCAACTCAGCCTGCATCCGAACACAGCAGTTGCAGTCCCTATCCATGCTAAAAACTGTTTTACAAAGAACGTCTGAACTAATCTACAGAGAGCGCAAACAAATCGACAAAATTTAAACGGTTATTAAAATACAAGATTGCCTAGTAAATGCAGTAATGCTGCTACTTGCGCACTGCTGACACTGCTCGGCGGCGGAAGGAGACTAAGCGAAATTACACTATTCAGGTACTAAAACGCGATGCTACACTCTCAAATACTATAATACGCCCGAAATTTATGAATTAAACAATGCAAGTACCAAAAACACGCAAAGAAATTAAGAATTAAACTATGTAACAAATGAGTGAGCTAGGAGTATACGACTTGCTGCTCAGCTGCTTATCCAACGGCGGCAGGGAGCACACTGACTGTGACCAACCGACACTGGCCGTTCAAAACAAAAACAGTAGACAAACGACTACGCGAATTTACACTATTCAGGTACTAAAATGCGATGCTACAACTCTCAAATACTATAATACGCCCGAAATTTATGAATTAAACAATGCAAGTACCAAAAACACGCAAAGAAATTAAGAATTAAACTATGTAACAAACGAGTGAGCTAGGAGTATACGACTTGCTGCTCAGCTGCTTATCCAACGGCGGCAGGGAGCACACTGACTGTGACCAACCGACACTGGCCGTTCAAAACAAAAACAGTAGACAAACGACTACGCGAATTTACACTATTCAGGTACTAAAACGCGATGCTACAACTCTCAAATACTATAATACGCCCGAAATTTATGAATTAAACAATGAAAGTACCAAAAACACGCAAAGAAATTAAGAATTAAACTATGTAACAAACGAGTGAGCTAGGAGTATACGACTTGCTGCTCAGCTGCTTATCCAACGGCGGCAGGGAGCACATTGACTGTGACCAACCGACACTGGCCGTTCAAAACAAAAACAGTAGACAAACGACTACGCGAATTTACACTATTCAGGTACTAAAACGCGATGCTACAACTCTCAAATACTATAATACGCCCGAAATTTATGAATTAAACAATGAAAGTACCAAAAACACGCAAAGAAATTAAGAATTAAACTATGTAACAAACGAGTGAGCTAGGAGTATACGACTTGCTGCTCAGCTGCTTATCCAACGGCGGCAGGGAGCACACTGACTGTGACCAACCGACACTGGCCGTTCAAAACAAAAACAGTAGACAAACGACTACGCGAATTTACACTATTCAGGTACTAAAACGCGATGCTACAACTCTCAAATACTATAATACGCCCGAAATTTATGAATTAAACAATGAAAGTACCAAAAACACGCAAAGAAATTAAGAATTAAACTATGTAACAAACGAGTGAGCTAGGAGTATACGACTTGCTGCTCAGCTGCTTATCCAACGGCGGCAGGGAGCACACTCACAAATGTCTCACTGAAAAGGTGTGATTGAATGATCGCTGCAATTTACACTATAATTATAGAGTACGAAATGTAGCTGAAGTTTCGGAAAAGAAAAGATACTGAAAATTGTCTGTGTTCAATAGTATCGTGACGCAATGTAAACGCATTGGAACCACACGCCGCCGCTGGATTATTTGCAATGAGAGTCGTAGTTCAGATGGATCAAAAACATCTGCTTGATTTGTGCATTCTTTTTGAAGAACTAAGGGGTACCAGGGGCGAGTTCTCTTTCATTTCTATCGCCTATCTCTGGTAAATTTCGATGAGCTGCATTGTCAGTAGAAGAAACATTCACAACAACATAATTTCAAAAGAACTTTTATTCGGTCAACAGAAAACTGGCATTTATAATAAAGTAAGTAATAATGTCGCAAATTCTTTACAGTATTTAAAGGATTGCCACATTTATGAAAATTTTGCAAACCACTATGACATTTCAAAACAATTGTGCAATGATCGATATGCAGAAGGAGATATTTTTGGGAATAAGTTTGTGGGATTGGTAGGTTCTTATTGCTGTTGAGTTTCAAGTGAATAAACACTGCCTGACAAAAAAATGAAACATGCAGAAAACACGCACGTACGTCAGTGTAGCTTCCTTCACGTACGCCTTCGGTGGTTATGTAAATGATTGGAGTTGCAATTCGCTGTGACAGGCTGAACTGTCACCAGAGAGCATTACTGTTGTTCGTTGTTACCAGGACTTATAGGGTATATAAGGTGCGAGAATAGTGTCACATATTGAATGGTCACTGTGAAGGACACGGAGATGCTGTGTACTCGAGTGAGACAGCATTATCAGCAACTGACAGAGTTTGAAAGGCCCGTCTCTGTAAATATTCATTTCGCCGGCTGGTCGAATTTGCAATATTCAGATTTATGGGGCACTCGGATGTGACAGTGGCTATATGATGGATTGCTTGGGAACATAAGGAATGCGTACTCGTCGTCAAGGTTCCTCCATAAAGGAGGATCTCCGTATTGTGCACCAAGCACGTCATAACCACATCTGCACCTGCAATCTGAGAACACGTAATGGACTCCCTGAAATATTCTGTCATTCCGCAACTCACGCTTGGGAGGAGAAGTTGCAGGGTGGCCATCAGTCAAGGAGTTGGAAATTGAGGGTGGTGGTGGTTTACATCAATATAGGTGGTGGCCAGTCATAGTGAACAGCGACAGAGACGGACAGCACTAGGCCATCTGCTCTGAAGTCTGGAAAGCTCAAGAGATGTCTACTTTGGCTGAAGTCAGGATTTCACTATAGTGAAGCTGCTGTGTTCTGCTCTCCAAATCCCTCCAGTGAGCACATGTGTCCTGCCTTCCATGCACACTATTTGCCAGAAAATTCAGCAGTGAGCTGTAGGTGCCACTTGTCGGCAATTTTAACAGGACAGGAATGACTTCGTTCTGAGAGGCCGCCAGCTTGGGTCATGTAGGCATGGCAGAAGTTACACTGGGGGAAAGCTGCAAACTTTGCTGAGATGTTTGAAACAAATTTTTTAAACTAAATGTCATAAAGATATGTGGTGTCTGCTCTTTTGGACATGTCCATAAGGACAGAAACCACTTATATATAAGGTGGGGGTGAGATCTCACCAGGCTCAAACTCTCACGGGACACAGCGAAATGTCACGAGTAATGAGGATAGTGGGCAAGGGGTGCTATATTGATTGTGTGTGGATGGATTGAGAATTTGGGTCTGATGGGAGGCGTGCTTAGGTACTCCATGCAGTTGCGATTGCTGCTGTGTCCGGATGATGCAGTAGTCAGCGAATCTGCCTAGTAAGCAGGAGAATCAGGTTCGAATTCCTGCCTGGGACAAATTTTCAACATTCCTCATAGATTTAATTCAGCGCCCATTCGCAGCCACCATCTACAGTTCCTTTGTGCCATGCCAGTGTCTGCCGTTCCTTTGTGCCGTAAATATTTCTTGACTGGCTGGCATAAAGCACATACCACCTCTAGCAGCCATTGTTGTAGTGTGGCAAAAATGGTGTGTGATGATGCAATTACAATAGGAACCGATGACCACTTGTTCATCTCAGTTTATGTGCATAGTGTGAAATGGGAGATGTGAGAGTGATACTACCTTCAAGCTTATTTGATAGCCAAATTGTAAGTTTCCAGACATGGGTTCCTTTTGAAATCTTTATCTGCTAACAAGTCCCCCTACAACCACTAGAAGTGGTTAGATACAGGCTCCGAGGTAGACGCCATTTCCCTTGACTTCCGGAAGGCGTTCGATACAGCTCCGCACTGTCGCCTGATAAACAAAGTAAGAGCCTACGGAATATCAGACCAGCTGTGTGGCTGGATTGAAGAGCTTTTAGCAAACAGAACACAGCCTGTTGTTCTCAATGGAGAGACGTTTACAGACATTAAAGTAACCTCTGGCGTGCCACAGGGGAGTGTTATGGGACCATTGCTTTTCACAATATATATAAATGACCTAGTAGATAGTGTCAGAAGTTCCATGCAGCTTTTCGCGGATTATGCTGTAGTATATAGAGAAGTTGCACCATTAGAAAATTGTAGCGAAATGCAGGAAGATCTGCAGCGGATAGGCACTTGGTGCAGGAAGTGGCAACTAACCCTTAACATAGACAAATGTAATGTATTGCAAATGCATAGAAAGAAGGATCCTTTATTGTATGATTATATGATAGCGAAACAGACACTGGTAGCAGCTACTTCTGTAAAATATCTGGGAGTATGCGTGCGGAACGATTTGAAGTGGAATGATCATATAAAATTAATTGTTGGTAAGGCGGGTATCAGGTTGAGATTCATTGGGAGAGTCCTTAGAAAATGTAGTCCATCAACAAAGGAGGCGGCTTACAAAACACTTGTTAGTCCTATACTTGAGTATTGCTCATCAGTGTGGGATCCGTACCAGATCGGGTTGACGGAGGAGATAGAAAAGATCCAAAGAAGAGCGGCGCGTTTCGTCACAGGGTTATTTGGTAAGCGTGATAGCGTTATGGAGATGTTTAGCAAACTCAAGTGGCAGACTCTGCAAGAGAGGCGCTCTGCATCGAGGTGTAGCTTGCTGTCCAGGTTTCGAGAGGGTCCGTTTCTGAATGAGGTATCGAATATATTGCTTCCCCCTACTTACACCTCCCGAGGAGATCACGAATGTAAAATTAGAGAGATTCGAGTGCGCACAGAGGCTTTCCGGCAGTCGTTCTTCCCGCGAACCATACACGACTGGAACAGGAAAGGGAGGTAATCACAGTGGCACGTAAAGTGCTCTCCGCCACACACCGTTGGGTGGTTTGCGGAGTATAAACGTAGATGTAGATGGAGATGTAGAACATTAGTTGGAGATTAGCAGTAGCCGGACTAGGAAAGTATAATTCCAAGCAAAGGTTGCTATTAACACCAGAATGCGAATCCGATATTGCAGTGCCTGTGCTGTGAAGAACGATGCACTGTTCCTTGAACTGCAGCAACTACAGCCTTTATGGAATACATGAAATGTATTCGCAATTGCGAATACGACCAACCATATATAAGGAAATAACGACAGTGAAAATTTGTGCCGGCACGCGACTCGAACCCGGATTTCTCACTTTACGCGAGCAGTCCCTTGAAGCACTTTCGTTATCCGTGCTCGACTCACGACCAGACTCAAACTTCCATGTGTCGTCGTTCCTGTACTCGTTCACGCATTATGTGATTCCCGCACAGGGCAGGGCATTTTAATTGAAAGTAACTCTCTGGTATCGGCGGATAAATATGATATTGCAATGGCTGTTTTGTTAAGAAGGATGATGCAGTGTTCCATCTGGCATGCTCCATCATAGTCCAGCTACTGCTATTGTTGGTCGGAACACAATCCACAAGTCTTCCGTGAACGTGACTTTCATTATCTGTCTTCCTCTACAGCTTTTGCCCTCTACAGCTCTCTCTAGTACCGTGAATGTTTTCTCCTACTGTCTTAAACACGTTTTCTGTCACCCTATAGTAATTAATATTTTCCACGTATTCCCTTCCTACTCCTTTCTGCCTTGAAATTTCTCATTTCTTCTCTTGTCAAACACTTAGTTTTTAACATTCTCATGTAGAACCACACCTCAAACGAACTGACTCTTCTTTCCAAGTTTTAAAATGAAAATATAATTGTGTCTCAAAAGTTGTCAAAGGTGAAAAGTCGTGTGTAAAAGTTTTAGAATGAGCCATTTCAATAGTTATAATGCATTAGGCATTTATCTAGTACGACAAAACTGCGTTTTATTGGCAGGACACTTAGAAAATGTAACAGACGTACTAATGAGACTGCCTACACTATGCTTGTCCGTCCTCTTTCAGAATACTGCTGCGCGGTGTGGGATCCTTACCAGATAGGACTGACGGAGTACATCGAAAAAGTTCCAAGAAAGGCAACACGTTTTGTATTATCGCGAAATATGGGAGAGAGTGTCACAGAAATGATACAGGATTTGGGGTGGAAATCATTAAAAGGAAGACGTTTTTCGTTGCGACGGAATCTTATCACGAAATTCCAATCACCAGCTTCCTCCTCCGAATGCAAAAATAATTTGTTGACACCGACCTACAAAGGGAGAAACGATCATCACTATAAAATAAGGGAAATCAGAGCTTGTGTGGAAAGATATAGGTGTTCATTCTTTCCTCGCGCTATACAAGATTGGAATAATAGGGAATTGTGAAGGTGGTTCGATGAACCCTCTGCTAGGCACTTAAATGTGATTTGCTGAGTATCCATGTAGATGTAGATGAAGATTGAGGAGCAGCCAGTGTCTCAACTTCAGGCAGCTGTTTTGAGATTTTGTAAAGGGGCGGTAACTTTTGAAGTTGAGGTAGTACATAGAAAGTGAGGTATAGACCGAAATGAGTGTACAAAAATTTATTATACCCTTGGAAACTTTCGTGCAGAACGTGCTACCTTTCAGAAAAATTTTGAACATTGAAAGACAGGTAGCAGTGTACTGATTATGTGCAGCGACCATCATTTCGCTTGTGTACCAGACGATAAAATTTGTTATCCATAATATCTACATAGAACATGTGCAGTGACCATCATTTCGCTTGTGTAGCAGACGATAAGATTTGTTATACAGATTATCTACGGAATTAAAGGGGCCAGTTTCAGGCCAAGCGACACGAGCCACAGCTTGGAGGACCAAGCTGACAGGGGTGTCAGAGGTGCCACAACACTAACATTTCAATACAGAACTATCGCAATCCGGTCTCGTAAACTGACATACGGCCGGGAGAGCTGTGTGCTGACCACGTGCTCATCAATATCTACATCCAGTGACGCCTGTGGGCTGAGGATGACACGGCGGCCGGTCGATACGGTTGGGCCTTCATGACCTGTTCGGCCGGAGTTTAGTTTTTCTTATTACCACAATCAGTAGCGACCACTTGTGGTGCCCTTGGCTTCCGATTGCAAGATTTGTATGCTTTGCATATCGCAGTTGGTAGCGAAAATTGACATGGGTAAGAATGCACGAGGGAACAGGTGGGAAGAGGGGTCGCCAAATTCTAAGTCGCTTGTGTGACACGTTTTTTCAACTCTGCCTTGGGAATTAGTACAATCAAGGCAGCAAACAACGAATTACGGATGTAAGCAACAAGTTGCTAAGAAGAGGTGATCCCCTACAGCACTGAAGACTTTGTCGCATGTCTGCAACCATTCCTGACTGTCAACCGATACAACACGCTCTTTGAGCTTTCACAAGGCAAGGAACATTACTTTCAGATCAGTTTGGACCCATTCTGCTTGTCATCAGAAGATGAAATGAAATTAAAATTAGGGTCACCGGCTGAGCCATATTCAGCCACAAAGTGAATCCTATTTAATGTAGTAGTATGTTTTAACAATACACAATCTTAATTTTTATATGAAGTTATGATACTACAGAGGCTTCGCTAGTATGAAAAATCAGGAACTAACTCTAAAGCAGACATCGCCAACTGATAAGCCCTGCGTAGAAACGTCATCCTGCACTTAGATCAATGAGCCTCTTACTAATATTTTGATTTCTCTCCGTCTGAAGCGTACTACATGTTAACACGCCCCTAATCAGACCGTTTCGCCTTCCATAACAAAGTAGTATCAATTATTATACTGTAATTAATACAAGTATACGACACTACTCATTATTTAGATTATTGCAGACTAATTCGCAGTGTCATTTAATTAAGACATTTCGGGCAATACTGACAATACTGTAAGCGTTTTATGTTCCTTTTCAAATGTGATGACGAGAGCTGTGTGTTGGCAGAAGAGCCAACACAGTGTTACTAGAGGAGGCCGAAATGCAGGCATTGTAGCTCGAGCAGGCTGGCGTGAGAAGGGAAGGACTATACTGACGCGAGGTCTGGAACATAACAAGGAATTAGAATTCAGAAAGCGGACGAAATTAGTTTGATTCTTAACTTTAATCCATTAATGATGAACGTCGCTCTTGACGGTACATGATTCACAATATTATCTGTTCAGGATACATAGTAACTGAATATGGCGCCTTGCTAGGTCGTAGCAAATGACGTAGCTGAAGGCTATGCTAAGCTGCCGTCTCTGCAAATGATAGCGTGTGCAGGCAGTGAACCATCGCTAGCAAAGTCGGCTGTACAACTGGGGCGAGTGCTAGGGAGTCTCTCTAGACTAGACCTGCCATGTGGCGGCGCTCGGTCTGCAATCACTGATAGTGGTGACACGCGGGTCCGACGTATACTAACGGACCGCGGCCGATTTAAATGCTACCACCTAGCAAGTGTGGTGTCTGGCGGTGACACCACAAGCTGCTTCTTCCTTCGTTGTCAGCATATGCACAAACCTGATTTGCTCTGCCCACGGCCGCGCGGGATTAGCCGAGCGGTCTTGGGCGCTGCAGTCATGGACTGTGCGGCTGGTCCCGGCGGACGTGTATAGCAGGGCCCATTCAAATTCGACGATCCATTCGCCAGGGCTGCCCTCTTTCAATGCTGATGTTCGCGATAGCGTTGGAAACATTAATTGGGAGGCTAACAAATTCTCTTTCTGGGATGGAACTACGGGGCTACATCTTCAAATGTTGTACCTATGCGGACGACCTCCTGCTGCTCGTTCGTTCTGAGGAAGAGGTGAAGACGCTCCTTGAACTGTTGTTGGACCACAGTGTGGCGGCGGCTAGTGCAATGAACATGAACAAATCGGCGGCAATGCCGGTTGGAAGGGGCCTTACGCCGGAAGAAATCAGTCCGTTTCCTTATGTGCAACGATTCCGCTATCTCGGCATAGACTTTACCGCATCTGTAAAACATACTGCAGCAGTTAACTACCGACGTATTTTACAGACGCCACGTACCATGGTCCGACAACATCTCCTACGGCGCCTCGATCCTTTGCAGCAAGCCGAGTATCTAAACACTTATGTGGTTTCTCGAATGGTGCATATTTCGCAGATCCTGCCCCTACCACTCACGCTCGGACGTCGACTTCAATCAGCACTAGGCTATTTTGTGATGATTGGATCGCCCCTCAAGGTGCGATACGCAACGCTCACGCTCCCTACGGACAAGGGGGGACTCGGACTTACGAATGTTCACTGCCGAGCGACGACGCTCCTTCTAGCCACGATGTGCAAGCAATGGCGCAGCGGGGGTGATTCCCTTACATCCCGCCTACTGGATCTCCTGGTTCCAGCGTCCCTCACACCTCCGGTGGCGGTGGGCAACATTACGCCACATTTTGCGCATGTATCAACATCTATCGTGGAACTTAGTCATATCATAGACGAGCGTCGGCGCACGAGACGGCCATGCACGAAGCATTTTTATGTTTGGCTGCTACGACGGATAAGTCGTAATGTCATTGAACTCAAACACCCCAAGTTACATTGGCCGAAGATTTGGAGACATGTGCACCAAAAATTCCTTCCTACCTTCGTTCGGGCACTGTGGTACTCTGTCGCCTGTGGCAAGTTCAACACCAACCAATGGCTCCATGCAATTGGACTAGTGGACACTCCACTATGCCCGAAATGTCGCCAAGTGGATGACGACCATCATCGCTTAACTTGTATCGCGGTAGAGGGCGTCTGGCTCCTAGGAAGACAGATGGTAGCTTGCTACCTCCGTGTGACTCCGCAGCATATTACACCTGCTTCCTTCTTACATCCGGAGAGTGACTACTTTCCGGCGACTAAATCACAGTGGATCATCTGGGTCAAAGGTTGGACGATAGCGTACCTCTATGGGGATGCTGCCAAGTCACGACTTGACTTTTGGTATTTCTTGCAGCAAGCCCACAATGAGGTTCATAGATGGTCACACTATCGGAAAACCTATGCCGATTATCTTCAGGCAGTCTTCCTCTACCCACCACGCATTTGGGATGTGCCGGGTGCAGTCGGTGTGCACATTTGACAGCTTATCATGCACCTCACGCTTCTCTCACCACTCAATATGTAATGCACATACAATATCATGAAATGATCTACATGTTCCTTTTAACAGAGTGATCTTTATTAAAACTAAATCAATAAAAAAAACAGAAAAAGAAAAAGAACATCCCTGTTCCTTAAAAAAAAAAAAAAGCGGTCTAGGGCGCTACAGTCATGGACTGTGCGGCTGGTCCCGGCGGAAGTTCGAGTCCTCCCTCGGGCATGGGTATGTGTGTTTGTCCTTAGGATAATTTAGGTTAAGTAGTGTGTAAGTTTAGGGACTGATGACCTTAGCAGTTAAGTCCCATAAGCTTTCACACACATTTGAACATTTTTTTTTGCTCTGCCCACACTCGTCAGGTTCACTTCTTTGCGAGTTTTTCAGCCCACTGCGCTTCCATCAGTTTTGATACCTTACATCATACCAATGAAACTGTTCTTAAGAAAACTTATCTCTAGCTTCATGATGACCAATAGAATAGAAAGTTCCATCGCCTTATAATTTTTATAGGATAACCAATGGTGATGGTGGAAAATAAAATGAGGTGAATCGCGTCTGGCTGATGAGTTTATCAGTTTGACGGGGAAAAAAGTAATTACGACAACTATTGAAGAGGAAGGCTGTCTAAATAATTCCCCCTGCCCCTTGTTTATGATGTCTGAACTACAGTCGATGATTTTGAAAATTATTCGTATCTTTGGGCTATACTTGAGAGATTTCGTCTGTCAATCAACGAGGCAGCAGCTGGCGTCTCCACGTCTTGGAAAGGCTATCTTCCCAACCGCTAGCCAGCTTAACACGTCGGCTGAGCTAACGTATTCCTCCTGTCGATAGTCTAATGCAGTATTGGCAACATTGTAGAATACATTTTCCATCTACGTGGCCGTTGTTTTACTTCCTGGTGTGGTTCAGAATTGTCCTGTTAAATGCACTTGATATTTTGTTGCCTTTTCCGATAAACAATCCGAAAGTTTCTCATTTAAAGTGTAACACTGGGCTGTCAGATTTATCATTTTAATGCGGGAGCATTATTCCACACAGAATCAAAAACTGGTCTCATATTTAAAATTACTAATTTTCTCTGTTAATCAACACTATGACAGTGAGAGGGAAGTGTTGGCAGCACCGGCTCGTTAGCTAAGTGCTAACGTCGACGCCTTCTGAAGGGGAACGCTGTGCTAGCCCTCCTAAAACACCTAAACATTTTATCTGCTTTTTATATATTCTCTTACCGAGCTTCAGGATCAAAAACCATTAAGGAAACCTTAAATTCACTATCTTAAGTATGATCCCAGAATAAATATAGTAGGGATTGCTTTCTGGCCAACCTCCTGCATAGCTTCTTTGTGAAACCAGCAGAGCCGGCCGGTGTGGCCGTGCGGTTAAAGGCGCCTCAGTCTGGAACCGCGTGACCGCTACGGTCGCAGGTTCAAATCCTGCCTCGGGCATGGATGTGTGTGATGTCCTTAGGTTAGTTAGGTTTAATTATTTCTAAGTTCTAGGCGACTGATGACCTCAGAAGTTGAGTCGCATAGTGCTCAGAGCCAAACCAGCAAAGTGTAGATAGGCGTTCTCGTACAGTAGCAAAAGCAGTTTCCTTGGTCGCTTCCGTATCTTGAGACCGTAAGGCACCTCATTTGTTGAAACAGATGCCAACTGCGATGGACACACCTTTGGAATGCAGTTTTTAAAGCAAAACATCTTCCTTGTGACGCTAGATGCACAACGTTACATTTTGAGGACTTGCACTATTTTACTTTTTATTTATGAAGTTAATACGCAATGGTTCAAATCCCCGACTGACCATCCTGATGTAAGCTTTCTGTTATTTCCTTAAGTCGACTTTTTTGCCATTTGTTACTCGTTTGTATGTGTGTCATCTGTTAAATTCTCTTTTTTCCAGGATCGGGTAGAGATATCGAGATGAAATTTATGTCAAACACTGAGATCTACGGTTCCTTGGCGATGTAAATAATTTAAGCTTCTAAGTCACTGCGAGAAAAATACACGGTCATATGTGTCACATATTTTCACGTATTTTGATATTCGCAGACTCACCCATGAAACGATAATAAATACAGAGCCATCGTGATCCTGGTGGTCTAATGCTATTGCCCACGCCTGGAAACCGACAGGATCGAGGGATCGATTCTCGCTCGTATCACCGATTTGTGAGACTTCGTTTTAACCTATCTATCACCTCTCATCACCTCTCAACGGTTTGAGGAGTCCACGTTAAACTGTAGGTCCCCTTTGCCTGGCTGAATAATTGGGGTAGGTTAGGGACACGCAAGTCGCCGAAGTGGCGTCCAATAGAAAGATTTGCATCCAAAGAACTGAGCCACAAAAAAAGTATTATTATAATTATGTTTGCAGAGAATCCTCAGAGTACGAGTCCTACTCTCACTTCTCCGGTTTTTTAGGTAAACTTTACTCTGGCCAATTACATACATCAATACTCTTCACATAATGCGCTGCATGAGAAATGGTCACTACGCCCTTATCTAAGTAATGAACTGAGACGAAATGTGGTTTAAAAACGTAAATATGAGAGTGCGCTCGAATATGGCCTTTGCATTTACACTGCTCCATATTTATTAGTTGTTGTTGTTGTGGTCTTCAGTCCTGAGACTGGTTTGATGCAGCTCTCCATGCTACTCTATCCTGTGCAAGCTGCTTCATCTCCCAGTACGTACTGCAGCCTACATCCGTCTGAATCTGCCTAGTGTATTCATCTCTTGGTCTCCCTCTACGATTTTTACCCTCCACGCTGCCCTCCAATACTAAATTGGTGATCCCTTGATGCCTCAGAACATGTCCTACCAACCGATCCCTTCTTCTAGTCAAGTTGTGCTACAATCTCCTCTTCTCCCCAATTCTATTCAATACCTCCTCATTAGTTATGTTATCTACCCATATAATCTTCAGCATTCTTCTGTAGCACCACATTTCGAAAGCTTCTATTCTCTTCTTGTCCAAACTATTTATCGTCCACGTTTCACTTCCATACAAATACTTTCAGAAACGACTTCCTAACACTTAAACCTATACTCGATGTTAACCAATTTCTCTTCTTCAGAAACGGTTTCCTTGCCATCGGCAGTCTACATTTTATATCCTCTCTACTTCGACCATCATCAGTTATTTTGCTCCCCAAATAGCAAAACTCCTTTACTACTTTGTAAATACTGAAAGGGTACTGAATGTTCCCTTTCAACGATTTCAAGTTATGTAATACTCACTTTGTATCGAGTCATACTCGCAATGACATCTGAAGTTCATTTGACACTACCCTAAGCATTGAGAGAAGAAGATGACGTTTGCGTTTCATTTTTTATTCTTATGTATGCGTGCATTTCGTAACATTTTCCTTGTTGTGTCCTCATTCAATAACTTAATTTTGTTTAATTTTTGCAAGGTCGGGTCTTTGTGAGTGAGCTTTCTGCTAGTTAGACGGGGTCTGGCAGTGACAGTACAGGTGTATTCGGAAGTTTTTCTAAGTCGACGATCTGCAGCTTGATAAAAGAAACCGAAGACGTGGGTGGCGAGGTTCGATCAGCGGCAGTAGGCCAATCTGGTTTGGTGCCCCCCCCCCCCCCCCACCACTGTGCGGAAGTGGAAGAAACTGGCGGTTAGCGCCACTGCGGATCAGGACTGCTGGGGAGAAGGCACTGGTAGCAGAGCGGAGCACGTTGACTTTGTTTACTGCAATGAAATGAGGAGCCATCTCCAACACTGTAAGCATGTGAAATACTTAAGTTGGAATACTAATCAAAATTTTTCTTTCTGCAGATAATATTTTGTGTTAATTGAAAGGGAGGCATTTCCTTTTGATGGGCTGTTAATTCTGTTACTAGAGCTGAGCGATACTTAGGTCCTTCGTTCAGGTCACAATACACTACCCTTGTTCAGGTTTCATAAATTAAGCGTGTGTTAGAGACAACTGAAATATTTAAATGCGTGTATTAACTTTAAGTTGAAAAAAATTCAATACATTAATCCAAGAATTCTTTTATTTTGCAGCGGATGCTTTGTTTAGTGGACAAGTACGTGTTCTGGTGAGTAGTATTAGCGCCTATGCCTCTGCGGGGTATGTAACACATTTGCACTGACATGGCAGCAGGGAAAATATAACGTGCTTGAGCCACACCATAAGTTGAGGAAATGCAAGTATAGAAATTAAGTTGGAATCGTCTCCATGCCATCCGTGGCTGGAATCACACGATAACAGTGAAATGTGATGGTGTACATTGTCGGCAGTGACGTGTGTTAGAATTAGTCAATGAACGCAACACAATGGAAGAAAACTGGGTGTACATATTTGAATATGTACTTGGGGTCAGTCCACGGTGAGTATGTATGCCATCGATCCACAGCCCGCTAAAGGTCTCATGGTTCGCTGAACGATGTGCTTTACCGATCCTAAGAATTTAATTTAAATGCTAGGAACTGGCGTGTACACATTTTTAAGTAACAGAATGTTTCATATAGTTGTGTCACTGACAATTCCCATATGCCCGAAGGAGGCCATTTCGTAGTCAGTCGAGCAGTTGCTAGTTGCAAGACCGTAATTTTATTGTCCAGAAACGTTTGTGAGTGGTGTACCAGTGAAAATGATTCGGTTTGTGGGGATCTGGAAGCAGTCACAATCTTAGGTTGCGAGGGCACAGTCTATCTCAAATTCACATTGACTTCATAATAGAAACAAAAAGAGAGACCATAATTAATGTTAGGACTAAGTAAATGAATATAATAAAGTTAGGTACATATCTGTGATGCATCGCAGACGCTTCACGTCGCGTGATACCTTAGAGAATCATATTTGAGCACGGCCACCTCGTGTCGCGTGAGATGAAGGCAGATATTGTAAAATTATAATGCCATTAATAAAAATATTAGTAGTTAAATAAGAAGCTATAAAATAAATGCCGGCCGGTGTGGCCGAGCTGTTCTAGGAGCTTCAGTCTGGAAACGCGCGACCACTACGGTCGCAGGTTCGAATCCTGCCTCGGGCATGGATGTGTGTGACGTCCTTAGGTTAGTTAGGTTTAAGTAGTTCTAAGTTCCAGGGGACTGATGACCTCAGATGTTAAGTCCCATAGTGCTCAGAGCCATTTGAACCATTTGAACCATAAAATAAATTTTTGGGTGGTTTTGAAAGCGAGAATTTGATAGTGCTAATAATTCAGTCTCATTCCCATTTTCCTGCCCGGTTTATTTGCCATGAGCAAAAGTTCAAGTTAACGAACAAGAGCTTCTCCAAACAATTTTTTTCCAAAAAATTTAACAGGTTTATTCTCAATAAATGCATCAGCACAGAATCACAAGTAGAAAGCAATACTTCCAGCAGTAATTTCCGTATTCTACCGTGTTACCAGTTCGTGCAGCTGGCTGTCATGTGATTCTATACCAATGATTAAAAAATCAAGTCAAAAACATTCTTTGGGTAGACAGCTAGTGAATATCAGTGTGGACTAACAAGGAACGGGTTGTAGTGAACCTCGAGAGAGTCAGAATTCTCTTTCAGTGTGGAGTATCCTCCTTTAAGACTGAATCTGGCGCAGTGGTTAGCACACTGGACTCGCATTCGGAAGGACGACGGTTCAATCCCACGTCTGGCCATCCTGATTTAGGTTTTCCGTGATTTCCCTATATCACTTCAGGCAAATGCCGGGATGGTTCCTTTGAAAGGGCACGGCCGATTTCCTTCCCCATCCTTCCCTAACCCGAGCTTGTGCTCCGTCTCTAATGACCTCGTTGTCGATGGGACGTTAAACACTAATCTCCTCCTCCTCCTGTAAGACTGAATCAGGAACCGGCAGTCCGCCTTTGACAGCGGTGGTGCGCCGACTTCCTGGAGTGTAGCGCGCTGTGTCAGGAAGCGTTTACATCGGCGCGCTGAGTCGCGAGCGTACAGCGTATGCTTAGCTGTATTTCTCACATCCCTCGTTGCAGATTAACATGGAATAATGACTTAGACTAACAGAAAAGATACATTGAAGTTTCAGTTTGATATGAACTTTTCTAGACCAAATTCATTTGAAGTAGAGTGGGGGTTAGAGGAAACCGCTATGATCACCTCCGATGACATGATGGGAAATAATTTCTCTATAGTGAGCAATACTTTTTATGTTAAACTTACGAGCTCTAATGTATGTGACACAGTAACAGAATCTAGTGGATGAATATTGACATTTAAACACAGAGATGGAAATATCAGCGCGGAACTTGCCATCCGCACAGTGCAGACTTTCGAACTTCCCTTCCAAATTACAGCTGAGCAAATAAATTCTTGCAAACGCCTTACGGCAAGGTGACCAATAAGTTTGCGGAAAGGTGGTCGAAAGCACGCAAATTCCCTGAACTAAACAGGGTGAGGCAGCTCAAAATTGATCTACAGAAACATGTGCCTCTGTATATCAATGTCGTTGGATACCGTTGCATAGTGATCTACGATGGGCAAGCAAGAACGTGTGCTGGCAGTGGTGCACCAGGCCATGTTCGGGAACAGTACATACGACGACGTGTGGCATAGATACCTGCTGGTGAAGCCGCAAGCTCCCCTGTAACAACAGCTCTGCCCCTGATACACGCTTCAGTGGCCAAAGGCTCAGACATTTGATTCCAACTGTCGAGACCCCATTACCTAAGGATATTAATGCAAGCACTCCCACGGCTATGACTGATGACGAAGGGCCGATGGTGCCCCACCGGGAGCAGACTGATGTTCTTGGAAAATTTTGGAAATTTGTGGTAAGGTCTTATGGGACCAAACTGCTGAGGTCATCGGTCCCTAAGCCTACACACTATTTAATCTAGCTTAAACTAACTTACGGTATGGATAACACACACACACCCATGCCCGAGGGAGGACTCGAACCTCCGACGTGGGGAGCCGCAAGGACCGTGACAAGGCGCGTGAGACCGCACCGCTACCCCGCACGGCACTGATGTTCGTGAATTGCAAGCCGCCAAGCAGGACAGACAATGCCTGTACAGAGGAACGAACCTAGACAAACCAGTCGAAAACGAATGCTAATGTGATGGAAGATCCCAAAGGGAGCCCCTAAAAAGAAAGAGAGAGAGAGAGAGAGAAAGAGAGAGCAAACTGATAGTCTCCATGAAATTCACGCCACCAATACCCAGGGCGCGACAGACATTACCTCTACAAAGGATTGAATTCCAACGAACCAGTGGAAACCGGATGCTGACGAAAGATAATATTCCAAATGGTTGAAATGGCTCTGAGCACTATGGGACTTAACATCTGAGGTCATCAGTCCCCTAGAACTTAGAACTACTTAAACCCAACTAACCTAAGGACATCACAAACATCCATGCCCGAGGCAGGATTCGAACCTGCGACGGTAGCGCCACACCGGCCGGCGAGAAAATTCCAAATGGAGCTCCTCCCAAAAGAAACGATGACTGGCACACCAGAGTGCTAATCAAGTACCTCCAGTATTCCACAAAAAACGTAAAGGATTGGCAGTCATATGAGTGAAGAAACTCCTAAAACTCCTGATTCCTGCCAACATGCGTCAGGTCAAATGGACGTTGACTCGACAGACGCCTCCGCAGTTGGTTCAGACCAATAGGCGCTTAGTGCCATAATCTGCAGACCGTCTCAACATCCAGTGTCGGATCATCATGAACTGGACAAAAAGAGGCACACTCCGTACCAGACCACACAAACAAGCAATTTGGCGGAAGAAAAGGACATGAATATCGACATGGCTACAATCCTGAAAACTGTGGAAGAACCGTTGTCATTCCAAACTAAGCAGCACACGACTACAAGAGGAAGTTCCAAGGACGTACCGACTTTGGAATGTGGGCCTTCCAAGGCTTGTCATCCAAGTAAGGAACATTAAACCATCCCCCCCCCCCCCCAACATGTACCTTACAAAATGCTCCAACGTCAAGCCTATAAAATAGCTACTTTAAATATATATAAGATCCAATCTTATCTGCATCTTCGCAACCTACAAGACTTCTTGTATGCTACAGATATAGACATTATGTTACTACAAGAAGTAGCTGCCATTCAGCTGGAACGAATAACTGGATACACTGTCATCACCGATCCGGGCGATGGAACGGATTTAGGGACAACCTTTGAACTAAAAGAAGGAGTTATCGCAACAGACGTTGAAAAACTATCAAACAGCAGAGGAATCGCTGTCACCGTCAACCGCACGCTTATAAGCAATATTTACGCTCCAATAGGCAGTAGCAACGTATGTTGTGATATCGGCTTTATCGTGATACTAATTTGAATCTGGATTGATATCCATACCTAGTAGTTATCTGTCGTGGTCTCTTGAAGTACCAATTTGTATAGTCAAACGACTGTGCCGAAAAGAGGGCAGAGGACCTACAAGATAGCTACGTTATCTGAGCTGCATACAAATCAACGAAACGCAGTTCGTATCCTTCGGATACTTTCGTGCATAATTGTCATGAAATGCGTTCTATCTCGGAAATAATTCGGAATGGAGCATTCGCCCATGCGAATTTTTTTGTTCAAAATCAGTAATACTGTCACCATTCCTCCTGACTCAATCTGTATAGACTACACGAATGAGGTGAAAAATAGAAGTTTCTTATTAATTTTGCTTTTGAAACATTACTGAAAGAAATTAGTAATTACTGTTCAAGCAGCAAGCCACAACAGTGAGAGAATTAGTCAAGTGAAAGGTACTTGAGGGAGTAAAGTATATTGTTTGCAATTATGCTGGTCACAGTTTGAGATTGTCGAAAAGTTCACCTAACTGCGATGTCTTCGAAGTACTGATATCGGCGAGATAATGACAGCTAGCTCCATAGTTGGTCTGTTAACATTCTCCGCTAAATTTCCCGGAAGAAAGTTTATGATGTGAAGAGTCAGTAGTTTACAATAACTTAGGTATACAAAATATCACTGATTTTTATGTCTTTGACGAATGATGTAGTCCCAGCAAACAGGGTAGTTTATGTACAAGCAATTCTGAACCATCGATATAGTTTTTTAAGTTCAGTTAGTAAAATGTTCTCCTAGCAAGTCCTTGAAGTCACAGGTGTCGCTTCACAAGATGGCTCCAGGCCTTTATTTTGGGCAGCAAAATAGCATCCAGCTTTACTTTCGAGACTAGCAATCATCTAATCTGTGTACCTGAATTAGCCCGTAATTTGATGTAAAGTCTCCAAAATGGCAGCGGAAGGGTCGTCAGCGATGGCAGCGTCAGGTGTAGACGAATTTCGCCTTCTCCTTCTCTGAAGAATCCCTGTTTGCTGCACCTTGTTTCACCTGCACACACTGCCTTTGCGTCTGGCAGCTTTCTGCCCGAGTCTGTTTTGCGTCTCTTCGACCACACGTTGCCCCCACCAAGATACGCTTTAATTGATCGTCTTTCAACATACATCTTTACGTCAATACCTTAGATCATTGGGTGGTTCAGAATGGTACAAAAATTTAGTGTTTACTTTCTTTGGCTAAAATAAAATGTTGCCATCTTATTTGATAATAAATACAACGATATAAAAGTTTATATAATAACAAAAAATGTATCTGTTTAAATTTTCCTCCCGTGTTTTCTACCCGTTGACAGACTTCTGTCCTGATTTTAGTGACGATCGCCCCTCTACGAGGACTACTTTGTTCCAGCCTCCAATCAGTCCCGTAATGGAAACCACGGCGAAAATCAAAAACGTTTTATTTGAAACATTTACCTACACCTTCCAGCTACTTCTCTACACAGTCGCCCCTCCGACTTAGCCATCTGTCGCAGTGTGGTCCTAACTTTCCAATACCTTTGTCATAGGAGGCAGCCGCCTGTGACTTCCGCCAATTCCCTCCGATGGTCTACAGCTCGTTGTCTGTGGCAAAATGTTGTCCTCGTATTCAACGGTTCAAGTGAAAATTAGAGGGAGCTAAGTCTGACCTGTATGGTGGGTGATCAAACCCTTCCCGTTGGAAACGCTGCATGAGGACCGTCTTTGTTGCACCTGCAGTGTGCGGCCGAGAGTTACCATGAAGAAGGAAACGAATGACAGTTACATTCTGTAGGCTGCATGAAATCAGGCGCAATCCCTCACCAGGATTCTACACTTGGTGGGAGACACGGTTTTATACGTAGCTTCACGTGCTCACTGTGCTCTCAGGACTAAAAAGCGCGACGTGACGTGATAGAGGAGCATGCTAGAGACACACTGCGCGACACACCGAATTTACACTGTGGTTTTAATTTCGCGAACTATCGGAGGTTGAAAAAAAAATAGCCCTCGCATGTCCTTGTTTGTTTCGTAAAAGAAGGCACCCATCTTTATCCCATTCAACAGTATTGTGCCATATTAGATAACTCTGATGAAAAAATATAACGTAAAAACATAGCACAATCGTTACAAGCGCCTCCCCTCCACTCGAAGATAAGAGGGCGTGCTGAAAAGTAATGCCTCAGATTTTTATATGAAAACTGTTATACCTTTTGAAATAAAACAAATGTTTTTAATCATTCTACGTATTTATTCTTCGTATCTACATATTTGCAGCCCTCTGCCGCTAGAGGGGTCTGAATTACAGTATATAACATGGCGGCGTGTAACAACTATGTCGGTGCTAGAGAAACAGCGTGCTGTAACCGAGGTTGGAATTCCCATACAGTCCTGATTTCGTCCCATCCAAGTTTCATCTGTTACCAAAACTTAAAGAACACCTTCGAGGACTTCACTTTGATAGTGATAAGGCGGTGCAAGCAGAGGTGAGGTTGTGTCTCCGTCAACGAAGTCAAATGTAGTATAGTAATGGTATCAACAAACTGGTCTCTCGTTGGGAGAAAAGTGTTCGTCGCCGAAGTGACTATATTGACAAATAAATATGTAGACATGAAGAATAAAGATATAAAATGTTAGCAACGTTTGTTTTATTTAAAAGGCTTTAAGAGTTTTCTCATAAAAAATTCGGAGGCATTACTTTTTAGCATGCGTAGTTGTTTGCGTATTGTTAACAACAAAGAAAACACTTCAGTGGTTGCAAAAAAAGAAAATAAATCCGTTATCACCACAATAGGTAAACTACGTAAGCAAAATAAAAGGCAAAAAACTGTTTAATAATTACCGAAATGCAAAATAACCCACCGCTGTTAGGCAGAAATACGCACAATTATAACTGGGTGTGCAAATTTATTTGGTGGACCTGAATTCTACGATAACCTGAAATAGATCAGATTTCATGAAGAGATTGTCCTTCCTACAGAAAGTAGCGGTTTAAAAAATCAGCAATCAGCTGAAGAGCATAAACACTTGTTTTAATTAGTTTCACATACTTCGCATAGATGATTTCTCTTCGACGTTATTTAGAAGACTAAGTCAATGTGCACCTATGACTTTTTTTCCGTTTTAATCACTCCGAAGGTGTTTCGTGTGCGTTTGCTTAATTGTGAAAGAAAAAAATGCTAGCTCTCTAAATTCAGTCCTAACAGGCCTCAATAACTGGCGTTATTGGATACGAATATGCACGGGCCTCGGCTTAGCACACCGCTCTCCCAGTCGTGGTCATTTCTCGTGAGCTGGAGGCGCTACTATTCGGTCAAGCAAGTCCTCAGATGGCATGAAAAGACTGAATGAACGCCGACAGGTAACAGCGCATTGCGGCACGAATGGTCTCCCATCCATATGCCAACCACGCCCGACAGTGCTTACCTTCGGTGATCTGACTTCGGTGATAGTTGAAGTGCTACTTAAGTGAAAATACAGAAATATGCTTTATGTTTAATCGAATATATCAACAAGGAAAATCAAGTAACAGCAGTAGAATTGTTGCTGACCATAGTTTTCCGATGTCGAAACACCGACGAGCAACAATTTTGAATGAAGCTAGTATTTTAATGCATCAGAAGTTCAGTGAGTAAATAGAATTTCACGAGATAAGAAAACTTTGAATAACAGTATAGTCAGACCTGAACTTATGAGTCACCATGGAATTATAGAACTCAACGCGGGTGCTACTGCTAATCGAGTGTAAAGTTCGGACAACGAGAGGGAAGTGAGGACGGCTTTGTATAGTCAGCGCTGGGCCGTTTATTGGCCGTAACTCACGACTTGACGGCGCTGCATAACACGCTACCTCTTCACTGACGATCTCTCGCTTTGTCTGCGTGTATTGTTTGTGCCACATACCACTGTCAGTGTTTCTGTCAACAGAAATGTGTTGTTCTTACATTTCCGGAACCGTGATAAATATATGACGGGGTTTCATCGAATACCAACTTGTATTTGGTGTCTGCGTCGCACTATTTACTGTTTGAACCATATAACACGCTTGTATATCGCAAATTGAGTTCCATTCAACATCTTCAAGCAGAAACTACATCACATTTTATTAGTTATAAGACGTGAAATATAGTTCTGTCGGGGTAAACGTTGTGTTCAAGTTCATGAGATAAATGCCGTGTGCAGTTTAGTCTTAAATGCTTGCGCACTGAGGCAAACGCTTCATAAGGATTTTTTTTTACACAATTACAGGAAGCTCAATCTCGTTAACATATTTTAATTCTGAAACCATATTTATTCTTCCGGAACTCTCTGCCTCCTTGGTAATTCGACTGTGATTGGTTTAGCAGAACGTCTGTAAATATCAAAGTAACTTTAAGCATCTACATTGTTAATACAAAAAAATTGCATGATGTGAGCAGGCTATTGCAGGTAGCAGGTAGCCTGCGCCAGAGAAGTCATCTGGGGTCCAACACGGATGTTCTTAACAAGCAATATACATTCCCGAAGATTCTTCGTCAGTGAAGTATTCCTGAAAAACGTGTGTCTGAGATCCAAGGACATGACAGTCTGCACCTAGAGAATGTGGCTAACCGTTGATAGCGTATAGCTTCCAGATCAAAAATATATTTGTTGCAAATATTTAAACTATGGTCTGAATAAAATTTTAGGTGGTAAGCAGAAAAAAATCTCCTTCTCATTGAACAGTAGATACAAGGAAATTGTCAGTATGTAAGGTGTCAAACAGCTTTCGTCATGTTTATAGCAGTGAAGAGAACATCATGCGACGATCGAGCGGTTAAGGGACTGGGTCCTTCCTCGGGAAGAATAACATTACAGTTTCTTTTTGTTCAGTTTGATTTAACTACCACGTGCTTTCCATAAATCACTTCAGGAGAATGTCGAGATGGCTGATCCAGGAAAGCCGTAACCGGAATTCTTCATACGTTGCTGCACAATCGTACCAGTACTCCTTCTTAAGCAACCACAGTAGTTTACTGCTCGATAAACCGTAACCTTTCTTCTTACTTTCTTTCCTTCTAGCAGCAACACAGGAAGCGATAGTAACGCTTTCAAGGACAAATGTTGGTTTGAGTAGAATGTTTTCTTGTAATTATTCAATAGCATCTTTTGAAAAATAGCTGTCTAATCGACCACACGCCGGCCGGAGTGGCCGAGCGGTTCTAGGCGCTACAGTCTGGAACCGCGCGACCGCTACGGTCGCAGGTTCGAATCCTGCTTCGGGCATGGACGTGTGTGATGTCCTTAGGTTAGTTAGGTTTAATTAGTTCTAAGTTCTAGGGGACTGATGACCTCAGCTGTTAAGTCCCATAGTGCTCAGAGCCATTTGAACCATTTCGACCACACGGTCACATAAAACCACTGCTGTTCACTAAGAAAGAAAGTTATGAGTATATTTTCTAATAAACTCTGACCTACTATATGCTTCTTTTGGCTGAAATCACCAGACATAGCGTTCGCATTATTCTAAAGTTCGTTCTTGTACAGTTAGTAAGTAGGTAATTGCACTAAATGCTTGCAGAAATTTTTTACTCCTGTGACAAAAATTAAGTGACACATGGCGCTGCAGTTATTCCAGAACTCCCAATTGTTATATGTATTTCTTTCAATAGTCGATTAAAATCCGTTTACATTAAATCATGCGCAGTGTCCTATCCAAAAAACAAAAATGATCTAGTTTTTCCCTCGCGTTCAACTGGCAAAAATAAAATAAGTCTTCTGATATTAAAGAAGCTCCTAACTTCCATCATTATAGTCACTTGCTTCTCCTGACTCACGAAACTGAAAATAAGTGTCGAAAAGCCTTCAGTTTCTATCCAACCTTAATTTGGCGTGTAAAGTCAACATCTAACTTTTTATTTACAATTTCATTGTCAATTTATTCTGATCTTACTATTAATCCCCGTATTTTAACATACTACATCACGAACAATTAGCTCAACATTAATACTGTTGCATCATGCTCTAATGAATTTTAATTTACCCTTTTCTGGACGTGTTGACATGTTAAGTTAGTGGATTTTTCAAGTCGACAGCATTGCTATAGTTCGTGCATGAGAGAAATTTTGGTTTTACATTAAACCCTATTTGTATCTGTGCACTACTTCTTATATGAGCACCAAACGACCGACTGAAAATCCAAGTTAGTCTAGATCCTGAAAGAGGAAATTGGAAAACCCATAGAAAATTATCTGGTTTGGCTAAGATACCACCGTTCTACACCACTCAGGCTTACAGTTTTACAATATATGTAAAAAGGTAAGGTTTCTTTCGCGGATGGATAGCTAGACAAATATTTGTGTTCAATTATATACAGTTAATTCGTGGAATAAATGTAGTTTGTTACTTAATGTCGTATTATCACGAACTGTGTGTCTAAAGTGTACAGAGAAGCAGTTTTTCTCCTACACCTCGAGAGACGTGCGTTGAACTGCGTATGAACATCAGTCAACAGCTGTTTATGTCACTTCTTACTTTATTCACGCTTAGAAGCTTATTGATACTCGAAGAAATGAATACTGAAAGTTTAGCTAAGAATCATCAAAAATATTTTTTCACAAATCGCCTTACTGTCCCTTGTTGAGCAACAGCGTGAGCATCAGCTAGCCATTGAGATATGTTTAAGAAATTTGTGATATTCTTATGTACTATAGAAACCGACAGGAAGGGTATAATGGAAGATTGAAACGAATGAAACTCCTAGAAACATTTAGGTAACGTATGCTGTTCGTCCTTCAGAAATTTACCATTGCGATATTTGTTCTTTTTGATAGTTCATCCAATGTATGATTACTTCCTTCAGAATTATACTTACTCTCAATATTATAGAGAAAATATATTTGCTACTAAAGAGAAGTGTGCCAAATAACTCACTGAATACTCATTGAACAGCCAGGAAAATATTGATGACAGTGAAAAATTAATAGCGAAGAATATTTTAGGACTTAGTACTTCATGTAACACTCTGTTATTTATCCTTGCAGCGCGAGAAATTGTAAGAATATCCCAAAGGGAGGGTATAATCTCATATGCATATGCAGACATTATTGGAATAGGCGCAAAGGACATTGCAAAGTTACAAGAAGCGATAAACGATATGGAAGATTGGTGTGTCTGACACGGCTTTGACATAAATGTGGCGAACACAGAAATGATGGTACTCCGAAATGGAGGAAGAGCATCTGCATCAGCTAAGATCTTCATTCGGGAGATAAAACTGGAAATGGCCCAGACTTCAAGTACCTGGGGGTCACAGTACAAACTGTTGTGTCTAGGCATCCTGCATGCTCAGTTCGCTAGACAAACAATCAAACAACTCGTATTAATGAGTTTTATTACAATAAGACGAGTTCAGAGATACTTAACTTTGATTACGTGTCGCCAGCAAAGGACGACATACAAATTCATCATTCTGCTTCAGAATAGACAACAGAAAGTCAGTGCTACGTAGAAAGTACTAACGAAGTGGCTAACGTTGACGCTGCTATCGCAGTGGCCGTCACCATTCGGGCGCGGCGCTTATGTCCTTTCCACATAGGGGCCGCTGCTGCCGCTTTGTCGTCCTCAAGGGAGGTCGGTCAGCATACGATTGGCTAACCTCTTCTCACGGATTTCTCTTCTTAATCGTTCCCGACTGACTTTCTGGCGCTGACTTTACGCCGTAACACAAACAACTGCAAAATGTTTCACAAAACATGTAACGGAGAAAGCAATGCAAGCAATAATGGCAATCCATGAAATGCAATACATCAGATCCCTTAGCCTAGAGACAGCAGTGGCACTATTCAGAGCCAAAATCTTCGCAATACTGACGTACGGCAAAGAAATTATCGGACCACATCTTATAGTAAAAAACATTAGAAAGAGTGAAGGTGACCTATATAAAGAAAGCAATAGGAGTGTCCAAGACAACACGATCCAGGCTTGTATACCTGCTGGTGAAGGAACCCTTCCTCATTTAAGACCTACGGACAAACCTGATGCTATCCAATACCAGTGCTTTGGAAAGTCTACTTAAAACATCGAAGGAAAAAGGAGAAGACGTAGCGCCAGAATTTTACAGCACAGGCGCTATGATTGACCGAACATGGACAAAGGAAAACTTCAAAATGAGACACGTGATCACCAGAATGCCAGTGCATGGTTTCCACCACCTTATTTGCAACAACACGTCATATCATAACTAAACGCAATGTGTGAGTGTAAACTGTGTCATCAAATATGCAAACGCTACCATATAGAACTCTGTGCCAAAAGGAAGCGGTCAAAAAGTGACTATGCAAATAACAATATGTAAAATTTTTAATTTCGCGTATTATTATCATTGTACTTTGAAGTAGTACGGCTATTTGGCTGCAATAAACTTATTATTATTTATACCAGTGATGGACTCGACCATCAGTTTTGAAATAACCTAAGAAAGCACAGCAGAAGCTTGAAGAATTGAGGTTCTCGAGAAAATGAATATCCTGCATTAAGAAGCGGTAGTATGGACGAGACATTGTTAGTATAATGTAACTCATATTAGGGTTGAAATTGTAATATTTGAAGATTTGTTAACTGTTTCAATGTGATTATCAGTAACTGGAAACTCAACATTCATGTTACTGTTTCTTATTATAGCTGAATACTTACTTACTTACTCCGTGGGTAGGTTTGTAGTCTTTTCCAGTCTCAGATTTTGGAACATCTTTCCATGGGACGACCAACGCTTTTTCTTCCATAAGGATGTTATTCAGTGCAAGTTTAGGGAATCCATTGCTGCCTATCTTCTATACGTCGTATTTCCAGTTTACGCCATTCTGATTGACATATTCGAAGAAAATATTTTTAACTGCCTTTCAATTTCTTCATTTCGTTTTCTATACCTTGGGGAATTACCATTTAGTGCTCTCAGAAGTCTCTTTTCAGATACCAGCATTTCATGTTTCTTACTTATTTTATTTACCCACTATTCATTTCCGCAGAGCAGAGTCAGTACGGTCATAGTGCTGTCGAACTTAGTCTGAATCTCTTCTTCTACTTTACCTTTCAGCGTTGGTCGAATTGTTCTGCACGTATACTGAAGTCTTTCACTTCTTCGCCGTCATTAGAAGATAGTTCACAACCTTTTTAAGTAAAGCTGGAAACTTGTTCTGTAGGTTGAACGTGTTTCATTATTTTCGTTGTGATAGAATATTTCCTTGCCAACCCTTAACTTTTGTTATCTTCCTAGATATCTGCAGATTTTAATTTCTACTAATGAAATTTAACGGATAAAATGATCTTTGAAGTTCGTCTTCATCTTCCTGTAGACTAAATTGATCATCTGCGAATACAATATCGCCAGTATTGTAGCGATTTGCCCGATTTGCCACAACTCTACCGACATGTAAATTTAGTATTTGTTCAGCATCCTTGGTACAATTTTTCTGTAGACGCACATCCTGCCATTCATTCAGTGCATTTGACATGTTTTGCAGATTCTGATTTCTCTCATAATAAACAATTTCAGTTGTGATGTAGACCGATTTTGAAACCGCAATTATGGAGAGTGCACACCAGCCTATAACCATGTGCATTTAAATCTGACGGTGTGCAGGTGTTTGGGGTTGGTTTGTTTAAATCACTTAAGTCTGATGGACTAGTCACGTCAGTGTATTTCAAATGACAGAATACATTTCTGGGTGCATGCACACTTATTATTCAACAATAGTGATTGAGTATACTTGTAGGAGCTGTATTTAATGTCAGACAATGACTTTTATTTACCGTTCTTAATCCTGCTTTTTGTATGCTTGAGTAAAGGTACAGGGCGATTATATGAGTACAGATTTATTGATTTTGAGGTGAACAGTATATTTAATTTCATTCATTTTCAGCCCACAACCCTACACGTGGAATTAATCACTCTTGACTAAAACACGTTCATTCGGTTTAACATTACGAGTTTACGTCACCACTTAATTACATGGTCATTTGCACTTATTTAAGTGTAGGTTGCCTATCCCGTTATATTATCCATTACGCCCTAATAGCTGCTCCCGATTTAGGTCATCAATAACATTTTCATAGGCAACAAAGGCAATGTACGTTCTTAAGTTGGTTTCTCTTCTTTTATCCAATTACTGTTTGAGGCCACAGCTCGAATCAAATAACTTTGATATTTGTGGTTGATAATTTGCAGCGTCTGGTGGAGGACGGTGGTGAGAAAACAGAAAAGGGGGGGGGGGGGCGGTGGTGCGGCGCGTAGGGAGCAGCCAGGCACGCTTGTCAAAGTTCTGCGTGTAGCGACCAATCAGAAAACACAGCGAGCGCGTAGCTCTCGAGAAGCAGCTGCGATTGGCTGACGGCTGGCCCCCACCACTCACCTCGCTGGACGTCAATTGCAATCGCTGTATAAATTATTATCTGCCTTTGAGTCAGTTATTCATTATTTTCGCATGTATTTTATCAACTGAATACTTACAGATACAAAGGTATTTCAGCGTTGGGCATAAACCCCAAGTCAGGCGAGCGTTGCGCTAGGCGGGGTGCAGAGTGTGTTGCGTGGGAGTGTTGAAGCAAATCGGCAACACAGCTGCTCCTGACTCACAGAGCGCTAGCCAGTCGAGAGGTGGCAGTCGAAGAAGCCGGTCGCGCTTGCACCCTTCCGCCGCTGCTCGTCTCCGCCCAGCCAGGTAAGACTTCTCGCCGTTTCATTTTTTCATTTCTCACCCACAGCAGTATAATGTTCATTTTTTCTCAGATCGTATTTTTTTGCACATAGAGAAATGTACACATTGATTTACCCATTTTACTGGATGTTAGACTCTGTGGCTGTGGATTATATTACTTTAAGAAATACAGTAATCAGCCATTTTTATGTATTTTTATTCATACCAAAATTTAAAGACAATATATTGAAATACGTAAAGTGAATGGTTGCTGTATTTCTTAGTATAATTAAGTGGTGTAGTCCTGCTGAATATGCACTTCGTGAGCCAGTACCGCTATCCAACTCACTGAACGCCCTCCATTTTATGCATCCCTGAATTTATAATTGCAACCAAAAAATGTCATTCTCGTAGATGTGGTTTGTGACAGAATCGACCAACGGAGAAGTGGTTCTGTTCCAGTGCGACACGATTACAGTATCGCACAAATTCGAGTGTTGTGTTGGAGATATTTCACTGTAGTTACACATTTGGTTTAGGTAATGTAATTGTCAAGCGGATTTGTTATGAAAACTCTCAAGCGAGTCAAATAAGAGGAAAGTCTAGGACGTTATACGATAGGAACAACCTAACTCTAAAGTGCACGAACAAACTAATGGTCAGCTATTACTTTGAGCTATTCCAGGGCACTTCCGTTATTGATCAGAAACGTAAGCCAGTAAACAACATTTTGTTGAGAGGCAATATGACTAAATTTTGGTGATCATTCAATTACGCAGCCACAGCAACGAATGGGCTATATATTTCAAGTGATGCACAGAACACCGTCATTGGCATACGGAGCAGTAAATGAGAGCTCTATAGCGTGATGAGTCACACAGTACATGATCTGAAACATACGTATGGATTTAACACATATGTTTACGTTTGCTATGACGACAATTAAATTTGATGGTGGTCTCTACTGTTTTCCTGGTTTTGGCTCGGATCATTATTGTTGGTCGATGGGACGTGAATCCTGATGCTTATAATAAAATTTTACGCTATAGATACAGTTTCCATTAAGTTAGTTCTTATATCAACGTAATGACATTCCTGTTAGTATTTCATCAGTATCTGAACAGAAACCAGTTGGTGGACTGGCTAGCACGTAGCCAACCCACATCCAACACTCTGCCTTGAGTTAGAGGAGCACTTGCATGCTATAAACATTAATACAGAAATATAGCAATTATTCAATACACACAATGGATGCAAATTACGTTTTCAGTGTAAATGGGTAGTGCAAAAACTTTCTCGAAGAAAAATATGCATTTGTAGTAGTAAGTGAAGTTTCTACACGCTATTACTTACGTGGCTAACACGTTCAGAACGAACAGCGATGAGTGTCTGAACGCCTTAGGCAAAATAGTGGAAGTTTTATCGACAAAAGTTTTTTCTTACAACTCAGTTATACCAATTGCCTGTTAAGAACAAGATTTTCTTCGGAAAGAGGAATGAATTGTTGGATTGCTACATGAGGCGAAAAGGACGAATATGATGGTGTGTGGAATCACCAGCCAACCAAATTGCTTGACCGTTGCTAGTTCCATTTTAATGTCGGGCAGGCGTATATTATTTGCTGTGCAGTCCGCGCTCTTGTCAGTAAACACGATTAGTCACCTTTACCTTTCTGGGAACTAATTCTTAGTTCTTAACACCTTCTTTACATGAGGGGAAGTCAAAAAGTAAAGGGACTTTTGAGAAAACGAATATTTATTCTAATGATAGAAAACTGAAACATACGTTATTTTTCTACATAACCTCCCTGCACTTCAACGCACGTTGTCCAGTGTTTCACAAGTTTTTTGATTCCGTCGAAAAAAATGTTTTTGGGTTGCACCTGTAATCAATTTTGCACCTCATCAGTGACTTCTGCGTAGGTTTCAAATCTTCTTGAGCGTTTCCTTCAATGGTCTAAAAGTGTGGAAATCGCTTGACTCAAAGTCTGGACTGTATGGCGGGTGTTCCAGCACCTCGAAGCCCAACTCCTCTATTGTTTCAGCCATCCGTTTGACAGTGTGTGGCCGAGCGTTATCTTACTGAAGGATGACACCTTTTCGCAGTTTTCCGCAGGGTTTGAATCTGATTGCAAGATTGAGTTTAGTTCGCAACAGATCCCAATCGTTCTCGCTGTTCACAGTTTCGCCTCTTGGGATGAAATGAGCGGCTACCACACCTTCCATGCCCCAGAATAGTGTTAACATAATCTCACCAGCTGATGGTTGACTTTGAAATTCCTTAACTTCTGGTGATGATGGGCGTTTCCAAACCATGCTCGCAGCCTTAATTTCCAGTTCGTGATGATGCATCCATGTTTCGTCTACAGTAACGATTTGTTGTAAAAATCCATGTCCCTCGCGATGATAACGGTACAAATGTTTACGAGAAATGCCCATACTTTGCGCTTTATGCTGCACTGATAATTCTTTCGGTACTCACCTTGCCCGTCCTGTAAGATGGAATACGCTGAACCATGACTGAAATGTAAAGTATTGGCGGTTTCGTCCACTGTGATTCGTCTGTTTTCCATCATCATACCTTCGACGACTTCCAAATTGTCCTCAGTTGTTGACGTCGATGGTCTGCCCGATCTTTCCTCGACACATAGAGAAGTTCTTCCTCCATTTTAAGTGACCTGTTCGTTGGGAGATCTTGCTTCGCGACAAACAGCAGTCATCATACTGCGCTTGTATTCTACGAATAATTTTTGAAGGTTTAACTCCTTCTGCAAACAAAAGCGAATCCCTGTCCTCATTTACTCCTTGGTGCAGATCGACAATGGAGCATCCATGTTTTACGGTCTGCTTTAATACAGTGACTAACGCGGGAATAAGAATGACACGTTGTGTAGAATTGTTGCGGACGACAGTACTTCAGCCCTGGATACTAGCAGTGTTACCTAGCCCTACGGTGAGAAACTGCGGAAGTCCCTTTACTTTTTGACTTCCCCTCTTACAGCTTGATGCATTCCGCAATCTTTTGTAGAGATATGGAAGTTTTCTGTATAACGCTAAGACATTTCATTCTTTTTAATTTGTGTTAGGAACTGCATTATACAATACACGGCTGTCCTTGTGATTTTTGTCATTCAGCAAAATCGATAGCAAAATACGTAGTAAGTAGTATAGCTGCTTATTGTGTAGTGCAGTTCTTAACGTTCATAGAAGCTGTCCAACACGACCGATATAAAATATTTTTAATTTATCTTGACATAAAGGCACAATATTTTTCAAATTTACAACACTCTTGGATAGCAATGGTTCAGTCGATCATGAGCAAAATAATGACAACTGAGAAGCGTAAGAGGAAAGACCACCACTAGATTTTTGTTGTTTCTACTTAAAGTATGCGGTACACATAAAATATCGGTTTAAATCTCCTATAAAATACACTGCCTGCCAAAAGAAAAGAAGTACTCGTAAGGGATGGTGATGTTAATTCAGTGACTGAATCTTCTCCTCAGGCAAGAAGACCCACAACTGTTGTATCTGGGGCCGGCCGAAGTGGCCGTGCGGTTAAAGGCGCTGCAGTCTGGAACCGCAAGACCGCTACGGTCGCAGGTTCGAATCCTGCCTCGGGCATGGATGTTTGTGATGTCCTTAGGTTAGTTAGGTTTAACTAGTTCTAAGTTCTCGGGGACTAATGACCTCAGCAGTTGAGTCCCATAGTGCTCAGAGCCATTTGAACCATTTTGTTGTATCTGGTCCTTGATGTCTTTGATGCTGGCATCGGGACGGTGCTGATGTCTGAGAGAGCTGATGTCTGAGCTGGTCCCGCACATGTTCTAACGTCCGCAGCTCGTGATCTCGCGGTCGCATTCTCGCTTCCGGATCACGAGGTCCTGGGTTCGATTCCCGGCGGGGTCGGGGTCTTTCACCTGCCTCGTGGTGACTGGGTGTTTGTGTTGTCCTCATCATTCATGCAAGTGGCGAGATTGGACTGAGCAGAGGTTGGGAATTTGTACGGGTGCTGATAACCGCGCCGTTGAGCGCCCCACAATCCAAACATCAACATCATCGTCATGTTCTATCGCGGAGAGACCTGGAAAACTATTTGGTCAGGGATATCTGAACATCGCACAGACAGTTCATAAAGAGACGTGCCATATATGGAAGAGCATTGTCTTGTTGAAAAATGGCACCATTATACTATCGCATGAGAGGTAGCAAATGAGAATTCAGGATGGCCGTGACATAGCATTGTGTCCTTAGAGTTCCCTCAGTTAGGCGGTACTTTTAGACCAAGGTATACTTCACTTCTGCAATACTTTTCCAAGTGTCTCCGATATTTCTTTATGTAATTAACGGTGCAGTCATACAGGTTTTGGATGTCTCTGTTCCTGTAACCTTTTTTATGCTGGATGTACTATGTACTGAAGCTCGTCATTCTCTGACAGCAGACAGATCATCTACAGCAGCGTGCCACGCATTGTACGCCGTCGCGTTGCCTTGTGTACATAAAGAGGATGTCTGCACATTTTTAAACACAGTGTAATCTAGCACTCTTGATACACGAGCTCAGATATTACATATAAAGACCTCTTTTGGCTTTAGTAGGATTTTTATATCTTGGCGAAGTGCTATTCAGTTTTCCTGTCGTTGTCAAATTTTTCGTCAATGGTTCACTAACGTTAACTTATGAAGTGTGTTTCACCATCGGAAACAACGAAATTAAGAAGAGATATCAAAATGGGAAGAGTTAAAATAATAACTTTCCAATATAAACCCATAGAAAAGACAAATATATGACTCGCCGTATTAATGTGCTAAAGTAGTTTCATAAACGAAATTTGTACAATAGTTTTAAGATGGCTTTGTATATTTAACCAGTTATTCTGCTACATTTTGACAATGTACTTCACATCTTCGGAGCCAACTGGCCAACAATATTGATCTGTCATGTGGGGTAGCATAAAATGACAGCTGTAGGAGCAGCTAAATCACCCTGTATACTAATCTTTTCTTTGGTTTATAAACCGGAAAGCTGTTATTTCCACACTTCCCACTTTTATATCCCCTGTTAATTTTGTTGGTGAAACACACATTATAAGGCATCGTTTATGAACCGTTTACGAAGGATTAAGTACTGTCAACGTAATAAACATGCTGATACATTCATAACCTCTTTGACTACACCGCTAGTTACACAAAGAAAGACTGGAGACCCTTGGATAAATATGTGAGACGTAAGATATATCTTGGTCCAAAAATACCGTCTAACTAATGGTCAGTCCTCACTTGTATTTTTTACAGTATGATTCTTTGTTGACATTCCCCCAAAGCTCTGAGCTCTGAGAGGGAAGTAATATCGCCTGCCTGGATACCGTTCCTGATATAGATGTGGTGCGGGTTGCATAAAACGGATCGGTGGCGGTAGCTAAATTACCCTCAATTATATATATATATATATATATATATATATATATATATATATATATATATATATATATAAAATGGTGACCATTTGTTCATTTTAATGATGACATTCAAATATCTCGAAAATACTCGTTGAATCAATAAAAATTATAATTTCAGTTTATTTGTCTCGGAAGGGTTCATCCACCGCCCCACGCCATGAGTGGGAACCCACATTTTCAGATATTACAAGCAGTGCTCCCACCTAGCCGTATAAAGACCTCTTTTGGCTTTAGTAGGATTTTTATATCTTCGCGAAATGCTATTCAGTTTTCCTATCGTTATCACATTTTTTCTCTCATGTACGAGAAAGGGTATTTTTACCGTGACGTCATGTTTGCAGAGACATTTCAAACAATTGCACCTGACTCTAGGAATCCAAATTCCAGTTACGGCAGATGGCGTTCCCCTCATTTTAGTTCCACAAGCGCAGCAACCAGAGATACAGTGTGTCCCACCTCAAGGTCGTCAGATGCATTTTATCTCGTGTTTATGTATATACTGACAATTCAGTTTTTGCAAATTGTAGCAGAAATCGATACAAAGCAAATACTCGTCATCGCGTCTTTAATTCGGTACCCATTGTCAGCGGAAAGCGACACTTTGTTTCCCATTACGGACAAAATTATTTTAAAATAGAATTTTACATACTCATTCGATAGAGTCTTCCCAAATTATTCTAGTGCGATTCATTTTACTTAACATTATACCACTGTAATAAACAGAGAGTGAGGCAGCTAAGACAGGCCACCCCAAATATATTCAGAAAAAGTTCATATATTTAGGTACGGATTTCGCCAAGTTACAGCAGACAATGTGGTAAATTTCCTGATGTTCGGAAGTAATTTTTATTGTTTATTGTCGCCGCATTACGACACCGACTTCATTTGTTCCTAATGGAACTGCACACTTTTTCTGTTGCATTTGAAAGAGCTTCTAAGAGAACTTCAACGACATAACATGTAAGGGACTCGACCAAATACTATCGAAAAAATAGCGACAGAGTCCACTGTCTCGCCGTCACAAGAAGGCGTTCCACAAACTTCTGCCCTGTTATACCAAATGAAAGAAAACACATATCTCAGGTAGTGCTCGTGTGTATATTATTACGGCTGTCATACCAGTTGCTCAAAATGTTGAGGTTGAGCATTGCCGCACGCTGTAAAGTGATTCTGGAGAAACAATACTGCACGCTGAATTTCGTCTGGAGTTAACGGCAGCACAGGCCCGTGTTTTGCGGCATTTTATGCCTTTGGGTGTCGTCGGTGTTTCGTAACAGCCCTCTTGTTTTAATTTTTCTCCACCGATGGATTTATAGGACTTTTAAGTTTGTTGAGTGTGATACCATTTTCCATTTCCTGAACGATCGTTCCAATGCTCTCCAAATGTTCTGTGAAGAGTGTCTTGTCATTACATATGCGGAATGGGTGGGATATCAATCATGTTGGTACCACACTAATTGCCTTATGTCCAGTGGAATGTCTCCCGATAACTAAGGCAGCAGCAAATCTCAGGAACTCGAGATACTTGAGTGTATTTATATTCCCATCGATGAAACAGAAACCAATGACGCGTGTCTTGAAAAACACGTCCCAAAACTGATAGGCTTAGAGCGTTGTTTCTATTCACTTCTTTGACTCAGCGTGGATTTACAACTGACTATTAGCGCACATTGCAAAGACTGACTTGCTCATGGTTTGTGAACGTTTTTCTTGCTTAAACAAAGTTTTGCATAGGTATGCCGCACCACTTTGCAGTTTTCATAGATAACATTCAGAGAACTGCAACCAGTTTGGGAAGTCATTGAGATGAAGCTGTAGAAATATGAAGACGATGAAATGCGATGGAACGTAGTGTTCGCAAAATATTCGTTTAGTTGATCGCTGTTGTACTTCCGAGATGCTTCTTAGTGACATTTGCACTGTGTTAATACTACTAAAATGTTAGCTTTATTTCTTTTAATCAGTTGCTCTTCTCTTTCCTTGGCGTATTTCTTTCTTCACGCTTCCAGTTTCCAGAACTTTTTGCATAATTTTTCCAAACACAGATCGTGAGTGTTTGGCACGAACTAGATACTCTTCAGATACAATCACACCGCTGCTCTAATAGTTTGGCGACATTAGCCACAAATGATATTCACTTTTTTCGACTGTCGTGTACAAGTTGTATCAAACCTCGACGGCAAAATTTGAGAAATGGATTCCTAATATAACAAGAAGGAAAAGAGGCTATGTCAACATGGGTCCGGCACAGTATCGTTACCGAATTATTCGAGCATGTTACTGTTACGCAGTACACACTGACAAATTACGTAGATGTAGATATACAGGATAATTCCGTGATGATATTACAAACTTACAGGGATGATGGAAGGGTTAAATGTATCAGTTTGGGGCAAATGACCCTGGTCAGGAAACGACCGAGTCGTACTTTATAAACGAATATCGTTGTGATTCCTGTGACTGTGAACCTCTTCTACTGCAAGCTCTTTGGTTTCCCTACTTTGAGAGGTGGTAGTATGGACCAAAACAAGAAAAATGTCCAGTAAACATGGGTTTTAAAGCGTACACTTTAAAGCACCTGTTCATCTTCATCTACTGAACAAGTGCTCATAGCTAGTAAGCTGTGCAATTTAGAACCTATTTTTAAGAGATATATTTTTTTTCTTTTTTTGGTGCATACTAGCTCCTCCCAAGATATGGGAAGCATAGTGCTTGCTATAGAAGAGGTTCACAGTCAGACTTATCAGAACGATTTTCGCTTATGACTTTCGTCGTGGTCGTTTCCGGACCAAGTCCGTTGCCTCAAATTGAAACTGTTATCCTCTCCATCATCCATGAAAGTTTATAATATCACCACGGAAGCATCCTGTACATTTACATAATCTGTCAATGTGCACTACATAACAGTAACGTGCTCGAATAGCTCTGTGACCATGCATTTCCGGACCCATGTTGATATAGCGTTTTTTTCTTCGGGTAGATTACATAACTAATGAGGAAGTATTGAATACAATTGCGGAGAAGAGAATTTTGTGGCACAACTTGACTAGAAGAAGGGATCGGTTGGTAGGACATATTCTGAGGCATCAAGGGATCACCAATTTAGTATCGGAGGGCAGCGTGGACGGTAAAAATCGTAGAGATGAATACACTAAACAGATTCAGAAGGACGTAGGTTGCAGTAGGTACTGGAAAATGAAGACGCTTGCACAGGATAGAGTAGCATGGAGAGCTGCATCAGACCAGTCTCTGGACTGAAGACCACAACAACAACAACATATTGGGAATCCATTTCTCATGTTCTGCGTCGAGTTTTGAAACACCCTGTGTATTTTGAATGTCGCAGTAGCTTTACGAACAAATTATATGATTGTTACAACAGAATAACACAGACTGATAGTCTCCAAGTGCATAGTTGCACACAAGAACCATACCTGAGTTACGTGTCCGCTTTCATTTAGTGTAATGGGACAGACGCTTGTGGAATCTCGTCTCCCGACGGCGCGACAGTGGTTTGCGGTGCTGTTATCTCGATATGACTCGATTAAGTCCTCTACTTGTTATGTCGTTGAAATTCTCTTAAGGCGAGTACATACTAGGCGAACAAACTACAGACACTGGATTCGGCTGAACGTTGGTTGCCAATGCACTTGCGTTCGACTTCTCAGCCTCACGAAACGAAGAGCTCCGGGCCAAGGAATTCGGCCATGTGGAACCGCAGTTGGTTCTGAGAACTTACCGATGTTGCGCCCGTTTTGTTATTGTTATGAAGTAACATTTTAATTACAATTTCACCAGCCGATATTGTGAGGGAAGAAGACGAGTTATTTTACTGCAAGAAGGTCATCATCAGAAAAAGAAGATAAAACGACCGTGGTAGTCGACCTCTTTTTTAAAAAGTAGGGAGCAGTGTGATTGGACAAAATTAATGTCTGTCCTTAAAGCTGAATTGGAATATGGACAAGCCGGCCAGGGTGGCCGAGCGGTTCTAGGCACTTCAGTCTGGAACCGCGCGACCGCTACGGTCGCAGGTTCGAATCCTGCCTCGGGCATGGATGTGTGTGATGTCCTTAGGTTAGTTAGGTTTAAGTAGTTCTAAGTTCTAGGGGACTGATGACCTCAGATATTAAGTCCCATAGTGCTCAGAGCCATTTGAACCATTTTTTTGAATATGAACAGTTTCCTATGAAAGCTACATATTTCCAATTGTTATTGAATTGTGTAGGCTCTAAAATTTCCAAAGATGACACCTCTTTTAGGAGAGCTGTACTTGCAGCAGAAAGATTAATGGCCACTCCAAATTTTGGTTTTATCTCTTCGTCGTTCACGACAAAAAGATGTCAAAAAAGACTCGATTTTCGTTTCCACATCTTGCAAATTCCTTTCTAACGGATCACTTATTTCCCTCCATGTGTCTCATTTTCAATTTGCTTTTGTAATTGCAGGTCATAAGGGCTCACAAACATTGTCGTTCACAATCAAATTCTTCAAGCTTTAACTCTCTCCATATTCCACTCTATATTCCAATACTTTTGAACACAATAAATACACGTCCTTAGCGAGAGCAGGCACTGCCTGCAGTGGAAACAGCGACTGCTGAAAACAAGTTTTTCAGGACAGCCACAAGTCGCACTCAGTATCTTTTATTGAACGGTTTCGCTCTTTAATTTAACAGCCAACTACTGTACTTTAAACTGTAAATTCCAGAGTTTTTAATGAGGCTTTTTGTAAACTAAGAGCAAAACCGGTCAATAAAACATACTAAATGCGACTTGAGGTTGTCCTGACACAGCAAATCGTTACTGAATCAAAGAACATCCGACCCGGTGTCGACAATAGGGGAGGTGTCCCAACACCAACAAAACGCCAGCGCTTTGATGTTACCGCCAGTTGACTGAAGCGCAACCAACGCCAACCGCTTCGTTGCCGCCCATAGACACTGACACAAGTATCAGCCAGTGGCTGACTGTCGTTCGATAGCCTTAGTTGGCCTAGTGTGTTTGCGCCTTTCGAAGCTTCTTTCAAATGTCACAGAAAAAACTACGTAGTCCTGACAGAAAAGAAAGTAAGTCGGCGTCGTAATTCGACCACCGTAAACGGTAAAAATTATTTGCGAACGTCAAGAAACACGCCATATTGTCGGCTATAACTTGGTGAAAACCACACCTCGATATATTTATTCATTCTCGATATATTTGGGTGGCCTCGCTTAGCTGCCTCGCCCCGTATACAGTGTGTTCGGAAATACCCGTTAGAAACTCCCATGATTTGTAGAAGGGAGTGAGTACATAATATTTTGAAGAGAAACCCATGTCCGGAAACGAATCGTTTCCGTTCTACGACGGTTTCAGTTCACGTGTGTAACTCATCGATTTCTGCTTCAGGAATTGAATTAGGCGTGACGCAGTACAATTACTAGGTAACAGTTCGAGAGGAAACAACGAAACTCGCGCAGTTGTTTGATTAATCGTTAACAGGTTCTCTTCGATGCGATTGCAGTACATCTTCTTCAAATTCGAGCCTGCGGCGTTGCCGCGAAGCACCACAGTCCTGCCTCCTCACGGAGAAGGTACCTGTTTCTCGGAGCCGCAGCGTAACTTGGGCAAAAAGTTTGGTCGGTGGCATGCTACGTTGCGGAAATCGTTCGTCATATTGCCGACTAGTAGCTCTTCCCTTACCTCGAGCTTCCCCATACACAAAGAGTGTTACGCGTTACATGATACACACTGGAACTGAAACCTTCGAAGAACGGAACCGTACGTTTTCGGATATGGATTTCTATTCAAAATATTATATACTCATTCCCTTTTGCAAGACCAAGAAGCTAGTAACAGTGATTTCCAAAGGCCCTGCATGTACAGTGTGTTTCAAAATCACAACAACAAACATCGAGGGGATTTAGAAGATGTATGAGGAGGAAAATGAAGATACGAACCTGAGTCCGCAAATGTCATCCAACGGCGCTACAGAACGTCGAAGCCATAGGCGCCG
The DNA here is from genome assembly GCF_023864345.2 of Schistocerca serialis cubense. Lineage (NCBI taxonomy): Eukaryota > Metazoa > Arthropoda > Insecta > Orthoptera > Acrididae > Schistocerca > Schistocerca serialis. Next base: position 605,147,413 of record NC_064640.1, read on the forward strand.
GTGCCTTATATGCATGTATACAGGTTGTTTCAGAATGACGTTTTAAAAATTTGGAGACAGGTTCCTTAAACCAACACCAGTAAAAAGGTCCAGTAAACATGGCTCTAAAGTGCATATCTTAACAGCTATGTGCACTTGTTCAGCTCCTAGAATCAACTGCAATTGTTTGACACGTCTCTGAGTAACACGACGTAATGGCAAAAAACTACAATTTCTCCAGCATGAGATAGACAATGTAATAGCCATAGGAATACTGGGAAACAATTTGAGGAGATGGGAGGGAGGTGCCCATTTTGACTCTTAAAATACGGCCACTAAAACTGAGCCAAAGACATTTAGTTTACACAAACGTAACTTGGGAGCACAAGTGTGCTGTTTGTTTTCCATTAAGATAAGACTGCAAGTAGGGTACTTAGAGAGAGGAGGGATATGAGTGACCTCGAAACAAACGGATGATGTTTGTTTACGTAAGGGCCACAAATCATTGGGGCCTTATGGAATTTGCTACACTACTGCTGTTCTGTACGTGTAAGGGACAGTAAGAGTTTCTGGGAGTCTGAGAAATTCAGTTCCCTTATCAGTGTGTGAAGCTGATCAAAATAATTTTATATGGGAGTTTGATCTTCTCTTCAAATGATATATTTGAGGTTGTTTGCTAAGGAAATTGGCATATTTAGATTACTGAAAAGTGCAACACATTGCCTAGGTAAACGTCACTGTCCTCTTCTATATCTTGTTAATCTGAAGAGGAGTATAAATTTATGATTAAAGAATTCTGTAATTGGGCTTTAATAGCACGCCCTGTGGGATGATTCACTCGGATGCATGGAGTGCCCTGCTCATATACACCGTGTAACACAATTTAAAAAATAAATTTTTCGAAACCCCTGATTTTGTCCCACTACGACGCATAAGTTTGAAATGTGTCTCAAATATGCCCACAAACTTCCTCTGCAATGGTGCAAAAGTGTGGCGCCCTGCGACGTCACCCTCTGGCTCGGAGCTGCTTCAAATAGCGAGGTATAGACACATGCGAAAAAAAGAACAATGCTCAGACGTTTATGCGATTTGTAAGGTGGGTAGTGGTGTCACATTGGCACCAAATTTCTCCACAATTCTGCCCAAAGCCACCGCGGTCGTGTCACTCTTACCCACATTTGACTCCTACTCTTTGCTGCCTCCGTGGTAGAGGTCACAACTGCGACGCCCAGTCTTGGAATCACGGAGTGTCCTTATAGCTGGACGAGGAAAACATTTCAGAATTTCAGACATCACCGCTGAGAATCGATACCATAAGTCCTCAGAGGGTGGCTTAAAGGGGTCAATGAAACCACCCCTTACGTTGGGGCTTTGATTCTCATACACTTTGTAGTGTAGTTTACCGGTCGCCTGATTTTGCTGTAACAGTTGTAGAATCATTTAAGCAAAGTCTATGCTCCGTGGCGCGGAAATACCCAAATCATGTAGTATTAGTTGGTGGTGACTTAAGTCTACCGAGTATAGATTGGGACATCTATACATTCGCCGGTGCTGGTACGGACAGACAGTCTTGTGAAGTACTTTTGAACGCGTTTTCCGAAACTGTCTTGAACGAATAGATAATCACCACGAAATGGAAATATTTTTGACCTTGCAAATACAAACAGGCCTGGCCTTATCGACAGTGTCAGAACAAAGACCACAGTGTCATCACTGTGACGATGTTTACTAAAGTTAATGAATCCGCCAAGAAGACTAGGAGAGTATTTATCCTAGGAAAAGCACGTAAGCAGTTGTTAGCATCACATTTAGACGTATAGCTCCAATACGACTGACGTTGAGACTTTATCGGCAAAGTTTAAACCGTTCGTAAATCGCGCTCTGGAGACGTATGTGCCGCGTAAGTGTATTAAGGATGCAAAGGACCCTCCGTGGTTTAAAAATCATATTCATAAAATGCTGAGGAAACAGATATTGTTGCACTCTCGATTCAAAAAAGGACACGCAAATGTTGACAGGTGAAACTTAGTAGAAATTCGTTCGTACATAGAAAGATCTGTGTACGAAGCATAGAACAGCTTTCAGTCGCACCTTAGGTAAAGATCTTGCCGACAACCCGAGAAAAGTCTGGTCATACGTAAAATTAATAAGCCTGAGATGACAACAGAAGACAGCAAAAGGAAAGCTGAAGTTTTAAATTTCACATTTAAGAAATCATTCACGCAGGAGGATCCTACAAACTTTGCATCGTTTGACTCTCGTACAGACTCCTGCGTGGAGGACATAGAAATAGGCATCCGTGGTGAAGGGCAGCAAGTGAATGAGTTAAAAAAAAAAAAAAAAAAAAAACAAGTCGGCAGATACAGACGGAAGCCCAATTCGGTTATACAGAGAATATTCTGCAGCATTAGACCCTTACTTAGCTCTCAATTCTAGATAATCTCTCGTCAGTCGCAAAATCCCAAGCAACTGGACAAAATGCACGTGTCTGCTGCATATAAGAAAGGTATAAGAAATGACTGGCATAATTACAGAGCAGTATCCTTAACTCCGGTTTGCTGTAGAATTCTTGAGCACATTCTGAGTTCCAATATAATTAATTTTCTTCAGACAGAAAAGTTTTTGTCCACAAATCAGCTGGGATTTAGAAAGCGTCGCTGATGCGAAACTCAGCTTGCCCATTTCCCACATGATATCCTACAAACCAAGGATGGAGGGCAACAGACGGAGTCCATATTCCTAGATTTTCGGAAAGCGTTTGACAGGGTGCCCCAGTGGAGAATGTTGACGTAGGTCGAAGCATGCGGATTAGGTTCCCACATACAGCGTGATTCAGCTGCCCTACCTATGGGTTTTTTGCAACCCGCAACGCCGTCAATTATCACGGGCAACATTTCTCGCTTGCTACATGACGGTAGGTTCAATCAACACGCGAGTATTACGGAGGTGCTTCGTGAACTCAAATGCGAATCTCTGGAAGGAAGAAGACGTTCTTTTCATGAGGCACTATTGCTGCAATTTAGAGGAGCACCATTTGAGGCCGACAGCAGAACAGTTCTACTACCACCAGTGTACATTTCGCGTAATAACTATGAAGATAAGATTCGAGAAATTTGGGTTTGTATGGAGGCTTTTTCCCTCACTCTAGCTGCTAGCAGAACAGGAAAGGAAATGACTAGTACTGGCACGTGGTAACCTCAGCCATGCGCCGTACAATGGTTTGTGGATTAGGTATGTAGATTTAGATGTAGATGCAGAGGTGATGAACAACAAGGTAGGATTCTTAAAAACCTTTGACGCTGCTGAATCTCTCCAGACGATCCAATCCTTCTCTAAGGACACTGCAAGCCAGCAACCCCAATGAATGTGGTGGCACCCCTTTTGATTGCAGTGTGACCACAGTTTTTGCTCTGATGCACAGGCTGAAACCACTAGCTTTTCAAAACCTTTCGACGAAATTTGAAACATGATATGAATTAGCGAAGGGTTCTAATGCTTTTTCAACCCTCCTGTTTCACGTTCTCCTTTGGTGTAGTCACAGAGCGGTGCGACATTGACACAGGCGTGAATAACACAGAAAAGATTCCCTCTAAGACCCTCAGTTGTGTAACACGCTCGGTGCCAACTGCCCGCCATTGTTGACCTTTTTAAAAATGTACCTGTGCAGAGACAACCTCAGATAGAGTCCTAGGCGCTTACAGACAGACGATTGCTTGACACCCCTCCGACTCAGCGTGGCTACTAGCAGGAGCTAGAGCAGCAGCGTAGCCTGCCTGCAGGTGCCTAGAACTCCGTTGCAGTTTGCTTATAGGAACATTCTTAAAGTTCCCAACAAAGGTGGGTGGGTGGCAACGAGGGTGTTTCCAAACTGGATGGCCTTAGAAGGACACTTTTCCGTTTTATACACGCATGTGTCACTGTCTCAGCCCTCCGTGATCACACCAAAGGAGGCCCCCAAATAGGAGGACTTCTCTAGACTGTCGCACAGATGACAAAGTGGTAGATATCGAAATAGATGACAGAGGGATAGAAAAACAATTAAAATCGCTCAAAAGAGGAAAGGCAGCTGGACCTGATGGGATACCAGTTCGATTTTACACAGAGTACGCGAAGGAACTTGCCCCCCTTCTGGCAACGGTGCACCGTAGGTCTCTAGAAGAGCGTAGCGTTCCAAAGGATTGGAAAAAGGACACAGGTCATCCCCGTTTTCAAGAAGGGACGTTGAACAGATGTGCAGAACTATAGATCTACATCTCTAACGTCGATCAGTTGTAGAATTTTGGAACACGTATTATGTTCGAGTATAATGACTTTTCTGGAGACTAGAAATCTACTCTGTAGGAATCAGCATGGGTTTCGAAAAAGAAACCCAGCTCGCGCTATTCGGCCACGGGACTCAGAGGGCCATAGACACGGGTTCCCAGTTAGATGCCGTGTTTCTTGACATTCGCAAGGCGTTCGATGCAGTTCCCCACAGTGGTTTAATGAACAAAGTAAGAGCATATGGACTATCAGACCAATTGTGTGATTGGATTGAAGAGTTCGTAAGTAACAGAACGCAGCATGTCATTCTCAATGGAGAGAAGTCTTCCGAAGTAAGAGTGACTTCAGGTGTGCCGCAGGGGAGTGTCGTAGAACCGTTGCTATACACAATGTACATAAATGGCCTTGTGGATAACACCGGAAGTTCACTGAGGCTTTTTGCGGATGATGCTGTAGTACATCGAGAGGTTGTAACAATGGAAATTTGTACTGAAATGCAGGAGGATCTGCAACGAATTGACGCACGGTGCAGGGAATGGTAATTGAATCTCAATGTAGACAAGTGTAATGTGCTGCGAATACATAGAAAGAAAGATCCTTTATCACTTAGCTACAATATAGCAGGTCAGCAACTGGAAGCAGTTAATTCCATAAATTATCTGGGAGTAGGCATTAGGAGTGATTTAAAATGGAATGACCATAAAACATTAATCGTCGGTAAAGCAGATGCCAGACTGAGATTCATTGGAAGAATCCTGAGGGAATGCAATCCGAAAACAAAGGAAGTAGGTTACAGTACACTTGTTCGCCTACTGCTGAAATACTACTCACCGGTGTGTGATCCGTACCAGATAGGGTTGATAGAAGAGATAGAGAAGATCCAACGGAGAGCAGCGCGCTTCGTTACAGGATCATTTAATAATCACGAAAGCGTTACGGAGATGATAAACTCCAATGGAAGACTCTGCAAGAGAGACGCTCAGTAGCTCGAAGTTTCGAGAACATACCTTCAACGAGGAGTCAAGCAGTATATTGCTCCCTCCTACGTATATCTCGAGAAGAGACCATGAGGATAAAATCAGAGAGATTAGAGCCCACACAGAGGCACACCGACAATCTTTCTTTCCACGAACAATACGAGACTGGAATAGAAGAAAAAACCGATAGAGGTACTCAAAGTACCCTCCGCCACACACCGTCAGGTGCTTGCAGCGTATGGATGTAGATGTAGAAAATGCATAAGCACTTTTTGCTGTTTCGGATCACGCTCAAATTTCGTCGAATGGTTTTTAATGTGGTCCCATCCCGAACATCTTAGCAAAACTTCTAGTTGCACTGTATTCGAAAGGAGTGCGATCACGGTCAATGGGGTTGCTGGCCCACGATGTCTTTAGAGAAGAGTTAAAACGTCCGGGGTGTAGGGGAGGGGGGGGGGGGGGGAGGGTCAGCAGGGTCCAAGGTTCTCAAGAACTTCTTCCTGTTGCTCATCGCACTGCGAACTGTCGTTTTCGACCACGAAATGTGAGGTATTCGAAGCCACAAGAGAAGGAGTGATTTCGTTGACGCCGTTTATGATACCCCGTGAGGCATTTTCGTGTCGATTCTGAGCGGCGGTGTGACAGGAATGTTTTCCTAGGCCAAAAACCGAGTGGTTTCAATGCTGAGCGTCGCGGTTCTGACCTTCACCGTGGAGGCGTAAAAAGAAGGAGCGAAATCTGGGTAAGAACTGGTTGGAGGACCTTCCTATGGTGCGACTCGTCCACAGTGCCGTTGGGAACAATTGTGTTGTTGGCAATGTGATATCGTTAATCCAGCTTACACTTCACAGAAACTTCTGAGCTTTGGCGTTTCGATCGCATGTGTTGAAAGCTCACTATTTGAAGCAGCGTCGAGTCCAAGAATAACTTCATTAGGCGCCAAGCTTTTTCACCATTACAGAGGAAGGATTTAGGTACCTCTGAGCAAAATTTCATACTTCTGCATCACAATGGGAAACGGTTACGGGGTTTAGAAGAATTAATACTTTTAATTGTGTTGCTCAGTGTAATTACATACATGCTTCGTTAAATACATGACGTAATACTATCAAAATGTTATAAGTCAGCAACTGTGCATTGCTTTATACTTTGACGCTTTTGACGCTTTGACGCTTCCCAAAACAAGATGAAACATCATAAAAGTCGGTTCAGTTATTCGTACAAATCTTTGGCGATAACGATTTGACAAAAATTAATGTATTATCTACTAACTGGAGATCTCAAAAATGTATTTTCTTTTGGACTATTGATAATGACGGTGAGAAAAACTGACTGCATTTTAATACGGCGATGAACTTTTGATTCTATTGATCATTCTGCCTTCTGTCAACGAGTTAAGATACCCTTTTATTACTTTCAGGATAGATGGCGTACCACGTAAAATGTATTTATTTCTATAGTCTGCAATATGTTCACATTTTTAAATTCAGACCTTTCGATTACAAAACTTTAACTAGTTTTAATACATAATGAAGAGGTTTGTGTGGTTTATTTTAACTCTTTAATAAGAGAACAAGTATCTTAAATATTGCATCTCTTTTTCAGTTCTCGTCATCGAGCAGGCCACTGCATCATGACGCAGGTATGTTGAAATATCTTTATTTTTATTTCTGTTGGCATGGGGTACTTTGGTTATGACTATTGCACCATTTAAAAATGCAGAATAACTGGCTGCGAATGGACCCAATCTTTACGCTGAGAGATTCTGACCATCATAGTTTCTGTTATATCGTTGGTTTATTTGTTTAGAAATTATCGTAGACAGCCTAGAACGTGTTTTTGCTTTGCTTATTAGTAATAACACATCATATTCAGATTTCTAACAGTAAACAATAACATGTTTGATTACAAAAGCCGGACGGAGTGGCAGAGCGGTTCTAGGCGCTTCAGTTTCGAACCGCGCGACCGCAACGGTCGCAGGTTCGAATCCTGCCTCGAGCATGGATGTGTGTGATGTCTTTAGGTTAGTTAGGTTTAAGTAGTTCTAAGTTCTAGGGGACTAATGATCTCCGATGTTAAGTCCCATAGCGCTCAGAGCCATTTGAACCATTTTGATTACAAAAATACCTGCCTAATACACACAGTCCTTTTTGTCTAAGCTTTTCCATAGAGCGAATAACGCTTCCTAAGTAATCAAAAAGACTTCCGCAAGCACCCGTGATTTGAAACCCAAAATCCGTTACATCATAGGGTCCGGAGGGCTGAGGTTAGGTTTCCAAGAAGCCTTTGATGCAAGTCTGCACCAGTATTTAACAACGAAATATGTGCAGCAGAGAACTAGATCAGATAGCAGAATGGACTGATCTATTCGTGTCAAATAGAACATAGAACTTCACGACATATTTACATGACACATCAGGAAATGTCTTTAGCTTGTGTGATTAACAGTAGTACTAATAAGAGTTTTAAATCTAACAGATATAGTAGTACTAATACTAGTAGTGACGGCGATTGTAGTGTTTTGCTTTATTTGTAACTGTAGCGACGTGTTTACACAAAGAAATATCAATGTGGAAACAAAGTCGTAGTCACAAAATGTGGCCTACTGAAGAAAATTATTTAAACTGTTAATACACTACTGGCCACTAAAATTGCTACACCACTAAGATGACGTGCTACATACGCGAAATTTAACCGACAGGAAGAAGTTGCTGGGATATGCAAATGATTAGCTTTTCAGATCATTCACGCAAGGTTGGCGCCGGTGGCGACACCTACAACGTGCTGGCATGACGAAAGGTTTCAATCGATTTCTCATACACAAACAGCAGCTGACCGGCGTTGCCTGGTAAAACGTTGTTGTGATTCCTCGTGTAAGGAGGAGAAATGCGTACCATCACGTTTCCGACTTTAATAAAGGTCGTATTTTAGCCTATCGCGATTGCGGTTTATCGTATCGCGACATTGCTGCTCGCATTGGTCGAGATCCAATGACTGTTAGCAGAATATGAAATCGGTGGGTTCCGGAGGGTAAAACGGAACGCCGTGCTGGATCCCAACGGCCTCGTATCACTAGCAGTCGAGATGACAGGCATCTTATCCGCATGGCAATAACGGATCGTGCAGCCACGTCTCGATCCCTGAGTCAACAGATAGGGATGTTTGCAAGACAACAACCATCTGCACGAACAGTTCGACGACGTTTGCAGCAGCATGGACTATCAGCTCGGAGACCATGGCTGCGGTTACTCTTGACGCTGCATCACTGACAGGAGCGCCTGCGATGGTGTCTCAACGACGAACCAGGATGCACGAACGGCAAAACGTCATTTTTTCGGACGAATCCAGGTTCTGTTTACAGCATCATGATGTTCGCATCCGTGTTTGGCGACATCGCGGTGAACGCACATTGGAAGCGTGTATTCGTCATCGCCATACTGGCGTATCACCCGTCGTGATGGTATGGGATGCCATTGGTTACACGTCTCGGTCACCTCTTATTCGCACAGACGGCACTTTGAACAGTGGACGTTACATTTCAGATGTGTTACGACCCGTGGCTCTACCCTTTATTCTATTCCTGCGAAACCCTACATTTCAGCAGGATAATGCACGACCGCATGTTGCAGGTCCTGTACGGGTCTTTCTGGATACAGAAAATGTTCGACTGCTGCCCTGGCCAACACATTCTCCAGATCTCTCACCAATTGAAAACGTCTGGTCAATGGTGGACGAGCAACTGGCTCGTCACAATACGCCAGTCACTACTCTTGATGAACTGTGGTATCGTGTTGAAGCTGCATGGGCAGCTGTACCTGTACACGCCATCCAAGCTCTGTTTGACTCAATGCCCAGGCGTATCAAGGCCGTTATTACGGCCAGAGGTGGTTTTTCTGGATACTGATTTCTCAGGATCTATGCACCCAAATTGCGTGAAGATCACATGTCAGTTCTAGTATAATCTATTTGTCCAATGAATACCCGTTTATCGTCAGCATTTCTTCGTGGTGTAGCAATTTTAGTGGCCAGTAGTGTAGTTGTGTGACATCATTAGCAAATGTGAAATGGTGTGGAACTTGCCTATTATCAGTATCTGGTGTAAAGAATAAAGCTGCCCTCAACATGTAACATATGACGCGTAAGGAGTTTTGAAGGCCTGATACTGTTTGACTATGTAACCTGCGAACATTCACTGAAATTAGGCAGAAGCGGTAGGAAGACCACAAAATCTTCCAAACTGGAAGTCAAATATTATATGACTTATACTTACTCGAAGAATCTTCAGGAAGCGTTATTGAGTCATCTGACCAATACTTCAGTGTTATCGTAAGCTCTAGGACTTTCATCAAGTTAAGTTAATGGAGGATATAGAAAAGATTTAAGAAGGGCTGCGTGCTGCATTTAGTGAGCGTGCGAGTGTCACACAAACTGCGATTCCCACATTCCCATGTACGAGGGGCACTCAATAAGTTCCACTACACCTTTTTTCTCGGCGAATTTTGGTTGAAAAAATGTAAAAATTTGTGTAGGACATCGTGGAGTATTCCTGCTTCAGTCCCTGCAGTTTCAATAAGTTCCTACAGTTGGCGGCGCTACACGTAGCCATCCAAATGTCGTCTCTAATGGGGGTGCATTCCAAGAAGAGAGCTGTCGCTGAGTTTCTTTTAGCGGGAAACCAGAGTATCGCATATATTCCGTTGCGCTTGCAGAATGTCTAGAGAGATCTGGCTTTCAACAAAAGCACTGTGAGTCGTTGAGCGAGGTGTCTGTCACCATCGTAAAAAGGTCGCGCAAACCAGTCCGGTCTCCCTCGTGCCGACTGGCTTTACACAACTGTGATTCCTGCAATATTTGAACGTGCGGACACTCTCATTCGAGGTGATCGACGCACACAGTCAAACATGTCGCTGCTTAAAGGGACTCTCGTTGATAGTGCTGACACACTCGTCTTGCAGACGGGGTACTCAAAGGTATGTGCCAACTGGGCTCCTCGCCACCTAACACAAGACCGTATAGAGTATTTGTTTAGCGCAATGAAGGTTGCATTCCGCGGGAAGCAGAGCGTGGATGATGGGTAGGTTGTCGATGCAGCAAGACGGCTCCGACGTCGACCAGTACAGTGATACCGTGGAGGGCATTCAGGTCCTCCCGATAAGGTGGCGTAATGTCGTCTCATTGAACGGAGATAATGTTGAGAAACGGGGTTTCGTAGCCAAAATAGTGGGGAATAATATGGTGTATTGTAATCGTAAATAAAATCAACCTTCTTTTAGAAAAAATGTTTTTCATTACCTACTAAACGCCCCTCGTATGTCCGCCAGTCACACACACACTCACCATAGGTTATAAAACGACACATGATATCAGCCACAAAAGTGATTTGCTCCTGACGAAAATGATGATAATGTTGGAAGTCGCCGAAAGGTCGAGTTATTACATAATGTCTTGGAGGATAACTTCGTTCCCAGGATATTAAATTATATCTGAACTAAGTATTTTTAAAAGTGTTGTGTCTGTTTCCCCCGTGGTGTGACTACAGGTACCGTTTCTTATCGGTGTGGTCTCTGTACAATTTAACGAAGGAAAAGGTGGTTGGTAATTAGCGTATATTTTCGTTCCTTTATACAAACTAAGCAGTACATGTATACATGTCCAATGTTATTTGTAATTTATTCTCACACCCTTCTTTCCCAATTGACAAATAAGAATTTCCTCATATCTGTACAAATAGTTTCACGATGAAGTAACCGCGAGAGCACCATGTAATTTATGTGTCTATATGTGTCTATGTAAAGAAATTATTAAATTTGTCATAACAACACCAGGAACGAAGCACTTCTCACTACACTGTGGAGAACTTACTCCATTCCAGGATTAGCCGGCCGGAGTGTCCATGCGGTTCTAGGCGCTACAGTCTGGAACCATGCGACCGCTACGGTCACAGGTTCGAATCCTGCCTCGGGCATGGATGTGTGTGATGTCCTTAGGTTAGTTAGGTTTAAGTAGTTCTAAGTTCTAGGGGACTGATGACCTTAGAAGTTGAGTCCCATAGTCCTCAGAGCCATTTGAACCATTTTTGAACCATTCCAGGAAACATGAACACGAACATTGCCTTTTCGAATACAGTGCTGTTAGTTAAGTGAAGAGAGGTAGATTGTCAAACATTTCAACCTCCCTATGACAGAAGTTTCGGTGAGAGCAAGGGAGATATTTATTTACTTATTTATTTATTTATGAAATTCCGTGTGACCATCCGAGCCAAAGCTACTTGTTGTGAACGCTGATTAGAAAAATTATTAACAAAAATTAGTAAAAGCGAAGGAAACAGTGAGGATTTATACGAATAAACAACACATTACAAAGAAAAGTTCAGAACTACTGCGAGGAACTCCTATACAGAACAGGAGTTTGTCATCAGGAAAACTTCCAACTTGAATTTGAGTATCTGAGTTTATTAGTCAGTTTTTTTCAGTTTTTCTGGTAGCGTATCGAAAACGAAAGCTACTGTGTAGTGCACACCCTTGTGCGCAATGCTTAAGAAAATTTAATGCAGGTGCAGATCATTTTTTTCTAGTGGTCACTGGATAAATGTTCCTCTGAATCAGTCAATATTGTCAACGACAAATTCTATGATGAAATATATGAAGAGGTGAGGCAGAGTTAGCATTCCGAGACACCTGAACAAAGCCTTCATGACGTTCGTGTACCGACACTGCAGATCATTCTGACTACTCATTCCTGTGCTAAGAACATCCTGTTAGAATTTATTGTCCCATGAACACCTAAGTCGTTACTCACGGCTAATTGCTTTTATTCACCAATTACTCTGAGGCAACAAAAGACATGGGATGTTCCTATTATCGTGTCGGACTTCCTTTTTCCCAGTGTAGTCCAACAAATCGACGTCACACGGACTCAACAAGCCGTTGGAAGTCCCCTGCACAAATATATATCCATGCTGCCTCTATAGCCGTCCATAATTACGAAAGTGTTGCCAGTACAGGATTTTGTACACGAATTGACCTCTAGATTATGTCTCATAAATGTTCGAAGGCATTCATTTCGGGCGATCTGGGTGGCCAAATCATTCGCTCGAAATGTTCAGAAAGTTCTTCATACCATTCGCTAACAATTGTGGTCGGGTGACAGAGCACATTGTCGTTACGTCAATGAATGGCTGCAAATAGTCTCCAAGTAGCCGAACATAATCGTTTACAATCAATGATCGGCTCAGTTGGTCCAGGCGACCCATTTCATTCCATGTAAACACAACCCACATCATCATGGAACAGCCACCAGCTTGCACAGTGCCATGTTGATAACTCTTCGCGAACGCCGCTGCTCTCGATCGTTAAGTGATAGGCCGTTGGCCACTGTGTTGTCTGTGGTGGGAGATAATGCCTGAAATGTGGTATTCTTGGCACACTGTTGACACTATGGATCTCCGATACTGAATTCCCAAAATATTTCCGAAAAGGAATGTCTCACGCGTCTCGCTCCAGCTACCACTCCGCGTTCAGAGTCTGTTAATTCCCGTCGGAAAGCTTTTCGCATAAATCATCTGCGTACAGATAACAGCTACGCCAGTGCACTCCCCTGTTATGCCTCGTGTACGCGATACGATAGCCTACTGTGTATCCACTGAGGTGGCGCAGTGGTTAGCACACTGGACTCGCATTTTGGAGGACGACGGTTCAAACCCGCGTCCGGACATCCTGATTTAGGTTTTCCGTGATTTCCCTACATCGTTTCGGGTGACTACTGGAATGGTTCCTTTGAAAGAGCACGGCCGATTTCCTTCCCCATCCTTTCCAAATCATAGCTTGTGCTCCGTCTCTAATGACTTCGTTATCGACGGGGCGTTAAGCACTAATTTCCTCCTCCAGTTCCCTATGTGCATATCGCCATCCCACGACTTTTGTCACCACAGTGTGTAGAGCAAGTAATGGAGGATTCAGCCGTGGCCATGCTGAGGAATCCATAACGACTTTGTGTTGAAGTGATATAAAGAAAACGCAGAAAACCTGGCTCAGTGTAGCATATGAACTTCGTTCCTAATTACTGAGAAATTATCTTAACTACAGCACTCCGTCGCTAGACACAGTGACGAAGGTGGGATCGTAGGTAATATGCAGTTACATTCCCTCCTTCACGCCTGTTGTTTGTTCATCAAAGTGCTACTAAGCGCATTGTGATTCACTGTGACTTACAACTGTGCTTGCTACATAAGCTCCTGAAAACACTCTGCTCATTGGCCGTAGGTAGAATTTCCAGTTCATAAGGCCTTAACGTGATTACGATGATACATATTCGACAGTATCATGAATAATTTGATCAAGTTTTTAGGTACCTCCGATACGTCTGCGATCGTCTCTTACAGGCGAACGGACTGACAAGAAACTAAAAAACTGTTCAAATGGTGGTGGTAGCAACACTAGTAGAGTTAGAGTACGACGGCTGTTCAATATGTAGTGCAACAGTTTTTTTTTTCTCGGCCACTTTCGATTGAAACAATGCGAAGTTTTTTGTGGGACATCCCGTAATATTTCTACTTCAGCCCCTATAGTTAAATGAAGTTCCGATAGGTGACAGCGCTATACGTAGCTTTCAAATGGCGTCTGCAACGGAGGCGTATTCCAGGCGGACTGTCGTTGAGTTTCTTTTGGCGGAAAGCCAGAGCATCGCAGATATTAGTAGGCGCCTGCAGAATGTTTACGGAGACCTGGCAGTGCACAAAAGCACGGTGAGTCATTGGGCGAGACGCTGTCGTCATCGATGTCGGATGTCTTGCGTGCTGGCCAGCCGCACACGGCTGTGACTCCGGGAGTGTGATCGTGGCCACAAAAATGTAAACAAACTTTCCCTTCTCCATGACAACACAAGGCCTCACACAAGTCTGCGCACCTGAGAGGAGCTCATAAAGCTCCACTGTAGTGTTCTTCCTCATCCGTCCTACAGCCCTTATCTCGTACCTCGCGATTTCCAACTGTTTTACCCAATGAAGGACGCGCTCCGCGGAAGCAGTACGTGGATGATGAGGAGGTGATTGATGAAGCAACACGTTGGCTCCGACGTCGACTAGTAGGGTGTTGTCATGTGGGCGCACAGGCCCTCCCAGTAAGGTGGCGTTCGGTTGTCGCATTGATTCAAAGATAGGGTTTTGTAACTAAAATGGTGGGGAATATTATGGCGTTGGATTCCTGAATAAAACCGACCAACTTTCAGAAAAAAATGTGTTGCATTACTTATTGATCCCCACTCAAAGATTTAACCTGCCAATAAAGTTATCTTCGTTGTTTTATCGGATGTAATACGTATTCATATTGACTGACTACCTTACAACCGGTAAACATTCTGGATAAACTGGTTGAAAAATTAGAGGTAGCGTGGACTGCAAAATGGAAAAAACAGTTCATCAGAGTTCTTTATCTGCTGACATCTGCTAAAAAAAATGGCTCTGAGCACTATGGGACTTAACATCTATGGTCATCAGTCCCCTAGAACTTAGAACTACTTAAACCTAACTAACCTAAGGACAGCACACAACACCCAGCCATCACGAGGCAGAGAAAATCCCTGACCCCGCCGGGAATCGAACCCGGGAACCCGGGCGTGGGAAGCGAGAACGCTACCGCACGACCACGAGATGCGGGCTGACATCTGCTAATTGGCTATGTTGTAACATTCATTCTGTACACCATATGTGGCACCCTGTAACATCCAATTCCTCCCACAACTGCAGAAATTAGTGACTGTAAAATGTTGGAAACTACACTCCTGGAAATTGAAATAAGAACACCGTGAATTCATTGTCCTAGGAAGGGGAAACTTTATTGACACATTCCTGGGGTCAGATACATCACATGATCACACTGACAGAACCACAGGCACATAGACACAGGCAACAGAGCATGCACAATGTCGGCACTAGTACAGTGTATATCCACCTTTCGCAGCAATGCAGGCTGCTATTCTCCCATGGAGACGATCGTAGAGATGCTGGATGTAGTCCTGTGGAACGGCTTGCCATGCCATTTCCACCTGGCGCCTCGGTTGGACCAGCGTTCGTGCTGGACGTGCAGACCGCGTGAGACGACGCTTCGTCCAGTCCCAAACATGCTCAATGGGGGACAGATCCGGAGATCTTGCTGGCCAGGGTAGTTGACTTACACCTTCTAGAGCACGTTGGGTGGCACGGGATACATGCGGACGTGCATTGTCCTGTTGGAACAGCAAGTTCCCTTGCCGGTCTAGGAATGGTAGAACGATGGATTCGATGACGGTTTGGATGTACCGTGCACTATTCAGTGTCCCCTCGACGATCACCGGTGGTGTACGGCCAGTGTAGGAGATCGCTCCCCACACCATGACGCCGGGTGTTGGCCCTGTGTGCCTCGGTCGTATGCAGTCCTGATTGTGGCGCTCACCTGCACGGCGCCAAACACGCATACGACCATCATTGGCACCAAGGCAGAAGCGACTCTCATCGCTGAAGACGACACGTCTCCATTCGTCCCTCCATTCACGCCTGTCGCGACACCACTGGAGGCGGGCTGCACGATGTTGGGGCGTGAGCGGAAGACGGCCTAACAGTGTGCGGGACCGTAGCCCAGCTTCATGGAGACGGTTGCGAATGGTCCTCGCCGATACCCCAGGAGCAACAGTGTCCCTAATTTGCTGGGAAGTGGCGGTGCGGTCCCCTACGGCACTGCGTAGGATCCTACGGTCTTGGCGTGCATCCGTGCGTCGCTGCGGTCCTGTCCCAGGTCGACGGGCACGTGCACCTTCCGCCGACCACTGGCGACAACATCGATGTACTGTGGAGACCTCACGCCCCACGTGTTGAGCAATTCGGCGGTACGTCCACCCGGCCTCCCGCATGCCCACTATACGCCCTCGCTCAAAGTCCGTCAACTGCACATACGGTTCACGTCCACGCTGTCGCGGCATGCTACCAGTGTTAAAGACTGCGATGGAGCTCCGTATGCCACGGCAAACTGGCTGACACTGACGGCGGCGGTGCAGCTAGCGTCATTCGACGGCCAACACCGCGGTTCCTGGTGTGTCCGCTGTGCCGTGCGTGTGATCATTGCTTGTACAGCCCTCTCGCAGTGTCCGGAGCAAGTATGGTGGGTCTGACACACCGGTGTCAATGTGTTCTTTTTTCCATTTCCAGGAGTGTAGTTGTTACAAAATATGTGGACAAACGTTATTGACCTTAAAGCGTACTACGTCGAAAATAAGTTGTTTTTTTTTGCTGAAAATTCAATTATTCTTTTTGTGGCTGCAAAATCTTGGGAGCTATTAGCCAGAAAAACGTTGGGAAAAGTGTAGATGACTAAAAGGGTGCTACATCGAAAAATAAGCACATGTTTTACTCAAACTTCAGTATTTCACCGCCAAATCAAGGTTTTATCACCTTGCCGTCGTAACATTTGTGGAAGACATGTTCCTGAAAGTGGCGAATATAGCGTCTGAGACAGCCGCAAAGGTGCAATATAAAGGGTATAATAAATTGTTACTGCTAGACTTTCTCACGCACAGAAGGGTAAAGTCTGTCATATAGAAATAGGTCCGGATTCGCTTCATTTCCACGATAAATATCATTTTCTACTTCGTAATAAACAAATCATGGTAAATATACACCAACAGAACGTAAACTCCCAGTATACAACATAAAACTCCTTCTTAATTGAAATGTTCAAAATATCCATATGGTAGCACCTGGTTAACTATTAAATCTCCACATAAGTTCGTAGACTTCCGCGGCCAGTATAGTATTGCCTACGAATCCTTTACTAGAGTACTAGAGTTGGCTTTCAGTCACTTACTAGATTAAGACAGGCAACAGACTACCATACGGCCATCCCTCTCCATGGCAAAGAAACAAACACCGCCCTAACAGGCCTTGAAGGCCCAACTCTACCGATCGGCTGCCGTGTCATCCTCAGCCCTTAGGCATCACCGGATGTGGATACGGGGGGCCATGTGATCAGCATCCGACTCTCCCCACCGTCGTCAGTTTTCGTGACCGGCGCTGATACTTCTCAACTAGTAGCTCCTCAATTGGCCTCACATGGGCTGAGTGCATCCGATTGCCAACAGAACTTGGTAGACCCGTACAGTGATCCATCCAAGTGCTAGACTAACCCGACTGCGCTTAATTTCGGTGATCTGATGGGAACCGGTATTACCATTGGCCCCCAACATAGCAACCTTTCTTCAAATTGTCCAGTAACAGCCCAGATATGTAACGTCGGTAGCCACTATATAATCAAAATAGACGGTACTTACGGGGAGAGATTCACCATTATCCAACAGTTAACCGCCCTGAAGAGGACCATTGCAAAATCGGTCGCTACTACGTGTTTTATTATGACGTGGCCTAATACTGAAAACTATTTTGTTCAAAACTGTAAATCTTCGGTTCACCACGAGTGTTTAAAGGTTCAGTTTCACCGAAGGTAACGTTAACATGTCTCATTCCTTCTCTTGGCATACAAACTTGTTCATTGTCTTACTTACACGAAATATCAAATGTTAAAGCGTTTATTACAGTCTCAGCTATCAAATAAGATTTCATTATGGATTTAGTTCCCGATACAGAGAACTGGAAGTGTACCAAAATGCTGATGTGACAGATGCCCATTTCATGTATGGATTAGGAAACGCTAATGGACATGTCGTTCAGCGTGTGCATCGAGAGAGCTTTCCGCGAGAGGTCAGTTGGTCGTCGCCTTATGAATTATGGAATGTTTAAGACTGCTGTCTGCGACTGGTTATGGCAAGCACAGCGCAACTGGAGGGGGAAATTCTTGGTGTAGTTGATGACGACCACCGTATCAGCGCAAGAAATTTAATGTTAATTACATGACAGTCTGGCGAGTGTTACATAATAACCTTTCTGTACCCATATCATTTACGACGATTTTATTTTCTCTCAATTCTGTATTGAGATCCGCGTAACTACCCATAAACTTCCAATCCATGCCTCAGTAGTTACACACTGAGTTGACAAAAGTCATTGGATACCTCCCAGTATCGTGTTGGACCTCCTTTTGACCGGCGTAGTGCAGTAACTCTATGTGGCATGGACTCATCAAGTCGTTGGAAGTCCCCTGCACAAATATTGAGCCTTGCAAAAGTGTTGCGTTGCAAGATATTGTGCACATAATCACCTCTCGATTATGTCCCATAAATGTTCGATGGGATTCATGTCGTGCTATGTGGGTCGTCGAATCCTTCGCTTGACCTGACCGAAATTCTCTCCAAACCAATTGCGAATAACTGCGGTCCGCTGACATGGCACATTGTCATCTATAATAATTCCATAGTTTTCTTACTTCAAATGGTCTCAAAATGTAGTCGAACATAAACATTTCCAGTCACTACTCAGTTCAGTTGGATCAGAGGATCCATTTCATTCCATGTAAACATTGTCCACACCATTGTGGAGCCACTACCAGCTTGCACAGAACCTTGTTGACAACTTGGGTCCATGGCTTTCCTAGGTCTGCGCCACACTCTAACAATACCATCGGCTCTTACCAACCGAGATCGGGCCTCGTCTGACCAGGCCACGATTCTCCAGTCGTCTAGGGTACAGCCGACGTGGTCGCGAGCCCAGGAGAGCAGCTGCAGGCGATGTCGTTCTGTTAGCAAAGGCATTCACGTCGGTCGTCTGTTGCCCATAGCCAACCAACGCTAAATTTCAACACGCTGTTCTAATGGATACGTTCGTCGTACATCCCACATCAATTGTTTCAGGTAGTGTTGCTTGTCTGTTAGCACTGACAACTCTAGGCAAACGCCGCTGCTCTTGTTCGTGAAGTGAAGTCCTTCGGCCACTGCGTTGTCCATTGTGAGAGGTAATACTTGAAATGTCGTACTTTCGGCACACTCTTGACACTGTGGATCTCGGAGTATTAAATTCCCTAACGTTTTCCGAAATGGAATGTCCCACCAGCCTACCTCCAACCACCACTCCGCGTTCAAAGTCTGTTAATTCCCGTCGTGCGGCCATAATCACATCGGAAACCTTTTTACGTGAATCATCTAAGAACAAATGACAGCTCCACCAATGCTCCGCCCTTTTATACGATGTGTACGCGATGCTACCGCCATCTGTATACGAGTATGTGCATATCGCCATCATATGACTTCTATCACCTCAGTGTATTGTGGGGCGTAGTCTGCATCGGTATTTTGTTTGCTGTTGTGGTCTTCAGTCCGAAGACTGGTTTGATGCAGCTCTCGATGATACTTTATCCTGTGCAAGACTTTCGTTGTAAATAGCCTTCCGTTCTCTGTACTTTACTCCTGGCACCTTCAAAATTTCAAAGAGAGTATTTCAGTATACATTATCAAAAGCTTTCTCTACTTTCTCTAAGTCTACAAACGCAATAAACCTCGGCTCGAGTTTCTTTAATCTGCTTTCTAACATAAGTGGCAAGGTCAGCACTGCATCACATGGTTCTTCATTTCTCCTGAATCAAAACTGTTCTTCACTGAGGTCGGCTTCTACCAGGTTTTCCATTCCTCTGTAAAGCATTGTAACCGTGACTTATGAAACTGATAATTCGGTAATATTCACACTTGTCAACACATGCTTTCTTTGGATTTGGAATTACTATATTCTTCTTGAAGTCTGAGGGTATTTCACCTGTCTCATATATCTTGTACACTAGGTGAAATGGTTTTGTTTAGGCCGGTTCTCACAAGGTTATAAGCAGTTCTGACGGAATATCGTCTAATCCAGGTGCATTGTTTCGACTTAGGTCTTTCAGTGCTCTGTCAAATTCTTCTCGCAGTATCATGTCTCCCATCTCATCTTCATCTACGCCCTCCTCTCGTTCTATAATATTGCCTGCAAGTTTATCTGCCTTGTATGGACCCTCCATATATCCCCATCTTTCAGTTTTCTCACCTGAGCTCTTGCTGTTCTTGCAGCTGCTTCTCTTTTCTCCAAAGTTCTCTAACTTTCCTGTAAGCTGTCTCCATCTCTCCTCTAGTGACACATACTTCTATATCCTTACATCTGTCCTCTAGCCATTCCTGCTCAGCCATTTGGTACCTCCTGTCAGTCTCAATTTTTAGGCGTTTGTATTCCCTTTCACCTACTTCATTCACTGCATTTTTATGTTTTCTCCTTCCATCAGTGAAATTCAGTATTTCCTGTTTTATCCAACGATTTCTTTTTGGCTTTGTCTTTTTATCTATTTGCTCGTCTGATGCTTTCACTATTTCATCTCTCAAAGCTACCCATTCGTCTTCTACTGTATTCTATTACCCTGTTCTTGGAGATCGTGTCCTAATGCCCGCTGTGAAACTCTCAGCAGCCTCTGGTTCTTTCAACTTATGCAGGTGTCATCTTAATCTCCTACGTCTTTTCAATTTCTTCACTTTTAATCTACAGCTCATAACCAACAAATTGTGGTCAGAGTTCACATCCGTTCCTGGAAATATCTTACAATTTAAAGCCTGGCTCCTAAATCTCTGTCTTACCATTATATAATCAATCTGAAACCTTCTGGTGTCTCCAGGTCTCTTCCACATGTACAACCTTCTTTCATGATTCTTAAATCAGGTGTTAGCGATAATTAAACTGTGCTCTTTGCAAAAATTCTACCAGGCGGTTTCCTCTTTCATTCCTTTCCCCCGGTCCATATTCACTTATAATTTTTCCTTCTTTCAATTTTATTACTATAGAATTCCAGTCACCCATGACTTTAAATTTTCGTCTCTCTTAACTATCTGGATAATTTATTTTATCTCATCATACATTTCCTTAATCTCTTCATCATCTGCGGAGTTAGATGGCATATAAGCTTGTACTGCAGTGATGAGTGTGGGCTTCGCGTCTGTCTTGGGCACATAATGCGTTCACTATGTCGTTCATAGTAACTTACCCGCATTCCTGTTTTCTTATTCACTATTAAACCTAATCCTGAATTACCACTATTTGTTTTTATATTTGTAACCCTGTGTTCACCTGACCAGAAGTTCTGTTCCACTTGCCACGGAACTTGGCTAATGACCACAATATGTAATTGTAACCTTTCCATTTCCCTTTTTAAATTTTCTAACCTACCTGCCTGATTAATGGATCCAACATTCCGCGTTCCAATCCGCAGAACGTCAGTTTTGTTTCTCAGGAGAAACATCGGTATAGGGCATTGAATTCCGCAGCCACAGTCGCTTATGAACTAATGCTAATTCGTAATTTAAAGAATACATTAAAGGACTGTTGAAATAAAAGAAATAAAGACAAAAATGACAATGTAAGCAACTTAAGTCTAGTATTTGACAATCAATACGGCTTCAGAGCATGCGTACATCAGGTTATCAATGGTACATATTGCAGAATATAGCCTAAATTGGTGTAAGTACTCCGTAGTTCGTTGAACTCCAAGGGTACAAGGGGTTGGTGGTGTGGAATAAACGCATTTATACAAATTGTCTTTCACCTGGGACCTTCTGTTTTGAGTCTGTTCAGAATTTCTCACACGGTCATTCCTCTGTGAAACCAGCAGCTAAACTTTGCGAGTGTGTCATGCAATTGTGTTCAAACCACATCTTCCACAAAGCTAACAGGGAACTCGCCTGTTTACCAGTGTTATCGGAAACAGTGTTGTATGAAACTTTTCCTGTACGCCGGTCTTGAAGGAAGAGGATGGTGACCTGTACTGCATAGACCTACCTCACTCATGATGTCTGGAAAGGCAATGCCAGATAGTGGAGTTTATCTCGCGATGTAGGTTTCAGGCATTCAGTAACGAGTCTACACAACTCATTAAAATCGATATCGACTTGTTTATCATGGACAGGATTATACCAGACAGGGCTATCATGTTCACCTGCTGAGTACCACAAACATAAAGCTGTAGTTTCAACTGTTTTATGCTACACCCCTAGAAGTTCCCGTAATTGTGCGCAGATGGTTTCTTGCAGATGCTTCTTGTTTTACAGTCAGACAGTGCTGCTTGAAAGTCAATGTACAATTAAGTGTAACCCCAAGATACTTGGACTGGAAACTGCGTTCCAGCTGCATTCCTCTTCAGGGCTATTCGTATCTCAGATGGAATGCGCAAATCTGTGTTTTGCTGAAATTTAGTTGTAGCTGTTCCTTACACCAATGTTTCTTGAACTCCTCCAGAGCAGCGTTATGGTTTAATTCCACCTCTTGAAAGGTCTCACTTCAGGAAGAGAGGGTGAGATCATCAGCACAGAAGAAACTTCGTGTGTCCTTAGGCAGAGATTGAACGTTGGCATAAATATTAAATAACACAGGAGCAAAAACACTGCTCTGGTAATCTGGTCCCTCCATCGGCTGTACTGACCTTCAAATTCTACTAAAAACTTTCTGTTTTGAAGGAGGCTTTAATAATTCGTGTAAGATGGTTATCTTCGGTTATTCCGAACAATGACTTTATCTATAGCGAATATGGTGCATTTAGCACTTAAATGTAGTATTGAACCTTGTGATTCCACTAACGTCAAATGCAGCTGTTAGGGTGGATGGCCTACAAGTAGGGGCAATGACGCCACAATCCAAGATGAGGGTAAGCCCACGTACACTCACTCACACACACACACACACACACACACACACACACACACACACACACACACACACACACACAGAGAGAGAGAGAGAGAGAGAGAGAGAGAGAGAGAGAGACACCTCGGTCCAGTTGTCAGCCACTGCAGGTACTTCTTCTTCTAGTCCTGCAGAGATAGAAGTCATTACACAAATGAAAATCCCTCCCTCTCTTACAAATTTATCCAGCATTTAGCTATTTTACCAGAAAACAGCCATTTTGAAAAAGCTTTGTTTCCCTCTTTCTGAATGATTTCTTCAAGTAGATATGTGGATGGATATCTGTTTTTTTTTTCTTTTTTAGTTATGTGCTGCATATATCTCCTACATCGTGACATATAATCTTGCAGCAGATACATTATTCAATTCGTCACCTGAGCTGCTCGAATGTTTTGAATGGCTTAGTAGACCAGTTGAGGGTGTATCATTTCTTGAACATTGGTTCATGTTTACTAATTGTAACAAAATCGCTGACTCTGAATTTACTTTATGAAGGATCTATCATCTTGATTTTATTATTCACAGTAAAAAAGAACAGTTACCTTTCACTTCAACAGATCGCATAAACCACGATCAAGTTCAAAACTAGGTAGGGTCGGCAAAGAAGTACGTCACTGTTAGCACGTTTATTACTGAGACCAACGTAAAGTGGAACAGAACTGAAGTCCTGCATAGAGAGTGCTGCTATTTATAGAAAAATTACAAACATATTTCGAAAAAATATCAGAAACGATAAATACTGAATACCAAATAATTGGTGATCGCTGAGTTTGAACCCGCAACATGAAATCCAGCGAAGCGAACCACTATGCCACACTTTTAGCACCACAAGTCGCAGCATTTCTCCGTCTTCTGAAGAAACAGCGACGCATTGTTTCATAAGTACTCATTGGAGCCGACTACAGCACAGTGGAACTAGATCTTATCAAAGGTCTTCTGTATGGCGGCACTGACGGAGCCTCATGTTCAGGTCGGTTTGTCACATCTTCTTCACTGCAATGAACGTCGAAGGTAACCCCTACCGTCGAAGCTTCTGGATCATGTAGTGAGTCTTTAGTGTCCTTCAACCTCCCATCATTGATCTGCACTCAGGGCTGTAGTCGAGGTTCATACGAAGGACATGGGCAGCTTCTCTCTGCTTCTGTCTTCTTCATGGAGGATCGAATCCTCGACTGCATGTGTGACATCCATCAATATGACCCAAAGTAGTGCTTTAATAAGTTTTCCGATAGTCCCAATTTTCGCACAGGCGTAAAAATCCATGCGTGTCCTTCGCTGTACCTCACTGGCTGGTACTTGGTGTTACAGCAATCTCGGTCTTT
This sequence comes from Schistocerca serialis cubense, assembly GCF_023864345.2. Classification (NCBI taxonomy): domain Eukaryota; kingdom Metazoa; phylum Arthropoda; class Insecta; order Orthoptera; family Acrididae; genus Schistocerca; species Schistocerca serialis. Next base: position 605,171,553 of record NC_064640.1, read on the forward strand.
CTCCTGGGCATCCAGTGTCCGTATGCGAACCAGCTGCCATGCTTCTTCAGTCCTGCTGATGAGGTGTTTCATGTAGCCATCCTGAGTTTCGTCTGGTTGAAACACGAGCACTGTATCCATTGTCGTTTCGGCCTCGCAACTGTATAGGAGAAAGAATGGTGTGAACATTGTAGTGTCTTTTTTTCGTTGTGTTGTATGCAAATATCACGATTGGCAGTACTGTAAACCAGTCTCTCTGTCCGACATCAACATACATCGAGAGCACGTCTCGAAATGTCTTATTAAAGCATTCTGCGCTGCCATTCGTCTGTAGGTGGTAGGTAGTTGTCATCGTGTGGGATACTAGTCTCGACTGGAAAACTTTTCCACGATCAGAGATCGTCACATGGGGCGCACAGTGTTTCGTAATGAAGTCTTCTACAAGAAATTTTGCTAGTTCTGGAGATTCAGATAGTCGGCACAGCTTTCGTGACAGCACAGCGGGTGAGGTTGTCAGTGCAGACTATTATCCATCGATTCACAGTTGTCGACTTCGGGAATTTCCACAATTCAGTCGAAAAGTGGTGCTGCAGACAGGTTTGGTACCAGACAGACGCCCAGAGGTTATTTCCGCACGTGCATTCATCAAATAGTGTTAAAGGATAGATAGGGACCTGGCCAGTAAAACCTACGTCTGATTCTGTGAAGAGTCTACACGAATCTCAGGTGATCACCTGTTGGAGCATGGTGTAAATATTTCTGGATTGCTGATCATAAATAAGATGGGAATACAGGCAACCATTTGCATGATACTTCCTCTAATGCAACGTTCCGTTTATTAACTGGAATTCTATTTGGAAAGGCTGAGAGCATACTTGTATTTGCATCCGTTTTTGTATATCACTGTGATGCCACACTCCTGACGCCTCAGCGCCCCTCTGACCAGTCAACGTCACGGATCCTTCAGGTTATTTAGCCAGTATAGAGGATGGTGATCTGTCACAGCAGTGAATGGTTTATCAAATAAATATGGCCGGTACTTACTGATGGCCCAAAAAAAGTGAAAGACGCTTTTTTTAGTTTAAAGTAGTTCAACTCGGACTTGGAGATTATTTGAAAACAAGATCCATCACCTTTTCAACGTCTTCCTGAATTTTCACTAGGACTGCACCTATGCTATAACTGCTAGCGTCAGTCTAAAGTTTTGTCTCAGCATGCTCTTCATACAACGCTAGGACTGCAGAAGATATCAGCGCCTCCTTAATGACAAGTAAAGATCCTTCATGCACCTCGTTCCAGGAAAATTTAGCGTCACTCAGCGACAGTTCTTGCAAGGGACGTCCTCCGTAGAAAGTCCTTTGCCAATCTCCGGTATACAGGCACATTCAACGCACAATTCACGCATCACAAAAGCGCCAAGGAGTCGAATAATCTGTGACCACCCTTATTTTCTCTGTACTGGAACAGACTCCATCACCATGCACTAGGTGCGACGATGAGGAAATTTTTCGGATTCAGGCAGAGGCCTGCAGTCTAAACACACTTCAACACCGTTGTCACGTGGCTTAGCTGTTCTTCAAATGTCTTTAAAGAAGTGGGACTGTCATCCAGATAGCAAAGACACGTCGTTCATTTAAGGTGTCGAAGCAGGTTGTCCATCATTCGTTCGAGTGTGGCTGCAAATGGCACAGCTTTAAACTCATATTGGCCATCAAGTTTATGAAAGCAATTTTCCCCAGTCAGCCTCAACAAACTTGATTTGCCAGTAGCTGTCTCCATGTTGGTAGTTGAGAATTGCTTTGCTCCTTTCAAGCAGTATAGAATGTCATCAATGTGCGGTAATGGATGGACATCTTTCTTCGTGATTTTGTTCAGTCGTCATTAGTCAATGCAAAAATGCAGTGAACCATGTTTTTCTTCACATGGACAACAGAAGAGAACCAAGGATTCTCTGTAGGTTCAATGATGCCATCCTGCAGCATCTTCTCCGCTTCCTTCAGGACTATCCGCTGTTCAGCAGGCGACACTCTATATGAGTTCTGGCTAATTGTTAGATGATTCTCAGTGTTGATACTGTGTTTTACAACGGGCCGCTTGGTCTATCGTTTCTCCACTTCGGATTTGAAAATTGACGTAGAATGACTATCACACCCTGACGTTCTTCCTTGGCCAGGTCACATCATATTGGTAATTCGAAAGTAGTTTTTTTTTCATATGTTGCTAGTGGTAGCGGAGCACGGATCTTCGTCGATGACACTAAGCCGCCCTCCCAAACTGGCTCAGCTGTCCCTATGAACATAACCTTAAATATGAGTTGTGGCTGCATGTGACAGCCAGTTATCCAAAGTGCTCCTTGACCACGTATAGTGCTTATGATCGTCGGTGACATGTAGATTTGTTTTGAAAAACTGAATAGCTTTTTAGCAATCGATAAAAGCTTCACAGTTTAACTGAACATCTCAGATAACGAATGGAATTTTTATTGTTGATGATGGCGCAGTAACAACGTATTCAACGGCAAACAGCTACCTGAAGCAATTTTTTTATATGCGCTTGCTCGCTTAGCTTCATTAGTCTGAAATTCTGATCTTCTATAGTCTATGTCTGCTTGTGATGCCTGCAAGAAGTTCTACCAGAAAATAACATAAAGATTTCATTCTGTTAAAACGACAAATTCGTAAATACGTGTTTTACCATAGACAGTTATTCTTGCAATACAAGTGCCTGTCAGCTGGACGTATTTCCCATTTGCGACTTTCAGCACAATCACCGTCGTATCTCGGAACATAGTCTTCTTTAGATGACGACGACAAGCATCTAACATTACAAAAAAGAAAGCCCTTGAGTGGACTAGCGCCTGGACACGTTGACCGTCGATGATGACGTCGATGACATTTCCTGACATTTTGGTGACTGTTGTCCATGGAAGATGTTGATCCGTGGTGGCCTCAGCTGTATATTTGGTCGCCTCTCTTAGTTATGAGTTTGGCGGCTAGACAAGTGGCTGTAGCTCTGTATGGTGACAGAACGGATACGGCATGTTACGGAGTGCCCTCGTTCACGGTACGACAATGGGCCTCAGCCCAAAGGTAGACTGTAATTTCCTAAAGTTGACTGGCATGAATAGGACTGTTGTGACGGTGGACGCCTTGCGGCGCAATGGTCGTCGAACGCTCGTTTCCTCCCCCCGCAGTAGCGTACGACGCGTCCAGGGTGTTCAGAGGGACAATACACTGACGGAAAAAAAAAATCTCAACACCGAAAAATAATTAATGTAGAGTAATGAAATTTCGGGAATACATTTGTCGAGGTAACATATTTACGTTATTAACATTGCAAGATCACAGATTAATGTAAGCGCGAAATAAGTCATTGCAAATGTGAAATGCTGGTACGTTAATAACCTGTATAACCGCCATAATGTTGAATGCAAGCGTGCAAGCGTACAAGCGTGGAACCGTGCATGCATTGTGTTGTACATGGGCCAGACGTCAAATTGCGGTATGGAGTTTCATGCCTGTTCCACTTGGTAGGTTTCTACAGGGACGGTTAATGCTGGTTGTGGATGACGCTGGAGATGTCGTCCGATGGCGTCCCACATGTGCCCGTTTGTAGACAGCTCTGATGATAAAGCAGGCCAAGGGACATGTTGACACTCTGTAGAGCATTTTGGGTTACAACAGCGGTATGTGGACGAGAGGTATCTTGTTGGAAAACACCCCCTGGAATTCTGTTTATGAATGGCAGCACAGCAAGTCGAATCGCCGGCCTGATGTACAAATTTGCAGTTATAGTGGGTGGGATAACCAGGAGAGTGTTCCTTCTGTCATACGAAATCGCATTCCTGACAATAACTCGAGGTGTAGTATGTCTAGCATACAGAGAGGCTGGTTGCACGTCCTGAACTGGCCTCCTCCTGACCAACGCACAGCCCTCACTGGCACCGAGGCAGAACAAGCTTTCATCAGGCACGACAGGCCTCCATCCAGCCCTCCAATGAGCTCTCGTTTGTCATCACTGAAGTCGCAAGTGGCGATGGTTTGGGGTCAGTGCAATGTACGCTACACAGCATCTGTCCTTGAAGTAACCGATTTTTATCAGTTCTTTGTGTCACTTTGGTGCCAACTGCTGCTCAAATTGCTGCTGCAGATGCAGTATGATGCGCCAGAGCCATATGCCGAACACTATGGTCTTCCCTCTCGATAGTGACACGTGGCCGTCTTCTTACCTTACGACCGTACATTCTGAAAGCATTCTAAAGCGAAGACCGCATAAGTATTTCTTTATTTAAAACAACCGGTTTCGACAGACTTCGCTGTCAAATGGTTCAAATGGCTCTGAGCACTATGCGACTTAACTTCTGAGGTCATCAGTCCCCTAAAACTTAGGACTAATTAAACCTAACTAACCTAAGGACATCACACACATCCATGCCCGAGGCAGGATTCGAACCTGCGACGGTAGCGGTCGCTCGGCTCCAGACTGTAGCGCCTAGAACCGCATGGCCACTCCGGCCGGCACTTCGCTGTCACTGCAGGACTTAAAAATCTTGGCGTGAGGTCCAATTTAAAATGAACGCGTTTTATATTAAAAAGATATTTTAAGAAGTGAAGATGACAGCAAAGTCTGTCGAAACCGGTTGTTTTGCATACAGGAATATTTATGCGATCTTGGTTTAGGATGTTTTTAGCTCAGAATGACGTAAAATTTGAATTTTTCCGCTGGATAGCGCTGAAAGAGGCAGAATATGCAAAATAAAAGGCAAGAGATACGCGATTGTTCCTCTACTGGCATCTAAGACGTTCGGCATGACTGACTCAATGCTGTATCGCGAGCGTCTGGTAAAGCTCCCTTACAAGAGCGATGACTGTGCTCCAGTAGCTCTGCAGAAGTTCCTGACACTCAAGGGTATGAAAGAAGACGTTGGTCTCATATCTGCCAAGGGGCTGGAAAAAAATGTTTCGAAATTCGAAAAGACAAGTTCTTTGTAAGTGCAATGTGGCAGAGGGAGACAACAACTGATCCGGCGTCAGTAGAAGATGTGGCCACAGCACTGCAGAAGGAGTCGAGCGGTGTGTACAAACATGCATTGCATGGGGAATTACTCGAACTTCGGACATACCTGTGAGCATGTTGTATAAAATTTTACCGAACATCCTCCGTTGCTAACCATAAAAAATTAGCCATGGTTAGGACTTGCTACTTGCTGACCTGCCCGTAAGACAAACACTTGCTCTAGAATTTCTTAGCCAGCCGTTGTGGCCGAGCGGTTCTACGTGCTTCAGTCCGGAACCGCGCTGCTGCTACTGTCGCAGGTTCGAATCCTGCCTCGGACATGGATGTGTGTGATGTCCTTTGGTTAGTTAGGTTTAAGTAGTTCTAAGTCTAGGGGACTTATGACCTCAGATGTTAAGTCCCATAGTGCTTAGAGCCATTAGAATTTCTTGGGAGTGGACAATGAATGGCTGTGGAACATTCTGCGGGCAGACGAAAATCATTTCCATCTCCAAGGACATGTCAATACACAAAATTGCAGATTACGGGCAACCTAAAATTCGCTCGCAAATCGCATAGGTAGCTGTGTGGTGCGGGTTGACGGCATCGTTTATCACAGGCCAATATTTTTGAGGAGGTGGGTCCGCGGTTCCTGTTACCTGTATCGTTACTGCTAAGCGATATGAGAGTCCTTAGCACACCAACTTCATGCCATGGCTTCAACAGCGTGGATGTATGGGTAGGATCACTTTTTTGCCAGATGAGGATCCTCCGCACATGGCACAGCCAGTGAAGTAGCTGGCGCAGAGGCATTTTAGAAATGCTAGAATAATCAGCTGCCATTTCCCTACAGCATCAATGTCCAGATCACTAGATATTACTCTAAGAGACTTCTGGCTGCGCGGTTATCTGAAACATTCTGTGTCCAGTGCTTCGATTGCAAACGTGGCTTAACTGAAGGCACGCATTGTGCAAAACATTCTGAACAAGGCGACTGAGACACTCCGATCTCTTGTTGAACATGCTTTTTCTCGATTTCTCCTTGCGGCCGGAAATGGTGGACAGCATACTGAACATGTTTTGCGCCAGTCTCACGACAGTTAAAAACCGATTTTATTTTTGATTATTATGCGGTTTTTGGCCTCAGCACAATACGAACTGAAACAATATCGACAAAGAACAGCGCCATCCAGTATTGAGCAGAAGACGTGTCACTACTAAATTTGGAGCAGCAGTTCTGGTTAATCGAAAGGACTGCCAAATTATATCTGCCGTCAAGATTCTCGACTATCAAGGGTAGAGAATTTGATTTTCTCAACAGTGGCTCCAAGTGCGTGATATGTCATGAAAGAATGAACAACATGTATGATCCACTTCTAAGGGAATACAATAGTTTCGTCTTAACACCGTATCTCTCTAGAATGTGACATATTACCTCTATTAAAACAAATATATGGTGCCATCAATGCTCTATGTCTGTCTAGTGGTTACATTAAAAGTCATACAACAAATTATCCCCCCTGTACAACGCTTTTTCTAAGTGTATGTGTGGTGCCACTCATCTCCTATATCGATTACTCCCTCTGCATAAATACAGAATATCCTGTATTCGCGTTTCGTGTCCACTTTTTTAATATTTTTCCATATTTTTCCCATTTTTTCCACAGTTTTCACATTTTTTCATGTTTTCCATATCTTTTCATATTTCCTTATTTTTTATACATATCATATACATAAATTTACCAACGGCGCTGCAGCAGTGGCAACACCGGTCCCCGTCCGATAACCGAAGTTAACTGCTATCGGGCTTGGCTAGCACTTCGATGGGTCAGCGTCCGGATCTGCCGAGTACTGTTGGCAAACGGGTTGCACTCACCCCTTATGAGGCCAGTTGAAGAGCTATTTGACTGAGAAGTAGTGGCACCGGTTTTCAATATGCAATCAGCCTGTGGTTAACAACCAAGTGAGTATTTTAGTGTTTGACCCTTGAACATATATTTTTTCACGACACCCACTTGCGCCAAGCTTAGCAAGAAAATACTGTTCAGCCGCAAGAACTGATACAGAAATGAATTTTTATAGGCACTTTTATTTCAGATACTGCTTTTTGCGTTGTGCATCCTTGCAGACGAACTTTATATTCCGTATGATCGGATTTCTCGTTCGTCCCAGATAAATTTTAACTCCGCCTCTCCATTCGGTTCAAGTTCGCTGGAATAACCGGGAAAAACCAAGAACGAGGCCTTCTAACTTACGTTATAATTGCTTTTGTTACATACAGAATTTCTCAATACTTTTGAAAACAGCAGACAATTATTGTTTTACGGTTACATGGGATATATTACTCTTTGGTAATCATGATTGTGTCCTACAGTTTCGGCTACATTTATTCTGCCTTTTAAAACATCATAACTCATATGAACTTATAATCACGTGGACTAAGGAAGGGCAGTCTATAAGTTAGTTTCTTATAATCGAAGTTATCCGTTTATTAAACAGTGGCTGTCTGTTCACTGTTAACATTTCACGGATTTTGTACCTATCATTGTATATCTTTGCTCATGGCTGATATACACGTAGATATAGGACATCGACGTAGCTCGCCTCTTGCAGTTCGATCATTATTTGGACAGATTAGACAGTTTTTTCAATTGGCTGACACACACAGCTATTTCTTTACAATGTCAACACGTAGCCTTATTGTCGCCCCGCGACAGTTACTCATTGCTAATGACGCCGTACTTCAGTTCGCATGCGTCATGCAGAACGACTCTTCTCACACACGATGTGTGATTGAGGACTGCATTACTTCTGTCGTTGGTACATCAGTAGCAAGTTCTTCAGCACCGACGTCGCTACTTACAAGTATGTTCAGTTCACAGTCTGTTTCCGTTCATATGCACTCTGCAAATTTTCCACTACGTCCATAGCGTAGCAGCAGAGTGTCCGCTTGTGTAGTTAAATTATCTAATGCTTTTGCTTATATTGTCAATTTGCGTATAGAGATCCAGTAGACGATATCACATCCCCACAATATATCTCCTTTAGACTGTTATCCCGAATATCATGTGACTGTATTATCCTATCGTCATCGAAATAATTCCTTATCAAGCAAATAATCATTCTTTAACACATAATAGACCTTTACTCTAGGCACCTCTCCTCTAGGGCAGGAATGTATATGTCCTTATCCGGTTTTCAATATGCAAACAGCCGGTGGTTAATTACCAAGTGTGTATTTTGCTCTTTGTCCCTTGATCATGCGTTTTCTAACACACCCACTTGTGCCAAGCTTACTAAGAAAATATTGCTCAGCAGCAAGAAACAATAAAGAAATTAATTTGCTCCGTAATAAAACTCACAACAAAGTACTGATTCTAACTTCATATTTTGTGAAGCACTTAGAACCATTACCTATTAAATCTTTTTACCTAACTATTTACAAACAGGTATAATAACTTATTTCCTTGAATGTATTCGGGAGGATGACGGTTCGAACCCGCGTCCGGCCATCCTGATTTAGGTTTCCGTGATTCCCTAAATCTCTTCAGGCAAATGCCTGGATTGTTACTTTGCAAGGGCACGGCCGACTTCCTTCCCCATCCTTCCCTCATTCGATGGGACCGATGACCTCACTGTTTGGTCCCCTCCCCCAAGTCAACCAACCAACCTTTAATGTGATTCAGTTTCTTTTCGTTCTATAACTATTATCGTAAACTTTTATTTGCTAATAGTAAAATATACGCATACATAATGTCCACGGCCCATGCTCCAGCACATCAATTGGTTCACTTAATACATTGCTAGGAAATATTACATCTTACACTAAAATTAAGAAGGATTGTGTGTCATCCACCAGTTGTGTCCCTATATTTATGCATAGTCCATTTTGGTTATTGCTCGTGCACATATGCACATGGTTATTCATGTCTTCTTGGTCTCATTTCCTTACTTCTCCCATTAACTGTCCCATATACCAAATGCAAAGGAGTAGCATAAATAACGTTTAACATCTATAATTATATCTATGTGGTTAATTTCATTCATCAGAAAGTAACTATTTAATACTATACTTAAATATCTATTACTTACAAATCCAGTGACGGAAAAAAAATTCCAGCACCAAGGAGGAGTTGTGTGACATAAATGAAATTGGTAAGCTTGTTCTTACATCTTTGTGGTTAATTTCATTCATTTCAACCAACCTCTCTGTGTGCTAGATATACTCGAGCTACACCTGGAGTTATGATCTGGGATGCGATTTCGTATGACAACAGGAGCTCTCTAACTGCAAATTTGTACCTCAGTCTGGTGATTAGACCTGTTGTGCTGCCATTCATGAACAGCATTCCATTGGATGTTTTCCAACAAGATACCTCTCACCCACATAAAGCTGTAGTAACCAAACATGCTCTACAGAGTGTCGACATGAGGCCTTGGCTTGCTGGATAACCAAATCTGTCTCCAATCGAGCACGTATGGGACATCTTCGGTTCGAAAAATCCAACGTTATCCACTAACAGCATTAACCGTCCACGTATTGACCAACCAAGTGGAGCAAGCATGGAACTCCCTCCCACAAGCTGACATCCGGCACATGTACAACACAATTCATGCACGGTTGCATGCTTGTATTCAACATTCTGGTTGTTTTTACCGGTTATTGATGCACCAGTATTTCACATTTTCAACGGCTTATCTAGTGCTCAAATTACCCTGTGATATTGTAACGTTGACCACTTAAGTATGTCGCCTAGACAAACATATTCCGAACGTCCATTACTCTACATTATTTTTGGCGTTGCAATTTTTTTCCCGCTAGTGTATATACTTTTCTCTATATGCATCTTTGTGCTAGTGAAGAGTGAATATTCCCGTGAAAACGCTTCTCATTTCTTCATTCATGATACATAAAAAAATACACTCATCATAGGCGTCTAGACCTGGATAAACTAAAAGAACCAGAGGTTGTACAGAGATTCAGGGAGAGCATAAGGGAGCAATTGACAGGAATGGGGGAAATAAATACAGTAGAAGAAGAATGGGTAGCTTTGAGGGATGAAGTAGTGAAGGCAGCAGAGGATCAAGTAGGTAAAAAGACGAGGGCTAGTAGAAATCCTTGGGTAACAGAAGAAATATTGAATTTAATTGATGAAAGGAGAAAATATAAAAATGCAGTAAGTGAAACAGGCAAAAAGGAATACAAACGTCTCAAAAATGAGATCGATAGGAAGTGCAAAATGGCTAAGCAGCGATGGCTAGAGGACAAATGTAAGGATGTAGAGGCCTACCTCACTGGGGGTAAGATAGATACCGCCTACAGGAAAATTAAAGAGACCTTTGGAGATAAGAGAACCACTTGTATGAATGTCAAGAGCTCAGATGGAAACCCAGTTCTAAGCAAAGAAGGGAAAGCAGAAAGGTGGAAGGAGTATATAGAGGGTCTATACAAGGGCGATGTACTTGAGGACAATATTATGGAAATGGAAGAGGATGTAGATGAAAATGAAATGGGAGATATGATACTGCGTGAAGAGTTTGACAGAGCACTGAAAGACCTGAGTCGAAACAAGGCCCCCGGAGTAGACAATATTCCATTGGAACTACTGACGGCCTTGGGAGAGCCAGTCCTGACAAAACTCTACCATCTGGTGAGCAAGATGTATGAAACAGGCGAAATACCCTCAGACTTCAAGAAGAATATAATAATTCCAATCCCAAAGAAAGCAGGTGTTGACAGATGTGAAAATTACCGAACAATCAGCTTAATAAGTCACAGCTGCAAAATACTAACACGAATTCTTTACAGACGAATGGAAAAATTAGTAGAAGCCAACCTCGGGGAAGATCAGTTTGGATTCCGTAGAAACACTGGAACACGTGAGGCAATACTGACCTTACGACTTATCTTAGAAGAAAGATTAAGGAAAGGCAAACCTACGTTTCTAGCATTTGTAGACTTAGAGAAAGCTTTTGACAATGTTGACTGGAATACTCTCTTTCAAATTCTAAAGGTGGCAGGGGTAAAATACAGGGAGCGAAAGGCTATTTACAATTTGTACAGAAACCAGATGGCAGTTATAAGAGTCGAGGGACATGAAAGGGAAGCAGTGGTTGGGAAGGGAGTAAGACAGGGTTGTAGCCTCTCCCCGATGTTGTTCAATCTGTATATTGAGCAAGCAGTAAAGGAAACAAAAGAAAAATTCGGAGTAGGTATTAAAATTCATGGAGAAGAAATAAAAACTTTGAGGTTCGCCGATGACATTGTAATTCTGTCAGAGACAGCAAAGGACTTGGAAGAGCAGTTGAATGGAATGGACAGTGTCTTGAAAGGAGGATATAAGATGAACATCAACAAAAGCAAAACAAGGATAATGGAATGTAGTCTAATTAAGTCGGGTGATGCTGAGGGAATTAGATTAGGAAATGAGGCACTTAAAGTAGTAAAGGAGTTTTGCTATTTGGGGAGCAAAATAACTGATGATGGTCGAAGTAGAGAGGATATAAAATGTAGGCTGGCAATGGCAAGGAAAGCGTTTCTGAAGAAGAGAAATTTGTTAACATCCAGTATTGATTTAAGTGTCAGGAAGTCATTTCTGAAAGTATTCGTATGGAGTGTAGCCATGTATGGAAGTGAAACATGGACGATAAATAGTTTGGACAAGAAGAGAATAGAAGCTTTCGAAATGTGGTGCTACAGAAGAATGCTGAAGATTAGATGGGTAGATCACATAACTAATGAGGAAGTATTGAATAGGATTGGGGAGAAGAGAAGTTTGTGGCACAACTTGACCAGAAGAAGGGATCGGTTGGTAGGACATGTTCTGAGGCATCAAGGGATCACCAATTTAGTATTGGAGGGCAGCGTGGAGGGTAAAAATCGTAGAGGGAGACCAAGAGATGAATACACTAAGCAGATTCAGAAGGATGTAGGTTGCAGTAGGTACTGGGAGATGAAAAAGCTTGCACAGGATAGAGTAGCATGGAGAGCTGCATCAAACCAGTCTCAGGACTGAAGACCACAACAACAACAACAGGCGTCTAGAGGTTAGTTTTCATTAGGTTCTAGCTTTTTGTAACGTGTGCAGATATAAACGTTTAACTTTCCTTACTGGAAGCACTTCTTTAAGTCCTGGTGTGGGTCAAGGCCCTTGATTTTATGTGTTGCAGGGTACACCAGTAGATATGCTCGAACGTGGAGTATGTTAGCTAATTAGAGTGGACCTAAGTACAACATCTGCCACTTTTTATTGTTTTTACTTAACTTTTTATTCTCTTTATTTAACAGGTGAGGATTTAGGTCAGGTAACACTATGTTTTATGGTTCTCCTAATGGCTACAGGACTATTACTTGTGGAATGCGGCAGGATACAACTATCGATATGACATTCAGGTGATATTTAATACCTCGAATTAAATCGAGTTTTCCGTGAAATACATTTTAATATTTCAGCAACACACATTTCAAATCTTTGCATTATGTATCCGTTAAGTATGTGGACTCCGTTGATTTTCCGGTTATATGCTCCTTAATAACGGTCACAGAAACTGATACAGGTAGCTACCTTTTTGAATCATCCATTCCACAACTTATTATCTCGATGTATACCCCCAGGCAATATTTACCATGTATTTCAGTAGTCTTGTGCAGTTCTACCTCTACCCCAAATCGACAATATTCAAGCAGCAATCCTTGCGTCTCTTTCACGTAGAAACTCCATCCCGAATGCACAGTCCGAAACCAGAAAATCCACTACTAAGAACGTGCACAATATCTCTCTTGGTCTAAGCGGTACCCAGACCAGCCAATCGACGTTTTGAGATATGGTGCCTTTCGATCCAAGAATCTTGCAATCAGTAACAAGAAAGGTGGGCACACGCACTCTTCCACAAATTCTGTTCCGTTGGTAGGGGATTCACTGTGGCAACCGTGTCCAGCACTATTTTAGTTAATACATTGCCTGCATATATAGGGCCTAGTGACTTGATTGTGGCACGGTATTGTGCCGACTGTCACATTTCCCACCACTCGAATAAAGTTGATCCCTGATATCATGCCCATCCTTGTGTCTAACCAACTGAATTGATTGGTTTCTCGCCCCATCCCATCCGTCGACCGACGTTTGTAGCCTCAACAGGTCGAGACTACTTTACCGGTCAAGACGTAGATGGACAACTTCTACTGTCTTCCACTTCTCGTATTTGAGTTGAATTATGTCAGTTTTGGTTACCTTGGCTATCTTGGGGCAGTTGCTGTCACTGCTTGTGGTTATTGTTATTCGTATAACCTGGGTTCTACCGGTTAGCATATTCGTATAACCTGGGTTCTACCGGTTATCATGCCGTCTTTGCTCCCTTTTATTATTAAAGGCGTTACTTTAATTTTGCGCACAATTCGCTTTTCCATTGTTCCGGTCCTGCAGAACATTATTTCGACCGTTGTTGTGACCTATGCGATTATCGTGACTTGAAATATTTTTTTCCTCTTTCGTTCCCTCTGAATTTCCCACTGTTGAACGCAGCTTTCGCGTCGTCTTGTATAAGATCTATCGATTCCAGTACTGGTAAGAATTCTTCTAAGTTTGTTTCGGGATCTGTTATTAATTTTTCCCCTGTGTGTTAGAGGTCCACCACACTGCCCTAATGCCAGTAAGCTGCCATAAAATATCTAAGATTAATCGTCATGATCGATTTAATCTGGAATTATTTATCACCTGCGTAACACGTTTCGGATATGCTTCGGATTTTCAAGTGCGTTTTTCGTCACCTGTTACGCTAAAATACATCAGCTTATGCGATTTGCTCATCAGACAAACTCTCGTAAGGTTGGATTTCTAGCTAAGTGGTGTGAGGTATAATTATCACGCAGCCTATCTTAAGTGTGTTCCCTTAAATAAATGTCCAGCCGATTGCAAACTACGACAGAAAATCATCACATGCAAGGATTACGGGCGCCTATCAGATGAAAAGTGAAGCGTTTACCACCTTACAAGAGAAGGAGAAAATGATCTCTCAGCAGCATCAGGCATAAGCATCAGGGCTACTGAGTTTGACTCTCATATTAGCCGAATTGTGCTTCGTTTTCAATGACGCTGTCATAGACGGGATATAATTGGATCTCTTATTGCTCTAACGATACAAAAACGACACATGAGGAAATGGGAGAAAAGGATTCATGATAAATTGTAACGTCTAACTCTTTAAACCTGGTGATTTGATTCAAGTGGTGAGAAAGTATGTCTACAAGTAGGAGTGTATTTGTTGTTATATAATGCATTGCTGAAATTGTTTAATGCAGCATATCGTACTGTGTTAATAAGACTGTATGGGCAAATCCAACAGCTCACAGATGCGCTCAATAGCATACATTAGTTGTGTAATAAAAATAATTCAGCTCGCCGGCATATTGTGCCTGTTCGTTGCTTGTGACAGCACGGACGCCAGTCTAATCTCTGTGCATGGTTGGTGTTGCCGGGTTGGTATCTTTAAGAAGCAGGGCGAGTGTTGTCCCGAAAAGGCTTCGCATTGGTCTATGTGATGCTTGACCGTTAACGAGCGATCGGTGATTTCTTATTTATCTATCTCGCGTAGGTCGTTTTTGCGACAGTTACGGCCAACTAATGCGTATGTGTTGTCCACACGTTGGGGCTATGACAGTTCTTCCCCCCGGATAGACGTTTCAGACACATGAGGTACCGAGGAACTGGACTTCTATTTCACAAGGGGAGCTCACGACATTCGGATCACGGATTTACTTCAAACTTGGTGTACTTTCAGTTGTCATTAATAAAGCGTAATGTGCAAGTAGTAAGCCGTACTACTTAGGAAGTTTCGAGAAAATCGCAACAGAAGTTTTTCATGTCGAACATGTACCGGTGCTTTGCGACTCTGAGTACGAGGTGGCGGCGGTCAATTGGTGACTCCTGCTAGGAATTCAGGAGGTCTCGGGTTCATAAACCGGACGAGCCCTTGCGTTTTGTGGAAACCACTCGCGCACACAAAAAGTGGTTAGAGTTCGAGTTCCATAATCGGTGGATCGCTAGATCGAGTACTATCGAGCCCTTGCGTTTTGTGGAAACCACTCGCGCACACAAAAAGTGGTTAGAGTTCGAGTTCCATAATCGGTCGATCGCTAGATCGAGTACTATTAAGTTTTTTGTTTTTTAAATATATATTTTTTCAGTACTGGTCATATCATTTCGTATGCATGCCATTTGAAAGGTAATATAACAAAGTTATGATTTTCAAAAAATTTGCACTCATACTATTCGTTCTTGGTACATTAGCAAGGTCTCAGCGCTACCCAAGTTTACTGTCGAATGGGGGTCCCTGTGTCTGCAAGTCGAAGCGTACGGGTGCAAAGCAATTCTGGGTACCCTACTGCAGGTATAACGGATTTCGTAAATCGCGTCAGGCATACATACACACATCAAAAAAAGTTTAGCATCACCTAGGTTCGGAGAGTTCCGGAACCTGCACAGAAAATTGGGATTAGAGATCAACATAAAAATCATTTCCGCACTTTTTATTGCTCATGAAAACCACACATTGCATGTTGTACCACCATACAGCGAGACCTTCAGAGGTGGTGGGCCAGATTGCTGTACACGCCGGTACCTATAATACCCAGTAGCATGTCCTCTTGCATTGACGTATGCCTGTGTTCGTCGTGGCTTACTATGCACAAGTTCATCAAGGCACTGTTGGTCCAGATTGTCCCACTCCTCAATGGCAGGAGTGGTTGGTGGGTCACGTCGTCCATAAACAGCCCTTTCCAATCTATCCCAGGTATGTTCTATAGGGCTCATGTCTGGAGCACATGCTGGCCACTCTAGTCGAGCGATGCGCTGCCGATATGGTTGCACTATCGGTCGGAGGATGGCCTTCACGTATCGGACAGCCGTTACGGCGCCTTCCATGACCACCAGCGCCGTATGTCGGCCCCACATAATGCCATCCCAAAACAGCAGGAAACCTCCACTTTGCTGCACTCGCTGGACAGTGTGTCTAAGGGGTTCAGCCTGACCGGGTTGCCTTCAAACACGTCTTTGACTATTGTCTGGTTGAAGGCATATGTGACACTCATTGCTGAAGAGAACATGATGCCAATCCTGAGCAGTCCGTTCAACATGTTGTTGGGCCCATCTGTACCGCGCTGCATGGTGTCGTCGTTGCAAAGATGGATCTCGCCATGGACGTCTGGAGTGAAATTGCGCATCATGCAACCTATTGCGCACAGTTTGAGTAGTAATACGACGTCCTGTGGCTGCACAAAAAACATTATTCAACATGGTGGGGTTGCTGTCAGGGTTCCGCCGAGCCATAATCCGTAGGTAGCTGTCATCCACTGCAGTGGTAGCCCTTGGGCGGCCTGAGCGAGGCATGTGATCGACAGTTCCTGTCTCTCTGTATCTCCGAACAACATCGCTTTGGTTCACTCGAAGACGCCTGGACACTTCCCTTGTTGAGAGCCCTTCCTGGCACAGAGTAACAATTCGGACGCGATCGAACGCGATACTGGCCGTCCAGACATGGTTGAACTACAGACAACATGAGCCGTGAACCTCCTTCCTGGTGGAATGACTGGAACTGATCGGCTATCGGACTCCCTCCGTGTAATAGGCGCTGCTCATGCGTGTTTGTTTAAATCTTTGGGCGGGTTTAGTGACGTCTCTGAACAGTCAAAGGGACTGTGTCTGTGATACAATATCCACAGTCAACATCTATCTTCAGGAGTTCTGGAAACCGGGGTGATGCAAAACTTTTTCTGATGAGTGTATTCAGAAAACATTTATGCATTTTGTCGTTTGCTTGTCGATAATTATAAATATAATATTTCTTATAACAATTAATATTAGTAAACAGCCAAATAACACAAAAATTAAATAAAGATTCATGTAAGTATACGTGTTTCTTCTCTGCATTACCTTTTAAAGGTCATATATATTAAATAAAACGACCAGTGTTGAAAAAAATATACATTAAAAGCGACGCGATCCAACGATCCACCTATTATGGAACTTGAACGCTAACCACGTGACATCCGTCCCTCGTGCTCAAAGTCAGAACACACGGTACATGTTCTACGCGTAGAACTTCTCTTGCGATTTTCTCGAGATTTCCTAAGCAGCATGCCATACTACTTGCAGATTATGTTGTCCTAAAGGCTAAGCGCCAATCGATGCGCGTGTAACGTTATATGTCAGCTTCGTGGTGAAGTGCTCATCATTTCGCTAATGATCATATTTATTGTGATACACACATTTTAGTAAGACACTACGCAAAATTCGAAAAGTTTGCAATGAAAAATAGGGGTTGCTATGAGTTCGCGTTTGGTGCGTGTTACATCATATGTTGCTGCGTATGAATTTGGCTAACATACTGAATTTTCCTTTAGACTTGGGAGGAGGTCTCTATCTGTCTCCGATCTTGAGAAAATTGATCCTATGTAGCGCGTTCACTCCCGAGAGAATGAAATATTCACAACGTCCCTCATATCTCCTAAGCTGCTCGAGATATCGAAACGAGTTTTTGGCAAATGATAGCACACAAGGAGGAGAGTATTTTGTCAAATCGTAAACACATGGAACTTTCCTATCTATGGCGATATATCAGAAGTTCTTCCTACTTTACTTTTTTGACTCCGGTGACTGTAATTTTTTAAGAGTTATCGACAGCTAGTGAAACAATAGTTTCCTAGTATGAAAATAAACATGAAATTTCTTCTCTTATGATGCCGCAAACCGATACAATTACGTTTTTCGTAAACTATTGAGCTCTCTGGCCTCCAATTACTTGTTTAATAGTACATTCTGTTTCAGAATTCTGTCACAATAGCTGCTGCAAAACTGAGTTTCTGCAAATTGTACTGTATTTTAGCAAAAGAGGTACAATTAAAGCTGTCAACAAGAGAAATGTGGCCGATACTCATAAATGGTGATGCTTCTTCGAATGAGGAAAGGTTAACAAAATGGTTCAAATGGCACTGAGCACTATGAGACTTAACACCTGAGGTCATCAGCCCCCTAGAAGTTAGAACTACTTAAACCTATCTAACCTAAGGACATCACACACACCCATGCCCGAGGCAGGATTCGAACCTGCGACAGTAGCGCTCGCGCGGTTCCAGACTGAAGCGCTTAGAACCGCTCGGTCACAAAGGCCGGGTAAAGGTTAACAATTGACACAAAAATTAATCGCCAATTCTGTTGGAATTTTGGTCGAGTCCCCATAACCCATCGTATTTTTAACACTGAATAACTGGAATGGAAACTTACCAAAGGATTTTATTCCTTTTCTTCATCTGAGCAGTATTAAAATAATTACAAGCGTACCCTTCAGTGTCGTCGTAACTGCCGTCTGCTTCACGTCTGCTGTGCAGCGAGCTACCTTAATTTAAGTATTAACTGTATTTTTTTACTTGTCATTTCTTCTTCCGTGTGTTTTTGCTTTTAGGGAGCTTTAATTGTCGAGTGCTAGTAACAGTGTTCCATAGATTTCGTGTTTGTTTTGAATACAGTCAGAGAGAGTCCCTTTAGTCAACCATAGTGCCAGTAGTGCTAGTGTTTGTTTTCAATACAGTCCAGAGACAGGTATTGCTATTTTCATTGTTTTCTACAAGAAGTGGCTAGCAACCACAGTTTAGTCAACAATCAGCCGCCTTTAGTGAATTAGCAGTCTAGTTAAAAGTTGATTAACTCTCTACAGTAAATTGATAGGATGTGTGACAGCTGTGTACGGACGCAGGAAGAGCTGACCACTGTTCGCCAACAGCTGAGCGTGTTGATGGCCGCGGTCAGCCGTCTTCAGGCTGCTGCCTCGGAGTGTAGCGGCAGTGGGGAGTCTGGTGCGTCGCATGGTACACCCCAGGTGTCACATGATTCACCCACTGTCCCTACTGTCGAGAGCCGGCCGAAGTGGCCGAGCGGTTAAAGGCGCTACAGTCTGGAACCGCACGACCGCTACGGTCGCAGGTTCGAATCCTGCCTCGGGCATGGATGTGTGTGATGTCCTTACGTTAGTTAGGTTTAAGTAGTTCCAAGTTCTAGGGGACTTATGACCACAGCCGTTGAGTCCCATAGTGCTCAGAGCCGAGCCTACTGTCGAGACATCTTCGTGGGTACCGCGCGCGGTTGGGCCACCATCTCCCCATGGGGAGTGGCGGGTTCAGCGGCGTTCGCGGCGCACGAGGCGGAGGGTAAATGTGGAGGCTGGCCGTGTGGCATCGCCCGCTCTGCCTGTGAGTGGACATGTGGCCGCTCCTTCAGCAAGGTCCGAGCAGGCACACGGGGGGAGGGTTTTATTAGTTATTATGAGCTCCAACGTTAGGCGGGTGATGGAGCCCCTTAGGAAAATAGCGGAAAGGTCGGGGAAGAAGGCCAGTGTTCACTCTGTCTGCTTGCCGGGGGGTCTCATCCGAGATGTGGAGGAGGCCTTGCCGGCGGCGATAGAGAGCCCTGGGTGCACCCGACTGCAAATTGTTCGTCATGTCGGCACCAATGACTCCTGCCGTCTGGGTTCAGAGGTCATCCTCAGTTCGTACAGGCGGTTGGCGGAATTGGTGAAGGCGGAAAGCCTCACTCGCTGGGTGGAATCAGAGCTAACTATTTGTAGTATCGTTCCCAGAACCGATCGCGGTCCTCTGGTTTGGAGCCGAGTGGAAGGCTTAAACCAGAGGCTCAGACGATTCTGCGGAGATCTGGGGTGCAAATTTCTCGACCTCCGCTATCGGGTGGAGAAATGTAGGGTCCCCCTGAATAGGTCAGGCGAGCACTACACGCCGGAAGCGGCTACAAGAGTAGCGGAGTAAGTGTGGAGTGCACATGGGGATTTTTTAGGTTAGAGAATTCCCTCCCTAGGCCCGACAAGACGCCTCCTGAGACGCGGCAAGGTAGGAGTAGGCAAATTTCAACAGGGAATAACAATATTAATGTGCTAATAGTAAACTGCAGGAGCGTCTATAAGAAGGTCCCAGAACTGCTCTCATTAATAAACGGTCACAACGTCCATATAGTACTAGCGACAGAAAGTTGGCTGAAACCAGACGTAAACAGTAATGAAATCCTAAACTCAGATTGGAATGTATACCGCAGAGACAGGCTGGACAGTGAAGGGGGAGGCGTGTTTATAGGGATAAGAAGTGCAATAGTATCGAAGGAAATTGACGGAGATCCGAAATGTGAAATAATTTGGGTGAAGGTCACGGTTCAAAAATGGTTCAAATGGCTCTGAACACTAAGGGACTTAAATCCTAAGGTCATCAGTCCCCTAGAACTTAGAACTACTTAAACCTAACTAACCTAAGGACATCACACACATCCATGCCCGAGGCAGGATTCGAACCTGCGACCGTAGCGGTCGTGCGGTTTCAGACTGTAGCGCCTAGAACCGCTCGGCCACCCCGGCTGGCAGGTCACGGTTAAAGCAGGCTCAGACATGGTAATTGGATGTCTCTTTAGGCCCCTGGCTCAGCAGCTGTTGTGGCTGAGCACCTGAAGGATAATTTGGAAAATATTTCGAGTAGATTTCCCCACCATGTTATAGTTCTGGGTGGAGATTTTAATTTGCCGGATATAGACTGGGAGACTCAAACGTTCATAACGGGTGGCAGGGACAAAGAATCCAGTGAAATTTTTTTAAGTGCTTTATCTGAAAACTACCTTGAGCAGTTATACAGAGAACCGACTCGTGGCGATAACATATTAGACCTTCTGGTGACAAACAGACCCGAACTATTTGAAACAGTTAACGCAGAACAGGGAATCAGCGATCATAAAGCGATTACTGCATCGATGATTTCCGCCGTAAATAGAAACATTAAAAAAGGTAGGAAGATTTTTCTGTTTAGCAAAAGTGACAAAATGCAGATTACAGAGTACCTGACGGCTCAACACAAAAGTTTTGTCTCAAGTACAGATAGTGTTGAGGACCAGTGGACAAAGTTCAGAACCATCGTACAATATGCGTTAGATGAGTATGTGCAAAGCAAGATCGTAATAGATGGAAAAGAGCCACCGTGGTACAACAACCGAGTTAGAAAACTGCTGCGGAATCAAAGGGAACTTCACAGCAAACATAACCATAGCCAAAGCCTTGTAGACAAACAAAAATTACGCGAAGCGAAATGTAGTGTGAGGAGGGCTATGCGAGAGGCGTTCAATGAACTCGAAAATAAAGTCCTATGTGCTGACTTGGCAGAGGATCCTAAGAAGTTTTGGTCTTATGTCAAAGCGGTACGTGGATCAAAACAAAATGTCGAGACACTCTGTGACCAAAATGGTACTGAAGTAGAGGATGACAAACTAAAGGCCGAAATACTAAATGTCTTTTTCCAAAGCTGTTTCACAGAGGAAGACTGCACTGTAGTTCCTTCTCTAGATTGTCGCACAGATGACAAAATGGTAGATATCGAAATAGACGACAGAGGGATAGAGAAACAATTAAAATCGCTCAAAAGAGGAAAGGCCGCTGGACCTGATGGGATACCAGTTCGATTTTACACAGAGTACGCGAAGGAACTTGCCCTCCTCCTTGCAGCGGTGTACCGTGGGTCTCTAGAAGAGCGTAGCGTTCCAAAGGATTGGAAAAGGGCACAGGTCATCCCCGTTTTCAAGAAGGGACGTCGAACAGATGTGCAGAACTGTAGACCTATATCTCCAACGTCGATCAGTTGTAGAATTTTGGAACACGTATTATGTTCGAGTATAATGACTTTTATGGAGACTAGGAACCTACTCTGTAGGAATCAGCATGGGTTTCGAAAAAGACGGTCGTGTGAAACCCAGCTCGCGCTATTCGTCCACGAGACTCAGAGGGCATATACACGGGTTCACAGGTAGATGCCGTGTTTCTTGACTTCCGCAAGGCGTTCGATACAGTTCCCCCCAGTCGTTTAATGAACAAAGTAAGAGCATATGGACTATCAGACCAATTGTGTGATTGGATTGAAGAGATCCTAGATAACAGAACGCAGCATGTCATTCTCAATGGAGAGAAGTCTTCCGAAGTAAGAGTGATTTCAGGTGTGCCGCAGGGGAGTGTCATAGGACCGTTGCTATTCACAATATACATGAATGACCTTGTGGATGACATCGGAAGTTCACTGAGGCTTTTTGCGGATGATGCTGTGGTACATCGAGAGGTTGTAACAATGGAAAATTGTACTGAAATGCAGGAGGATCTGCAGCGAATTGACGCATGGTGCAGGGAATGGCAATTGAATCTCAATGTAGACAAGTGTAATGTGCTGCGAATACATAGAAAGATAGGTCCCTTATCATTTGGCTACAAAATAGCAGGTCAGCAACTGGAAGCAGTTAATTCCATAAATTATCTGGGAGTACGCATTAGGAGTGATTTAAAATGGAATGATCATATAAAGTTGATCGTCGGTAAAGCAGATGCCAGACTGAGATTCATTGGAAGAATCCTAAGGAAATGCAGTTCGAAAACAAAGGAAGTAGGTTACAGTACGCTTGTTCGCCCACTGCTTGAATACTGCTCAGCAGTGTGGGATCCGTACCAGATAGGGTTGATAGAGGAGATAGAGAAGATCCAACGGAGAGCAGCGCGCTTCGTTACAGGATCATTTAGTAATCGCGAAAGCGTTACGGAGATGACAGATAAACTCCAGTGGAAGACTCTGCAGGACAGATGCTCCGTAGCTCGGTACGGGCTTTTGTTAAAGTTTCGAGAACGTACCTTCACCGTGGAGTCAAGCAGTATATTGTTCCCTCCTACGTATATCTCGCGAAGACACCATGAGGATAAAATCAGAGAGATTAGAGCCCACACGGAGGCATACCGACAATCCTTCTTTCCACGAACAATACGAGACTGGAATAGTAGGGAGAACCGATAGAGGTACTCAGGGTACCCTCCTCCACACACTGTCAGGTGGCTTGCGGAGTGTGGATGTAGATGTAGAATGACACGCACATGCCAGATGCTGGTTACTCGCCTACAGTTTGCCAAACTGACAGTGTGTGATGCGAGAATAAAATAGTTGTTATTGAGAAAAGTAAAAAATTAGTATGTCGCAAAACGCAATGGCTAGTCTGTCGTCAGCAATTGAGAATGAAGTGCGCAACAGGAATGAGAACTATGGATGAAGGGTATCAGACGGATGCCATACCAGCCGAAGTGGCCGTGCGGTTAAAGGCGCTGCAGTCTGGAACCGCAGGACCGCTACGGTCGCAGGTTCGAATCCTGCCTCGGGCATGGATGTTTGTGATGTCCTTAGGTTAGTTAGATTTAACTAGTTCTAAGTTCTAGGGGACTAATGACCTCAGCAGTTGAGTCCCATAGTGCTCAGAGCCATTTGAACCATTTTTGAACGGATGCCATATTCCTTGACTTCCGGAAAGCGTTTGACTCCGTCCCCCACTGAAGACTCCTAACTAAGGTACGAGTATATGGGATTGGTTTCCAAATATGTGAGTGGCTTGAAGACTTCTTAAGTAATAGAACCCAGTACGTTATCCTCGATGGTGCGTATTCATCGGAAGTGAGGGTATCATCTGGAGTGCCCCAGGGAAGTGTGGTAGGTCCGCTGTTGTTTCTATCTACATAAATGATCTTTTGGATAGAGTGGATAGCAATGTGTGGTTATTTGCTGATGATACTGTGGTATACGGGAAGGTTTCGTCGTTGAGTGACTGTAGGAGGATACAAGACGACTTAGACAGGATTTGTGATTGGTGTAAAGAATGGCAGCTAACTCTAAATATAGAGAAATGTAAATTAATGCAGATGAATAAGAAAAATAATCCCGTAATGTTTGAATGCTCCATTAGCAGTGTAACGCTTGACACAGTCACGTCGATTAAATATTTGGGCGTAACATTGCAGAGCGATATGAAGTGGGACAAGCATGTAATGGCAGTTGTGGGGAAGGTGGATAGTCGTCTTCGGTTCATTGGTAAAATTTTGGGAAGATGTGGTTCATCTGTAAATGAGACCGCTTATAAAATACTAATACGACCTATTCTTGAGTACTGCTCGAGCGTTTGGGATGCCTATCAGGTCGGATTGAGGGAGGACATAGAAGCAATTCTACATCTACATCTACATACTTACTGCGCAATCCACCATACGGTGCGTGGCGGAGGGTACCTCGTACCACAACTAGCATCTTCTCTCCCTGTTCCACTCCCAAACAGAACGGGGGAAAAATGACTGCCCATATGCATAACAATTCAGAGGCGGGCTTCTAGATTTGTTACTGATAGGTTTGATCATCACGCGAGTGTTAAGGAAATGCTTCAGCAACTCGCGTGGGAGCCTCTGGAGGAAAGGAGGCGTTCTTTTCGTGAATCGCTACTGAGGAAATTTAGAGAACCAGCATTTGAGGCTGACTGCAGTACTATTTTACTGCCGCCAACTTATATTTCGCGGAAAGACCACAAAGACAAGATAAGAGAGATTAGGGCGCGTACACAGGCATATAGGCAGTCATTTTTCCCTCGCTCTGTTTGGGAGTGGAACGGGGAGAAAGGATGCTAGTTGTGGTACGAGGTACCCTCCGCCACGCACCGTATGGTGGATTGCGGAGTATGTATGTAGATGTAGAAGCTAGCCAAGTGTGCTTTTTGAGAGGCATAGGTCACGTCGTTCGAAAAACGTTGTCATGAAAGCAGATCTACCTTTGTCAGCAATTAATTTCAACAAATAAAATATATCAGGTCACCACACTCTTTCAGGATACTCATACTTTCAGAATAATACCGTTCACTACTTCATTTGTGTAGCCTGTTGTATAATTAGTTTATTAATGCTGACAGTATGTGTGCAGCCAGTGAAATGCTTTTTCTCGTCACGACGAGCCGATTAAAGCATTGTTATTCGTGAGGGCTTCTCGACTGTTTCCAGCTTGCAGTGGAAATGTGATGTCCACGTGTACGTAATATAATGTCTCTTATTACATCCATATCCAAGTTATGATAGTGATACTTACGTACTTCATATCTTGGACGCTTTTTGCCAGGAACACAAAGAGGTCATATCCGTGGGAATTACGCCTCTCCGACTTTTTGTAACAGGTCGTAGAGATACGTCAGCGTAATAGGCAGGAAATAGATAACGCATATGCGCCATCCCGAGGTGAGCTTATGGCAGCAGGAATTGCCTTCCCGCTTCCCGCCTCACCCCTCCCGCAGTGCTCGTGTGACGCGCGGCGCGAGAAACTGCGCCACAACCACAACGCCGCGCGACCTAGCGCAGGCGCGTGTCGCGTCCCAGTCGCGTCGCGTCGCAATTTGCGCGGATCCATTCGAACCCGTGAATTTTTATATATATATATATATATATATATATATATATATATATAAAAACCGCTGGAGGACAGCGTCGGTGACAGCTGGCACGAGGCAGCGTTGCGTATTAGCACCAGCGCCAGCTGAGAAGCATTAGTTTTATTTACTGCAGTGAGTGTTAATTGTTCAGTCAAGTATTCACGTATGTCTTTCTGTAAAAGTGCCAGATAGGCAATGTGATGCAAACAGCGATAAGTATTTGTACACTGGATTGTTTACGCCACTGCTTTTTAGCAGTACGACGCACAGGGATAATTTAGACTTAAATAATGTATTGTGTAATTTATTAAACATTGCAATATCGTATTTATCCGCTGAGACAAGTCAGCGACTTTCAATTAAAATGTCCTCCCCTGTACGGGAATTACACAATGTGCGTACGAGTACAGGATGTGACACAGGGACGACGACGTTTGAAAGTTTGGGTCCGTTAGTGAGTCGTGCACGGACGTCCAAAGTGGTTAAGGTGACGGCCCGCTAAAAGCGGAAATCAAGGTTCGAGTCCCGATCCGGCACAAATTTTCATCGTCGTCATACCTTTATAAAGCTGATGGTGGTTCGTATTCGAAACTGCAAATACATTTCATGTAATACATTTTACAGCACCGCATACTGCGTACAGCAGAGGAACGGCTCGAGAATATGATTGTTGGTATCAGCTTGGCAACGCCCCCTGTGATAAAGCAGCATCTGTGAGGCAATTGTTTATGGACAGTAAAATTCCTTAAATGGACTGAACTGCGAACAGTCCCGACCACTGGAGCAGTTTTGGGATGATTCAGAATGTCATATTCTTTCCAGAACATCACTACCTTCTATGGTTTCGGCTCTTGAGGAAGAATGGGCCTCCATTCCTCCACAGACAGTTAGACACCTCACTAAAAGTGTCCCCAGAGAGTTCAAGCCGTCATAAAAACGGACGGTGGCTACATCCCAGATTAATGTCTACTGACAGGTGCAGGATATTTTCGATCACGTGGTAGCACACCTATGTTCGCCAAGACAGCTGTTTACCACAGCCATGTGTCTTAACGGATAGCCCTCTTTGAAAGTATGAAAAATAGGTGACTTTCGTGACTTTTTAAGTAAAATAATAATTGATGCTATGTCTGATGATATAGTTTTATTCCTTACAATTTTGTCGTTAACAAATCACTTTTGTGTCCACGTCAGACGCTTCCTGTAACCGCTGAACTGGGTGGAAGGACACCTTGCACCTGGAACTTTGGTCATCAGCGGGAATTCCCGAAGCCCTCGTACTGGATCTGTAACAAAATACTTCTGTATAACTCATTTTCAGTATATTTTCTATCAGAAACGTAGGATAACTGAAAAAATATTAAGTTCTAACAAGATGGTGACAGTTGAAACGAATGTCATTTTCCTCGTCCACAAAATCGAGACAAAAGCATAAATCGAAATTAGACATTTTGAAGACATCCAAAATTGATACGTACGCTTATAGAGTTTTCCATTTAGCATGCTAGCATCAAATTCCGTTCAAAATCGTACGTCCCATTCTCAGGCAATTTCCGCTAATTTGAAAAATACGGTTTCCAGGAAAACGCGTTTTAAGTTTTGGGTTACATTTTTTGTTGTGAAGTTAAACATACCTCTACTCAGCGATCCCAGGACCATACAGCAATGTTTCCACATCCAAAAGGAGGTCCCCCTCCATCTTCTTCGTGGCCATGGTAGTCCTGCGGGCCTCTTCGGCAGCTTATCTCGCCCGCTGCTCTGCTCGCTCCATACCCTTTTCGTCCGCCTTTCTACAGAAGTTGTAACAGGCTGGTCCGATATCAATTTCGAGTTCGTGCACAATTTCCATAACTCTCGTTAGAGCATCGCTGCAAATACATTCTGCCTCATTGATCGCGGTGTCGCCTGTTGTTTTCCCGTTGTGAATCGTTTTCCGAAACACTGTTTCACAAATCGCTTTGAAACTCGATAACGGAGTTTCTCTCGAACTTGGGATGAACACTAAAATGAAGTATACATCCCAAATAACATTTTAAGCCAATTAGAAAAAATCAGTTCTTTGACATTTTCAAAGAGGACTACCCCTTAAATCTTCTTATTCTTCGTGTGAATGACGCGACGGTGGTGAAGTAATTTCAGGGTCGCTGATAACTTGAAGCAACAGCTGGCAGACATGGTGGTTCAGCACTCTTCGTTTAGTAGTTTGTCGGTGGGATCTAATATGATACATTTATATCCTAGAAACTCTTGTAAGAAGTTTGTGAGAAGACGTGGAACATCTGACATAGACGGCCGGAGTGGCCGAGCGGTTCTAGGCGCTACGGTCTGGAGCCGCGCAGGTTCGAATCCTGCCTCGGGCATGGATGTGTGTGATGTCCTTAGGTTAGTTAGGTTTAAGTAGTTCTAAGTTGTAGGGGACTTTTCTGGTAATATTACAACTGCATGTTTCGCCTAAAACACTTGTATCATTGTTTAGTGCGCATCGGTCAGCGTCGTCTACAATACGAAGAATACTGTTTCGCAACGACTTCAGCGTTTTGATGTGCTTGTGCATCACCAGTCACCAAACATCTGATCCGTGCATCACCGCCAGCAGGTTCAACGATCTGCATATCCCAGATGTGTACAATTCTCCTTTATTATGGCTACACCTATCTCCGCCGCAACCATTAAAGCAGCTCAGACTGCCGCAACGAAGACACAAGAGTACATTTGTATTGAAGCACAGTGGTTAAAGCAAGCCTGGCAAGCTTCACGGGACTCGTGCAGCCTGCAGCACCTGACAACAGGTTGCGCTATCAATCCAACGTGACTAGCCAAGTGTACATATGTTTGCGTAGGTAGTTCCATAGCAGTTCATTTATCACAACGGTGGGAGCAGCAAAATTAACAAATCAAACTTAAAGGAGACCGAGTAGAAATTAAGAATTGAGGAATAAATACCAGTCACGAAACAGAGTCCAAGTCCAGCAGAGGGAACGTTTTCGTGTGTTTAAGGGGCAGCTTCCAATAAAGCGGTAGCTGGCTCTCAATAAAAATTCTATGCAAAGTTACAAAACACTCATTCAGGAACCTCGAGTATTTTACGAAACGATTGTAAACTTTTACCAGCAGTTTACTCACTCCATGAATATTTCGAAACAGGACAAAGATTTTTTGGCTGACAAATGTGTGGAAATGTGTGCTAAGGAATTGAGGCCAAAGTATTTATATAGGCTTTCTAAATTTTGGGCAAACATTGATTGAAATATGAAAAAATGTGGCTCGGTGGCTATTGAAAACCGCATTCTGGTGGTACGTAACGTAGTGCGAAGAAATCGTAGCATGAAAAGAAAGCTTCTTCTTTCTGGCACGTACTTTTTAGATTAACATAATATGAAAAAAGAACTTCGTGTTTGTTACAATGCATTTGGGGATTTAGACTGGACTATTTTGGCCACTTGGAACGAATTCAGCGAATCCGTCATACACAGACTGGAAAAGGTAATTAAAGTGGGTACAACTGCGGTCATATTTGGCTGAAATGCACTAAGGTTACAGAAACTAGACTTCCAAAACCTTACTTTAGTTGCCGTTCCAATATAATAGACATTTTCAGGTCCTTAGGTGCATAGGATCTCCGTTTTCAGAGATGGTTCTGCTTACTACAAAAAACTGGATGATGGTTCGAATTGAGAATAGCCAGTAGTAATCGAAAGACGGTGAAGTTGCAAAGGAGGCCATTAATCTCCAGATAAATAAATAAGCCCTAAATACGCTGAAAAAGGACCAATTTCTGGCCTACAATCACCCAAAAATAATATATATTTCATTGAGTCTCACGTCTTGTGATACTTGGGTCAATAAATATTTTATCAA
Organism: Schistocerca serialis cubense; assembly: GCF_023864345.2. Classification (NCBI taxonomy): domain Eukaryota; kingdom Metazoa; phylum Arthropoda; class Insecta; order Orthoptera; family Acrididae; genus Schistocerca; species Schistocerca serialis. The sequence continues at coordinate 605,200,676 of NC_064640.1, forward strand.
TTTTCGAACCCTGTTCCTAGCACTACATTTAAAGCGTACAGAGTAAACTGCGATGTAGTGTAGCACTGTGGGAAGACGGGCAGGCAGACTAGCAAGACTCCTTTAGCCTGCTCGGGTTGGACATAACTTAGCTTGGAGGGGAGTGAAGCAGCCTGACCGTTGTTCTGCTAACATGCGGCTGCTTCCCTGTCTGCCGGCCAGAGTGACCGAGCGGTTCTAGGCGCCTCAGTCTGGAACTGCGCGACCGCTACGGTCGCAGGTTCGAATCCTGCCTCGGGCATGGATGTGTGTGATGTCCTTAGGTCAGTTAGGTTTAAGTAGTTCTAAGTTCTAGGGGACTGATGACCTCAGCTGTTAAGTGCTCAGAGCCATTTGAACCTTTTTTTTGCTTGCATGTCTGGCTACCGGGCAAGCAAGGACAGGATAAAAGCGGACTATGTACATCTCTGGTATATCCTTAAATTATATCCGACATTTAAGGAACGGTTCTAACAGGTAGAAGTTCTGCTAATTTGGTCGCAAGCAGTTAACCTCTGTTCTAGCTAGTATTATATAGCTAGTCTTCCATTTGGTTTTAAATACATCTTTCATTGAAACTTCCACGAATTCTGAATTCGTCAGTGATTATTAATTTAGAAAATGGAGAGGTAACTGCTCGAACTACGGTCATTGATTTCGTAGTGTCGTTGTTGACCGTAGTGAGACTGAATTCTCGGAAATTCTGCGAATCTCGGATCAACTGCGATGTAAGATACTAGTCTTCTTATTTCATAACGTATCTGACAGCGAGGACTGGCGCAGGCATTTTGCTCTGGAAGAAGGCGGCCGATTGGGGGCACAGCCTCTCGTTATTGGATTACCGACGAGGCGGCGGAAGGAACAGCTCTGCGCTTTTCTCACGTGCCTCACCTCTTTCGAAAGCTCCATAACCTGCAGTTATGGCGTTTGTCGAATAACCTGTTTTTGTGAACAGGCGAAGAAAGTGATTAGTACTGAAGCTTGACACTGTCAGGGAGGAGACGACTGTCTTCATGTGGTTTATTAAACAAAAACTTTTTTACAAATAAAGAAATTTTTAATGCTAGACCTCAATTTTCGTATCATAATTAAAATAAGATAACTGGTTTCGGTTACTATCTGCACCATCTCTAGATCTGTAACACAAGGAGGAAACGCAGCCTAAGAAAATCATGTACAGTCGAGTAATGTACAAAAACACTGTACTAAAGCCGACCAAAAAATATAATTAGGAGCCGGTTCTAAAAGTAAAAGTGAACATTTGACAAATCCATTTAACAGAGTAGTAAGAACTATGTTAAGGCTTGTAAGATAACATACTTTTCAAAATGTGAAAAGCCGTGCATATGCATTGGGAAGCATCTTTAGCTGTAGTCATGCAATAACGTGGGAAATATCACAGCGAGCAAGGGCAGGTTGTGCAACTGTCGAGAGAATTTTAGACGAGAAATCTTAAAAATCTTATCTCTACATCTAAATGAATTTTAAAGTATAAAGGTAATGATTGCATAAGATCCGTATTACATCGTTAACTGGCAACATTTCGTTTGTAGGCGGAAAATTTTACGTAATTGCAATTATTTCAAGAGTAAAATCCAAAAAGATAGTGCCCAATTAATTTTAAACCTATGAAACGTTGCCAGTTAGCAACATGGGGCAGCTTCCCTGTCTTCTACTTTTCAACTTCATTCCCCTGTTATTTTTATAGTTTGAAAATTAATTGGACTTAGGCACATTCTTCTTGGATTTTATTCTTGAATTAATGCCTCTTACAAATGGCATGTTGCCAGTGAACGATTTAATACAGATCTCTGCCATATAATTTTGACTTTATGCCATTGTTTCTTTATAGTTTTAAAATTCATTTGAATGTAAAGATAAGCTTTTCAAGATTTCTTGCCTAAAATTAATTTTGCAGGTCCACAATCTGACCTTCTCACGATGATGTTTTTAATCACGTACTGTTATTGTCTTAGTATTTACGAATGCATGTTACTGCATGACTACAGCTAATGATACTTCTCGATACATATCCATTCAATTTTCATATTTTGAACGGTATGTTATCTCATAAGTGTTAACAGTTTTTGTACTTCACTGTTAAATGGATTTGTCGAATGGTCACTTTTACTTTTATTATTGGGTCCTCATTATATTCTTTCCTCAGCTTTAGTACAGTGTTTTTATATTCTACTTTATTGTACATAATTTTCTTAGGCCACGTTTCCTCCTTGTGTTACATATCTGAAGATGGTTGCAGGCGGCAACCGGACTAGTTATCGTTCTTTAATTGTGGTAAGAAAACTGCGTTCTAAACTTTAATTGTTTTTACTTTATAAAATAATTTTTACTTAATAAAGTAATTAGTATCGAAATTCACCTTATAGAAGGCACTAAAGATAGACTTTTCTGTTACTTATACATATTTCTTCGTATTCTATTTATAGCTGGTTATTAATTTATTTCGCTGTCTAAAAAATTTGCATGGGTCAACAATTTTTGAAATTAGACCTACGCTTAAAATAAGTCATTATCAATACAAGAATTTTTTTTTTGTATTTGTAATATGAATTAGTAACATAAGCCCGTTATGTTTCCTTCATCTAAGTGCTGAACAGTCGCGCGTCTGTTGCGAAAATTAGGCGTAGGAAACTTTTTACAAATAAGGGAATTCCAAATTTAAGTTCTTGTTACCTTTTATCTGTTTACACACATTATTAGTGCAGTAGGAAAGAAATTAAAATTCTGGTTGTTTTTGACCTTTATGCACATGTTGCGCTTCCTTATGCGAGATTTATGCGGTTTCTGAAAAAGCTCGTATTTTAATAAATACCGATATTCAATTGCATTCTAGAGTCTTTGAATTTTAAAATTTTTTCGAAGCTCACAATGTTAAAGATTCTGGACTGTGTGTGTGTGTGTGTGTGTGTGTGTGTGTGTGTGTGTGTGTGTGTGTGTGTAAACGTGAACAAAGGAACTGAAAATCAGCTGCATTAATAGTACGTGAGCTAACTATTTACATCTTTCAACTGGATGCATTGTCACACATGTTTAACAGTTAAACATTACAACTGTGCAATTAACCCGTTTTCAAACATGCCAATAAAGTTTGTAAATACGGAGAATCCACCACGAACTGCTACTATTATGCGGAAATAAGATAAAATCGTTCGACTCGTATTAATTAAACCATTCAGTCTCAATTGAAAACGAAAAAGAAGTTTTGTTACTATAGACGACAAACTGTGAAAGGTTTACATCATGTGAAACTGTCGGCACAAGATTCTAGTTAGTTTTTCTTAAGTCATGTTTATCTCTTGTTTTTAAAAATAGTTTTCTAGCCCCAATTTTAATGGCAAGCTTTAAAACCAGACGTTTAAAATTATATAGTGCAATAGTAATCTTTTATCACTTCCTTTGATTCCGTATTCAAATATGAATTGAAAATATGTTTCTTGTTTGTCAAAATAGCCTTCAGTGTTGTATGAACAATTCAGAAGCTGTTATCCGTTGTCAAACTTTGCAGGCAGTAATATAAATTAACAAATCACCGATTATAACTTATAATGTTCTGAAACATGTGCTGCTGAAGTTAACTGTTTCTTAAATATGATGGAATATCGACACTATTTTTCTTTGAAAGCACGGGAATCAAAAGAGCCGCAGTAGTCAAACCAAAATGAAATGATCTGCAGCCCACATCACAAATTTAAATATTACAAAACAATTTTCCGTGGAGTGTCTAAACTTCTATAAGCAGGACGTAGGTCAAATGGTTCAAATGGCTCTGAGTACTATGGGACTTAACATCTATGGTCATCAGTCCCCTAGAACTTAGAACTACTTAAACCTAACTAACCTAAGGACATCACACACATCCATGCCCGAGGCAGGATTCGAACCTGCGACCGTAGCAGTCGCGCGGCTCCGGACTGAGTGCCTAGAACCGCTAGACCACCGCGGCCGGAGTAGGTCAAATATTCTCCCCTAAACAAATATCCTAAAAAGCTCTTACATTGTGAGTGAGTGAGGTGTGTTATAATTTTGCTCGGACCGTTCGGGTACACAAAATAACGTATGAGAGAGCATAACGTTTCTCGTCCCGAAAATATCGTCCCGGAGATTTGCCACACGTTCGCTGCAACCGACTGCACACTGTTAACCTTCCTTCCACAAGGTGGAATACCAGGACACATGTCACATGACCGTGTTATATGCGACTCTTAGCTAGAAAACTGTTTTTCCCGTTATAAAACAGCTTCCGCGTCAGATCCTCCGACACCGCCTTGTGGTAGGAAGATAAGCTTTAGCTGTTACGTTGTGGACACACCTTGTGCTAGGGAATGTCACTCCTTCCCTGCTTCCGCTGTCGAGCTTATCACGTCAGCTATACGCACATTCCTTCCACGCTCTCTGTCCAAACGTACGCTTCGCCGCTTTCGGTCCCTACAGCAGTTTCTGGAAGCACACGCCTCGTTGAGTTCTACGAATTCTTCCACTGCTGCGCCGATGTGCTGCATGACTGCCAGAACTATTTCAGCTGCGTGACTGTCTGCCTGCATACCGTTCCCACTCTCCGCTAGTGTAACAGCCAGAACACGGTTCACACGCAGCCTTACTGGTACGCTTAAACCTTTCACAGTGCTTCAATTGTCATTGCAATAGACAGATAGTGATTTCGAATTTATGGAAGCGGATTACGAAGAAATTTTATTCACTTTGTTTCATGGCAGGTTGACGCTTCTAGGTATCTTGTTGCCAGACACCTGGCTGACTTATCAATAAATCATGAAGGATATTAAGAATTTCGTAAGTTTCCTTTGGACTTCATCAACAAGGACGGGCCTAGCGCGAGACAGCGGACGGCAGCTACCACCCTACCGCAACCAAAATTATCGTCTTCGCAGGCCGAACGCGCATCCTACAAAGCCACACGGAGAGAAGTTCAGTTTGAACAACGGCAGAACATGGAATGGCCATTGACTATACATACTATATACACGAAAGAAAAGCCCTAGCTGCTACTAGCGAGTTTCTACCTTTAAACTGCGACTTCTAAACTTTTGATGACGGTACCGAAGCACCATGATTGAAAACAATAGTCATCTATACAGGAAGGTTAGAAACGGTAAGATTGGATTGATTTGGGGAAGAGGTTGAGTTGTCTGGTTTGATTTGGGGGGGGGGGGGGGGGGGGGGAAGAGACCAAACAGCGAGGTAATTAGCACTGCAGTTCGCCAATCGGGCCATTACACGCGCAAATTTAAATGGTCCTCAAGATACAATTAGTGTCAGATGTTCTCACAGAGTAGATGATAGCGCACGATACTGCTCAGCCGCCGGCCGCAGTGGCCATGCGGTTCTAGGCGCTTCAGTCTGGAACCGCGTGACCGCTACGGTCGCAGGTTCGAATCCTGCCTCGGGCGTGGATGTGTGTGCTGTCCTTAGGTTAGTTAGGTTTAATTAGTTCTAAGTTCTAGGGAACTGATGACCTCAGATGTTAAGTCCCATAGTGCTCAGAGCCATTTGAACTGCTCAGCCTTTGACGTGTGTTCGATCCTTACTAAAGTCCGACGTCCAATTTTTGTATCGCTCTCTTGTTCGGTTTTGGGAAACCAAACGAAGAACACGTTTGGCGACACCGTCTCTGACGGGCCGGGCCACTTGAATTTGCTCGCGCAACGGCCTAATTGGCTAATTCAAATGCTGACACGGAAGCGGTGCAACGTATCGAATTTTTTTCTTAAGAATTATTTGTCAGCACAGTCTGCCATGCAACAACCTTACAAGCTTTTCAGACTGTTTTTGGCTGCCCTGTAGCGCTGCAGCAACAATGAGGCGTTGCCCTACAGTTGTACACCAAATCGAGTTACGTGACTGGTTGTGGCAGTAGCTTCATCAAGCCAACTTGAACTGTCAGCGCTCCTCTTTCTCCGCACTGGACAAAGCAGTAAGTACACTCAGAGCCATTTCTCGTGGAATCTCGAAACTGTTTCTCGGTTCACCGCTAGTCTCCTTGCATCTGAAAATGCTAGATGGCAATGGGTTCTAAAAATTCGTATTGCCACTGTAATGGGAGACTGGGGCAAGTTGAGGAGTGAGGCAAGATAACTGATCGCTTAGGTGAAGTTGATACGTCCTAGATAGCGCCACGAAATGGATATTCTTAACGCTATACACTGTTTGACACTGAAACCTCGCACTCTGAAGCCGCTGTCATCAGTTCATTGTATATTATATAGTTGTGGTACATATTACCCGACGTTATAACTTTCATGACATTAAGAATAAGCTTTTGTGAAATAACGTAATATATGTCTACCTTAGACAATATTTGCTTCGCAGCCTGTATTTATTCATATCTTATTCTTGTCAGTCCTACTCCAGAAATCAAAGACTAACCATCTCGGGTAACCAGACTGCAGCAAGTTGACGACCGCGTTATCTATAGACCATGGACCAAAATGTTCCTCCTCCTCCGGCTGTGACACCATATGATCAGCCCACAGAAACTCCTAATGAATCTCCTGATGAAGATCAGGCAGAGCAAAGAAGAACCACGACCTTCAACAAATGGTGCTTCCGTGAAGCCAAAAGAGATCCCAAGTAGTTTTTATTATAAACCAAAATGTCAAAGGGTGCGAAGTGCAAGTCTTTTCACAATCTCCACTACGAAACAGCTATTGCTTTACATGGAAGGGCACATGTTCGAACTAGAATGTTGAAAATGATAAAGAGAAACTTCCAAAGAAAATGTAGTGCAGTTTCATTCTTGTGATGAGATCTACGTTGACCTCTACCGGAAGACTGAATAGTGTGTTATAAATACCACATTTGGTAGGATGAGAACTGCTCAAGCTTTGAAGTAGGAAACTTTATTTTCAATTTTTGTTAAAGATAAACTTTGATTTTCAAAAAATGGTTCAAATGGCACTGAGCACTATGGACTTAACATCTGAGGTCATCAGTTCCCTAGAACTAAGAACTACTTAAACTTAACTAACCTAAGGACATCACACACATCCATGCCCCAGGCAGAATTCGAACCTGCAACCGTTGCGGTCGCGTGGTTCCAGACTGAAGCGCCTAGAACCGTTCGGACACACTGGCCGGCTTTGATTTTCAGTTTTATTTATTTTCAGCTCAGTAGTCCTTTCAATATATGTGATCCAATAAGAAGTACATACAATACCAGGCAAAAAAAAGGGGAGCACCCAGAATGGGAAGAGAAAAATGAAATGAAATTTCTCAGATTGCGGGTGTGTGTGATGTTATTTGAGTGATTACGAAATCAAGTATAATTTATAAGAAACTTGGCAGTATGAGCCAAGCTCCCTGTACTACGTTACGCCTCCTATGACCTAGATGAATGCATTGATCCGATTGGGATGGGTGTCATAAAGCCGTTGCATCCTCTTCTGAGGCAAGTGGCCCACAAATGTTGTAACTGGTCCTTGACCTGCTGGTTAATGGCACTGGGACCGATTTGACAACCGAGCTGGTTTCACACATGTTCTGTTGGGAACAGATCTTGAATCTTGCGAGCTACGGGCGTTCCTCAACATCCCCTAGACAGTTCGTAGAGACATGTGTGATGCGTGGACGAACATTGTCCTATTGAGAAATTACACCACGATACTGTCGCATGACAGGTAACACATGAGGACTCAGGATGTCCGTGACGTACCGTTTTGTCGTCACAGTTCCCTCAACCACTACCAGCCGTCACCTGAAGTCATACCAGATGGCTCTCCACACCATGACGCCAAGAGTAATACCGCTGTGCCTCGTCAATACATTGGAAGAATGGGACCTCTCCCCTGCGCGTCGCCATATGCGGCGACTATGGTCATCTGGGATAGTGCAGAGTCGCGATTCATCGTTGAACACAGTACCACACCATTTATTGGCAGTTCATGTTCGCTGTATTTTGTCTCCGACCAATAGTGCGGTATGACTGGGAGTCCACTACTTATCTCGGACGGCAGGTGTAGATGTAAAGAGGTTATGATGTACTGTCAAGCTCAAAAGTATCGGAACAACCTTGATTGCGTTTCGCCTGATTTGCATGCAACTCACATAACGTAAGTGTCTTGCAGGTACTCTGGTCTCTTTCCGGCGCAGTCGTTTGACTATACAAAATGGTTGCGGCAAAAGACCACAAGAGATGACTGCTCTGTATGACTATCAACCCAGATGAAAACTAATATCACGATAAGCATGTTAGGCAACGTGGAGGGGAGACTGGTCTGAAAATACAGTCACCAATTTCCAGGCCCACACATTCCGGCTGCACCAATACTGGGAGTTCTGCGTACTATCCCATAGATGACTGTTGTGAAAGTTGAAGATATCACTCCGCGTAAAGGTGGCCTCTTCTGTGAATAGGATGGATGACATAAATCCCGGAATCGTGGTTGCCTGGTGAAGAAACCAGTGACAAAACTGCTCCCGATATGGAACGTCTGTCGCTAGTAAGCCCTGCACACGCCTTAAGTGATAAGGGTAGTAACAATTATCATGGAGAATGTTCCACATGGTCCTCTGGCTTACCCTGTACTGGCGGGCCAGCTGCCTGGTGCTGACACGTCGGTCGCCTTCCACACTGTTAATCACAAGTCTGATGTACAAACATTTCGTGTAGGTCCTTCACGAGTTCCTGCTTCGTGAAACGACTGTCTCAGACAAATGGCGAAACACTGCTGCAAACAATGAATGCTGTGGTTGTTGTCGGCGAGGATAGGTCTGCTATTACAACCTTGCTGCCCGCCTTCCGTTGCCATTTGCCTTTCCGTAAGTAAACACCATGTTGGAAAGCGTGGAACCATTATGTACAGCGCTTTATCACATCCACTACTAGGTGAGTCAGCAAGAGAAGTGAATCTGACACATTACCAATTACTATGGAAGGAGAGGTCGCTAGGACATGACGTATGAGGAATAGTACCATCCTCTAGGAGGAAACCATGCATATTGTAACTGTGGCTGCGTGGTACAGCGCATATGAGACCGCAGCCTCTGTGACAAAGTATGACTGAATAAATGGTCTCTAGCATGGAAACGGTGCATTTCCGGACGCAAATTCATTAGACCTATTTTGTTCCGTATTCTCTGCTCGATCAATCCCTAGATTTTGTACAGAGTGGAAAAAATCACCCTGTATATGGGCGTGTTTTAGGTACCAAATTCTTTACTATATAATGTATAATATATTCATACATAACTTTTGAGAATCTTTTGTAACGACGATTCCCTATTACTAAATTAATATAAATTTATGTATTACATATATCTAAAATGGGTAAATAAAACCACACATGTATACCAATGGAACGTTGTGTCAAAATTTCGAAGCTATCGGTCAAAAACTTTCGGAAATTTGTGATTAGGTACATCTACATTTTGTAAATCAGTACAAACGTAGATGTTCGTTTCTTCAAAATCTCAAAGTTCCAAAAGTTCTTCGTGGATTGCATTTAAATTTGACACAGCGTTGCAATCGAATTCTCAAGTGTTTTATGTACCTATTGAATCACCATCTGGTTTATATGTAGTATATATCTAATAAAAGGGGAAAGGTTATAAAAATGTAATTGTTGGTTTCTGCAGAGACGTTACTCTCCGAAAGTTATTGACCGACTGCTTTTAGATATTGACACAACGTTGAATTCTAATACAGGCGTGTTTTTAGAAACCTAGTTCAATAAATACAACTTACCTATTTGCTAACAACGTTTCACTGTTGTGTATTTTATATCCATCTTTATAAATTAAAAAAGTATATGGTCTATGTGTGTCTAAAAGCCTATTAAGTGTAAAAATATGAAGTAAATCGGAATATATATGTAATATGAAGTAAATCTGAAAATATACTTCATATTTTACCCCTAATATATATATTCCGATTTACTTCATATTTTTACACCTAATAAACGATTAGACACATATAGACCATATACTTTTTGATTTATAAAGATGTATATAAAATACACAGTAGTGGAATGTTGTTAGCAAACAGTTAAGTAGTATTTATTGCTAACTGGTTCATGATTAGAATACTACTCTAGAATAATATTAAACAAGGCTCAAGGTCAAAGGGGGGAAGAGGAGAAGGACAGAGGTGTGGTAGGAAGTGGATATAGAAAACGGGAGGGAGAAGATGGACAGAGAGAGCGTGAGGAGGTGATGGACAGACAGAAGCGGAAAGCGGAGAAGATGGATAAAGAAAGGAGGAGGCGGAGATGGACAGAGAAAGGGGAGTGAGAAGGAGATTAATCCAGTTCCCATACATATTAGAAATGTGTGATTTCTCTTTTCTTTCTTTTCCATTTAAGTAGACTGAGCCACAGCAAAGTTTTTCCAGGTACGGCTAGTCATATATGTAATCAAAATTATTATCCATGTTACTGTCTGTTTTTTAGTCCTCTCTTCCTCAGTCGCAGTTTTGCGCGTAATATGGCAGTTCACTGTCTTTATGACTGCATAAAGTGTCATTTGCACCAAACTCGTCATGCTTTATTTAAAGCATCATCACGGGTCACTACAATATTGTAGTTTTGTTTATGAGTCGGTTTTACTAGATCACAGTGGTTCTCATGTTTAAAATTACTTTTATTTTTTGGCTTCTACATTATTTCCATTTCAAAAACTGAGTTTGATGTAACTGTCTAACTCGACATCGTCAACTCGCCCCAGTCTCCCCTGCATTAAATTCGCGTTTCTTTCTCGTGTTGCCAGCAAATATCTAATACACTAATAATGTGATTATAGAAATATCGTGTACAAATCTCATAAAACTCTACGCTTTCAGTTCATTACGTTGTAGATAGTAGGTACCTATCATAAAGAGGTAGCATTAGTACGCTTGGTGATGCACAAACAAAGTTTTCAATACTTCTGAGTATTTCTTTCTAAGATATTGTTTCATATCCCTGGTCTCTTGCCCCTTCTCCCCTATCACAGATCTTGGGTATGCTGTAGTTCACAGATATTCACCTAGTAAGCTCATACAGGGATAAAAACTCAGGACTCGTTTAATGAAAGAGTGGGATTCAAAGCCTCACTCATTAATCCTGGATTACGTACACAAGTGGGTTCTCTAGACTAAAGAACTTTCCTTTTATTGGACAGCGATCGATTTCTTCCCCCTTTTTTACCACAATATGGTCACGAGCCCAAGAGAGGCGCTGCAGGCGATGTCGTGCCGATAAAAAAAACACTCGCGTCGGTCGTCAGCTGCCATAGCCCGTTAACGCCAAATTACGCCGCACTGTCCTAACGGATACATTCGTCGTACGTCTCACATTGATTTCGGCGGTAATTTCACGCAGTGTTGCTTGTCTCTTAGCTCTGACAATTGTACTCAAACGCCGCTGCTCTCGGTCGTTAAGTGAAGGCCGTCGGCCATTACGTTGTCTGTGGCGAGAGGTAATGCCCCAAATGGGGTATTCTCGGCACGTTCTTGAAAATGTGCATCTCGAAATACTGAATTCCCTAATGATTTCCGAAATGGAATGTGTCATGCGTCCATCTCCAACCACCATTCCATGTTGGAAGTTTGTTAATTCCCGTCGTTTAGCCATAATCACTTCTGAAACCTTTCTACGTTAATCATCTGCGTACAAATGTGAGCTCCGCCAGTGCACTTCCCTTTCACACCTTGCGTACGCGATACTACCAACGTCTGTATATGTGCATATCGGTATCACATGACTATTGTCGCCTCAGTGTATGTGCCCCATCTGATCAAACGTATCTCGACAGACCTGTGTGATGACGAATTGGCCACTAGATGTCACGAGAGGTTGACCCGCCAGTATAAACAGAGTAGGGGAGTAATTTGTTGTCAGTAGAGGAGCCGCAACAGCAGAATGGTTTGATTAGGACAGCTCTGTGATTTCGAACGTGGACTAGCCATTGGACGCCACCTGAGTAATAGACCCATTACGGACATTTCAGCCCTTCAACTAATGGTGAAGTGATTGTGCAGTGGAAGCGCGGAGGAACAACTACAACTAAACGATGACCAGGCAGACCTCATGTACAGACAGACAGCAATGCGGAGGGCGGTTATAAAAAAATGAAAAAACACAGAAAGTCAGCGTAAAAAATCACTTTTGAGTTGCAAAGTGCTACCATCAGTCCATATAACACAATGACTGTGCGTAGGTAGTTAAAAAGAATGATGTACAATGGTCGGGTACCTCCTCATAATTCACACACTTCTGTAGACAATGGTAAGCGACGCTTAATGTGGTGTAGAGAGCGATAAGACTTGACAGTGGATAAGTGGAAATGAGTGGTTTGGAGTGACGAATCACGCTATATCCTGTGGCAGTTTGCTCGAAGGCTTTGTAATTGACAAATGCTTAGAGAATGCTACCTGCCATTATGTGTAGTGACAACAGTGAAGTACAGAAGAGGTGGTGTCACCGTATGGGAGTGTTTCTCGTGGTTAGCCTGTGGTCCTCTTATTGCGTTTAAGAAACTGCTAGATGGAGAAGGATACGAACATGGTTTGCAGTACAGTGTACTGCGTACGGTAGAGGAACTGTTCCGAGACGATGACTGTATCAACATGACTACTTTTTGTGGACAATGACAGTCCTGAAATGGACTAGCCTGCTCGGAGTCCCGATCTGAACCCAATGTAACACCACTGGGATGAGTCAGAACGCCGACTTCGCATCCGTCCCCAGTTTCCAACATCACATTCTTCTATGGTTTCGGCTCATGAGGACGCATGGTCTGCCATTCCTCCACAGATATTCAGACACAACATTGAAAGTATCCCCAGCGGTGTTCAAGCAGTCATAAAGGCGAAAAATGGACACACCAGAGATTAACATCAAGTAAGAGATGTCCGCCTACCTTTGATCAGATAATGTAACTGTTAGTGTGCAAGATAGTCATGTCTTGTAATATGTCTTGCACGGAGATCGCAATTTACTCCTAGTCACAGACAGAGAAAGTGCAGGGGTGGCGCCATGCAGTACAGTATCATTGCAGGTGCTTTCTGGAGCGCAATTATCGCTGCTGGTTTGACCCAAGATGTGGCGCCGCCACGTCCATAAGAGATAATTGTAGATTAGAGGCTGTCAAAGGAACATGAATTAGCAGAACACAGTGTTTTACGAACCAGATTGGTGGTCGTGCATATAATAAATTTTGGAGAACAGGGGAGAGGTCCTCCCGGTGTGGATCACTGTGCTGCTATGCCTGATGTGAGGTACTTCAATTACTGCTTGGGGCTCGCTCTAAGACTGTGCTTTTGATTGCAGTGATATCAGTCAGGCGCCTGCCCCAGTTCGTCAGTAGTCAGGCACAGTGCGGCTGACTCCTTCGTGCGAGTTCCATGACACCCAGCAAATTATGAGTGCAGTGCCACGAGTCATCATCGCCAGCAGACTCCATTCATTGCTTGGTAAATGAAATGCACTACAACCCCTGCCGTTAATAACTAAAATTCAGTTTTATTTCCAGTTCATTCTATATTTGTTCATCTCGCACTACAACGACAGTTCTGCACCTACATCTGTACATACATACATAATCCGCAAGCCATCACACAGTGCATGGCGGAGGATGCCTTTGTACAACTGCTTGCCTCTTCTTTTCCTGTTCCACTTGCAAATGAAGGGAAGGAAAAGCGACTGTCTGTACACCTCAATATGATCCCTAATTTCTCGTATCTTGTCTTCGCGGTGCTTATGCGAGAGTTACATTTGTGGCTGTACAATCGCTCTGTATTCAGCCGCAAATGCCGTTTCTCTAAACTTTGTCAACACTCTTTAATGAAAAGAACGGCTTTTTCCCTATAGCGATTCCTGTCTGAGCTCACGGAGCATCTCCGTAATACTTGCGAGTTAATCGAACTTACCGGTAGCAAACGTAGCGGCCTGCGTCTGAATTGCTCCGATGTCTTCCTTCGATCCGTCCAGGTACGAATCCCAAACAGTCGAGCAGTACTCAAGAATACGTCTCACCAGCGTCGTATGTGCGGTCTCCTTCACAGATGAACCACAATTTCCTAAAACTCTCCCAACAAACAGAAGTCGACAATTCGCCTCCTGTCACAGTCTTCACATGCTCGTTCCACTTCATATCTCTTTGCAACGTTACGCCGAGACATTTACACGACGAGAATGTTCCAAGCAGGACACCACGAAATGCTGTAGCCGAACGTTATGGGGTTGTTATTCCTACTCATCCGCATTAACTTACTCGTACATTTTTCTACATTTAGAGCTCACTGCCATTCATCACAACAACTAGAAATTTTTTCTAAGTCATCTTGTATCCTTCTGCAGTCACTCAACTTTGACACCTTACCGTACACCACAGCATCATCAGCTAACAACCGCAGATTGCAATTAGAATTATATTAATACCGACAGCTGATCACGGGCGTTGATATAAATCAACGGGGACAGGTGAAAATGTGTGCCCTGACCGGGACTCGAACCCGGGATCTCCTGCTTACAGGGAACACGCTCTATCCATCTGACCCACCGAGGGCACAAACGATAGTGCGACTGCAGGGACTATCTCGCGCACGCCTCCCGCGAGACTCACATTCTGACCTTGTATATCCACACACTACGTCCGTAGTGTCCCACCCCAAAACACTCATTACTCGTGGAAGACATTCTTTCCAAGTCCCGTAAGAGTTCGGGGAATATGTGTGCATCCGCACAAAAGAAGGTCATGGCCGGTATTGGCAGAACTATATATTTATATGGATATGGTGTCTGTTCTTTCGGTTGTTTCTCTACGTCTGTGAAAAATCTATGTGCCAAGCATACAACAACCACCGCTATACCTTACCAAAAGAGAATTACTGGCAGAGAAACCGAGAAAATTCTGGTCCAATGTAAAATCGCTAAGCGGTCCTAAGACTTCCATCCAGTCCCTTGTTGACCAGTATGGTGTGGCAGTTCGTCTTCCTAGAATTGGTCTTATGTGTTTGTTCCATTTCAAGTCGCTTTGCAACGTTACCCCTAGATATCTAATCTACGACTGCGTCAAGCAGCAAACCCTCAGCACAGCTTTCGAGCATTACAGGATTGTTTTTCTTACTCATCTGTATTAGGTGATATCCTTCTACATTTAGACCAAGCTGCCATTCACACAAAATAGAAGATTTGTCTAAGTCATCTGATATCCTCCTAGAGTCACTCAATGACGAGACTTTTTCGCACACTACATGTCTTCGGTAAATACTCGCAGATTGTTGATCACCCTCTCTGTCATATCGTTTATGTTGATCACATACAACATCTACTTCAAGGAGGTAATATATTTTCCGGTGGAAAGTGGCATTTCAGTAGAGTTTAAAGTTTGAAGATACAGGGTGACAACTCTTGAACTATATGAAAAAAAACGTAAATTAGTTACAAACTACGGCGTGCACACATTTTATTCAACATGTAAACGTCACTAAAGGTATTAAGATTTAGGTTATGAAATGTTCTATATGCCTACCATTATTGGCGATGATGTGGCGCAGACGAATAGCGAAATTCTGTATAACCCGCTGAAGTGTCGCAGCACCGCCGCTGTCGATGAGCTCCTGAATGACTGTTCTCAGCTCAGCAATAGCTTTAGTGTTCTTGCTGTACACCTTATCTTCAATATAGCCCCACAAAAAGGAGTCACGTGTGTTCAGATCCGGAGACTATAGCGGCCAATCGAGGCTCATGCCAGTGGCCTCTGGGTACCCCAGACTCAGAATACGGTCCCTAAAGTGCTCCTCCGGGCCATCAAACACTCTCCTGCTTCGATAGGGCCCAGCTCCGTCTTGCATGAAGCACATTTTGTCGAAATCGTCGTCTCTCTGGATAATAGGTATGAAATCATCTTCCAAAACCTTCACGTGCCATTTGGTACTCACCGTGCCATCAACGAATATGGCACCGATTATTCCTTGACTGGACATTGCACGTCACACAGTCGACCGTTGAAGGTGAAGCGATTTCTCGATTGCGAAATGGGGATTCTTAGTTCCACAACTGCGCCAATTTTGCTTATTGACAAACCAATCCAAATTAAAGTGGGTTTCCTCGCTAAACCAAACCATGCATGTGCAAACTACAATGCAGAGCCAAAGAAACTGGTACACCTGCCTAATATAGTGTAGGGCCTCCGCGAACCCACAGAAGTGCCGCAACATGACGTGGCATGGACTCGACTAATGTCTGAAGTAGTGCTGGAGGAAACT
Source organism: Schistocerca serialis cubense (assembly GCF_023864345.2). NCBI lineage: Eukaryota > Metazoa > Arthropoda > Insecta > Orthoptera > Acrididae > Schistocerca > Schistocerca serialis. The sequence goes on from NC_064640.1 coordinate 605,216,913, forward strand.
GACACCATGAATTCTGCAAGGCTGTTCATAAATCCGTAAGAGTACGAGGGGGTGGATATCTCTTCTGAACAGCACGGTGCAAGACATCCAAGATATGCTGAATAATATTCATGTTTGGGGAGTTTGATGGCCAGCGGAAGTGCTTAAACTTGTAAGAGTGTTCCTGGAGCCACTCTGTGGCAATTCTGGACGTGTGGGGTGTTACATGGTCTTGCTGGAATTGCCCATGTCTGTCGGAATGGACAATGGACATGAATGGATGCAGGTGATCACACAGGATGCTTACGTACGTGTCACCTGTCACAGTCTTATCTAGACGTATCAGACGTCCGATGTCATTCCAACTGCACACGCCCCACACGATTACAGAGCCTTCACCAGCTTGAATAGTACCTTGCTGATACGCACGGTCCATGGATTCATGTGGTTGTCTCCATACACGTATAAGTCCATCCGATCGATTCAATTTGAAACGAGGCTCGTCCGACCAGGCAAGATGTTTCCAGTGATCAACAGTCCAATGTCGGTGCTGACGGGTCCAGGCGAGGCGTAAAGCTTAGTGTCGAGCAGTCATCAAGGGTACACGAGTGGGCCTTCGGCTCCGAAAGCCCATATCAATGATGTTTCGTTGAATGGATAGCACGCTGACACTTGTTGATGACCCAGCATTGATGTCTGCAGCAATTTCCGGAACGGTTGCGCTTCCGTCAAGTTGAATGATTATCTACAGTCGTCGTTGGTCCCTTTCTTGGAGGGTATTTTTCTGGCTGCAGCGATGTAGGAGATTTGATGTTTTACCGGATTCATGATATTCACGGCACACTCGTGAAATAGCCGTACGGAAAATCCCCACTTCGTCGCTACCTCGGAATGCTGTGTCGCCAACCGCGCAGAGTGGCCGCGCGGTTAGCGGCGCCATGTCACGAATCGCACGCCCTCTCCCGTCGGAGGTTCCAGTTCTCCCTCGGGCTTGGGTGTGTCTGTTGTCCTTAGCATAAGTTACTTTAAGTAGAGTGTAAATCTAGGGATCGATGACCTCAGCAGTTTGGTCCCTTGGGAATTTACACGCATTTTGCTGTGTCCCATCGCCCGTGCGCTGGCTATAACACCACGTTCAAACTCATTTAAATCTTGATAACCTGCCATTGTAGCAGCAGTAACCTACCTAAAAACTGCGCTAGGCACTGCAGCGCCGTATTCTCCCTGTTTACATGTCTCTGTATTTGTATACGCATGCCTATACCAGTTTCTTCGGCACTTCAGTGTAATTTCCTTCATGCGCTGCGGTCAACCGTGCAGTTTGAACACCCTAACGCAAACCGTTCAGAAGTTATGACAATTTTATTTCATATAGTTCAATAACTGACACCCTGTACCTTGTATTAGAACAATGTGATGAAAACCCACATTTTCGCTTGTGCTGTTAAATTCTTCCGTAATCAGCCATTTTATTTGGAATTAGGCTGTTCGAAAGTACATGAAGGCTGTCAGGTAGCAGTTACAGTATTTCTTCTGTCAATGCCCACATAAACTACAGCTGGATGAGTTATATGAATCTGAAAGAGAATTTCGCGGATTTCTCAGCTATTTCCTCAGCTGAAAACTGTCTTCATAGTCTGGAGTTCGTTTTTCCTGCTGGCATAGCTGTAATATCTCTCAGCGGTTATATGACATGATAAGTAGATGAATGCTTACTTTCACTTTTCTGTAGGGTGATTAATTTAAGTAACGACACCACATATCCAGAATGAGATTTTCACTCTGCAGCGGAGTGTGCGCTGATATGAAACTTCCTGGCAGATTAAAACTGTGTGCCGAGTCTCGGTCCGGCACACAGTTTTAATCTGCCAGGAAGTTTCAACACCACATACATTTCTTCGTTGGTTTGAGATACTGCAACGTAGTTTTCAGCAAATGATAATAGGGTAAGAAACGAATATCTTTCTACATCTGCATGGATACCCTACAAATTACACGTAAGTGCCTGGTAATGGGTTCATCGAACCGCCTTCACAATCATTCTTCATTATTCCACTCTCGAACTGGGCGTGGAAAAAACGAACACCTATATCTTTCCATGCGAGCTCTGATTTCCCTTATTTTATTATGATGATCGTTTCTTCCTATGTAGGGTGGCGTCAACAAAATATTTTCGCATTCGAAGGAGACAGTTGAAGACCGAAATTTCGTGAGGAGGTTCTGCCGTAACGATAAACGCTTTTGTTTCAATGACGTCCACCCCAAATCCCGTATCATGTTCGTGACACTCTCACCCCTAATTCTCGATAATACAAAATGTGCTGCCCTTCTTTGAGCTTTCTCGATTTACTGCATTAATCCTACCTGGTAAGCATCTCACACCGCGGAGCAATACTCCAAAAGAGGACGGACAAGCATAGTGTAGGCAGTCTATTTGGAAGATCTGTTGCATCTCCTAACTGTTCCGCCAGTAAAACACAGTTTCTGGTTCGCCTTCCCCATAACATTTTCTACGTGTCCTTTCCAATTTAAGTTGTTCGTAACTGTAACTCATAAGTATTTAGTTGAATTTACGGCTTTTAGATGCGACTGGTTTAGTGTTTCTTTAAATTCAAGCCACATCTGATCTACATTTACGTTGTTAAATTGGATGGAGTGAAGGTTGTTTCTCAAGAAGGTGTCAAGCTAAGTTTATCACCTTTTTGAACAGACATATAATTCATTTATTCTTGGAGGATTTGGGAGTTACGGAATTCAGCCTCGCTACTACAACCCTTTGTTCACTATTCCCTACATCTGCTTTGATGCTCATTATTAGCTCAGGATTATTTGTTACTAGAACTTCAAGTGTATTTCCACAACCGTTTACTGTTAAAGTGAGTTCATGAATTAATTGCTAGAAATAATTTTCAGAGAATATGTTTAGCACAATTTCGGATTATGTTTTATACGTACCTCTGCTCTAAACATGTATTTTCACCAGCATATCGAAGGTAAATTGAAATCACCACTAACTATAACAGTAACCACCAACTATAACAGTAAGAATCGTGTTTGAAATTAGACTCAAGTTTTCTTTGAACCTTTCAGCAATTGTGTCATCTGACTTGGGACGTCAGTGAAAGGATCCAATTATTATATTATTCCGGTTGCCAAGAATGACCTCTATCACACTAAGTCACAGGAACCAGCTACTTCAATTTAGCTACAAGTTAAATTACTCGTAACAGCAACAAACACGTCACCGCCAACTGTGTTCAGCCTATCCTTTCTGATCAACGTTAGGTCCTTCGCAAAAATTTCGGCTGAACTTATCTCTGGCTTTAGCCAGCCTTCAATGCCTATAATGATTTGATCCTCGGTGTTGTCTATTAGCGCTTGGAGCTCTGGTACAATCCCAACACAGCTACGAAAATTTATAGCTATTATACCAATGATTTCTGGATCTACGTTATTCCTGTGTTCGACCTGCACCATTTGGGACTGGAGCCCTTTTTGTGTTTCCCCGAGACTCTGAGACCTAAAAATCCGCCCAGTACAGGCCACACAGCCTCCTGGGTGTAATGGACTCCTGACCTACTTAGCGGAATCCGAAGCCCCACCACCCTATGGCACAGGTCGAGGAATCTGCAGCCTATACGGTCGCAGAACTGTCTGAGCCTCTGACTCAGACCCTCCACCCAGCTCTGTACCAGAGTTCCGCAATCTGTCCTGTCGACTGTGCTGCAAATAATAAGCTCTGCTTTCATCTCGCAAGCAAGACTGGAAGCCTTTACTACTTCTGACAGCCGCTCGAAACCAGAGAGATTCTCTTCCGATCCAAAGCGGCACTCATAATTGGTGCATGAGCCACCAGCTACATCTGGCTGCACCCTGTGCTCTTTGTGGCATCGGGAAGGACCCATTCCACATCTGGAATCACTCCCTCCAATATGCACACGGAGTGCCACTGGCTTTTTTCCCCTCCTTGGCAATTATGTCCATGACGGGCCCCATAACGTGCCTAATATTGGAGCTCTCAATTACTAGTAATCACATCCTCTGTGACTGCCAAGATTTTGCAGGCTGAGAGGTTTCCTCTGAAATAGTACAAGTGACTGCAACTGGCCGAGGGACAGTGTCAGCCATAAATAGCACCCGGGACCTGTTTGTCAGACTAACCGGGTAGGCCTTACGTTCGGCCCCGTGGGGAGTCTTTCGCCACCTGCCACGCCCCGAGGCGATCTCTCACTCGGCCACTGGTGAGGGGTCAAACCGATCGTAGTAGAGTCTTCATTTACAGAGATGTTGAAGTCAGTATAGTCTTTAATTAAAACGCGATACTTTTTAACCGTATTCGATACCTTCTTAAAAAAAACGGAAACTTTGCCTCATATGAGGTCGAAGCCCACTGGCAAAGCCCACTTGCAAACCTGTTACGCTGTGACTGCACTGAAATGTAGCTGAAATCACGCTGTGCGGGAGGGGTTGGGCCTTTCAATTTAGAATGTAACTTCTTCTATGTTTGTTTTTGATAAACGAGATTCCAGTACTCATCGTACAACAAAATACTCGTTCCCTAGTGTATCAATATACCTAGAATAATTTTTGGTATCTTGATCCAGTCAGGAGATATTATGTCTCTTATGACTTAGGTGACACGAGTTGTATGCATGTTTTCCTGTCAGTGCAGCCTAATGCATCTCCTCACATTCTATCAAGCACAAGTTCCAACTTCAGCGAATTTCACTATCATCACACACCACACCCTTAGGTAAACACCGTTACTCAGGCATACGTCAATTCCACATACACTATGTGATCAAAAGTATCCGGACACCTGGCTGAAAATGACTGACAAGTTCGTGGCACCTTCCATCGGTAATGCTGGAATTTATTATGCTGTTGGCCATCCTTAGCCTTGATGACAGCTTCCACTCTCGCTGGCATACTTTCAATCAGTTGTTGGAAGCTTTCTTTGGAAATGGCAGCCCATTCTTCACGGAGTGCTGCCCTGAGGGGAGGTATCGATGTCGGCCGGTGAGGCCTGGCACGGAGTCGGCGTTCCAAAACATTCCAAAGGTGTTCTGTACGATTCAGGTCAGAATTCTGTGCAGGCCAGTCCATTACAGGGATGTTATTGTCGTGTAACCACACCGCCACAGGCCGTGCATTACGAACAGGTGCTCGATCTTGTTGAAAGATGCAATCGCCATCCCCGAATTGGTCTTCAATAGTGGGAAGCAAGAAGGTGCTCAAAACATCAATGTAGGCCTGTGCTGTGATACTGCCACGCAAAACAACAAGGGGTGCAAGCCCCCTCCACTAGACACACGACCACACCATAACACCACCGCCTCCGAATTTTACTATTGGCACTACACATGCTGGCAGATGACGTTCACCGAGCATTCTCCATACTCACACCCTGCCTTCAGATCGCTACATTGCATACCGTGATTCTTCACTCCACACAACGTTTTTCCACGGTTCAATCGTCCAATGTTTACGCTCCTTACACCAAGCGAGACGTCGTATGGCATTAACCGGCGTGATGTGCGGCTTATAAGCAGCCGCTCGACCATGAAATCCATTTTCTCACCTCCCACCTAACTGTCATAGTACTTGCAGTGGATCCCGATGCAGTTTGGAATTCCTGTGTAATGGTCTGGATAGATGTCTGCCTATTACACATTACGACCCTCTTCAACTATCAGCGGTCTCTGTCAGTCAACAGACGAGGTCGGCCTGTACGCTTTTGTGCTGTACGTGTCCCGTCAGGTTTCCACTTCACTTTCACATCGGAAACAGTGGACCTAAGGATGTTTAGGAGTGTGGAAATCTCACGTACAGACGTATGACAAGTGACACACAATCATCTGACCACGGTCGAAGTCCGTGAGTTTCGCGGAGCGCCCCATTCTGCTCTCTCACGATGTCTAATGACTACTGAGGTCGCTGATATGGAGTACCTGGCAGTAGGTGACATCACAATGCACCTAATATGAAAAACGTATGGTTTTGGGTGTGTCCGTTATCGACTAGTGAGACCGTAATCGACCTATGGTAGGCACTACTTCAGAGAAAGCAGGATTTATCATTACATTATTACAGAGAGGATCAGACCCCTTGGTTATCTGTGCTAAATTCTTGCTAAGCAAGTCTATAGAGAAAATATAATTATGTTTTACGAACCTGTTATACAGGGTGGTCAGAAACAGTCTGAAAAGCTTGTAAGAGTGTTGCAGGGTCTAAGTTGTGCTGTGAAATAACTGTTAAGAAAAAAATTGCACCATTTCCAAGTGAATTAGCATTGAACGTAGCCGGCCGTTGCGTCCTCCCGATACAATTAGTGTCAGTTGTTGCCATAGCACAGATAATAGCGCTCGAGACTGCTCAGCCTCTGCCTCAGTTTCGATTCCCAAATTTTTGTATCGCTCTCTTGTTCGGTTTTAGGAAAGCAAAGGAATAACACGTTTGGTGACATCGTCTCTGGCGATCCGCTTCAATTTGCTAACGCAACGGTCTGATTGGAAAACTTAGAAGCTAGTCGTGTGGTAGCGTTCTCGCTTCCCGCGCCCGGGTTCGATTCCCGGCGGGGTCAGGGATTTTCTCTGCCTCGTGATGAGTGGGTGTTGTGTGATGTTCTTAGGTTAATTATGTTTAAGTAGTTCTAAGTTCTAGGGGACTGATGACCATAGATGTTAAGTCCCATAGTGCTCAGAGCCATTTGAACTTAGAAGCTAGTTTAGTGGGAAGTGGCGCTACGTATCGAATTTTTTTTCTTGACAATTATTTCTCAGCGCAAACTACCCTTACATGCTTTTCAGACTTTTTACGACCACCCTGTATATGTGCGCTGTTGCGATTGTCTTCAGTCAGAAGACTGGTTTGATGTTCCTCTCCATGCCAGGTTATCCTGCGCAAGTCTCTTCATCTGCAACACACATCCATTTGAAAATGCTTACTGTAATCAAGCTTAGGTCTCTGTCTGCAGTTTTACTCCACTCCCCCAAACTTTCCTCCATTATAAAATTAATTATTTCTTGACGCCTCGGGATTGTCTAATCAAACGATCTCTTCTTATTGTAAGACTGTGACGTTAATTTCTGTTTCCCCCAATTCGATACAGTACTTCTGCATCTTCAGCACTCTTCTGTAGCGCCACATTTCAAAAGCATCTAATCTCGTCTTGTCTGCTCTATTTATTGCCCACGTTTCACTTCTGTAGAAGGCTATACTACAGACAACTATTTTCAAAATAGAATTCTCAACATTTTTTTCATATAAACTTTTCTTCATATTGGCAGTCTACATTTTATAACCTCTCTACGTTACCCATCATCAGTTATTTTTCCCTCCAAATAGCAAAAATCATCTAATACTTTTAGTGTTTCATTTCCTAATAGAATTCCCTTAGCATCGCCTGATCTAATTCGACTTCTTCCCATTACCATTGTACTTTTATTGGTGTTCATCATATAAAAGCTTTTCAAGACACTATTCGTTCCGATAAATTGATATTCCTACTCCACTGTCGTCTGTGGCATAGTTATAAACTCATTGGCGAACTGTACAGTTTTTAATTTTTCTCCCTGAAATTTTATTCCTTTTCTTAATTTCTCTTTGGTTTCCCTCACTGCTTGCTCCATTACAAATTGAATAACTTGGGGTGTAGGATGCAACCCCGTCTCACTCCTTAACTACTGCCTCCCTTTCATGTACTTCAATTCTTATAACTGCAGTTTGGTTCCGTACAAGTTGTAGATAACGTTCGCCCCCTGTAGTTTACCCCTACTACCTTCAAAATTTGAAATAGTGTACTCCAGTAGATATTTTCATAAGCTTTCTCTCTTCTAATATAAGCCGTAGAATTAGTAGTGCCCCGTAAGTAGCTGAATTCTTCCAGAACGCAAACTCATCTTTCCCGAGGTGGATTTCCACCAGTTTATCCCTTCTTCCGTAAATAATTCGTGTCAGTATTTTGCAACCATAACTTATTAAACTGATGGTTCACTAATAATACACCTGTCAGCACCTGGCTTCTTTTTAATTGTAATTATTACATATTTTCTGATGGCCGATGGTATAACGCCCGTCTCATATAGACTATCTAATAGTTTGCCACGGTATATTCTCCCATCAACAAATCTGAGAGTCTATCATCTACTCCAAGTGCCTTAATTTCATCTGGGTCTTTCAATGCTCTGCCAGATTCATTCTCCAGTGATGTATCTCCACTCATCTCCATCTACTTCCTCTTTCCTAGATTATTTAATCAAAATGCAGTTAAGTTTGATAACATAGGATGGAAGTAAGCCTATGGTGGGTCCTATTTAGAGCTGACTGGTTTACATTCGTCAATATAAAAAAGGGAAGAATTTTGATTTTCACCACTGTTATCGAACGCTAGTTCACTTTGGCCCTCATACCTATAAATGAGGTGGCTAATTTCTCATAAATGCAATTTCTACAGAAATAGGTGAGTTGGGAAAAGAAGTTAAGTTATGATCAGGAACACAGATGACTGTATGCTAAGCTATAATAAATGCATTTATTTGCTTAAAGACAAAATGAAAACGTAGATCTTAACACATATTATGGTGGTAAATTGTACAAAAATCACAAACGTGAGCAAGAATTGGTGCTGGTTCGCTAACGGTACGTGCCTGTATTCCCAATTCGACTTTAGCAAACGTGCTGTTGACTCTACTGTGGGTGGAGGGCCATTTGTACTAACATAGAATTTGCCTAACTCAAAACGGTGATTAACCACACAAAGGAAAGACGTGGCTTTGTATGCAAACAGAGCGGCACTGCCTGTGGTTACTGCAGATGGCAACAAGGTAACAAGTAGTGGCAATGTAAGAATCCCCAATCTACCAGTGCTGCAACACTTTACCAAAATCGCAGGCGTATGACTTGAAGCCGACGGGTGTACGGTGAATATGTCGAAGCTGCAAGAGTCGTCAGCTGCCCAGAGCCTCCCATATGCCGTTCTCCGGAGTGGAATACCATTAATTCGCGACCACGTGGAAAATTAATTTTTGACCTGGTGTCCAAACGAGCACAATCCTCGGCTAATCCCCCTGTTGATACAGGAGAGATGAAACGACTTTACTCTTCGACCGTTCAGAAGCGAGAACTCGATTTTCTATCCTTCGCATCACAACAGGGGCGCCCATCCCGTTGCTCTCGAAAATTATCCGTGCTGGCACAGCTACAAAACCGGCACCAATCATGACCCCGAACAGACGCTCACTGCTCCCACTGCAAAAACGGAAAAACGCCCTGCGCCAACCGGAAAGCATCGCGCCAAAATCAAAAAGCGGCTTTGAACATGGCCAGACGTCACAATCCGCCCACGAATCACAGGCCTCACAAAGACCGCACATGGGGCATTTCAAGTATGGGGCCTACCAAGTAAATTTGCTGGTCTACAGGTGGCGCCACTGTGGCGGGCGTCACGCAGAGCCAAAGGCGATTTCTGAGAATTGTAACACCAAGCAGTGCGGGCGCTGCAGCCCAGCATCCTGCTGTAAAAAAAAAAAGCTTCCAGCAACACAGAGAGCGAACGGTATAGCGATTTGGCCGGCACCGAGCCGGGACAACGTGGCGGCAACTTAAAAGACGGATGCGGCTGTAAGGGCCTTCGCCGCTTTCACGTATTGTCCTCGCTTCCTTCCGGGAAAATCCTAGACTCGCCACACTCATGCGATCTCTGGCTACCCACCCTCGGCCGAATACAACCGCTGCTTACAGCGAGCGAAACTTAGTTTGGAGAAAAGAAATCTATGCCCTCGTCGATGAAATTACTAACACACACAGGTACTGTGAGCTCAATCAGCAATTCGTGCTTTGTATTCAATAACAGAAATACAATTACAACATGTAAATTGCGACCTATTTGCATACTGGATTACGATAAGAAAAAACATGAAGAGGAAAGCACGTGGTGGGCCTTCTAACGAGAGTGCGCGGGCCAGAAGGGCCTGTAATCTTTCAAGTACTCCTCTCTTGAGTCGATATCTTCAATAGCAAATAATTTGGTGCAGAGACTGAACGACTTTCTCTTCTGATATGAGTCGTACAGACCATGAGTGAGACGAAATTAAGAGGAATGTTGTTACTTGACATCGCTCCCCGACCCATGTTCTTGTATTCCCATCAGACACAGAAATTGGGATGAGCACCACCGATGATATTAGTCAGCAGCCGCGCTGGTCTTTACAGGCCGCCGAAACGTCCGTTTGAGGGAGTGAATACTGCTGGTGGCACGCCAGACAAAGGGAATTTCACCCGTCACTGTGTGCAGCTCAGCATCTCGTGACATACCAGTTCCGTGGACATGAGCGTGATTTGTCTTTGGTGTTTGATTGCATCACATTTCGAATGACTTGTTTCTGCTCATCACGACTTAAAATTCGCTTTCATCTTTGACGTCACAGAGTGACGCTGATTATTTCTGTACTTTCGTTATTACAGCCCCACTGTTCTCACTTATCTTGCGAAAGCAATTGCGGTCTGTTGCGTAAATAGCAAACTTGGCTCTCTAAGAGAAGGTTTGTCAAAATAGTGATATTCACTTCCGTGAGACTGTTAAATATTGTTATTAACGACATTACAATTCCCAGAATTTCTGATTGTAGTAATCACACCGTTTATTGACATTAGTTTTGGTACGCCATAATGACAATGACCTTTTCTTTGCTTTTCAAGTACGATCTGACGTTCAAACTAATACTACTTTTCTCGAAATGATTCCAATTTTTATTTATGGTGTGTCGTATGTCCTACATTTTGGCTACTTTTCATCACATGCGACCACACTTTGAGATATCGTTACTTTTGTAATTTTCCATGTGATCACTTTCGGAGAAGAAATACAACATGTTTACGGCACCAAGAAGTAAATATAGTCTACTATTGCCAATTCAAAATATAAAACTTATCAGGGGCGAAAATCCAACTTCTCATACAAAAACCCCTGATAAGAAAGTTTAACCGACGACAAGGGGAAATAGTCATTATATCTTAGAGAGGATAGAAACATCAGTTTCAGTGCTGTCAGCACAAAGAACCGTCAGGCTGCGTGGGTCGAAGTAATCCTGGAATTCCGAGTAAAGCATTCTTTGCGTAGTTCCAGAGTTGCTGAGGGTTGCCGAATAAAAGAGACGGTCGCAGGTGATAAGCTTACGACCACGAGGCAGCACGGCGTCTGCAGTATGAGCTTTGTGCGATAAATGAACCTCGTTCCTCCGTTTCGTGGCCGCTGTGTCAGCGGATATTCTTAACGACGACAGTTCACGTAAGAAATTGCGCAGACTAAACACAAAATCTGTGTAGCTTCAGCAGGTCTGTGCTCTCGTCGGTATTTTATCATTCTCTCACTATTATCAGTATCAGACAGCGTACTATATATTTCCCGCGCTGAAACGCAGTGTGTTTGTTTTCACTTGAGACAACTAAACATCTCGAAAAGACGCATCGTTCTAAAAAATATCTTGTACATGAAAAGCTAATATTAGTAAAGGGGACATCTGTGGCACAATTGGCCACCTCCTACCCACCGCTCCTGCGTGTGAAGGGTCAACTTTGTATTTTCACGTGGAAACCTCCCATTTTTACTGCATTTTCGTATTCTACGCCACATAATACGTACAGTGTCTGTTTTTGGAATTAAACCGACGCATTTAATTCTACATTTCATTTACGATGTAAATGTAAACGTTTGTGTTCTAACAGTAGATACTGACGTTGAAAAGTTACTTGAGTGCTGAAAATGATTTTACAGTACAAATACTGTATATTCAATAGCTGGTTTTGGTAAGCCTTTACTGTTGATAATATAAAAGTCTTCGAAAATGTCTAGTTGTGCTAAAGTAGGGTAAGTGCACAACATAGTCTGCGGAAGTTCTGTTTTTATTTGGTAATAATAATAATAACAATAACAGTACATGTTCTGAAATTTAGGCCGTGCAGTTGTAGGCGCTCCAGTCTGGAACCGCGTGACCGCTACGGTCGAAGGTTCGAATCCTGCCTCGGGCATGGATGTGTGTGATGTCCTTAGGCTAGTTAGGTTTAAGTAGTTCTAAGTTCTAGGGGACTGATGAGCACAAATGTTAAGTCCCATAGTGCTCAGAGCCATTAGAACCATTTGTTCTGAAATTTATATTTTGAAGCTCCGAAGTTGAATTAAAACTTTTTGAGTTATCAACTTTCGTGCTTTGATCTATCACAATACTTGTGGACCTTAAAAAATACGTACCATCAAAGCCAAACTTTTTTGAGTCAAAGAATATATTTTAATGGTGTATCATAAAGAACAGTGTTTTTACATGAGGCGAAAGGGTTGACAAAGAGTGAAAACGTACATTTTTACACATAATAAAGCTTGCAGTAAAGGGATAAATTACAAATCTCGTCATCTTAAGCACTACAATGATGAACAAAATAGCAGTAGTTTTACTGAATAATAAATAAATAACAAATGTACGGAAACGCACATTACTGTACATTGTAATTAAAGAATTCAGTGAATGTCACGTACCCCCTTCTTCCTCTCATACTTCCTACTTCCTACTCTGGGGCGTGCAAGAATATTCATATCACTCTTTTCTACTGAGCAAATTTCTTCTCTGGGAGGGGTCTTGAATGTGGTTTTGAATTTTATCACTGAAGAATTCCTCCAAAACTTAAAAATGGGGTCACGTGCATCAGTACTCGAGCACCTCACCCACATGGTATCTTGTTTCTATTGTGCCATACTTTCCTCCAACAGATCGTTGCAGTAGTCCTCATCAAAACCTCTGATGTCGTACTCATTATCGTCTGATTCCGATGAACTTTCCATAATTTGTCTTTTTTTTTGTTAGTGTTTCTTCTGTTTGAACCAGCAATCTTCTCGCTGGTCGTCCTATTGGTCTAATTTTTTAGTAATTTTTGAACTTTTCGACCTTGTCTCAACTTTTCAATTTTTTCCCTTTTTGTTGGGCTATAAGTTTCTTATGCATTTCATCTGAAGTTATTACCAATAATCCTTTGGCTACAATCTTCTTCTTTTCTGTATTAGACGATGGCTGCGAATTGTTATTAAAAGTAATTCTTGAAATGTTTTTCTTTGTCCTGAATTGGCAGACTGGCTTAGGCCAGGCTAACAGCTTAAAGAAAAACAGCTTGAGTTGTTGGACCATCAATGGAATAAGTGCCGCGCAGGATTAGCCGGGCGGTCTAAGGCGCTGCAGTCGTGGACTGTGCGGCTGGTCCCGGCTGAGGTTCGAGTCCTCCCTCGGGCATGGGTGTATGTGTTTGTCCTTAGGATAATTTAGGTTAAGTAGTGTGTAAGCTTAGGGGCTGATGACCTTAGCAGTTAAGTCCCATAAGATTTCACACACATTTGAACAATGGAATAAGTGAATGAGACTTAATAAAACGTCTGTGGATGCTCTACTTTCCAATGTTGAAGAGTTTTAGGATCCAACACGTCCTCCGAAACCACATACTTTTTAAGTTTGTAAATTCTTCCTTTTCGAAATCCTGCCCGAATAACGGAAGGATCTCAACCAACCCACACAGACTTAAGATCTTAATAAATTCTTGTTGGCGAGAAGTTGAAATTTTGGCGGGAAAATAGGTCAATTGGGCTACCTCCACTAACCTAACACTCTCCCCTTCCCCCATCCATCACCCCTCCCATTCCCTCCCTACCCCCATCTGGATATTGATGGGGAAAGTACACAGTACGTGCCAGGCTGCCGGATAGCACAGATGTATGACTTTAGTTTGTGTGCATTGCTCCCCTCCCCTACGCTCCACCGCCAGTCGCAGTGGCCGAGCGATTCTAGGTGCTCAGTCCGGAACCGCGCAGCTGCTACGGTCGCAGGTTCAAATCCTGCCTCGAGCATGGATGTGTGTGATGTCTTTAGGTTAGTTAGGTTTAAGTAGTTCTAAGTCTAGGGGACTGATGACCTCAGATGTTAAGTCCCATACTGCTCAGAGCCATTTGAACCTCCGCTCCGCCCTCTGGAAATTGTCGGAAAAGGACTCAATCTGTGCTGTTTATTTACACAATTTGAGTTGTCATAGTCAGTAGCTCCATCCAGTGTGCTCACCATGAAGTCCGGCCTCCAGCTGACATAGTTCACAACACCGCCACCAGTGGGCACTGTCGGCACTACCCCTCTTCCCTCCCATGACGCAATCCAAGATGGCAGTCTAGGGAAAAATGACGGGAAAAGGACTCAGTCTGTGTCTACCTGCTGGACTGGGATGACAGGCTTATTTTTTTACTGTGTGTACTATGTATTCACTGGATGAGAAGTCTGTGCTGGAGAAGGAGGAGTTTAACAGGTATATTACCTGTAATCATGCGTCTGAGAACTTTGTTGATAGCAACGATATTTGATGAAGATGAATACGCTTCATGAAATAATGAAGATGCAGCAGGATGGGGCTACGTTACACTTCGCAACTCAAGCTGACACATGTGCTTGCTGTAACTGTAGATCATTTGATAAAGTCCAGTCATTCTTCCGAGGCGCAAGAGGCATTCCGGTGCTCGCACTCCATGCCCCCAGAGGCCACGCGCCGGCTTACGGCTCAATCACGCTGTAGCCCCAGGAGCGGCCGTGTACTTCCTGTTGCATTGAAAATACCTGCGACCTTCCTCCTTCCCACCCCCAGCGCATGGATATCCTTTGTCACTGAACAAGCACTGCTTGGGGAGTTATTACATCTGCTGTTGCGGAATATTGACGATGTCACAGGGACTAAATGCACCAAATGCACCACTGCACGAAGAGAGAGAGAGACAGAGAAATCTTTGCAGATGATGCGAGAATATTTAAATATTTACACGCTTTATTCCTAGGAATGCCACCACTGCCACACTTCAAAACGGACTCTAAAAGGAAAGATCGCGACACACTTCTGAAACTGTCCCAGAGACACATCGCTCGCTTTTGTAGAAATACCCTTGTCTTTGAGCACGAGCTGCTTCAGGAGTCACTAAATCCAACTAAATATGTCTGTACATACACTTTCAAAAAAGATCGCTGCACAGTACTTTTTATCAGTTTTGCGGTGTGTACTGCCACACTTGAACAGTGTCTCTAAAAAGATCGCTGCACTCTTGTGAAATCTCACTGAGACACTTCACACGCCTTTCTGGGAAACAGATCCCGAAACCGATATCAGCTGCAATATCTGACTTTTCACGACGATATTTGGAAGTCAAAATAAATATCTCGGTAACTCTAAACAGGTCGCTCACCACTTTTCGAGATTTTTGCTGCTTGTTTGAAGGCAATGCCAGAGAAAGAAAAAAATGTGAGTCCTACAGATGCTATGGTGTTCATCGCTTTTCTGAAATGATGAGTGGGCTTGGCTTACATTTACTGCTGCTGGTGTCAGGAACGTTATTTTCCTCACTTCTCGAAGCACACAGTGGTGTCTAAGCACAGACGGGAAAATCAGAACAATTACACAAACAGAAATGTCCTCAGGCGAGAACAATAGCTAGAATTTTCGGTGAATTTTCGATGTAATACAAGTGTTGCTCTGGAGATGCTCTAAAGCCACAATGACGGGTGAGGGCCATCATCCCACCTGACCGAACTAGAGAAGGATGGTCTGCTAGACACTTGTAGATATACTGCAGAGACAGAGAGATCCCCAAAATACATAAGCACATGAACCATACATAGTTCTCACAGCACTAGATATTTCCCACGAGGTCAGTCAGTCATACACCATGGCCGACGGTCACGAGTCAACTGCCCCCTCACACACTGGCCTGATATGCGACCAGCGCGCCCTCAGCGGGCTGGTTCCCACCAGCACCAAAGCGTTACTGTTTCCGTAGTTGAATACGCATGCCTATACTGGTTTCTTTGGCGCTTCATTGTAACAGGTGCGTAAAACACTTGTGATTTTCTCGGAATTGCCAGAGTAGTGCACCTTACTATTTGCCCATAATGTTGTTTTAATGGCTGACTAAAGGTGTACCAAGTTTGAAGTAAATTCGTGATCCCAAAGTCGTGTCCTCCCCTTGTGAGACTGCTTTTTGTGACCGTTCAGCGACTGTGTAATGAAAGCGTCTTTATGTCTGCAGCCTAATTAGATAACATAGGTTCCTTATCTATGCTTTATCTTCTAATTTCCCTCTACAACCTCTAACAGCCTGTAATAGAAATTGTGAAACATCCTGTATGCGACGTAGTTATCCTTATGCTCGTGTTTCCAGAGTTCAGGTTTTGTTTCTCAGCAAGAGTTATGCTACTTTTAAATCTGCGATCAAGTCCTCTCTGCTTTCGGAAGAACATTCCAACTTTGCTCTTAAACAATGGCGGATGCTTCGCCGTGAGGTGTGGCCGAGTGGTTCTATGCGCTTCAGTCTGGAACCGCGCGACGGCTACGGTCGCAGGTTCGAATCCTGCACCAGGCATGGATGTGTGTGATGTTCTTAGGTTCAAATGGTTCAAATGGCTCTGAGCACTATGGGACTTAACATCTGAGGTCTTCAGTCCCCTAGAACTTAGAACTACTTAAACCTAACTAACCTAAGGACATCACACACATCCATGCCCGACGCAGGATTCTAACCTGCGACCGTAGCGGTCGCGCGGTTCCAGACTGTAGAGCCTAGAACCACGTGGCCACACTGGCCAGCTGTTCTTAGGTTAGTTAGGTTTAAGTAGTTCTAAATTCTAGGGGACTGGTGACCTCAGATGTTAAGTTCCATAGTGCTCAGAGCCATTTGAACCATTTTTTAGCGGATGCTTCCCATCTCCCACCATCTAGCAAAGCAAATTCTGGATTCTTCCACAGGAAAAAAGACGTGGCCACTTTCTTTCCCCACGTCACAATCTGAGCTTCTGCTCTATCTCTAATAATGATGTCGTCGATTTGACGTTAAACCTAATCTTCCTTCGGCAGTTTCGTTCAGTTTTGCCCCAAGTCCACTACATCTTTCCACCCAAGAGCTGAATGTTTTCTACTGACTGCTGAATAATATTTATTTGTTGCTCTTGGTAATTAGAAATATTTGCCACACTCTTAACGCTTCTTTAAACTCCAGTGACCATCTTTTCTACATTAACCTTAAAATAACTGACTGTTGTCTCTACGGAATCGAAATACGGAAGCCTGTTTTTCACAGGGAGGTCTCGAAATTTTGTCATCACGAGCGTATTGTTCAGTCATCTGTTCAAGATAACTATCGGGGAAGACGTTTCTCTTTAATTAACTCTCTCACATTGATTTGCTCGCTATTTTCAAGACCGAAGACCGATTATCAGCTGTTCATAATCGTTGAAGCCAGACAAGCAATCATCGTACTTAACGATACACACGTAAGTCAGATCAAATCTAATATTTCTCTTCTTACTTGACAATTTCTCTTCCAAATAGATGGAGACGGTTTTCGTAGGAAAATACGTTTGATACACTAATGCGGTACCTTCGTCCTTAACACCAGTGCTGAAATCGGACGTCTCACCGTATACTACTGACAAATTGAACAAGACGAGGCGTCTCGTGTAGTTCGGAGGGTGCCTATCACCGCCATAATCTCGCGACATAGCCATTTGCCTCCAGTCAACTCCACCTTGAAGTCAGTTGGACATATCAGTTGGAGCTGATGGCATACAAGCGTTCCCTTTCCTAGCCGACGTCGATGCACTAGAGCTTCTGACTGTTTGTGATGTCTTCCCTGCAAGACTTGTCACACAGGGAAATACGTGTACAATGGTTTTTTAAAGCATGATTATGAATTCCAGTTAATGGCATGACGTCCCAGTTAGCCAATTATGAATCCTGTGAGAAACGTGTTGGCCGTTTTTCCCGTATAGGTTAAAGTACACCATGACTGGGACGAAGGATTTGAGTTAAACAGTACTGTTTCACGTACAGAATCTATTTACTGTCCTTTATCGGTTTAGGGTTCATTCACGTTTGTCTACAGATATGTGCATGTCGCTATCCCATGACTTTCGTCGCCTCAGTGTAGTTACGAGTTTGCCGAGCATAGGACGGGACATGTCAATGGATATAGGACATCGTTGCAGGTAGAACTCAGCACGTGGCTGTTATCGGAACAAAATCGTCCAACGTGAAAGTAATTTCAAGACTACCTAAAGAGAGTGTTATAGGAGCGCTACTATCAGTAGTTTACACTAATAATGTAGTGGATAACGCTGTACTTGATGCTATTCACGGACGATGCTGTTCTTTGTAGGAAGGTTGAATTACCAGACGACTGTAGCGAAGTACAGGAAGACATACAGAGTATCGACGACTGGTGCAGGGATGGAAATTATGACGTTTTGGAAAATGAACGTCTCCTTTACAAAAATCAGCATGGATTCCGCAAACATAGATCCTGCGAAGCTCAGCTCGTTCTGTTCCTCCATGAGATCCACAACGCAGTGGAAAACGGCGCTCAGGTTGATGCCGTGTTGATTTCAGTAAGGCTTTGACACCGTCCCACATACTGAAAAAATACGAGCTTATGGAGTATCGGAGCAGACCTGCGATTGGATTCAAGACTTTCTTACTGAGAGAACTCAACACGTCGCTCTTAACGGAACTAAGTCGACAGATGTAAAGGTAATATCCGGAGTATCAGAGGGAAATGTGATAGGACCGCTGCTGTTTACAATATATTTAAATGAGCTAGTAGAAACCGTAGGATGCTCTTTAAGGCTATTCGCAGACGATGCAGTTGTCTATACAAAAATGGCAATGCTAGAAGATAGCAAGAATTTGCAGAACGACCTGCAGAGAATTGATGAATGTTGCAGGCTCTGGCAGTTAACCTGAACGTAAATAAATGTAACACATTGCGCATACATAGGAAAAGAAATCCACTGCCGTACAGTTACACTATTGATGACAAACAGCTGGAGACAGCATCTGCTGTAAAATATCAAGGGGTAACTATCCAGAGCGACCTGAAGTGGAATGACCACATAAAACAAATAGTGGGAAAAGCAGACACCAGACTCAGATTCATAGGAAGAATGTTAAGGAACTGTAACTCATCCACGAAAGAAGTGGCTTATAAGGCGCTTGTTCGCACGATTCTTGAGTATTGTTCATCTATTTGGGATCCCTATCAGGCAGGACTGATAGAGGAGATAGAGAAGATCCAACGAGGAGCGGCGCGTTTCGTGATGGGATCGATTAGCTGGCGAGAGAGCGTTACGGAGATGCTAAACAAACTCCACAGACAGACGTTACAAGAGAGGCGTTGTGCATCACGGAGGGATTTACTATTGAAATTTCGGAACAGCACTTTTCAGGAGGAATCAGACAACATATTACTTCCCCCCACATACATCTCGCGTATTAACCACGAGGAGAAGATTCGAGAAATAAGAGCCAATACAGAGGCTTACCGACAATCATTCTTCCCACGCACTATTCGCGAGTGAAACAGGGTTCGAGGGATCAGATAGTGGTACCGAAAGTACCCTTCGCCACACACCATTACGTGGATTGCAGAGTATGATGTAGATGTAGACTGAAAGTTAACACCGAGCGTAAATAAATGCAACGTATATAAATATTGGTTTATTTTACCAGTAGCGAGATCTGCACATGTGACGAAATGTTCAGTGCTGACTAGGAGTCAAACCCCATACATATCATCGTTGTTGGCTACCCACGAAGAGACGGTGACTATCGAGTTCTTTTCCACCAGTAATTAACAATGGCATTATTAAACCTGAAGCGATACAACGAAAAGTTCTGTGTCTGACTGGGAACCGAAACCTGTACCAATGGTTATCGTTGACAACGCACGGAGGGGCGTCAAGAATCGTAATTTCTCTTAACCTGTAGTTTGGTTTGCGCATGCTATAGCTTGAAATGACATGATGAAAAGTTTTGTGCCAGACCAGGATTCGAATCCAGATATGTGCCTTCCGAATAGGTCTTGAGGAAATTGGAATATTGAGAAAATAACGAAAGGATTGAACTGCATTGTCTCAAAGGGGTCGAATCCTCCGAAAGGGAAGATCTGAGTTCCAATACCAGTCCAGAACTAATATTTTCAACATTTCAGGTTTAAACACAATAAAAAGTAAGTTCCCTGTGATCTTACATGACGACTGGCTCATTAATGAAATGAAATATCTCGTGTAAGAAAGCTTACTGGTGACAGAGTCTCAACTTGCAGCGAATTTCTCCTCAGTCACGGTCCAACCTACACCGACTCTCCTCCAGTAGGTTACGAAACGACGTCATAGTTATGTTTAGTATTTTATCCATCCTCAGCAACTGTTGTCGTATATAACGAAATAATAAGCAACCAGTTGCATAAAAGAAATTTAATTTCTTTACCTGTTTCGGGCACTTAGTCCCCTTCTTCAGAAGGTTATACCTATCGCATTATTTGCGAGTGCCAACAATAAGATGCATACAGCATACCATGGCGTTTTGCTGTATGCATCTTATTGTTAACATTCTCAAATAATGCGATAGAAGAAGGGGACTAAGTGCCCGAAACCGGTAAAGAAATTAAATTTCTTTCATGCAACTGGTTGCTTATTATTTCGTTATACCGTGGTTAACGTTGATTTGGGACCATGGTGCAACGCCACATTGTTCACCTGGCGTTACCAGAGGTGAAGAGTCTCTGTTGGTGTTTGTCAAAAGTGGTTGCATGGTGGGTGAATCGTACCAAGGCCTTAAGCATGCAAAGCTAGAATCATTCCAACAGACCACCACACACGGTAGCGTTTCGTGGTTTTGTCGTAGGCAATAATGCTCGACACTTCATGAGGATTCTAATTCCCTGAGGTTCATCTTAACCTTTTCAAAACATTCATTTCCTTGTTCGTTCGTCGATATTCACAAGCTGCCTTGGTTGTCCAACGTGTCCTTTTGACTTGATTTTGTAGTTACTGAAATGAAACTATATAACAGCCACCTGCACACACGGAAGGATGTCGAAATTACTGCAAGAAGTATTGCTTTCCATTTGTGATTCTGTACCGGTGTATGTATTTCTTGTCTAGCGATAAACCTGGCGCACTGTAAACGCAAATGCAAGATATCGAACACACTCTCTTCTTTAATTTTTAAACAGCATTTATTTTCATATACACTGATGTCCAAAATTAAAGCAATAAACTGCTACTTCCGCGTCCAATGTCTAATTCATGATATAATCATACAAACTATCAACAGATGTCGTTACGAGTGTGTTCTGCACGGAAGATGGCATTCCGATCAACAGACAACCATGCCAACAATGACGACAGGACTTCTATCAAGCGGAGTAGAGTTTGCAGGGTAGTCCCACATCCACAATCGCTGTGTACATAGTCACAGACGGTGCAGTATGGTACAGCGAACACCGCTACAGACACTCTGCTCTGGAGGGCCATAGGAAGAATGGAAGCAGAACAGTCACAAATTGATGTGACCCGACGGCTTACTGTGAATCGTTCTGTTGGTTATAGAATGAGGCGACAGTTTATAGAGACCGAAAAAATATCCCGGATACCAGGACAGGACCGACCACATGTGACATCAGAAAGAGTGGACCGTTATTTGGCTGTAAAGGCACCACGGTACCGCCTTAGTACTGCACTGCAACTGACATCTGACGTCACAGCATCCCCTGAACGTGTTGTATCCCGGCAAATGGTGTACAGAAGGCTTCAGCAGAGTGGCCTTTATTGTTCGAAAGCTGCTGTATGTTTACCTCTGGCGTGTCTTCACAGAAGGGAACGTCTAGAGTGGAGCCGTCAACATTCCACCTGGAAGGTCCAACAGTGGGCCAATGTTCTTTTTGCAGATGAGTCCTGATTTGGTCTGAAGAGTGCTTCTCGGCGGATTCGCATCTGGAGGGCACGTGGAACACGATTTGGGGACCTAAACATTGTGGAAAGAGACATATCGAGGAGAATTCCTAATGGTGTGGGCAGGGATTATGTTGACCACTCGAAAACCTCTTCGTGAAATTGTACAGGTGAATCAGCAAGATTTAACTGCTGTCAGGTAGCGTGAGGAGATCTTGGCATCTCGTGCGCGGTTTTTGCAAGGTGCTGTGGGCCCAGACTTCGTATTGATGGACGCCAGTACTAGACCTCATAGAGCACAGGTGGTTAATGTTTTCTTGGAAACGGAACTTACTGCACGCATGGCGTGACCTGCTCGCTCTCCTGATTTGAATCCCATAGAGCGCGTCTGGGATGCGCTAGGAATACGTTGTATCACGACAGCATCCATCAACCATTCTCCAAGACTTGTGAGCAGTTCTGCAGGAATAATGGGAGTTATTGCCTCAACATGTTATTGATGACATCATTCACAGCATTTCCCGTCGTTGTCCGGCCTGAATTGGGCCAGAGGTGGTCACACTCCATACTGAGCACATTAATCAGTTGTCAGAATGTGAGTGCAAATCCGTTAAGTTGAAAAAAAAACTAAGAACCTTTTTGTATACCGTTATGCATGTTGCAGGTGATAACGCTCTGTATTCTTTGCGTTGTTTCTACTTTACTAACACCTGTTTATACTGTTTTGTGTCAAAATAAACGCAACCTTGCAAAATTTCCGTTTGTTGCTTTAATTTTGGACACCAGTGTAATTGTGTAATCAAGGGTGTAGTGTTTTTTTGTTTCTCATGTGGCATATTATGTGAAGAATATTAATGTATGTAGTCCACCGGGGGAAAATGTACCTGAAAAAGTATGTTGCTGCATACGTTCGTGGATATTTTGTTTGGTGTGTTGTAGTACAGGTTGCTGCAAGCACATTTATCGATCGTCATTTGAGGTTCTTATTTGTTCTTGGGGTGATTTATTGAATGTAGCATATTTGAAGGTTCTGAGTTTTGTGATTTAAGCCTATTATAATGATGCTTTAAACAAGGGAAAAGTCTAACATTTGTGATATTTTATTCTCTTTGGATTTGATTGAGGGTTTCAGGCAATGGAGGAGGTGGAAACATTTGTGCTGCGTTTGGGGTAAGTATATACAAGATATCGCGTCAGAAAAATGTTCTCATTTCAAGTAGGATCGTTTCGACGTAAATTATTCGGCACATTCAAAAGACCAATGGCCTATTGACGTTTTTAAGGTTTATTAATATTGTCCTCCTAATTACTGGCAAATGTGTTGAACCGCGTCAATTTAGTGGTCGTGAGACACATTCAGTGGGTAGTGTTGGGGGAAAATGAAAGTATGTAATGAAATTTAAGATTAACATCCTGTCTGCTATGATATCAAAGTAGAAGTTACGACTGGAAAGGTTGGGGAAGAAAATCGACTGTGCCATTTCGAGAGAAAGATCGCAGCAATTGTGTTAATCAGTTTAAGAAAATAACAGAAAACCTAAATCAGAATGGTTGGACAGGGATTCGAACCACTGTGCATTACATTCATAAAAAGAAAATAATGGTTGGACCAACAAAAAGTATCTGAGAAGAGGCCAGTGTGAGTCCACCGAGTGTAACATAACGGATCTAGTGGCACAAAGAAGTGGTGTGTCCATCGCAGTTGGTATTTGTCGCCAACAACTGAGACGTCTTGCTGTCCCAACATATGCAAAGCGACGAAGGAAACTGCAACAAGTGTTGCTACTGTTCGAGAACGCCCGTTTACGCTCTGCTGATTTCACAAAAGAACCTATCCAAGAGCTTGGTTGGAAAGCAAACCCTATTTCACTTCTTCTTCTGATCTAGCGCCACCAAATGTTTATGTTTTTCGCTTATTACCGGACAACTATCAAGAAATTTTCTTTGTGGATGAAAATGCACTTTAAACTTGGCGGCATCTTTATCACGAAAACAGTAGATTTCTACTTGCGTGGAATCCAAAAACTACCTGACGATCGTCAGACTGTTTTAAGTAATAGGAGAGGGGGGGGGGATATAATGTTGAGATTAATTTCTCTCTTACGGTTTTCTGTTATATTCAATAAATCGAGAAGGAACCCTACAAAAATAAACTCAGTTTTAATTCAAATAAATTACAATTTACCAGCATGTAGAACACAAACTAAACGTGCAGGTCTCTAGCGAAATTAGAACCTAAACCTAAAAACTTCATCGTTCACAATGCAGCCACAGCATCACTTAGTTAGCGAGCAGGACAATCCTGGATCACACCAGAAAGTAAATCGACGGTCATATAGTTGTCAAATATATTCTACAAAGTTGCCAGTTCTACATTAGACTAGTGACGGGAAGAATACATTTGTTCAGCCGATGAGCTGAGCAGACTAGCACTTAGGAAGGTCGCTCTTCGAAGATGTAGCGCCGCCGATTGCTATCACGTTGCCGAAGTGTGTCCGCGCTGAAATACGTAATGCATAGCCGAATGAGTTTTATTCGCGTTTCTCTAAATATGATTTGGGTCTGAAGCGTAGTTACAAACAATATCCAGGTGCACTAACTGCAACTCGAACATCACAAATAAAGAGCAGGGGGAATTATTTGGATGGACCTACTGTTCAGTAGCTGTCGTAATTTTTTTTCTGTCAATCTGAGGAACTCATTTGCCAAATGCAATTCACTTCTTTTTATTTTCTAGTATCACATGTGGTTGCAATGCAAACATTATGAGGAATTACCACTTTTTATTCTTTTGACCATCATAAACTTAAAAACAATTTTTCTTGAGAATGCTTCCAATGGTACTGTCCAGCAAAGTACGAATAACATAAAGTTTCAAATCAAGAAGGTGAAGTGGGGTCAAAAACTCACAAAGAAATAAACGCAGTGAGTGTGTGCAGTGCAAATGCGATTTCCACTTCTGCTAGCACTAACGAAGAAGCAGCTGTCATCGGCACATAAAAAAAAAAGCAGCTGACAGTATTGACTGTATTGTCTGAAATACGTTTTTGTTAAGCGAAACTGCCATTCAATCTGCAATAATCAAAATATGGAATAGTATCATCTGCTAGTAGTTATTACAACAGAATCGCTGAAATTGCTTTGTCGGTGAAAGCTAAATGCGTCTGATGAATGGTCGTGTCAAACTGCAGTACACTTTAGATGGAGGGCAACCGAAAAATCTGTAAGAGGTCCATGAAGCAGAAAGTGGGGTGAAGTTTCTGTGTAGCACTTCGCAACTGGCGATATTTGCTCCACAATTAATACCTGATTGTTACATATGAAACAGAGTTTTATAGGTTGACGATTAGAACTGGCTGCAGAAATGCACAAAACTCTTCACTGTTGTACGAGATTATCTCTTCTTTGCAATTTGTTGGTCACTACCGAAATTCATTGGTCACTACACGTATCGTGTTAATTCCATAGATAATTTGCATAACAAATACGAGGTTCAGAAAGTAAGCTCCGATTGATTGCCAAATTGAAACCACAGTGAACATCAGAAATGTTTTACTTGTAACAATTAGCTACACCTTTCAGCTACTTCTCTACGTAGTCGCCGTTCTGACTTAGACTTTTGTCATAGCGTTGTACCAACTTTTCAATAGCCTCATCATAGAAGGCAGCCGCCAGTGCTTTCCGCCAATTCTCCACGCTGGCCTACACCTCGTTGTCTGTGTCAAAATGTTGTCTTCAAAGACAGCGGTTCATGTGACCAGAGATGAAACTCAGGGGGAGACAATTGCGGACTGTATTGTGCGTAATCTAACATTTCCATTTGAAAACGATGCAGGAGCATCTTCATTGCCCCTGCAGAATGCGGCTGAGAATTGTCGTGAAGACGAAACAGCACGACAGTTATGTAATGTTAGCTGCATAGCTTCAGGCGAAATTTCTCACCAGGCCCTCGTACTTGGCGGCAGGCACTATTTTCAAGACATCTTTACGCACTCACTGCGAGCTCAGAAATGAGAAGAGCGACGTGATGCTAACTGGGGTTATACTAGAGACACTACCCAACACATCTGTGCAAAGTTTTATCGGATTTTCATAGTCGTTTCCATTTCGCGACCGATCGGAGCTTACTTTCTGAACGCCCCTCGTATTATCGTCTAGTGCACAAGTGAAATGATGGTCACTGTACATGTTCTATATGTTACAGTCTGATAAATAATCTGTTCACTGCCACGTACTTTAAACTGTTCAGAATTTTACTGGAAGATAGCATGTCCTGCATGGAAGGTCCCAAGAGTATAATACATTTTTTAGATTCATTTTGGTGTACATCTCACTTTCGATGCACTACTTCGACTTCACAAGTTAGTGCCACTTTAAAAAAGCTCGAAACAGCTGCCAAAATCCAGATACTGGCTGTTTCTCAATGTTTTATCATGCTAGCTAAATACCTATTGTATTCTAACTGTCGGAATGGCTCATTATAAAACTTTTTCATTGAAACTTTCACCTTCGTCAGTTTTTGTGACAATTATATTTTCATTTGAAAACTGGAGAAGAAGAGACTTGATTCGTTTGAGGTGTGGTTTTACAGAGTAATGATGGAGATGAAGTGTCTGATAAGATAAGAAGCTGCAGAAACGACATCGAAAGGAATACATGGAAAATATTGATTTACAACAGGGTGAGAGAAAACGTGTTAACACACCAGGAAAAAACATCGATGGTCCTAGAGAGAGCCGTTGAGGGCAAAAGCTGTAGGGGAAGAAGATGTGGCAGTGCATGCATCATATAACTGAAAACGTTCAGTATAATTCGAAAGGTTGGCACAAGAGAGGCAGTCGTGAGGAACTGCGTTAAATCATTTAGAATACTGGAGGAAAAAAAACCTTCATTAGAGAATTATGTATATTTTGTTACCGTTGTTATTGTGGCCTTCAGTCCGAAGATTGGTTAGATGTAGTACCCTACGCTAATCCAACATGTGCGTTATTTCTACAGAACTGCCGGCCGGGATGGCCGAGCGGTTCTAGGCTCTACAGTCTGGAGCTGCGCGACCGCTACTTTCGCAGTTTCGAATCCTGCCTCGGGCATGGATGTGTGTGATGTCCTTAGGTTAGTTAGGTTTAAGCAGTTCTAAGTTCTAGGGGACTGATGACCTCAGATGTTAAGTACCATAGTGCTCAGAGCCATTCTACAGAACTACTGCAACTTGCACTCACTTAGACTCGCTTACCATATTTAAACCTTGGTCTTCCTCAGCGGTTCTTACCCTCTTCGACATCCAATCCCCCTGCTTCATCTCCCTCTAACACCAAATCGATGCTTCCTTGATGCATTAGGAAGTGTCCTATTAAACGAAACGATCCATACTTTTAGTCAAGTTGTAAAATATATTTCTTTTCTTCCCAAATCGATTTAGTTAGCAGATCTATCCCTCTAATCTTCAGAATTCTGCTGAAGCTCCACATTTCAAGAACTTCTATTTGCTTTTTGGTTCAAATGGCTCTGAGCATTATGGAACTTAACATCTGAGGTCATCAGTCCCCTAGAACTTAGAACTACTTAAACCTAACTAACCTAAGAACATCACACACATCCATGCCCGAGGCAGGATTCGAACCTGTGACCGTAGCAGTCGCGCGGTTCCGGACTGAAGCGCCTAGAACCGCTAGGCCACCGCGGCCGGCAATTTGCTTTTTATCTGGATTTTTTAAAGTTCACGTTTCAGTTTCGTTCGTTTCCGTCGGAGGTTCTAGTCCTCCCTCGGGCATGGGTGCGTGTGTTGTCCTTAGCGTAAGTTGGTTTAAGATTAAGTAGTGTGTAAGCCTAGGGACCGATAGGGGCCGATGACCTCAGCAATTTGGTTCCATAGGAACTTACCACAAAATTTTTCAGTTTCGTTCAATACGCTCCAGACAAATACTTCCGGAAATTACTTTCCAACAGTTAAATTTATACTCCATGTAAACTAGTTTCTCATTTCCAGAAATATGTTTCTTGTTTCTGCACCCTGCTTTTTCTATCCTCTCCACTTCTGCCATCTTCACTTATTTTGCCGCACAAATAAAACAACTCGTCTACTACTTTTAGTGTCCCATTTTCTAATCCAATTCCTTCTCGCATTCGGAAGGACGACGGTTCAATCCCGCGTCCGGCCATCCTGATTTAGGTTTTCCGTGATTTCCCTAAATCGCTCCAGGCAAATGCCGGGATGGTTCCTTTGAAAGGGCACGGCCGACTTCCTTCCCCGTCCTTCCCTAATCCGATGAGACCTATGGCCTCGCTGTCTGGTCTCCTTCCCTAAACAACCCAACCAATTCCCTCTGTTTATGTTTATCATATCACCTCTTTTCATGACGCTATCCGTTCCGTTTAACCGCTCTTGCAAGTCACTTGGCATTAAAGACAAAATTAGTGTCGTCAGAAATCTCAAAGTTTTAATTTATTTTCTCTGAACTTTAACTTACTTTGAAAATTTCGTGTTGGTTTCCTTTACCGACTGCTTACTGCACAAACTGGAATAGACTGTAGCACTCACTCACTGCTTTCTCAACACTCGCTAACGTTCATGTAATTCGAGTATATTCTGGTTTTTATACAACTTGTTAATAACCTTTCACTCGCAGCAGTTTATCCCTGCTACCTTCAGAATTTGTGTGTCTTCCATTCAATATTTTCAACTAGTTTCTCATTTCCAGACATTTTCTCAAAAGTCGAAAAATGCTAAAAACTTAAGTTTGCCTTTCTTTAACCTATTGTCTAAGATGGGGCCAGTATTGCCTCCCATATTCCTACTTTTCTTTGCAACAGTAACTTATTAGAGCGATAATTCGGTAATACTCTCATCTGTCAGCAATTTCCACGTTTTCAGTTGGAATTATTACTTTCTTCTTAACGTCACAAGGTATTTCTCCTTTATCATGTATCTTGCATACCAGATTTTTTGTGTTTGTATGTTCTCCCGAGGACATCAATAATTTTGAGGGAATGTCGTCTACTCCAAATGTCTTGTTTCGACTTATGTGGTTCAGCGCCCTGTCAACTCAGTTTAATCTCTCGTGTACGAGTTTCAGTGCTCCGTTACTTGAATTCAGTACCTCATGAAAAGGACTTTATCTGTCACTAAATTTACTCGGGTATTAAGTCTCACAGCTACAATTGTTACCCAAAGGGATTTAGTCGAAGTTTTTCAATGACGTTAGCCGCATTTGTGCATTGAAATGAATCAGTGGTAACAGGTGAAAATTTGCGCCAGACGCAAGCAGTCGCTCTATTGACCTTGACACCCGAGCACGCCTCCCATCCGACCCAAATTCCTAATCTGTTACACACTATTAGCATAGCGTCACCTACCTATGAACCCCTTACTCGTCATTTCGTTTTCCTCCAAGACATTATGCTGTGCATCCACACTGAAAGATATATATATGTCGAGTCTGTTCTTCTAGACACGTTCGAAAGAACAGCCACCACATATATGTGCAGATATCAAAGGAACTTAGTTCCAATACGAATTTACATTCAGATGAATGAAGAATAGAGAGTGTAAATAATTTACTTACCAACCAACGCCGGTGTAGTGTGTGTGGTCAAGGATGTCAATTCAAGTGACATGTAGTTGAGCTATTCTTTCCCTGTCAGAGATTAAGTGTGGGTTATAATGACCCATCAAACACTTGTTGAATTGTACGCAGCAAATGATCCTTTTCAGTTCACAGAACCCATAAGACAGGAAAAAATTACAACAGATACTGAAGAATAGGGCCATACGGATAATTCTCCCATCTTTTTATTTATGATGTTAGAGCTGCAGTCGGTGTATCTGGACATTATTCGTAAACACGCTATAGAACCAAATCAGTTATAGAAAGGTGAATAAAATTCATTGGGCTCTACTTTAGGTATTTCGACTACCAGTCAACGCAGTTGCAGCCAACGTCGCCTTATCTTCGAAGCACGAGCTTCTAAAGTGCTAGTCAGCTCAACACACTGGCTGATCAAACGTATTCTTCCTATTGCTAGACTAATTGAGGATTGGGAACATTGTGGAATGAACACGTTTGTCAACTACGTGACCGCCGATTTACTTCGTGGAGTGGTTCAGAACTGTTCTGCTAAGTTCGACTGATATTTCGTTGTCATCTCCGATAAATAATCTGAACAATTCTCGCTTAAGGTGTAACACTGGATTGTCAAGTATATTATTTAATTCTAGAAAAGTAGTTCCACGCAGAATCTGTAACTAATGTCATATTTAACATTACGAATTCTGGGGGTCGGATGTACTGGATGGACATCCTACTCCAGGCAAATTAGTAAGAAAATCCGCAGACGAGGGAAAAATTTGTAAAGTTTTGAAACTTCGGTAAACTACTCATATGGGGTATAGTAATAAGAAACAGAAAAGTTCCCATCCTTAGGTGGGGGGGGGGGGGGGGCGTTCCCCTTTTATCTCCTCCAAAAGTCAATTTGTATCATATTTTTAAATTTATACGCAAAAAGGCTCATTTTTCTAACAGAGCTCTTATTAGTAAATATATCTTCGCAACATAGTACACGAAAAAGAACTTGTGCATCTTTTCATTTATACGAATCGTATTTGAGGTATAAGAATTGGAATAGAATTCTGTTAACGTAATAGTTTACTGTTTTTGATGCTTTGCAAAGTATTTAAATGAAAAACGTAATTAAGTGTATGGAAATATTTCGTAGCCTATATATTATACTTTATGATTTTTTTTGTGAGCAATATTGTTGAAATCAGGAGTACGTGTCAAGAATGGAAACGTCAAGTTCCCCTTCCCATTCACTCAGCGTTCCCCTACCACTATTGTCGCTGCCGTTTCTTCCTACCCCGAGTCCAGTTCAGTTGAGTTAATGTTGTGAACTGTCAAAGTAGTGCCAGAGAGTTCTGTTTTTGTGACAGTATTCGTCAGTTTGTGATGTTATGGAGGGTTTTTTCTTAGTCTCATTTCTTTTGTCTGGACCTTACTGCCTGTTTTACTTGTGGTAAGCCTGCTTCGGAAGGAGAGACATCAACGGCGACGAAGGGCTTGGAAACTCTGATACGCGCCAGCAGGGAACGGAGGGATGGGGCTCATAATCGTCTACAGAACGCTGGACTGATTGAAGTGTATAAGGTATGTCGACGTGAATATGTTAAGGAACGCAATACAAGGAAACTAACCAATCAGAATGTTGCACAAGCAGATGATAAAAGTTTGAGATCCTCTTCCCCTTATCCAGTCAATTTCAAAAAGACTGTTTCATATGTGCTGAAAAGTGTGACAGAGGCGGAAACAAAAAAAACGACTCCACAACAAATGGTGTTAGCAGTTTGCCGGCCGCGGTGGTCTAGCGGTTCTAGGCGCTCTGTCCGGAACTGCGCGACCGCTACGGTCGCAGGTTCGAATCTGCCTCGGGCATGGATGTGTGTGATGTCCTTAGGTTAGTTAGGTTTAAGTAGTTCTAAGTTCTAGGGGACTGATGACCTCAGATGTTAAGTCCCATAGTGCTCAGAGCCATTTTGTTAGCAGTTTGCTCTTTAACTGTGAAACATACTCTGCTGAGAAAGCAGAGAAACGCGATGATGATTTCGGTAAAAAGATTGCCGAACGCATCAACAGTGTTTTGTGTTTAGTAGCTGCAGAAGCCCGTTATCATCAAGATTGCTATGCTAAATTAGTTTCGAAACACTCCTCTGTTCGAAAGAGACGCCGCCCTCAAGAAACCAACTTTGATGCCGCTTTTCAAGAATTATGCAAATTTATAGGTAGTTCAGAGAAATGTCAATTTACACTGCTCTATTTGTGGCAGTAAGTTAATGAATGTCTACCAGAAGGAGAGACAATGACTATAAAAACTCTGAAAATAAACTGACTGAACACTTCAGTAATGGGGTCTTGTTTGCCTCAATGCCAAAAAATCTCCCAGTTGTATGTTTTCGTAGCAGTGGTCACAAACTTTTGAATCAATGGTACAATGAACGAGCTGTTAATAAGAGAGATGAGAGAAAGAGAATAGTAGAAGCAGTAGCAGCTATCATCTGCGAAGATACAAGAATGACTCCTTATCAGTGACCTGACAGAGAATGCTGAAGTTATAGACAGTCCCCTTTAAAAAAATGTACAGCAATGTCTCATGCGATTGTGTAGCTACCAGGCCTCTTTCATTTATTTCCCCACTGCAACTTGGCCTTGCAGTGTACTTGTTTCGTAAAGCGGAACCAAAAAGCATTGTCGGAATTGTCTCGAGTATAGGTTTCTGCTCTTCATGTAGGACTCTGCCTTTATTTGAAGCTTCTGCCGTTCAGTTCTGCAAACCAAATATTTCAAATGATTCGTCCTCACAGTTCGTTTTCGATATTGCCGACTTCAGTATTCCAACAATGACAGGCAAAGGTACATTCCATGGTATAGGTGGAATCAGATGTGTGACTCCAAGCAGAGCTATAGAACGTCAGAAAGTAACGAAACTCTGTCAAGCCGAGCTCTACTGAAACAGCAAGTGCCCAAAAAATTAGTCTGGTAACATTCCGAAGGCAGAATGAGTGGGACTGATGACCGCAGATGTTAAGTCCCATAGTGCTCAGGGCCATTTGATTTGCAGAATGAGTTGGAATTGAAGAAACTGTTCTGCAAAATGTCTACTCAGAACAACCATTCACTAAAGCAACAGTGTCTACCAATCACGATTTTACTTCAATAATGGGAAAGTTTTTACAGCTTTCTATTCCTGCGTGCCAAGGTTTCATGGAGAAAAATCACAACCGGAGAATCTTATAGGTTATTAAACGTATTAGCACTTCAATTCATCAACAACCCGCCCACAGGTTATAGCACTATTTTAACTGCTTTAACTTATACCATCACAGAGAGTAAGAAGTCCACACAGCAAACATGTATCGTGACGTTTGATCAATCACCCTACATGAAAACTAAAGATATAGTTGCAGTGGGGGTTAATGGAGGGAATGAGCTTTTCACTAATGTAGTCATTCGATTAGGAGGCTTTCACTTGAGAATATCTTTTCTAGGAGCAAGAGGATTCATAATGAGATACGGTGGACTCTCTCAACTTTTGGAGACTGTCTATGCTGCAGCTTCTGTTCCCCATGTATTCTTTGGTCGATCGTGCATTCTAGCTCACTCTGCAATCATGTGTGCTTTTTCCATAATAATACTGGAGTAAATGGCAGTCATGGAGGAGGAGAAGCAACGTATTAAAGATTGTACACTACTGGCCATTAAAATTGCTACACCACGAAGATGACTAGCTACAAACGCGAAATTTAACCGACAGGAAGAAGATGCTGTGATATGCAAATGACTAGCTTTTCAGATCATTCACACAAGGTTGGCGCCGGTGGCGACACCTACAACGTGCTGACATGAGGAAAGTTTCCAACCGATCTCTCATACACAAACAACAGTTGACCGGCGTTGCCTGGTGAAACGTTGTTGTGATGCCTCGTGTAAGGAGGAGAAATGCGTACCGTCACGTTTCCGACTTTGATAAATGTCGGATTGTAGCCTATCGCGATTGCGGTTTATCGTATCGCGACAATGCTGCTCGCGTTGGTCTATATCCAATGACTGTTAGCAGAATATTGAATCGGTGGGTTCAGGAGGATAATACGAAACGCCGTGCTGGATGCCAACGGCCTCGCATCACTAGCAGTCGAGATGACAGGCACCTTATCCGTATGGCTGTAACGGATCGTGCAGCTACGTCTCGATCCCTGAGTCAACAGATGGGGACATTTGCAAGACAACAACCATCAAAATGGTTCAAATGGCTCTGAGCACTATGGGACTTAACATCTGGGGTCATCAGTCCCCTAGAACTTAGAACTAATTAAACCTAACTAACCTAAGGACACCACACACATCCATGTCCGAGGCAGGATTCGAACCTGCAACCGTAGCAGTCGCGCGGTTCCAAACTGAAGCGCCTAGAACCGCATGGCCACTACGGCCGGCAACAACCATCTGCACGAACAGTGCAACGACGTTTGCAGCGGCATGGACTATCAGCTCGGAGACCGTGGCTACGGTTACCCTTGACGCTGCATCACAGACAGGAGCGCCTGCGATGGTGTACTCAACGACGAACCTGGGTTCACGAATAGCAAAACGACATTTTTTCGGATGAATCCAGGTTCTGTTTACAGCATCATGATGGTCGCATCCGTGTTTGGCGACATCGCGGTGAACGCACATTGGAAGCGTGTATTCGTCATCGCCATACTGGCGTATCACCAGGCGTGATGGTATGGGGTGCCATTGGTTACACGTCTCGGTTACCTCTTGTTCTCATTGACGGCAATTTGAACAGTGGACGTTACATTTCAGATGTGTTACGACCCGTGGCTCTACCCTTCATTCGATCTCTGCGAAAGCCTACATTTCAGCAGGATAATGCACGACCGCATGTTGCAGGTCCTGTACGGGCCTTTCTGGATACAGAAAATGTTCGACTGCTGCCCTAGCCAGCACACTCTCGAGATCTCTCACCAACTGAAAACGTCTGGTCAATGGTGACCGAGCAACTGGCTCGTCACAATACGCCAGTCACTACTCTTGATGATATGTGATACCGTTTGAAGATGCATGGGCAGCTGTACTTGTACACGCCATCCAAGCTGTGTGTGACTCAATGCCCAGGCGTATCAAGGCCGTTATTACGGCCAGAGGTGGTTGTTCTGGGTACTGATTTCTCAGGATCTATGTACCCAAATTGCGTGAAAATATAATCACATGTCAATTCTAGTATAATATATTTGTTCAACGAATACCCGTTTATCATCTGCATTTCTTCTTGGGGTAGCAATTTTAATGGCCAGTAGTGTATTTCTGATATGAGTGGAAATGGTACATCTTTCGGCGATTTGGAAAAATATCAAGTGATTGAAAAGCTGAAAAATAAATTTGTCCACACAATGGATGATATTAAGCAAAGGTGTGAAACTTCCCTGTTATGGATACAGTACATTCAGATCGTCATCTTGCCATTGCATTTCATCCAAGCAGAGCGTATGGGAAACTGGGAGCTCCATATACAGTGTGTGAGAGCTACGTTCCCAATATTCCACGCAACTGGACACTTTCCTTATGCTAAAGCGTGTCATTCGTACCTCCAAGACTTGGAAAAACTGAAAGAAACCATGAAACCCGCGGATTTCGGTAAATTCACCAAGGACATATTTTTCACGGATCGACGCTCTGATAAGTATTGGTGTTAAGCACGGACCGACATGACGATAGAACAAATGCTTATGAAGAACCTGAAGAGTGTTGGAGGTGTTTCACACGGATGAGGTTTCACCGTTAGTGTGTTGAACCGATGGATTTGCGGTATGCCAATAGCCCATCACATATGTGAAGCTATGGAACAGTTCTGTAGTTTACATTTGGTTTCTAGTGATGAACATGTTGAACTGAGGAGTGGGAGGATAGAAATTGACGAGAAAATTCGCAGAAGATTTCAGCTATGGTTGCAACAACACACTCCATCTGCTTATAAGGAGCGATTGTATTCATTAGGATCTGGATTAGCGTCTCAGGAAGTAAGCTGCTACAAAGCTGTGTCTGTTGGTGAAGAAGCTCTTCGAACAGTAGTTACTGTCTCGCCAAAATTTGGTTCTCTGAAGCTTAAGCGATCCAGCACAGTTAGGGAAATGTGCATGTCACCTGTTAGACTTGAAAAAAAAAACTGAAGTAGATACAACTCAATTATTTCAGATAATACTGTGCACGTTTCTTTCAATGATTTAAAGTACTGCTTCACGTACGAATTATCGAGTGTACCAATGTCTCTGAAAGCAGTGGATTGATGAGGAAAACGAAAAAAATCGTCGCTGTACTATCTTTTCAGTCAAGTACGTGAAAGGAATATTGACAATAATGAATCGAAGTTCTTTGTTATAGATGGAGGTTTTCTTATCAACCACGTTGTGTGGCCCTTGAATGGAACTTTCGGTAACATTTATAAAATCTTCATGGCCTATATTCAGAGACATAATAAAGATTATGTTGCTGTTGTATTTGACGGATATACAGAAAGCTCTCTGAACATAAAAACTATTGAACGCCAAAGGCGAACGATGAAGCGGACCTCACGAGATATTTTCTTTAATGACGATACGTTATGCGTTGAATCACAGTCTGCCTTTCTTAGTAACCTCAGCAATAAGGAAATGTTTATTACACAGCTTGTGCAACAACTAGACAGTTTTGCTATTGAAACCAGGATTTCGGATGACGATGCAGATATTGAAATTGTTGCCAAAGCGACAAATGCCTCAAAATTTTACAAGCAAGTGATTATTCGGCCGAAGTGGCCGTGCGGTTAAAGGCGCTGCAGTCTGGAACCGCAGGACCGCTACGGTCGCAGGTTCGAATCCTGCCTCGGGCATGGATGTTTGTGATGTCCTTAGGTTAGTTAGGTTTAACTAGTTCTAAGTTCTAGGGGACTAATGACCTCAGCAGTTGAGTCCCATAGTGCTCAGAGCCATTTGATTATAGTGGGTGAAAATGTAGATCATCTTGTGCTACATATCGCTCTTCCTCCAGACGACACAAACATAATCCTGACGAAAGAAGGTAAAGGTATCATCAGAACAAGGCGTTACAGTTCTAAAGATATACGTAACTCCTCACTCGTTCGTGAATGCAAGAATTCAATACTGTTTCTTCATGCAGTAAATGGTTGCGACCGCACTTTAGCCTTGCTTGGGAAAGGAAAGCTGCAAGATTTCCAATTATTCAACCGGTATCCCCAACTTCATACTCGTAATATTGCACAGATATTCAATGATCCTGCTTCCTCTCCTGATACCATCGCAAAAGCAGGAGAGAAATTTATACACTCTTTCTACACAAAAACAGTAGAGAGTCCTGACGTTAAATGCAATTCGATTTAAATGTTTTAATGATCTTGTGGGTCAGGCAAACAATGCTGTCATACTCTCTCGTTTGCCACCCGCTACTGATGCAGGACGCCTCCATTCTTACCGAGTTTACCTACAAGTCCAGCTGTGGCTGAGGAATTACTTGGATCCCAAAAACTGGGGCTGGAGGGAATCAAACTCATCCCTCAACGATTCACATGAAACGACCACCTGCTCCAGAGAAAAACTGCTACTGATTTCATGCAGCTGCACTCAAGGCTGCGGAAGAACGTGCTAATGTGTGAAGGTTGACCTATATTGCACAACAATGTGCAAAAACTGTCACGGACAAAGTTGCACTAATGTGCCTCGCAGTAATTTGACAGAAGATTTGGATGATAGTTTTATGTAAAAAAAATATATTTACAAGAATTTATTTGTTTGATAGATATTGTGCTATTTCCATTGTCTACGTGTTGTACATATGATTGTAAATATATTACAACAAAAGTAGTTGTTGATTAGTTTTACAGTAATTCTTAATTTTCATGAAAAATGATTTTCATCCAATAATTTAAGTCGCATAAATCTAAAGTAAAAGACTATAAAGCAAAATTACTCCATATAAATAAAAGTCTGTTTTAAAAAAATTTCACTTCTTTTTACCTACAAATTTTGGTACTCATAAACTAATTACCTTCTTAAACAACCGTTTGACCTTCGCTGAGTAGAATTTCACCAGAACTATTTTCTGTCATATAGATAACTTCGTTAAGTGAACTGTTTTTCGTAAAGTTTGGAAAAAGGAAAATAAATTACATTAAGGGGTGGGGGAGAGGAAAGCTCCCCATATAGGGTAGGGAACTTTTCTGTCTTTTACTTCTTCATCCCCTAAGAGTGTTTTCAAAAAGTTTCAAAATTTTATAAATTTTTCCCCCATTTTTCCTAATTTGCCTGGACTATCCGGTGGAGCCAGAGCAACAGTCTGCAAATACTCAGCAGCCCCTGCAAGATCCCCATTCTCCGATGCCACACTCCCCGCCCAGCCGCTGCACACTGTCGGAAGGTGGCGGACTGGTAACGTAGCGGGCAGTGGCCCACCCACTGCTTCTCTGTGCCGGCGTTGCCCCGCTGTAGTGACGGTTCCAGGTCTCAACAGCTTCAGAGCAGGCCGCCATAGCGTACGTGTAAACTGCGAACCTCGATCAGCATCTCGTATAGTGGCCAGCCAGCACAGCATCATGTTGGTGGAGTTGTGATGCAGACAAAAATGGTTCAAATGGCTCTGAGCACTATGGGACTCAACTGCTGTGGTCATCAGTCCCCTAGAACTTAGAAGTACTTAAACCTAACTAACCTAAGGACATCACACACATCCATGACCGAGGCAGGATTCGAACCTGCGACCGTAGCAGTCGCACGGTTCCGGACTGCGCGCCTAGAACCGCGAGACCACCGCGGCCGGCGTGATGCAGACAGAAGTGGTTTTAGTACCACTCGATTGTCAAATTTATTATTTGATTCCAAGAAGGTCGTTCCACAGATAATCTATAACTAATTTCGTGTTTAACATTACGAATTACCTCTGTTAAGTAGCACTATGGCAATGAGAGAATACTGCTGGTAGTACCAGCTCGCTAAGTAATAATGTAGCCCCTTTGAGAACGATAAGATGTTAGCTGTAGGTTCTATCCTCGCTAGAGAACTAAATATTTAGTTGCCTTTGACTTCCTCTTTTACCAAGCTATAAGCTTCCAGATCGAAAACCAATAAGGAAATCTTAACTTAAAATGTCTCTGCTTATACCGATGTACATCTTACTTTCTTGTGAATGCACAATTCTATTAACTATGTGCGGCATTGAATAATTTGTTAACTGGGTTTATTTGAGAGTCTACTACAAGACAGTTACGTTTCGTGGGTTGTATACAAATTAGGCGGAACCCATCATATTTCTCGGATATTTTTGAGCACGATAGTACATGGCCATGTTGTACCTGGGAATATTTTTATCACATTTAGATAAATCTTTTTTTCAATAGCATGGCATATGATTTCATAGTGGAATAAGAAGATATATTAATCTCCTATTACAGAGATGGCTAGAAGTAGATGGAGCACAAGCTTGGATATCGTCGATGGTATCATTTCGAAAGGAATCTTCATGTTATTTTTCTGTAACGATTTAGGAAAATCACGAAAACGAAAACGTAAACGTGGACAGCAGGACGGAGGTTTAATACCCCACTTCTTCTGTATACAAAAATTTGTGAAAGAACTTTATTAAAAATTTAAGTCCAAGCAGTTCCTCTCAATTCTCTTGAGAACCATTGCCTTTTCAAGTTTGTGAGACTGGAAAATAATTTAAATTTTCTTCCTTTCAGCCAAAGGAAAAGGGGACTGATGATCCAACAGGTGCTGTAACGCCAGAAGAAGTGCAGTTTCAAATGGACTTGCAAACTGCAATTGAGAGATCCCTCGAAGACAGTTATTTGAACAATAACCAGTCAGCCGCTGACACTTCTGAGGTAAGTCACTGTATAGCTGCTAACCACGTATTATAATTTAAAAATCATAAATCGAGAAGTTTCGTAACTCTCGTGTAAGCTCACCGGACATACACGCCACAGTCACATTAATGTAACCACCGCTTATGTTAGACGCCAACGCGCAATAACTATTCGCAAACGGCAGGTGACAGCATTGGCAGTGGAGGATATACTAAGCCGGTCGTTGCAGTCATTGTCGTAATGCGGAAACTGAACGATTTATTTGACGTCCAAAAGGGTATGGTAATTGGTTTTCTGGCCAAGGGTGGAAGCATTTCCAAAACGGCAAAGTTTGC
This sequence comes from Schistocerca serialis cubense, assembly GCF_023864345.2. Lineage (NCBI taxonomy): Eukaryota > Metazoa > Arthropoda > Insecta > Orthoptera > Acrididae > Schistocerca > Schistocerca serialis. The sequence goes on from NC_064640.1 coordinate 605,256,415, forward strand.
GTACTGTTCGCTTGCCGCCGTGGTTAAGTAATCGTGCATGGAAAAATGCGCTATCCAAAACTGGGGCCGAGGCAATTGTGGCGCACCACAGGCCATAGATGATGGAGGTGAACAACTGCTGCAGAGACGTGTATGGGCGAATAGACGAGCAACTGTTGAGCAACTGACTGCCCAGATGAACCATGATGCGTATGGGCCCCCACAGCAGGCGCCTGGCTCACGCACCCATGCTGACTGCTGTTCATAAGCGACGAAGGCTGGAATTTGCACACCAATATCGCAACTGGACGTCCACTGAGTGGCGAAGGTGGCCTTTCCAGATGAATCACGTTCTATGCTCCATCGGACAGACGGCAGTTAGCGTGTACGATGTGACGCATTTGAAAGCAAACACCCTGCATGCGTTACGGTCTAGGGAATATTTTCGTGGCATTCTCTGCGCCAAAGAAATTGGTATAGGGGTGCGTATTCAACTACAGAAATTTGTAAACAGGCAGAATACGGAGCTGCGGTCGGCAAGGGTCTATATGAGACAAATGTCTGGATTTGTAAACAGGCAGAATACGGAGCTGCGGTCGGCAAGGGCCTATATGAGACAAATGTCTGGCGCAGTTGTTAGATCGGTTACTGCTGCTACAATGACAGGTTATCAAGATCTAAGCAAGTTTGAACGTGGTGTTGTAATCGGCACACGAGCGATGTGACACAGTACCTCCGAGGTAGCGATGAAGTGGGGATTTTCCTGTACGACCGTTTCACAGGTGTGCAGTGAATATCAGGAATGCTGTAAAACATCGCTGCGGCCGTAAAAAGATCATGTAAGAACGGGACCAGCGACGACTTAAGACAATCGTTCAACATGACAGAAGTGCAACCCTTCCGCAAATTGCTGCATATTTCAAATGGCTCTGAGCACTATGGGACTTAACTTCTAAGGTCATCCGTCCGCTAGAACTTAGAAGTACTTAAACCTAACTAACCTGAGGACATCACACACATCCATGCCCGAGGGAGGATTCGAACCTACGACCGTAGCCGTCCCGCGGTTCCAGACTGTAGCGCCTAGAACCGCTCGGCCACAACGGCCGGCGCTGCATATTTCAATGCTGGGCCATCAACAAGTGTCAGCGTGAGAACCATTCAACGAAACATCATGGATATGGGCTTTCGGAGCCGTAGGCCTACTCGTGTACCCTTGAGACTGCACCACACAAAGCTTTACGCCTCACCTGGGCCCGTCAACACCGACATTGGACTGTTGATGACGGGAAAAATATTGCCTGGTCGGACGAGTCCGTTTCAAATTGTATTGAACGGACGGACACGTACGGGTATGGAGACAACGTCATGAATCCATGGAACCTGCATGTCAGCAGAGGACTGTTCAAGCTTGTGGAGGCTCTGTAATGGTGTGTGGCCTGTGCAGTTGGAGTGATATGAGACCCATGAGACATGTAAATACAGCTCGGACAGGTGACACGTACGTAACCATCCTGTCTGATCACCTGCATTGATTCATGTCCATTGTGCATTCCGACGGACTTGGGCAACTCCAGTAGGACAATGCGCCACCCCACACGTCGAGAATTGCTACAGAGTGGCTCTAGGAACAATCTTCTGAGTTTAAACACTTCCGCTGGCCAGCAAACTCCCCAGACATGAACATTATTGAGGAAATCTGGGATGCCTTGCAACATGCTGTTCAGAAGAGATTTTCACTCCCTCATAGTCTTACGGATTTATGGGCAGTCCTGTGGGATCAATGGTGTCAATTCCCTCCAGCACTACTTTAGACATTATTCGAGTCCATGCCACATCGTGTTGCGACATTTCGCGTGCTCACGGGGGCCTTACACGTTATTAGGCAGGTGTACCAGTTTCTTTGGCTGCCCAGAGTAATTTGTAACATTTCATCAGGCTCATAATATTTGAATCAGTTGATGTTCATGGTAGTATTAAGTCCATATAGTATTCTAGATTTAAGTTTTTGAGAATATTTAGCATATTTCGAGTTTCGACAGGATACTTTACTATCTTGGCTGTGAATCTAACCCTCACATGTACATATTCTCTGTTCGACTCTCCAGCTGTCGATTTATCACTCGCTCTCTCCCTCTTATACAGTAGATCCATTTCACTAATTACGTATAGTATAGCTGCCACAAAGATGTATATAAAATTAAAATATTGCACACGTAAAAATAAACGTGCTGATAATAAATACACAGTATAACGTAACAAAAGTGATACACATTTATACGTTTTACTGTAGAACAAACGTGCAGACTTTCAAAGGTATGTATAACGTTTCTGTATTGCAGTGAAAGAAAAGAAACGAAGTGAAAAAAAATATGACTCAGAGCTAGTAATGTTTTCACACCATGACCATACCTAGAATAAATTTCCCCAATTTTTTTAGTGTATCCACGCAGGCTGTCCAAAGTTATGGCATACCACCCTGTCCATGCGCCATGGTGTATGAACAGTGGTCGTAAAAAGTTCCTAACCGGCAGCGGTCAGAGACGAGTGTCATACATTTTCAACGACAATCTGTTTCAAATCGGGCAGCAATGCTGTTGGTATTTGAAGTCAGGCACCTCACAAACATCCATTGCCCTCAGCGACATATCAAGCTGCATATCTTCATGGGGCTAAACAACGCAGTAACTGGACAGTTGCTGATTGGAAGCCTGTAGTGTGGTCCACCGAGTCTCGAATTTTCTTATTTTCAAATTATGTGAGGTGTTGAATGTGTTGGGACTGAGGCTCACCCCAAGAGTGGTGGAGGAAACTGCTGCTCATAGGTCAGGATGAGGCGCCGCTTCCTTCACTTGTAAGTGGGTTGAGGGTGATGGTGGTAGCTGAAAACGTATAACGGCTACTAGTAAAACATCCCTGAATGTAATGGTCCTTTATTCATCTTAGGCACAGGCCTAAGAAAAGCTGTGGCCCCCAGATGTAGTGGGCCGCAGGACCACCGAGTGCCAATGTCAGAGAAACTGCCAGGAAGGTGGCACAGACAGGTAGCGTTGGCCGCTGACGTCAGCAAGGCTGCAGAAACCTGACGAAGGCCTTAGGCCACACGCCACTGGCGATGGGTGGCAGCTACAGCCCTGGCTGCTTGGCTGCCTATGGGTGCAGAGTACAACAATGGGAAGGACAGTATCTACACTGTAGTTCCCCACACGGGAGACGTCGCAGGAGTATGCCCATAGTGGGCGGTGATCAGCAACAATGTGTGGGCAGCAGAAGTGTTGCTGTGGAGCAACAGTCTGGGCTTGAACACATGATCCACCAGGGAGGTGGATGCTCACAGAATAAAGGCGTCCAGAAGGTAATCCGGCGGTGCAGAGTCACCTAGTGGTCTTCATACAATCTTCTGCTCAGTCGGATGCCTGCAGCTTGTGGAAGCGAAGTCCGGAGTAGGTGGTTGGCTGCATCATCATGCATTGCAAGCGGTCTCTGCTTGGAAGTTAGTGGATGGTATAGACTGCACCAAATGGCACCACATACACATCTGGATACCAGCTGGTGATATGGAATGCTCGACTTCGGTTCATTGGGAGAATTTTAGTAAAGTCTGATTCATCTGTAAAGGAGATCACATATAGGATGCTACTGCAACCTGTTCTTGAGTTCTGCTCAAGCGTTTTGGATCTATATCAGGTCCAATTAAAGAAATACATCGAGGCAATTCAGAGGCGAGCTGCTAGATTTTTTACTAGTAGGTTCTAATAACAGGCAAATGTTATGGAGAGACTTCAGTAACTCAAATGTGAATCCCTCGCGGGAAGGTGACAGTCTTTTATGCAACACTATGCAGAAAATTTAGGGAACTGGCATTTGAAGCTGACTGCAGAATGATTCTACTGCCTCCAACATACATTACGCATAAGGACCATGAAGTTAAGCGGCAAGAAATTAGGGCTCATACAGAGGAATATTGATAGTTGTTTTTGCCTCGCTGTATTTGTGATTTGACAATTACTGGTACAGGGTACCCTCCGCCATGCGCTGTACGGTGGCTTGTGGGGTTTGTATGTAGATGTAGATGAACTGGAAAAAATCTGAGTACCACTGAGAGAGGGGGTCTGATTCTAGTAGCATTTATGTGAGCTCGGCCGACTAGTTTTTTCCTTTTGCTATGACTTTAGACTGTAAATCAGAACAAGTTTATATACTCGGCCACCGTCGTTAGGTAATGGTGACTTCATGTGGTTTTCTCGTCGTGTCAGCTTTTCTGGACACCCTGCCTCTGCTGTAAGATGTCCTAACATCGCTCTTCAGGCACTCTGTCTGGCATATTTCACAGTGTCGTTGTACAGAATGAGTGCTGTTGCACTGCAAATAAGTCTTCTTTCTTCACAGCACCTGGTCGTCAAGATAACGGTACCTCTCTTCCTATGAAATATTATCATGGCATTGGATATAGGCAATTCATTACTCCCAATTGTATTGTGGTGCCACAGTCCACCTTTCTCTGAAAAAATCCGCCCTCTGGGTTTGTCATCATCATCATCATCATCATCATCATCATCATCATCATCAGTTATCTGCTATATTAGCAGGTCCTTTGCCTCTCCATTTTCTGCGATCCATTGCTTCCTTCTTAAGGCTGCTGTATGTTGTGCCGTCCATCATGTCATCCAGTATCTGGAATCTCTTCCTTCCTCGCTTCCTTTTCCCTTCTACATAACCTTCTAAAACTGTTTTTATCAGTCCCTCATTCTTTCTTAATATATGCCGAATCCAATTTCTTTTTCTTCTCTTTATTACATCTAGTAACTGTCTTTTCTCTCCCACTCTTCTCAGTACCTCTTCATTTTTTACTCTGTCCATCCAACTTATTCTTTCCATCCTCCGCCATGTCCAGACCTCAAAAGCCTCTAGCCTTTCTCTGTCTTTTTTCCCTCATAGTCCATGTTTAAGCGCCATATAGAAGAACACTCCATACAAGACATTTTATGAGTCTCTTTCTGAGTTCTCTGTCCAGACCGCTGCAGAAAATTCTCCTTTTCTTATAAAACGCCTCTTTTTGCTATCCTTGTTTTAATTTCTGTGGTGCACTTCCAGTTGGTGTCTATCCTGCTTCCAAGATAACTAAAATTTTGCACCTGTTCTAGTGTTTCTCCATTCAGCATAATTTTTATTTCCTTATTTCCTCCTAGTGCCAATACTTTTGTTTTATTTGTGTTAATTTTCATTCCATATTTTTTTCCGTTAGTTGCAATGGTGTCCACCAAATCCTGTAATTCTTTTTCCCCTGTGGCTAAAAGGACCATGTTATCAGCAAACCTCAAACACCCTACTCTTCTTCCTCCAATTTTTACTCCTTTGTCATCTAATGAGCATTGTTCAATCATATTTTCCAAGTAGAGGTTGAAAAGAGTAGGTGATAGACAGCATCGTTGTCTTACTCCTTTTCCTAGTCTGATACAGTTTGTTCTTTCTCCTCTCACTTTAACTGAAACTTTTTGATTAAGATATAATGAGTTTATAAGTCTTATGGTTTTCCAGTCCACTCTCTTTTCCCACATTATAGTCACCAGCTTGTCGCAAACCACATTGTCAAATGCCTTTTCTAGACCGATGAAGCAAATATATAGGCCTCTTCCTTTTTCAATAAACCTTTCTCCCAAGTTTCGTAGGAGCCCTATTGCATCTCTGATGCCCGTATTCCGTCTAAAGCCAAACTGCTCTTCGCCAAGATTCTCCTCCATTACTTTTTCAAGTCTTTTATTAATTATTCTTTTATTAATTATTTCTTGGTTCCTTGTTTTTTCGGTAATGGTATCATTACTGTCGTCAGAAAGTCCTCGGGCCATTCACCACTATCATATATTTTATTACATAACCTCAATATTTCTCTTATTCCATCTTGGTTCAAGCATTTTTGTATTTCTCCCGGTATTGTATCTGTACCAACCGCTTTGCCATTTTTCATTGCAGCTATGGCAGACTTTACTTCTTCCATTATGATGGTTGGTCCTTTCTCGTCATCACTGGGTTTGTACCTGTTTCCATTACTGGACAAAAATACCTCAATACATGTTTTATCGGCTGACGTAAAAGAACAAAAAAAATAAAAAAAAATAAATTCTCCTTCTCTTGCTACTCCAGTTTAGTGTCAAACGGTTCACTGGTTGTTCCTTAACCTAAACGCTATTGTCTAAGATTGGCCCAGTCCGTTGGCAACTAGTGCAACTGCGAGCTCAATAGTTCGGGCAGTTTTGCACTTGAAGTAATACAGGCTACACAAAGCAGAGTCAGTACTGCAACAATACTAGAAACCGAGAAACTCGTGGTCGTAATTTTGTTGCACTGTTCATTGCGCCACTGCCATACATGCTGGAGCATCTGCTCAGCAGTAATACGACCTTTCCGTGTCACTGTAAAGTTCATCCAGCATATAGAAGAGGTGTGATCTTAGCGTGTTGTTTAAGGTTAGCTTCTGCGTTGTCTAATGATTTCTCCAGTCGATACAACGAAGGCTGTGTCAGATTTATTACAGCTGTTCCAGTAATAGTAACTGGGGACGGAATGTAGTGCCACCTACATCACAGGTTATACCATAAACTAATATCCCACTGTTATGTGGTTTTAGCCACATCGTTCCTTGTGGTTGATCCGGTTCGTAACAATTGAGATACTGAAGTATCTCCAATTAAGGATTACTATCTCTGGAGTAGTCGCGGAGTACATCCATTACATACTGACCCTTTGAAAGTAAGGACAGGGCGCCATAAAGTCCCTTTGGCATCCTACTGCATCCGTTTCAACTAATAATAACTGTATCTCACACGCTAGCACTTCGACCTGACCCATCCTGTTTGTGCTCGGTAGTAACGCCACCTGTCCGTAGCTCGTGGTCTATTGTAGCCGCCACGGTAGCTCAGCGTGTTCGGTCAGAGGGTAAGCTGCCCTCTGTAATAAAAAAACTGAGTTCATGGACCAACAATGTACTTAAATAAGCGTCATGGGACGTCCGCCTCGAACCAATCCAACCAACATTAACGAACAAAATGAGATCAACAATAAAAAAAGAAGCTAACGTCGCTGTCTCTGGATCACGGGTCCCGGCCGGCTTGGGGATTTTCTATGAACGGGGTCTGGGTGTTTTTGTTGTCCTAATCATTTCATCATCATCATTCGTTACAGTGGCTAGATTGGACTGTGTAAAAATTGGAATGTGTCAAACTTGGGACTGTGTACGGGTGCTGATGACCGCGCAATTCAGAGCCCCACAAACCAAACATCACATCACGCCACCTGGGCAACAGGAATTCAAATCACTCTCCCTCCCCTTCTCAAAAGGTCGTACATACTCTCTCGTTCAAAACTATCCGACCTGATTTGCATGGAGCCCAAATAACGTAACTGTCTTGTAGGTCCTCTAATCTCGTTTCGGTACAGTCGCTTGACTACACAAAATAAATACCACGAATGGACAACATTGCTCTGTATTGTAATAACTCCAGGTATAAATTAATACCACGATACTAAAAATATCATGGAACATCTGAGCTAATCCTTAGCTTTTGTAAACTCAAATTTATTACAAGAAATAACATTAATAAACTTGTGCCACTCTCATTAGTATCTCACATAAAAATTCCAGCAGTTCTTAACACAATTACTCCGTAGTCCTTACTCAAAACTACATTGTCTTGTGAATAAGACATTTTCAAGAATATCTGCACTCCCAGACAAGCTCTCTAAAAGCTTTTCCAACCACCAATTAACCATCGTGCAATAAGCGACTGCTACTGAACAAAGTGCATAGTGAACAAACGAGTTGCAAGAACCATGATTAACAGCGTCAAACACTATCAGAACTTCACCCTCAACAACATATCACCAGTAATTTGACTATCTTCATGATGACCCATGTAGGGTTCAAAAACAACCTATCGCACTTGTTAGCTAATACAAAGTGACATAAAAAATGAAAGTTATTAATGTCCAGTCATCTATGCATATCTTTGAACTTCAAATGACATGACGAACTGTTATGTTCTGGCTACAGATTGAGACCCAATACTAACTATACAAAATATTCGTACCCGACCGAGACGCGTCCACAACGTTAATCGTCATTGCTGACTAGCTTTAAAGAAACGTGATGTAACACCTTTTTAGCAAATATTGTTGTTGTGGTCTTCAGTCCTGAGACTGGTTTGATGCAGCTCTCCATGCTACTCTATCCTGTGCAAGCTGCTTCATCTCCCAGTACGTACTGTAGCATACATCCTTCAGTGTATTCATCTCTTGGTATACCTCTACGATTTTTACCCTCCACGCTGTCCTCCAATATTAAATTGGTGATCGCTTGATGCCTCAGAACATGTCCTACCAACCGATCCCTTCTTCTACTCAAGTTGTGCCACAAACTCCTCTTCTTCCCCCAATTCTATTCAATACCTCCCAATTAGTTATGTGATCTACCCATCTAATCTTCAGCATTCTTCTGTAGCACCACAATTCGAAAGCTTCTATTCTATTCTTGTCCGAACTATTTATCGCCCACGTTTCACTTCCATACATGGCTACGCTCCATACAAATATTCTCAAAAACGACTTCCTGACACTTAAATCTATACTCGATGTTAACAAATTTCTCTTCTTCAGAAACGCTTTCCTTGCCATTGCCAATCTACATTTTATATCCTCTCTACTTCGACCATCATCAGTTATTTTGCTCCACAAATAGCAAAATTCCTTTACTACTTTAAGTGTCTCATTTCCTAATCTAATTCCCTCAGCATCACCCAATTTAACTCCACTACATTCCATTATCCTTGTTTTGCTTTTGTTGATGTCCATCTTATATCCTTCTTTCAAGACACTGTCCATTCCGTTCAGCTGCTCTTCCAAGTCCTTTGCTGTCTCTGACAGAATTACAATGTCATCGGCGAACCTCAAAGTTTTTATTTCTCCTCCATGGATTTTAATTCCTACTCCGAACTTTTCTTTTGTTTCCTTTATTGCTTGCTCAATATACAGATTCAATAACATCGGGGATAGGCTACAACCCTGTCTCACTCCCTTCCCAACCACTGCTTCCCTTTCACGCCCCCCGACTCGTATAACTGCCATCTGGTTTCCGTACAAATTGTAAATAGCCTTTCGCTCCCTGTATTTTACCCGTGCCACCTTCAGAATTTGAATGAGAGTATTTCAATCAACATTGTCAAAAGCCTTCTCTAAGTCTACAAATGCTAGAAACGTAGGTTTGCCTCTTCTTAATCTAGCTTCTAAGATAATTCGTATGGTCAGTATTGCCTCATGTGTTCCAATATTTCTACGGAATCCAAACTGATCTTCCCCGAGGTCGTTAGTATTTTGCAGCCGTGACTTATTAAACTGACAGTTCGGTAATTTTCACATCTGTCAACACCTGCTTTTTTTGGGATTGGAATTATTATATTCTTCTTGAAGTCTGAAGGTATTTCGCCTGTCTCATACATCTTACTCACCAGATGGTAGAGTTTTGTCAGGACTGGCTCTCCCAAGGTTGTCAGTAGTTCTAATGGAATGTTATCTAATCCCGGAGGCCTTGTTTCGACTTAGGTCTTTCAGTACTCTGTCAAACTCTTCACGCAGTATCATATCTCCCATTTCATCTTCATTTGCAACCTCTTCCATTTCCATAAGATTGCCCTCAAGTACCTCGCCCTTGTATAGACCCTCTATATACTCCTTCCACCTTTCTGCTTTCCCTTCTTTGCTTAGAACTGGGTTTCCATCAAAGCTCTTGACATTCATGCAACTGGGTCTCTTTTCCCCAAAGCTCTCTTTAATTTTCCTGTAGGCAGTGTCTATCTTACCCCTTGTGATATGTGCCTCTACATCCTTACATTTGTCCTCTAGCCATCCTAGCTTTGCCATTTTGCACTTCCTGTCGATCTCATTTTTGAGACGTTTGTATTCCTTTTTACCTGCTTCACATACTGCATTTTCATATTTTCTCCTTTCATCAATTAAATTCAATATGTGTTCTGTCACCCAAGGATTTCTACTAGCCCTCTGCTGCCTTCACTACTTCATCCCTCAAAGCTACCCATTCTTCTTCTACTATATTTCTTTCCCCCATTCTTGTCAATTGTTCCCTTATGCTCACCCTGAAACTCTCTACAACCTCTGGTTCTGTCATTTTATCCAGGTCCCATCTCCTTAAATTCCCACCTTTTTGCAGTTTCTTCAGTTTTAATCTACAGTTCATAACCAATAGATTGTGGTCAGAGTCCACATCTGCCCCTGGAAATGTCTTACAATTTAAAATCTGGTTCCTAAATCTCTGTCTTACCATTACACAATCTATCTGAAACCTGTCAGTATCTCCAGGCTTCTTCCATGTATACAACCTTCTTTTATGATTTTTGAATCAAGTGTTAGCTACGATTAAGTTATGCTCTGTGCAAAATTCTTCTAGGCGGCTTCCTCTTTCATTCCTTACCCCCAATCCATATTCGCCTACTACGTTTCCTTCTCCTCCTTTTCCTACTATCGCATTCCAGTCACCCATGACTATTAAATTTTCGTCTCCCTTCGCTATCTGAATAATTTATTTCATCTCATCATATATTCCTTCAATCTCTTCGTCATCTGCAGAGCTAGTTGGCATATACACTTGTACTACTGTAGTAGGCGTGGGCTTTGTGTCTTTCCTGGCCACAATAATGCGTTCACTATGCTGTTTGTAGCAGCTTACCCGCACTCCTATTTTTTATTCATTATTAAACCTACTCCTGCATTACCCCTATTTGATTTTGTATTTATAACCCAGTATTCACCTCACCAAAAGACTTGTTCCTCCTGTCACCGAACTTCGCTAATTCCCACTATATCTAACTTTAACCTATCCATTTCTCTTTTTAAATTTTCTAACCTACCTGCCCGATTAATGGATCTGACATTCCACGCTCCGTTCCGTAGAATACCAGTTTTATTTCTCCTGATAACGACGTCCTCTTGAGTAGTCCCCGCCCGGAGATCCGAATGGGGGACTATTTTAGCTCCGGAATATTTTACCCAAGAGGACGCCATCATCATTTAACCATACAGTAAAGCTGCATGCCCTCGGGAAAAATTACGGCTGTAGTTTCCCCTCGCTTTCAGCTGTTCGCAGCACCAGCACAGCAAGGCCGTTTTGGTTAGTGTCAGAAGGCCATATCAGCCAATCATCCAGACTGTTGCCCCTGCAACTACTGAAAAGGCTGCCGCCCCTCTTCAGAAGCCACACGTTCGTCTGGCCTCTCAACACTCAACGGATACCCCTCCGCTGCGGTTGCACCTACGGTACGGCTACCTCAGCTATCGCTGAGGCACGCAAGCCTCCCCACCAACGGCAAGGTTTATGGTTCATGGGGAGTGGGGTTCGAGAATCTGGACTTCAAATTACATGACGAAAATTCTTATACTGGATCGAGACAGATATCAAGAAACTGTCGTACCTGTTAAATAACCACAAAAGATGTTAAATATGGTTTCATTCCGAAATAACGAACTTGAAATGATGTAATGTATGTGATGGATGGTGATTCTAACCGAGCACCTAATCCGATAGTTTTGTAAGCACAACAGATTCCAGATATAAAATTTACTCAGCCGTAGCGAGATGTTTGAAACAGTAATGACGAGAAAAATGAATAATTTCGGTCTCCCCAGGGTTCGAACGCGACAGGTATCGCCGTTGTTTTCTAGCCACGATTGGACATTAAACGTAGACTTTTTTAACCAGAAGCGAGATGTGCGCATTTTTGAACTAGAAGTGACGTGACGAAGAGTACAGTGATGACTGCTAATCGAACCCGCACATATTGTTGTTTACAACATACGAAGACACGTTAGCTATAGAATTCTTTTTCACCAGTAGCAATGAGTGGCATGTTTGAACTTGAAATGATGTGACGAAAATATCTATGTCTCTCTGGTAATCGAAGGCGTCACATATCGTTATTCATAATGAATTAAGAGATGTTAAAAATCAAAATAAATTTCCACAAACATTTAGGTATGGTCATGCTGAAGCCTGAAAGGACGTATGAAAATTTTTGTGCCGAACCAGGATTCGAACCATGACACACGCCTTACGGGGAGTTTGGAACATTGAGCACACAACGATTTGTTGGCCCTGTGTCATCACGAAGGGATCAATCCTCGTGAAACAAGAGCCAGTATATTCAACATCTCAAGCTGAAATAAAAGATAGAATAAGTGCCCTTTGACCTTATATGACGTTTGGTTCTTTAACTGAAATAAAAATACTAGTGTAAGAAAGGTTACTGGAGACGGAGTTTCTACATCCTGCCACTTACGCCTCCGTCATGGTCCAACATATCCTGTAGTTGGTAGCGAAGGGACATCACGTTGAATGTGAATGTGGAATCACGGTGGAATCATAAGTTCTCCATTTGGCATAATCAGGCGTTATAGGCTCTACTAGTACTTATTCAAAAATGGGTTCAAATGGCTCTGAGCATTATGGGACTCAACATCTTAGGTCATAAGTCCCCTAGAACTTAGAACTACTTAAACCTAACTAACCTAAGGACATCACACACACCCATGCCCGAGGCAGGATTCGAACCTGCGACCGTAGCAGTCCCGCGGTTCCGGACTGCAGCGCCAGAACCGTACGGCCACCGCGGCCGGCTACTAGTACTTATTAAAAAATCTTCGACTGAAGTGATAATCGAAGCCTGACTCTATATATACAACCTAGTATCGAGCTCCCCGATCACTGAACACCACATCCGTCTGAATCGTGATTTTGTTGTAGCACTGGTGGGCCAGACTGGACAACAATTTTGACTTCCTGACTCCCTGGAGTGGATTACGGTCGGTTCAGAACATTGATATCTGCTCGATCGAATCGTCACTAACTGGGTACCAGCCTCAGCTACCCAGTGCGTATATCCAACTTGATTTTGTAATCACCAAAATAAAATTACATGGCGGCAAATTACACAAATTGCCAACACTGGAAGATGCGGGAGTTTCCACAGGCAGTATTGCTTCTACTTAAGCTACTCTCTATGTTTCGGGTGTTGCCCATCATTAGATCATCGTCCGCCCCGACAGCTGAGTGATTAGCGTGACGGATTCCCGTCCTACGGGCTCAGGTTCGATTCCGGGTTGGGTCGGAGATTTTCTCCGCTCAGGGACTGGGTGTTCTGTTGTCTTCATCATAATTTCATCTCCATCCGGTAAATAAGTCGCCCAATGTGGCGTCGAATGTAATAAGACCTGCACCAAGGCGGCCGGACCTGCCCCGCAAGGGGACTCCCAGCCAATGACGCCAAATTTCCATTTCCATCACAACATTTAAATGAACTTTACGCATAGTTTTTTGTTTTGATATCGGCAGTAGCCGAAAAGAGATGATGACTAATGATATAGACCAGGGACATTCAATAATTAAAGAGAAAAATTGATGTAGAAATCAAAATATTTCTAGCAGGAGCTTTTTATTTTCATGACTTTCGATTTTTATCACTGGGATGCGCTGATAACAGCAGTAGAACAAAAATTATTTTGTTTATAACATCAATAAGAAAGCAGGTGTTGACAGATGTGAAAATTACCGAACTATCAGCTTAATAAGTCACAGCTGCAAAATACTAACACGAATTCTTTACAGACGAATGGAAAAACTAGTAGAAGCCAACCTCGGGGAAGATCAGTTTGGATTCCGTAGAAACACTGGAACACGTGAGGCAATACTGACCTTACGACTTATCTTAGAAGAAAGATTAAGGAAAGGCAAACCTACGTTTCTAGCATTTGTAGACTTAGAGAAAGCTTTTGACAATGTTGACTGGAATACTCTCTTTCAAATTCTGATGGTGGCAGGGGTAAAATACAGGGAGCGAAAGGCTATTTACAATTTGTACAGAAACCAGATGGCAGTTATAAGAGTCGAGGGACATGAAAGGGAAGCAGTGGTTGGGAAGGGAGTAAGACAGGGTTGTAGCCTCTCCCCGATGTTGTTCAATCTGTATATTGAGCAAGCAGTAAAGGAAACAAAAGAAAAATTCGGAGTAGGTATTAAAATTCATGGAGAAGAAATAAAAACTTTGAGGTTCGCCGATGACATTGTAATTCTGTCAGAGACAGCAAAGGACTTGGAAGAGCAGTTGAATGGAATGGACAGTGTCTTGAAAGGAGGATATAAGATGAACATCAACAAAAGCAAAACAAGGATAATGGAATGTAGTCTAATTAAGTCGGGTGATGCTGAGGGAATTAGATTAGGAAATGAGGCACTTAAAGTAGTAAAGGAGTTTTGCTATTTGGGGAGCAAAATAACTGATGATGGTCGAAGTAGAGAGGATATAAAATGTAGACTGGCAATGGCAAGGAAAGCGTTTCTGAAGAAGAGAAATTTGTTAACATCCAGTATTGATTTAAGTGTCAGGAAGTCATTTCTGAAATTATTTGTATGGAGTGTAGCCATGTATGGAAGTGAAACATGGACGATAAATAGTTTGGACAAGAAGAGAATAGAAGCTTTCGAAAAGTGGTGCTACAGAAGAATGCTTAAGATTAGATGGGTAGATCACATAACTAATGAGGAAGTATTGAATAGGATTGGGGAGAAGAGAAGTTTGTGGCACAACTTGACTAGAAGAAGGGATCGGTTGGTAGGACATGTTCTGAGGCATCAAGGGATCACCAATTTAGTATTGGAGGGCAGCGTGGAGGGTAAAAATCGTAGAGGGAGACCAAGAGATGAATACATTAAGCAGATTCAGAAGGATGTAGGTTGCAGTAGGTACTGGGAGATGAAAAAGCTTGCACAGGATAGAGTAGCATGGAGAGCTGCATCAAACCAGTCTCAGGACTGAAGACCACAACAACAACAACATCAATACTGTATTTAACGATGGCTTGGGTGCTTAAACTTTCACATTAGTTGAACAACGTTCAGTGATACCTTTTTGCTTCTCCCAGAAGGTGAAAAACTGGCTAATAACTGTTGTCGAATGCTTTTATATTGTGGTGAAAGTTGTATGTACAGCGGAAACCGTTGTGTCAGAACAGTTCACAAACGGTCGAACCTCAGTGACTGACGAGTAACGTCCTCGATGGTCAGTAGATGTGTCAATTTCTTTGCTTGAAACCCGCATTGACGACATTATTCTTGAAGACGGACGTGTTAAAGCTAGCCGGTCGGTGTGGCCGAGCGGTTCTAGGCGCTTCAGTCTGGAACCGCGCGACCGCTTCGGTCGCAGGTTCGAATCCTGCCTCGGGCATTGTTGTGTGTGATGTCCTTAGGTTAGTTAGGTTTAAGTAGTTCTAAGTTCTACGGGACTGATGACCTCAGATTTTAAGTCCCATAGTGCTCAGAGCCATTTAAACCACTTTGTTACAGCTTAGCATATAGCAAAAACAGTGCCAATAGGTGTTAGCATTGTTCATAACGTTATTAGTAACTAGCTCAACAGCCGTGCGGTCTGATGCGCCTTGTCTTGGTTCGCACGGCTCCCCCCCCCCCGCCCCCCTCCCGTCGAAGGTTCGCGTCCTCCCTCGGGCATGTGTGTGTGTGATGTCCGTAGCGTAAGTTAGTTTAAGTTAGATTAATTAGTGTGTAAGCCTAGGGACCGATGTTCTCAGCAGTTTGGTCCCATAGAACCTTACCGAAAACCAGCTCAAGTACTACAAGTGAAGTGCAGGGCAGATCCCGGAAAAGTTAAAGCAACCACACATGGAATCAGGACTCAAAGCGTACATACTTAAGAGAACGCTACGAAATGGAAAGTAACCCTTTTCTAAACAAGATTTTAGCGTGTGATGAAGCTTCGGTTCACCATTTTGAACCAATGACCAAAAGATGAAACATGGGACCTTGAATATTCCGGCACATTAACTAGGGAACGTATAACACATATACTGTACATCAGCACCTAAATATGCCACTAACACACAGTAAGTGTAACCCTATGGGAGGGAATTTTGAAGTGTGACCGTGAGTTAACCTAATGGACAGAGGGTATCGAACATGAATTTCGTTACTATGGCATTTAGTAGAAAACTGAAGGACTTTAATTTGATAAGTAATGAAAGTAGTGAAAGTTTTTCGTGAATAAAATAATAGACAGTCGCCAGCCTAATTAGGCATAATAATTTGGAACATTAATCTCAAAGAATTTAAATATAATTTAGCAAAAGGGGGTTTCATTCTTTCTCTCTTGGTAAAGTACAAAGAACACACACAAATACCAGATGAACTGACCAGTTGTAAGCAGTAGTTATGATTTGCATAAACTGGCAAACACAGAAAGATAATTAGCGCTTTACTCCTATTGATAATAATCACCACCTCAACCATTAACCAATTCAGCACCAAAAGGTCATCAAAGACCTCAAGAGACTAAATGAAGTATGACAAAAGTCCTTGTTTAACTAACACACACACCACAAATGCAGATAAATAACACTGTACAAACACTTTTTTACCCTCTCTGGTTTATGGAAATACGAGGGTCGTCCATAAAGTAAGTTCCGTTTCCGTTTCTATTCGCGGCAGCGCTACGATCGCAGTTCCGAGCACGCGCGGCAGTTACTCTGACTGAAGGAGAAGGCATGTAGGCCATTTGGAGATCGCTGCTGCCGACGTGTGCTTTGTAGTGCTTCTTTATAATGTCAGCCGTAATTGAAAATGGGTGTGAAGTAAGATCTGTGATTGGTTTTCTAAATGCAAAGAAAATTAAACCAAAGGAAATTCATCGGCAATCTACGAGGTTTACGGACGAAATGCTACGAGTGATTCAGTGGTTAGAAGATTGGCCAGACTGTTCAATGAAGGACGTGATCAAGTGCACGGTGAAGAACAAAGTTGATGCCCGTCTATGGTTACTGATGAACTGGTTCATACAATTGAAGAGAAGATTAAGCACACCCGTAAGTTTACACTTAGTGTCCTTGCTATGGAAGTTCCGCAAATCTCACGATCACTAATTCATGGAATTGTTACTGAAAAATTGAAATTTCGAAAACTTTGCTCACGTTGAGTACCAAAAATTCTTACTAAACAACACAAAAAACATCGGATGGGCAGTCCACTTCAGTTTTTGACACGCTAAAATGAATAAGGCGATGGCTTTCTTTCTCGGATAGTCACGGGGAATGAAACTTGGATATCATATGACACCCCTGAAACAAAACGGCAATCAATGGAATGGAGGCACACTTCATCCCCAACGAAGGTTAAGCCTAAGCAAATATTGACTCCTCGAAAAGTTATGAGCACCGTTTTTTTGTGACAGAAAAGGCATTTTGCTGATTGATTTCTTACTACGAGGCCAAACAATCAATGCACATGGTTACTGCGAGACCATTAAGAAACTGCCCCGCGCAATACAGAACAAACGCCGGAGATTACTGTCAAAAGGTGTTTTTTCCACGATAATGTCCGACCTCACACGGCAAATGTGATCAAACAACTCTTACGGGAATCTCACTGGGACGCGTTTGATCATCCTCCGTACAGCCCGGACCTCGCTCCTAGCGGCTTTCATCTCTTCTTACATCTAAAATCTGTCCTTGGTGGTCAATAGTTCAACGATGATGACGAGCTGAAATAACATGTTACTACATAGTTGAACACAGGCGGCAAAGCCGGCCGGAGTGGCCGAGCGGCTCTAGGCGCTACAGTCTGGAACCGCGCGACCGCTACGGTCGCAGGTTCGAATCCTGCCTCGGGCATGGATGTGTGTGATGTCCTTAGGTTAGTTAGGTTTAAGTAGTTCTAAGTTCTAGGGGACTGATGACCTCAGATGTTAAGTCCCATAGTGCTCAGAGCCATTTGAACCATTTGAACACAGGCGGCAACCTTCTATGAAGAAGGCATACAAAAACTTGTGCCACGCTGTGAGAAGTGCCTACAAAATTTCCGAAGCTATATAGAACTGTACAATAAATATTCTTTCTGTGTCTGTACACGTTTGTTTTATACAACCAAACGGAATTTACTTTTTGGACATACCTCGTACTTCAGATTTCTTTAGCAAAACAATCTTTAGTTTAACTTTTTCATAATAAAAAAGAATGTAGTAGGGACCCATAAACTGTCACTTACTCTACTGGCAAATTCTGTAACTATTGCAGAGACAAATTACCTAACACTATTGTGGATTTCTAACTCCACTTAAATTTGTTTATGTTTTAACGCTTTAAAACAAGTTATTCAAATATTAAGCTCAATCAGTTTCAGAAAACAGTTCATGATACTAATAAATGCAGTTTACTTTTCATAACAGTCCAACATACGTGCCTTTCTAACTACCTGTGAAGCTGGTAACTTTAATAACAACATTTAAACATTCTAGCACTGAACTTTAGCACCTTTAGTGCAACCACGAACCATTATATTTTTCAGAAACAGGGTGCTCGGTTATCTGTACGTTATGGACAGGACCCTGCATTGGTTTGAGATTAGGACAGGTGTTAAGGTGCAAACACAGTTTTATGTGACTGGAATTATTATTGAAAAACATTCACATCAATATACTGGTCCATACTGTGATACGTATCTGAACTCCTGTAGTTGGTGGAGCAGTGGCGCAATAGTAGTGGCAAACATGTGGCGGCTAAGTGGTCCCATGCTCTTGAAGTTGTATGCTCTTTATAAATTCTTCTTGCCGATGTATTTCCTTCATTTCAGAGCCATTCTATGACAACAAGAGCATCATACGACAGCCAGAACCACATCCAAGGCAATTTCAACGTAAATTGGCTTCGAAATGCCTCACTTGGCACCCGCCTTGTTAACAGTACAACGTCTAGCCACTGACTGCGTGCTGTGCTCTCTTTCTTGCCTCCCAGATTGACCGCCAGATCCACCTTTTCCCGCGCACGAAGCCCCTTACGTAGCGGAGGAAGTTCCCCACGTCTTTTAAGTTACATCATACAATTTCCCTAAGTATGAACCAGTTTTCTACATTCAATTTCTCTTTTATAAATAGGCATATTTTATAAAGTTTCATTATTTAAACACACTGTTGAGTTTTTTCTAAAATATCCATCACAAACATCCACTTCCCTCTGGCAATTCAAAGACATTTATCAGTAAAGGCCAAATATTTCATAGTTACATACATAAAATTACGCAGTATAGATTATTTATAATCGATCTTGGTGTTACAAACGGACAACAAATGTAGCATCTTGTCATTAATGGCAGTATACAAATTAATGCACGCATCTTGTGTACCCTAAGCTGCTAGCTCGTTTAATTGAAGCTCTCCCAGCCCGTCCCATTATTAAGTGAAATCGCAATTCAACTACGAATGATATATAAATTGTAGAGAATTTCTTCTCCGCCAACTTATTTCTACAGTGGTATTAAATGTTTTCTGCCATTTTCAGTTTATCCGACGGAGACAACAGATGAAACAACAGAAAACCATTATGGGGTAATCAGGACCTCGCATTCGTGGTTTTCTGATGGTTTCAGCACATTCACTAGTTATATAGTGGGAGAACATTCTCCGACGAGAAATACTTTGTTCTTATAGTGATAAATCACCATAAATGGGTTGTAGATTATATCTAGAATACCGGCTCATTATTATCAACTCTTACAACTGCGTGTTCTCCAGCGAATTAAGCGAACAGAAAAGCAAACAGAAAATTAAGCGAACAGAAAAAATAATGAATATAGCATGGGGTGAACATCAAATCCTTCATCTTTCCAATTCAACATTCGAAAAATGTCGAAAATAAGCGACATAATACTTTCTAAAGACGGACAAATAACAACAGCAATAATAATATTACAGTAAAAAGTAATTAAGTTTGGGGCATACCGACATTCAGCTGATGATTATAAAAAGTTGACTGTTCAGACTGCACAAAAACTGCAGTACAAGAGAGTTTCTTAATAAAGCGTTACTGAAATTCAGTCTCGTCGTTTTCAGCTGCATTATAGAAGGGACAATACAGCTGACTTTACATATACTATCTTTTAAGCAATATTTCACCCTATGGTTAAAGTTGAATTCGCATCAGCAAACAAACGCGATGTCACAGAGCTAGTGAAGCGCCGATGTGTAAAACGTTCTTTCACTTCTGTAGTAGTAGTTAACAAAGAAAGAACGTCTATTGTTTACAAAGCGAAAAATATGAGAAATTACAGCAATTTACGTTCAGAATGTTTCATCAAAATTACAAGAAAATATCCAATAAATTTTGAAGGATAATTCAAGTCTAGTACCGAAACTAACCCCCCCCCCCCTCCTCATGAACCACGGACCTTGCCGTTGGTGGGGAGGCTTGCGTGCCTCAACCATAGAGATAGCCGTACCGTAGGTGCAACCACAACGGAGGGGTACCTCTTGAGAGGCCAGACAAACGTGTGGTTCCCCAAGAGGGGCAGCAGCCTTTTCAGTAGTTGCAGGGGCAACAGTCTGGATGATTGACTGATCTGACCTTGTAACGCTAACCAAAATGGCCTTGCTGTTCTGGTACTGCGAACAGCTGAAAGCGAGGGGAAACTACAGCCGTAATTTCTCCCGAGGGCATGCAGCTTTACTGTACGGTTAAATGATGATGGCGTCCTCTTGGGTAAAATATTCCGGAGGTAAAATAGTCCCCCATTCGGATCTCCGGGCGGGGACTACTCAAGAGGACGTCGTTATCAGGAGAAAGAACACTGGCCTTCTACGGATCGGAGCGAGGAATGTCAGATCCCTTAATCGGGCAGGTAGGTTAGAAAATTTAAAAAGGGAAATGGATCCGTTAAAGTTAGATATCGAGGCAATTAGTGAAGTTCGGTGGCAGGAGGAACAAGACTTCTGGTGAGGTGAATACAGGGTTATAAATACAAAATCAAATAGGGTTAATGCAGGAGTAGATTTAATAATGAATAAAAAAAAATAGGAGTGCGGGTAAGCTACTGCAAACAGCATAGTGAACGCATTATTGCGGCCAAGATAGACACGAAGCCCACGTCTACTACAGTAGTACAAGTTTATATGCCAACTAGCTAGGCAGCAGACGATCAAATAGGTAAAAAGACGAGGGCTAGTAAAAACCCTTGGGTAACAGAAGAAATATTGAATTTAATTGGTGAAAGGAGAAAATATAAAAATGCAGTAAATGAAGCAGACAAAAAGGAATACAAACGTCTCAAAAATGAGATCGATATGAAGTGCAAAATGGCTAATCAGGGATGGCTAGAGGACAAATGTAAGGATGTAGAGGCTTATCTCATTAGGGGTAAGATAGATACTGCCTACAGGAAAATTCAAGAGACCTTTGGAGAAAGGAGAACCACTTGCATGAATATCAAGAGCTTTGATGGAAACCCAGTTCTAAGAAAAGAAGGGAAAGCAGAAAGGTGGAAGGAGTATATAGAGGGTCTATACAAGGGCGATGTACTTGAGGACAATATTACGGAAATGGAAGAGGATGTAGATGAAGATGAAATGGGAGATATGATACTGCGTGAAGAGTTTGACAGAGCATTGAAAGACCTGAGTCCAAACAAGGCCCCCGGAGTAGACAACATTCCATTAGAACTACTGACAGCCTTGGGAGAGCCAGTCCTGACAAATCTCTACCATCTGGTGAGTAAGATGTATGAGACAGGCGAAATATCTTCAGACTTCAAGAATAATATAATAATTCCAATCCCAAAGAAAGCAGGTGTTGACAGATGTGTAAATTACCGAACTATCAGTTTAATAAGTCACAGCTGCAAAATACTAACGAGAATTCTTTACAGACGACCTCGGGGAAGATCAGTTTGGATTCCGTAGAAATTTTGGAACACGTGAGGCAATACTGACCCTACGACTTAATTTAGAAGCAATATTAAGGAAAGGCAAACCTACGTTTCTAGCATTTGTAGACTTAGAGAAAGCTTTTGACAATGTTGATTGAAATACTCTCTTTCAAATTCTGAAGGTGGCACCGGTAAAATACAGGGAGCGAAAGGCTATTTACAATTTGTACAGAAACCAGATGGCAGTTATACGAGTTGGGGGGCGTGAAAGGGAAGCAGTGGTTGGGAAGTGAGTGAGACAGGGTTGTAGCCTATCCCCGATGTTATTGAATCTGTATATTGAGCAAGCAATAAAGGAAACAAAAGAAAAGTTCGGAGTAGGAATTAAAATCCATGGAGGAGAAATAAAAACTTTGAGGTTCGCCGATGACATTGTAATTCTGTCAGAGACAGTAAAGGACTTGGAAGAGCAGCTGAACGGAATGGACAGTGTCTTGAAAGAAGGATATAAGATGGACATCAACAAAAGCAAAACGAGGATAATGGAATGTAGTGGAGTTAACTCGGGTGATGCTGAGGGAATTAGATTAGGGAATGAGACACTTAAAGTAGTAAAGGAATTTTGCTATTTGCGGAGCAAAATAACTGATGATGGTCGAAGTAGAGAAGATATAAAATGTAGATTGGCAATGGCAAGGAAAGCGTTTCTGAAGAAGAGAAATTTGTTAACATCGAGTATAGATTTAAGTGTCAGGAAGTCGTTTTTGAGAATATTTGTATGGAGCGTAGCCATGTATTGAAGTGAAACATGGACGATAAATAGTTCGGACAAGAATAAAATAGAAGCTTTCGAATTCTGGTGCTACAGAAGAATGCTTAAGATTAGATGGGTAGATCACATAACTAATTGGGAGGTACTGAATAGAATTGGGGAGAAGAGGAGTTTGTGGCACAACTTGAGTAGAAGAAGGGATCGGTTGGTAGGACATGTTCTGAGACATCGAGGGATCACCAATTTAGTATTGGAGGGCAGCGTGGAGGGTAAACATCGTAGAGGGAGACGAAGAGATGAATACACTAAGCAGATTCAGAAGGATGTAGGCTGCAGTAGATACTGGAAGGTGAAGAAGCTTGCACAGGATAGAGTAGCATGGAGAGCTGCATCAAACCAGTCTCAGGACTGAAGACTACAACAACAACAACAACAACAACAACAACCGAAACTAAATCGACTATGACAGGGGTGCCAAACAAATCTTGTTATGTTGCTAAGTCACAGCTTTTGAATAGCAGTAACCTATTCTTGTGTGGCGCTCAAAATCTCACTCTAGTGCTGCTACCCTAATCTTGCTACCTGTCTTCTGTGCCGGACATCAACTCGAGGGCAGGCTTCAGTCAACGCACGTACAGAATACATCACAGAGTTTACATATATTCTGCCTGATGATTACAATTATCTGAGTATGTATAATACCACAGAAGCAATGTAAATCTAAGTAAAGTATCCTGTGATTTTCGTAATTGTATTACTGTATGTTTATATGCTATCTGTGTAATGGAGACATAGTTGCATCATGATAATTCTCAAAGATGGAAGTTTCAGGATGATCTGTACATATGGTAAGGATACTTTAGCTGTATTTCTAGGATTGCAAAACATCGAAATCGGCCATTGTCTCGACTTTAGGCAGTTCTGCTAAGAAAATCATCATATAAGGTCGAGTCAGTGCTTCGCAAGTGTGCCGCAGACAGAAAGAAGTCTGAGGAACTGCTTTATACCATTGGAAAAGAAAAGGTCGCAATAAAAAGTTAACACCAACATTTCAGTTACTGTAGATACGTTACTACTGAAGTATTACTGGGAATACATATCCGCTGTCATCTTACAGCAGTAGATAAAAGTTCCTCAGATTTGTAATCTGCCAAATGTCATTTTTTCGCTTTGTGAGACAATATAAACATCAGATGTAAGTTGCGTAATTGTGTAAAAGGCAGATAGAACTAGTCAACCAAGCAGCTTAATCTATTTGTCCTTTAAGACAATATGAGTGATGTTTGATCATTAATTTTGACATTTGTGTGATAGGACATTAACGTCATCATATCTTCAATCATTGTTTTATGACGGCGCTAGGGTAAGTGCGCCTTAGCAGTTGCAACTGTTTCTGCTGGGGTTATTTACCTGTGGTTGTATGGACATACCATCTTTCTGGATTGGTTATGAAGGCCTAAAGCAAACGAAGTAGTGAATATAGGAGTCTGCATAATTTAATATACAACAACTACCACCGTTACACCTTAGAAAAAGATTCGGCGGAGAACCCAAGAAAATTCTGTTCCTATGTAAAATCGCTAAGTAGGTCTAAGGCTTCCATCCAGTCACTTGTTGCCCAGTCTGGTGTGACAGCAAAAGACAGAAAAACGAAAGCCGAAGTTTTAAATTCCGTGTTTAAAGAAACGTTCACGCAGGACGATCGTACAAAAATACCGTCGTTTGACCGTCGCGTCCCGTATGGACGACATAGCAATAAGCATCCGTGTCGTAGACAAAAAACTGAAAGAGCTGAAAAGAAATAAGTCGCCAGTCCGGATGGAATCCCAATTCAGTTTTACAAAGAGTACTCTACGCCATTATCCCCTTACTTCTAAATTAAAAAACTCCTCCCGCACAGGCCATGAAGCCCCAAAGGTACCGACCAGCCGCCGTTTCATCCTCGGCCCACAGGTGTCACTGGATGCGGATATGGAGGGGCATGTGGTCAACACACCGCTCTCCCGGCCGTATGTCAGTGTCCGAGACCGGAGCCGCTACTTCTCAATCAAGTAGCTCCTCAGTTTGCCTCACAAGAGCTGAGTGCACCCCGCTTGCCAACAGCGCTCGGCAGACCGGATGGTCACCCATCCAAGTGCTAGCCCTGCCCGACAGCGGTTAACTTCGGTGATCTGACGGGAACAGGTGTTACCACTGTGGCAAGGCCGTTGGCCATCCCCTTACTTAGCTTGCATTTATCACCTATCTCTCGTCCAGCGCAGAGCCTCAAGCGACCGGAAAAAAGCGCAGGTCATTCCTGAATACAAGAAGGGTAAAGGGACGAATCCGCAATATTACAGACCAACATCCTTAACATCGGTTTGTTGCAGAATTCTGGAACATAACGTCGTTAACATTGTTCAAGATTTCATGCACTGGCATTAATTTCGCTGCAAACAATGCGTAACGGATCGCTGTGATAGGATCGCTTCTCATTCGCATCAGGTTACATTTTTGTACATTTACAGCCAGCTGCCAGTCATCGCATCTACTAGAAATTTTGTGTGGCATCTTGTATCAACCTACAAGGAAGGTAACCGGAAGTTCGATATAGCATTAGTAGTGTCCTGCTTGGCATAGTCACGTCGTTTAAATACCTGGGTGTAAGGTTGTAGAGCGATATGAAATGGAACGTAGGACTGTGGTATGGAAGACAAATGATCGACTTCGGTTTATTGGGAGAATTTTAGGAAAATGTTGTTCATTTATAAAGGAGACCGGATATAGGACGCTATATGACATCATCTTGAGTACTGCTCGAGTATTTGGGATTCGCACCGTGTTGGATTAAAGGAAGACATCCAAGTAATTCAGAGGATGGCTGCTAGATTTGTTATCTGTAGGTTCGAACAACACGCAAGTTTTACGGAGATGCTTGGGAAAATTAAATGGGAATCACTGGATGGGAGCCTACGTTCTTTTCGAGGAGTGCTTTTGAGAAAATTTAGAGTACCGTCATTTAAAGTTAACTGCAGAACAATCCTACTGCCGCCAACATATATTTCGTGTAAGGACCACTAAGATGAGATACGAAAAAAATGAAATGAAATGATCGTGTGACATTGTTGGACGGGAGGTCCGAACTGGGAAAGTTCGGCCACCGGGTGGCAAGTCTTATTTCAGGTGACGCCACATCGGGTGACTTGCTTGTCGGGGATGATGAGATGATGAGAACAACACAACACCCAGTCCACGGACGGAGAAAATCCCCAACTCTGCCGGGAATCGAGCCCGGGCCCGCTGCATGGTAGGCAAGCGCGTTACCACACAGCAAAACAGGAGGGACAACATATGAGAAATTATGGCTCGTACTAAGGCATATAGATAGCCCTTTTTCCCCGATCCATTTGCGAGTGGAACAGGAAAGAAAACGACTAGTGGTGGTACAGGGTACCCTCCGCCACACACCGTAAGGTGGCTTGCGGAGTATGTATGTAGATATATATGTAGTGTAACTGATAGTTTTACCTTCGCGGCACGTAATCCACAGTGTCGCTTTCAGCTCTAGTATTTTCTTTACTTTGAGAAATACAGTGTGGTTTCTACTCAGTGGTGGAATTAACGGGGGGAACCATGATGCTCAGCCAGGGGAGGGGTTGGGGGCTGGGTGGCCAGAAAATGACAACTTAATATTTTTCTAAGATCAAATTTGCCTCACATTAATAATTTTGAAGAGGTAGTTAATAATTTTACGAACATTTGTCATTTGAATAAAATTTTATCATTTTTGTACAAATTTCTGATTTAACTCTTGTTGTGGTTCTCATTCAAGCCCTGTTGTTGTGGTGGTCTCAGTCCGAAGACAGGATTGACACATCGCTCCATGCTAATCTATCATCTCTGAATAACAGCTGCAGCCGACATCCATTTGAACCTGCTTACTGTATTCATGCCTTGGTCGCCCTCTACAATTTTTACCCGTCAAACTTCCTTTCATTACCAGAATCACTATTCCTCGATGCCTCAGGATGTGTCCTTTCTGTCGACCTCTCGGTATGCGATCTGATGCTCTCCCGGTGTCTTTCTAACTTGTAGAATTCTCGGGTGTCTGCCCAGGTCACAATGTAAGTTCTCAAAAAAATTTAAGCGAGCAGAATTGTTTCTATCTTCAAGTCGTTATTGATGACTACTGCTCTGCTAGGGCCGGTGTCATATATTAGTTGACTGTTTCCCCCTCCATCACTCCGCTCCTGACGCTGTCCGTGCAGCCGCCACGGTGGGTGGTGACGGCTGTGGATGTGGCAATACCTGGCTGAGAACTGCGGCCCTCAGTCTCTGCATTCTGTGTACCTCACTAGACGGGAACGCTTTGCTTTTAATCTCCTCAGTGCAGGGTTCCACGCCTAACTCAGTACACTATATTTGTTAATGAGACCGTCTTGAACCTTAATTTCAAACACCTCTTTAATCACTCACTCGCAGAAGAAAGAAGATTGCCTAAATAACTTAGTTTTGAATCTTCAAGGCAGATTAAAACTGTGTGCCGGACTGGGATCGAACTCGTGACCTTTGCCTTTATCGGGAAAGTGCTCTACCAATTCAGCTACCTGAGCAAGACTCACGACCTGTCGTCACAGTTGTACTTCTGCCAGTGCCTCATCTCCTAAACCTGTGAGGACAGTTTGTGCGTCGTGCTAGGATAGCTCAGTTGGCAGAGCACGTGCTCACGAGAGGTAAAGTTCCTAGGTTCGAGTCGCACTCTCGCACACACTTTTAATCCTCCAGGAAGTTTCGTATCAGCGCACACTCCGCTGCAGAGCGAAAAATTCGTTCTGGTATCTCAGTTTTGTTGTAATCTATAGTAGGGGCTATTTTTGTAGTACTGTCGACCACGGCTGAATTTTGTGATCTGTGGCGTCTATGTTCACAGCAGGTCTCTACTGTGCGTACAGTTTCCCCCATTTGTATACCATGCATCACTGTCGGGTGGTTTCTTTAATTTTTTCTTTTTTTTTAGAAACTGTCTATGGGCCATTCGTACCACTTGGCACGTACCTGTCTAAGAGGTAGTGTATAACACTCCTAATTCTCCTATTCTTTTCTGTTTATGGTCAATATTTTCAGTCAGACAAAGGAACATTCGATGTTGAAGTGCAGGTAATTTAATCTGTTTCGTGTCGACTTACTACGCAGAAGCATCTTACTACCAGTCTCAGTATTCCTATTGACTCTCAGTGTCCGAAATAACAGTTACCATCTTCATATAGATAAGGTTTACCAGCCAATGATATTCTTCAGTGCGGATCCACTCACATTGTTCAAACTCTTACGGGAATCGGTAGATTGACTGTCACGAGCAATGAGTATAGTGGGTAGGGGCACTGCAAATGTAGTGTGTGGACAGTAAGTTGGAAATGTGGGTCTCACGTGGAGCGTGCCAGAGATAAGTCCGTGCATTCGCACTGTCCTCTGTGTCCTCAATGGCTCTGCCGACGCGGTAGCTCAGCGTGTTCGGTCAGAGAGATAGCTGCCCCCTGAAAAAACTGGGTGAAAAAAAATCCGGCACGGTAGCTCAGAGTGTTCGGTCGGAGGGTTAGCAGCCCTCTGTAATAAAAAAAAATAAAAATAAAATAAAAAACAGTGAATAGATCAACAACGAACTTCAACGGGTGTCATGGGACGTCCGCTCCGAACAAAGGCAACGAACGTTAACGAACAAAATGAGATTTTTTTTAAAAAGAAGTCAGATAGAGCGTCTGCCATGTAAGTAGGAGATTCTGGGTTTGAGTCCCAGTTGGGGCACACATTTTCAACTGTCCCCGTTGATATTTACCAACACCAGTAAGCAGCTAATGGTCACGATTTCATTGTAATTTCACTTATCACTTCAGTCTCCCATGTCATCGAAACTACAGATTTTGTTGCTGTTCACTTTTGGATTCAGCCAGCTTTCTACTAACGAAATTATGTAGTGTTATTATCCTTTACAAGCCGGATTAGTTGAGAGATAATTCCATGGTTTCACTTGCTAATAGATAATAATATATTAATATTTTCTTTCTCTGACTCGCAACAACGAATGCTATCCTCTGTAATTAATGGAGCTGATGATATATTCATCTCCAAAAAGTACAATTTTTTATCAGGCCTATGCAGAGTTTTCTCGGTCCTTAAATACCACATGCACACTCCGAATGTACACTGCCACAGAAGTAATTGCTTGGTGGGAGTAGTAAAGGCCTGAACTATTGGGGGGGGGGGGGGGGGCGACGAGAGGGGGGATGCTTCATTTCACCTCTCCATAGCATATGTCGAAAACTCCACATCCAAACCAGAGGATCACTAGGGATTCTGAGAATTATGCTGCAAAACACTATCTCAGATTGCACACCATGTGTTTTCCCCACTTCAGCCAGCCGTCTGTAGGAACCGACTGAGGATGGCCTCTGCAACCATGCAGCATGTGCTATTCGTGACGACATGAGGCACTACTTGCAGTCAACTCCATTGACTGCGGTCAATAGCCGCTGGAAGTGGCTCCTCTACATCTCGGACAAGACCTCATGGAAGACATACATAGTGATCACTGATTTTCCCTCCCAAGTCTGACTGCTATTTCCCTAAGCAGCTCCATCACTCGACTAATGTTGGCGGTCCTAGTGACCAGCAAACAAAATTTCTGTGCTTGACTGCCTTCCAGAATATTGGCCCTGGCTGTCGTTGGTGGCTCGAATGTGCTTTCAGCAAAAGGCAAGGCAACACAAGGAACTCCTTGAGTGCGAGGTAGCAAGCTCAGTCTTTAGTAAGGCTCATTTGAAAGTGTTGTGTTAACAACTATGTTAGGAAAAATATTAGCTGCTAATGACTCAGCATGTTCATCAGGAAGGTGACAGGAAATGAGCGTCTGGGAAGTGCAGATATCAACGTTCTATGGGATGTATGTATTACGCTTCACAAAATGAACATCATCGACATTCAAAACAAATTAAGAAAAAACCATTAACTTACACCATGAACACCGAATGAAAAATGGAGCACCGTCAAGTTCGAAGGCGAACTCATTGGGAGTTACAAACTGTGCAGGACATTGAGCTAGGTATTCAATGTTAAAGAACGTATATGGAATCATACTGGTGTAAAGAAGTGATAAGAACTGATAGAATGTGATAGCATGCAGCTGAATGCAGAACAGTTTTTCGTGGAGCTTATTGAGAAACTGGCTTTCCTTCAATGCATAGCTGCAGATCGTGCGATAATATATTTTATAGGCACGGAAAAAACAAACATCCAGGGGTTGAATTTGTATAGTGGTTCCAGGTGGTATCAATTGATAAGTCACAAGCTTTTCAGGAGGGATAGTTTTCCTAAATGTGTATGATTTTTATATGCAGACTAGAAATCGAGCAAAAGCAAGTTATTTTGCCCAGCTATTGGCCAAAAGTAGTGATCATACCATAGTTACAGTTCGCCTACGCCCATTTTCCCACCCTTGCTTGCTGTGACGTGAGTATTTCCTACTGCCCTCACAATATCACGCACACGAGAAAGAACCGTAGGGGACAGAGCACCTCCAGCTTCTCGCACCACAATAAATAACTTTCCATTCAATTTACCCTCCAGATTAACAGCTGACATAATTCGATACGAATGCATTAAGGCACTAATCTTTATACAATTCTGTTGGTATCTCTGATTTCCAGGGTTCCTTTCATATGTTTCCTCTTCAAATACCAATTGGTCAGAGTTGAAAATAAATTCCTTACTGAAAGACTGAATAATCGTTCATCTCATCCACAAATTTTTCAGCCGATTCCGCAGTCTGCTATGCACCGTCAAGTTCACGCTTTGTTTGAAATTTCGTCATCTTACGTCTTCCAATTCTGTGGCACTGTTTGAAGTTATGCAACCATCCACGCTTTCCTTGAAATCACTGTAATCTATGTCGCGTGGAATTTGATGTCCGTAAGGTAGTAGGTAACTATTATGCACAGCCTGTAAATTGTATCGAGTATCTTTCAAACGCAAAATGGTTCAAATGGCTCTGAGCACTATGGGACTCAACTGCTGTGGTCATAAGTCCCCTAGAACTTAGAACTACTTAAACCTAACTAACCTAAGGACATCACACACATCCATGCCCGAGGCAGGATTCGAACCTGCGACCGTAGCGGTTGTGCGGTTCCAGACTGTAGCGCCTTTAACCGCTCGGCCACTCCGGCCGGCTTTCAAACGCACAAACACTACTTTTTGTAAAAGTGTACCTTGTCCTCCTTTGAATAACTTTAGTTTTTCTTATGCACTACACAGTCATATTTCTGCAAGCTTATTAGAAATCCGTCCCTCATTGTTCTTTTGCCACGCTGCGGATGATCTTCCACGTACAGAATTATGTTTACTACCCGCTTCTTGGAAAACGATTGTCCTTTAGTACGCTTCACTGGAGATGAGATTTGTGGCTCCCTGTTCGACAAGGATGATGAACTGCATGGCTCGACACCTGTTTCAATATCACTTTCACTTGTTAATCAGGTATCGCCATAATTGTACTCCTCGTGAACATTGCCCGCTCAGTCGAGTGTATACGATACCACACATTCCACCGACTCATCTTGCAGAAACACTAATATTCAATCTGCCATTTCTTTCTCACTCTGCGAAATTCCTTGGGTTCCTTTCTAACGAAATGTCGGCTGTTATTGTAAATATAATGCAATGTTTCTTTGTTCATCATTGCCATTGCTCTGTTTGTGTTAAAACCGCTAGCATTACAGCACTGTTTTGTGTTACTCATCGACTAAACAGTTCAACTACTTATTATGTAAATTGAAGAAGAAAAAGAAGGAAGAAGAAGAAGAAGAAGAAGAAAAGGGGAGGGGAGAAAGAGAAGGGAAGGAATTGGTGATATCAGCTGCATCAGAACTTGATTCGGAATCGGCAGCGACGAGTGAAAAATTTGTGCCAGAGTGCGACTCGAACCCGGGATCTCCTGCTCGCTTGGCAATTCCGTTAACCACTGCGCCACCCGGACACAGCGTTGATCGCAAATGCGTGGACTATCACGACACGCTCCCCAGCCAGCCCACATTCCCACGTGGCGCCACCTATCCGCAGTCCCCGTCAATGTCCTACATGCTCGCTAATTTTTTAGATTCCCACTTGAAGGTCGCACGCTAATGTGCATCGTCACTGAAGGTTGTAAATTCATAAGCCATCGAAGCGAATCGATTATATAAATGCGTGGTGTCTGGTCTGTCAGACATGTCAGAAAGAACAGACACCACACATACATATAACAGTTCAACTACGCTCCTTGGCCACCATCCAGCAGAAAGCTCATTCCCGCCTCTGCCTTCTGAAACTCCTGTCTGGCTGGACATGAGGATTGCATCCTTCTATCATCCTCCACACCTACAAATCCCTCATCCGTCCTATCCTCTGTTACGCCTGGATCTCCACACTCACCCGCTTTTACAAGACCCTCCAAATCCTCGAACGCCATGCACTCTGCCTTGCCTTCCGTATCCCCCTTCCTTCCCCCACACAGCTCCTGTATGAACTCATCCCCTTCCCCCACCTCCTCCAGTTCCTCCAACATTTCTGCATCCTTTACATTGTCCGCAGGCTTGATCCCCCCCACCCTCTGGTTTCCTCCTTCCTCTCCACCCCCCGCCCATTGCCGCGCCTCTAACCCTGTATCCCTCCCTATCTTCACCTCCACACCCTCCATCTCCTTCACCAGGGCAATTTCCAGCGCCTCCCTCTCCTGGATGATGAACTTCGCCGTTACATTTACCCTTCCTTCCAACTATAACCTGGAATTGTTCCCCCCCCCCCCCCCCCCCAGGGCCTCGTTTTTCCTCTCCCCTCCTTCCCCCAGAGCGGATTTTCCTCCTTCCCCCCCCCCCCCCTCCTGAGACCCTGCATCCCATCCTTGCCTCTCTCCTTCCCACATCCCTCCCTACCTGGCCCTCTTCAGCGCGCCTCCCGCCCATATCCCTCCCTCCCTCCCTCCCTCCCTCCCTCCCTCCCTCCCTCCCTCCCTCCCTCCCTCCTTCCGGTCTCCCTCATCTCCTTGAGCCTGGCAGATCCTCCGTTTTGATCATCGTCAGTGTGCCACATCAGTGTTGTGTTTAGTGCTGTTTCTCCTGTGCGTCAAGAGGTGTGATTTTAATTGTGTGCTGGCCTTGTACTTAGTGTCACTATCAGTGTTTGTTGTGTGCTACACCATCAGTCGATACTTTTATGCTCTGGTCATACTGTGCCTTGTGTTCTTTTAATTGTCCCAGTGTGTGGTTTTTTGTGCGCGCAACTTTTTTACGGTTTATATCTCAATTTTACAGTCGTCCCTTTTTTTGTCTATTTCCATCCATGATGTTCCCCCTTTTTATATCTATGTTCACCATGTTTTCTCCTTTGTATATTTTTAAATGTCTTCTATTGTTTGCTCCATGTCTTTCGGCTAAGGAGCAGAGCATATGCTGCTGCCAGCCAGTCCCAATGGGGAATTGAAATACACTCCTGGAAATTGAAATATGAACACCGTGAATTCATTGTCCCAGGAAGGGGAAACTTTATTGACACATTCCTGGGGTCAGATACATCACTTGATCACACTGACAGAACCACAGGCACATAGACACAGGCAACAGAGCATGCACAATGTCGGCACTAGTACAGTGTATATCCACCTTTCACAGCAATGCAGACTGCTATTCTCCCATGGAGACGATCGTAGAGATGCTGGATGTAGTCCTGTGGAACGGCTTGCCATGCCATTTCCACCTGGTGCCTCAGTTTGACCAGCGTTCGTGCTGGACGTGCAGACCGCGTGAGACGACGCTTCATCCAGTCCCAAACATGCTCAATGGGGGACAGATCCGGAGATCTTGCTTGCCAGGGTAGTTGACTTACACCTTCTAGAGCACGTTGGGTGGCACGGGATACATGCGGACGTGCATTGTCCTGTTGGAACAGCAAGTTCCCTTGCCGGTCTAGGAATGGTAGAACGATGGGTTCGATGACGGTTTGGATGTACCGTGCACTATTCAGTGTCCCCTCGACGATCACCAGTGGTGTACGGCCAGTGTAGGAGATCGCTCCCCACACCATGATGCCGGGTGTTGGCCTTGTGTGCCTCGGTCGTATGCAGTCCTGATTGTGGCGCTCACCTGCACGGCGCCAAACACGCATACGACCATCATTGGCACCAAGGCAGAAGCGACTCTCATCGCTGAAGACGACACGTCTCCATTCGTCCCTCCATTCACGCCTGTTGCGACACCACTGGAGGCGGGCTGCACGATGTTGGGGCGTGAGCGGAAGACGCCCTAACGGTGTGCGGGACCATAGCCCAGCTTCATGGAGACGGTTGCGAATGGTCCTCGCCGATGCCCCAGGAGCAACAGTGTCCCTAATTTGCTGGGAAGTGGCGGTGCGGTCCCCTACGGCACTGCGTAGGATCCTACGGTCTTGGCGTGCATCCGTGCGTCGCTGTGGTCCGGTCCCAGGTCGACGGGCACGTGCACCTTCCGCCGACCACTGGCGACAACATCGATGTACTGTGGAGACCTCACGCCCCACGTGTTGAGCAATTCGGCGGTACGTCCACCCGGCCTCCCGCATGCCCACTATACGCCCTCGCTCAAAGTCCGTCAACTGCACATACGGTTCACGTCGACGCTGTCGCGGCATGCTACCAGTGTTAAAGACTGCGATGGAGCTCCGTATGCCACGGCAAACTGGCTGACACTGACGGCGGCGGTGCACAAATGCTGCGCAGCTAGCGCCATTCGACGGCCAACACCGCGGTTCCTGGTGTGTCCGCTGTGCCGTGCATGTGATCATTGCTTGTACAGCCCTCTCGCAGTGTCCGGAGCAAGTATGCTGGGTCTGACACACTGGTGTCAATGTGTTCTTTTTTCCATTTCCAGGAGTGTACAATAAAGAAAAAAAAAAAACTCCTTGGCCTAATGCTGTGCTCACGATTTGATACCTCCAGTCCTACTGCCTGTTGCCATTAGCAGCCAATATTGTGGTTTCATGATAGACAATCTGTAGGGCGTCGAATGCCGTAAACATCATTGGCCTTCTGCGACCTCGCACTCAAGGGGTTCCTTGTCAGATCTGTCTTTATGGGATAATGGGACAGCCATGCTAGCAGTACCTACTTTCGTCTTCCGCCCATGTGTGCAGAACCAAATGGTTCAAATAGCTCTAAGAACTGTGGGACTTAACATCTGAGGTCATCAGTCCCCTTGACTTAGAACTAATTAAACGTAACTAATCTAAGGACATCACACACATCCATGCCAGAGGCAGGATTCGAACCTGCGACCGTAGCAGCAGTGCGGTTCCAGACTGAAACGCCTAGAACCGCTCGGCCACAGCGGTCGGCTGTGCAGAACCCTGCCGCTGTTTGCCATCAGATGAGTGTGATTCAGCCAGGCTAGACTTACTGGAAGGTGCTGCTACACATCTGACGCCCAGCATCACTGAAGGCGCCACATCTTTTGCCGCTGGTGTCACAACGCCACTGCAACTAGTGGCTATCATCTGAAATATGTCGCCAACGAAACTTCCAACAGCATGCATGCACCATAGACGCAGCCACTGTTTATCTGTTCTGGTGTTCAGCTGTCCAACAATAAAAGTACTACTAACCCCAGTGTCTGTAGACACAATCAAAGTACTGCTGCTGTGCTGCACCTACACTACAAAGTAATCTCACGCGGCATTAATGATCCGAAAAAAACATACTCTTAATAACATTGTTAAAACAGATTAACAAGCAATTACTTTTCAATTCTCAAAAGCAAACAGGAGAACTACCAAACTAAAGATGTGACTATTTGCAAAGTACTCAAATCCAAATCGATTACGGTGGTGATAGCATTCTGATAGCACGGAACTATACTACAAAACCAGATGATGCTATATTCACGTTAGTAAAATGTGTAAACAGGTAGAGAAATAGACAGCGCTATTCAACGTAGACAGTTAAGAAGCAGCTAATAATCAGCTCCAAGTAGAAGCACGCAATAAAACTACCAAACTCGACGTCCTAAACAAACTATGTGTTGCTATTCGTACTGCTGATGCGGGCTGTCTGTTCTTACGGCTGGAGCAACTATCTGTTCGATTCATTATCATGGAATTAAATAAAGGTATTTAACATTTCTGAGGTGCTTTTAACGAAACTGTCATCTTCACAGGATTTCTGTCAGTTAATGCTGCCTATTAATACCTGTCTTTCTTATTTTTGTAGAGCACAAAAAGTGACAATCAGCAAACACCAGCTACTGTGGACAACAACGAAACGGTGAGTACATTCTGCGTGTACCAGTTCATATTAATACATTCTCTATTCTTAGAGGCCTCTATAGGTTAATAATTTATCAGCATCCGTAGACAAGATACCTGTCACTGTCTATATTTACCTGCATTCAAATGCTCAACTAGAAGCATATGACTTTCCCAAGCAGTCGCTAGATACAGTGTATTCGCTGCTTCTGGCTAACACTTACTCGCCAAGGACTACACCAATCCAACTCTGTCACTTCGATAGCGTGACACAGTAGTAATAGTAGTAGTAGTAGTAGTAGTAGCAGAAGTTTTATTCATAGTTCATTTTTACAAGGTTATTGGACCTGTCGTAGTGTTTCAATTTAAGGACAACAAAAATAACGTAGTTCACATATACAGGCTTTCGCATACTTGCAAATCTAATTTGACAAGGATGGGACAGGTAGTCGACCTCGTCTTTAAAGTAGGGACAATCCCGGCATTTGCCTGAAGTAACTTAGTGAAACCACGAAAAGCCTAAATGAGGATTGCTGGTTGATGACAGGAGCCTCTACCCTCCCGAATATAAGGCCAAGCTATTTAAAACGGTCCTTCCTCATTCGGTTTATCCGCAGAGTTTAATATTGTTTTCCAAATAGGTTTTTTGAATCATCGGTCTTCTGACTGGTTTGATGCGGCCCGCCACGAATTCCTCTCCTGTGCCAACCTCTTCGTATCAGAGTCGCACTTGCTACCGACGCCCTCAATTATTTGCTGGACGTATGCCAATATCTGTCTTCGTTTACTGTTTTTACCCTCTACAACTCCCGTTAGTACCAAGGAAGTTATTCTCTGATGTCTTAACAGATGTCCTATCATCTTGTCCCTTCTTCTTGTCAGTGTTTTCCATATACTTCCTTCCCTCTCCGATTTTGCGCAGAACCCCCCCCCCCCTCCAGTCCTTACCTTATCAGTCCACCTAGCTTTCAACATTTGTCTGTAGCACATCTCAAATGCTTCGATTCTCTCCTGTTCCGATTTGCCCACAGTCCACGTTTCACTACCATACAATGCTGTGCTCCAAGCAAACTTTTTTTTTAATGGCTCAAAGCACTATGGGACTTAACATCTGAGGTCATCAGTCCCCTAGAACTTAGAACTACTTAACCCTAACTAACCTAAGGACATCACACACATCCATGCCCGAGGCAGGATTCGAACCTGCGACCATAGCAGCAGCGCCGTTCCGGACTGAAGCACCCAGAACCGCTCGGCCACAGCGGCCGGCTCAAGCAAACATTCTCAGACATTTCTATCTCAAATTAAGGCGTATGTTTGGTACTAGTAGACTTCTCTTGGCGAGGAATGCCCTTTTTGCCAGTGCCAGTCTCCTTTCGATGTCTTCCTTGCTCTGTCCGTCACACGTTATTTTACTGCCTAGGTAGCAGAATTCCTTAACGTCATCTGCTTCGTGACCATTAATCCTGGTGCTAAGTTTCTGGCTGTTCTCATTTCTGCTACTTCTCATTACTTTCGTTTTCCTTCGATTTACTCTCAGTCCATATTCTGTACTCATTAGACTGTTCATTCTATTCAGCAGAGCCTGTAATTCTTCACATTCACTGAGACTAGCAATTTCCATCAGCATATCTCATCATTGATAGCCTTTCACCTTGAATTTTAATTCCACTCTTGAATTTTTATTTCCGTCGTTGATTCTTCGATGTACAGATTGAACAGTAGGGGCGAAAGACAACGTCCCTCTCTCACACCCTTTTTAATCCGAGCACTTTGGCCTTGGTATCCACTCTTAGTTCTTGTACATGTTGGTTCTTATACATGTCGTATATTACCTGTCTTTCCCTATGGCTTACCCCTATTTTCCTCAGAATTTCGAAAATCTTTCACTATTTGACACTGTCGAACGCTTTTTCCAGATCGACAAATCCTATGAAAGTGTCTTGAGTTTTCTTTAGTCTTGCTTCCATTATCAACTGCGACGTCAGAACTGCCTTTCTGGTGCCTTTGCTTTTCCTAAAGCCATTAGTCATTTAACAAATCCTCAGTTTTCTTTTCTATTCTTCTGTATATTGTTATTGTGAGCAACTTGGATGCGTGAACTGTTAAGCTGATTGTGCTATAATTCTCGCACTTGTCAGCTCTTGCAGTCTTCGGAACGTGTGGATGATATTTTTCCGAAAGTCAGATGGTATATCGCCAGACTCATACATTCTACACACCAACGTGAATAGTCGTTTTGTTGCCACTTCCCCTACTGATTTTAGAAATTCTGATGCAAAGCTATCCTCTATCTCTTTTATATCGACTCCTTTTTCTCCTATCACATCAGACAAGTCTTCCCCCTCATAGAGGCCTTCGATGTACTCTTTCCAATAATCCGCTTTCTCCTCGGCATTTAACAGTGGAATTTCCACTGCACTCTTAATGTTACCACCCTTACTCTTCATCACTACCAAATCGTGATCTGAGTTTACATCTGCTTCTGGTTATGCCTTACAGTCCAGTATCTGATTTCGGAATCTCTCTCTGACCTTGATTCAATCTAAGTTAAATCTTCCCGTATCTCCCGGCTTTTTCCAAGTATACCTCCTCCTTTTGTTATTCTTGAACAGAGTATTCGCTTTAACTAGCTGAAGTTTATTACAGAACTCAATTAGCCTTTCTCCTCTCTTATTTCTAGTACCAAGCACATACTCTCCCGTAACCCTTTCTTTTAGTCCTTCCCCTACAACCGTATTCCAGTCCCCATGACTAGTAGATATTCATCTCCCCTTACGTACTGAATTACCCGTTCAATATCCTCGTATACTTTCTCTATCTCTTCATCTTCAGCTTGCTACGTCGTCATGTATACCTGAAGTATCGTTGTCGGTGTTGGTTTGCTGTCGATTCTGTTGAGAACAACCCTGTCACTGAACTGTTCACAGTAACACACTCTCTGCTCTACCTTCCTATGCATAAGAAATCCTACCTCCCGTTATACAATTTCTGATGCTGTTGATATTATCATATACTTATCTGACCATACATTCTTGTCTTCTTTCACTTCACTGACAGACACTATATCAAAAATGGCCTTATAATTTTCGTTTTCAGATTTTCTATCTTCCCTACCACGTCCAAGCTTCTGAAATGCCACGCCCCGACTCGTAGAACATTATCCTCTCGTTGGTTGTTCAATTTTTTCTCATGGTCACTTTCGTCTTGGTAGTCCCCTCCCGAAGATCCGAATGGGAGACTATTCCGGAATCTTTTGCCTATGGAGAGATCATCATGACACTTTTCAATTACAAGCCACATGTCCTGTAGATACACATTATATGTCTTTAAAGCAGTGGTTTCCTCGGCCTTCTGCATCCTCATGTCGTTTATCATGGCTGATTCTTTCGTCTTTAGAGCCATATTCCCACCTCTAGGGCAAGAGTGCCCTGAACCTCTGTCCGATCCTCCTCCCTCTTTGACAAAGCCATTGGCAGAATGAGGATGACTTCTTATACTGGAAGTCTTCGGCCGCCAATGCTGATGATTTTTATTCAGAATTTAAGTTGTGGTGGATGTCTAACCCGGGACCGAGGACGTTTTCTTTATTTATCAATTATGCTACCCCTTTTTTGTTTTTTTTTTTCCTTTTTTAATCATAGATGCTCCCTTTCTTTACTTTATTTTCTGTCTTTTGAACACGAGTGAGATACTAACGTAAACGGCTAATGTTAAACTCATCATTCATTCTCACTCCCAGTCCCTCCACACACTACACACACATTATTTCATAGTATACCACTGCACACACCATCAATTGCGGGGCCATAGTGACGAGGTTTGGTTTCTTTTTCCGTGTCGCAGCTTTCCGTTTGCTAGCCTGAAAACCTGAGTCAGTCCTCTGTAATAGTGAGACGTCGGGCTTAGAAAAAAGATAAGGTGTTAGTATCATAGACCGCGTAGCTTTAGGAGTAGGCATGACCAGAAAAAAAAGAATGAAAAGAAAGAAGAAGAAAAAACGTAGTGTGAAACTGTAATGCGAAATGATTTTGTGTTGTTATTGCTGTTAATATTATTTATTTGTGTTATATTTTTTACCAGACGCCTACTCTGTGTTATCTAAGTAATCCTACAGCGTATAGAATGTATCGCACAACAGATACTTTTTAACTGCGTTTTTGAATAAGTTCGTTTTAACAATCTCTCCGCTCCCGTTGGGCAATCTGTTACATACTTTTAGTCCATAGTAGAAAATGCAGTTTTGAGTTTTATGTTCATTCTTTTCTTGGCTAATGTAAGTTCAGTCTATATCTTGAACCATGCTCATGGACTGAGCTTTTTGTGTAGAAATTATCAATGTTATTTTCGGTCAAATGTTTAAGTGGAGGGAAAAGAAGACTCCTATAAAATTACACAATGAATTTTTGTCCGAATTTTCATAGCCAAACGAAGAGTGAGAATAGGCAAATTTGGTATCAAACTGACCAGCGTGATGTCTAGCTTTCCATAAATAATTTAATTGATTAAAAGTAATCAGGGTAATTAATACAAATTTAATTATTTGAGGGAAAAAAATTTCTTAATTTTCTTAGCAAAACGAAGATTGGAAATGGACAAATGTGATATCCAACTGACAGCCGTGAGATATAATTTTGCTAAAAACGATTTAATTGCTCGAAGTTCATCAGGGTAGCTGATAAAAACTTAATTATTGATTTGAGGGAAAACTGAAATATTTCACGAACAACTGTTGATAGCTGTGTAAATGAAGCGTCAAAAAGTTCATATCCTCAAGGCCTAGCTATAGGCGTAAAACTTTACATTGGTCTAGAAATTTCGGAATCCTTTCTTTCGTACTGAAAAAATAAACTAAATATCAAATTATAACATAAATTGAAACTTCTCTGCTTTTTGTTGATCCTGTATACAGGGTGAACATTAATAAAACCGACGAACTGCAGGGATGTATTCCTGAATAAAAACGAAGGAAAAAGTTCCTATGAACATGTGTCGGAAAATGCCGTTTTGCCACGGTAGATGGCGCTGACGAATGACAGTTCCTGTGACCACGTGCTGTGTGTTCCTTTTGTGTTGCAGGCTCTGCGACGCGGCGTACTGTAAGCAGCAGAATGGTCCGGTATTCATGTCCAGAACAAGCCGAGATAGTGTTTGTGTACAGTCAAGCACATGGAATCGGTCAAGAGGCAACGTGACCACAAACATTTCAAACCCTTTTTGGGCGTTTGTGTGAGGCCCTTTCAGACAGATGCAAGTGCAGGGAGCGCCGGTCTGTGCGTACACCAGATTTGGAGCTTGTACTGGGGTTCGTCTCTGGTGTATGCACGTCCGCCGCCTCCCTCCGCGTTCGTTTGTCTGAAAATACCTATGACCACACAAACTCCCAAAAAGAGCTTGAAATGTGTGATGTGGTTGCTGTCTTTGAGGGTACTTGTCTTGGTATAGCTGCGCTGCCTCTTGACCTATTTCATCTGCTTGACCGTACACAAACACCGTCTTGTCCTGTTCCCGACATGAATACAGGACCATTCTGCTGCTTACAGTACGCTGTGTCAACACACAGCCCGCAACACTCAAGGAACACACGGCACGTGGTCAGAGGAACTTTCATTCGTCAGCGCCATCCATCGTGGCAACAATGCATTTCCTGGCACATGTTTATAGGGCCTTTTCTCCTCCATTTCCAGGCAGGAATCCGTCCCTGCAGTTTGTCGGTTTTATTAATGTTCATCTTGTTGTTGTTGTGGTCTTCAGTCGTGAGGCTGGTTTGATGCAGCTCCCCATGCTACTCTATCCTGTGCAAGCTGCTTCATCTCCCAGTACCCACTGCAACCTACATCCTTCTGAATCTGCTTAATGTATTCATTTCTTGGTCTCCCTCTACGATTTTTACCCTCCACGCTGCCCTCCAATGCTAAATTTGTGATCCCTTGATGCCTCAGAACGTGTCCTACCAACCAGTCCCTTCTTCTTATCAAATTGTGCCACAAACTCCTCTTCTCCCCAATTCTATTCAATACCTCCTAATTAGTTATGTGATCTACCCATCTAATCTTCAGCATTCTTCTGTAGCACCACATTTCGAAAGCTTCTATTCTCTTCTTGTCCAAACTATTTATCGTCCATGTTTCACTTCCATACATGGCTACACTCCATACAAATACTTTCAGAAACGATTTCCTGACACTTAAATCTACACTCGATGTTAACAAATTTCTCTTCTTCAGAAACGCTTTTTTTGCCATTGCCAGTCTACATTTTATATCCTCTACTTCGACCATCATCAGTTATTTTGCTCCACAAATAGCAAAGCTCCTTTACTACTTTAAGTGTCTCATTTCCTAATCTAATTCCCTCTGCATCACCCGACATAATTCGACTACATTCCATTATCTTCGTTTTGCTTTTGTTGATGTTCATCTTATATCCTCCTTTCAAGACACTGTCCATTCCGTTCCGCTGCTCTTCCAAGTCCTTTGCTGTCTCTGACAGAATTACAATGTCATCGGCGAACCTCAAAGTTTTTATTTCTTCTCCTGGGATTTTAATACCTACTCCGAATTTTTCTTTTGTTTCCTTCACTGCTTGCTCAATATACAGATTGAATAACATCGGGGATAGGCTTCAACCCTGTCTCACTCCCTTCCCAACCACTGCTTCCCTTTCATACCCCTCGACTCTTATAACTGCCATCTGGTTTCTGTACAAATTGTAAATAGCCTTTCGCTCTCTGTATTTTACCCCTGCCACCATCTTGTATACTATGAATAATGATCAAATACCGATCTATATTTAGATGTGTTACATTTCACACTTTCTGAACAAAATATGAATAAAAAATAATATTAAGAAACTATAAGATATTTCGTGAAATTAGTCTAAAAGCAATAAACAAAACGGATTAGAGAAGCATTTACGGACATCATTTGAAGTTCATGATTTTCAACATCATTCAAAATCTCGTCGGAAGTGCCTCTAATCTATTGTACGAGAATTTCTTACTTTTACACAAATAATTTCACAAGACATTTGACTTTTTAAAAAAAAAAAAAATTGTGTTGATCTCTACGACTGATTGGTAAATGTACTCACATGGTGTAGTTAAAATCTGTAGTGTTTTGAACAGATCTTTAGATGAGCTCGACTACTATTTTTGGTTATTTTCTCTGCCGTTTTCTGTAGTATGAAAACTGTGTCAATATTTTGTGCATTTGTTCTCCAGAAAATAATTACACAGGTAAGAATTGATTGTATGTATGAATAGCATGTAATTGAAGAACACTGGCTGTTATACACTGACGACAGGGCTCTTAGAGTATAACATGCTGATGGTATGTTTGCAGATCTAGTTTTGTGTTCACATCACTTCAACAACATTACAAAGTTAGATAACGCTACCCTAACACCCGAAAAATGCGCAAAGAGAGAAATGAGAAGCACTACTCAACACAGACAATACATAAGCAACTGCTAACCACTTCAAAGTAAAAGTAGGCAATAAAATTATGAAACTAGGTGCCCAACGCAAACTAAATACTGCTGATGCTGCTGCTGGCGGCAACTGTTCACGCCAAGGACTAGATCACTACATTATAAAGCCCACTCAGATGATGCTAATGCAAATACTCGGTGTTGTATTCTCCAACAGTTTATTGGACGTAACTTCTTCTACAATACAATGGATGTAGACGTCCGTCGATCTAGCCGGAGATGTGGTTCCTCTCGGTCGGCTGGTACTTCGATCGGCGGTGCAGTACAGCGGCTTCGGTGATATCTTCGCGGAGACTCTGCTATAGCGATTGCCATTAGAAGCGGACGAAGACTGGTCTGCCTTCGACCGGCCGGGCCTATATAGTGAGCTGGAGCCAATAGAAACCCGGCGTAGGAATCCGTGGCCGGATATGTCGCGGCGACCTCTGCAAGGAAAGGTTCCTATTAATCGACTGGAATCTTCGACGTGTTTACCTGATGTCTCCGCCTGTTTGGCTGTTGGTTTGTTTCCCTCATAGCGTGCCTGTTATGCGGTACTGCCATTTAGGGGAACCCGATGGCAGACAGTACACTCGGGAAAAAATTAATAATACTAAGCAACACACATAAAAAGACAATTATTGTTCATTTCTTCACAGAAGCACTTTACAAAACTACTAAACTGAAATCTGTATACACGCTGCATACCGCTGCTGCAGGCGGCTGCACACTGGTCTACGCCTGTGTTACTACTGAGTCGCCAGCACCTCCAAACAACACACAGAAAGTTCAGAACTGCATAAACATTCTGTTCAGAAGTTGCTATTGAATAAGCGCTCCAGTGGCCACATTTTTGAATACAATACTTCAAAATCAGGCCGATTTTCGAAATTTCACCCAACTTTATAACGTCTTTGTATGGGTATAAAATGAGCTTAGGAACTGATTTTTGTTAGAAAACATGCTATACCACAAGAAATATACGTATAAGTGAAGAACTTATGTTTCATAAAAAGTGAAATTGACGGATTTCGGAACCTGTGCATTTATGTCCAACTATCAATTCAACATTTATTGATCGTTATTATGCTACCATTAAATGTATTAATTAAGGAAGCACTGGGTTGACACAGTATTGAATGATACATGCAGGCATAGTTACCGCTGAAGACAG
Source organism: Schistocerca serialis cubense (assembly GCF_023864345.2). NCBI lineage: Eukaryota > Metazoa > Arthropoda > Insecta > Orthoptera > Acrididae > Schistocerca > Schistocerca serialis. Next base: position 605,300,839 of record NC_064640.1, read on the forward strand.
CAACTATGGAGAATAATGTGCAAACAAATGGAGGCTATTCTAAAATAGGACAGACGTTGAGAAGATAAAAATAGGCATCATATTCCCTAATTATTAAACATAAAACACGAATATCAACAAAAATATTAATTTAAAAATACTGTTTACATATATTTTAAAGTCCATGCTTTTCTTTGTGTATGTGTGGAAGGTATTATGATGTTTGCTGCACCCAGGAACCCGATAAACCTAAATGTACCACTGCCTCTACTCCAGACTGGCATGGTCTGGACTGTCTTTACATGAAATGGACTGGGTCCCTCGATGTTCGGCTACTTGAAGACCATTTGCAGCCATTCATGGACACCATGCTAGCAAACAGCAATGGAAATTTTAAGGATAATAAATAAATGTCGTGTGAAGACGGCCTCCCGTCAGGTAGACCGTTCGCCTGGTGCAAGAGCTTCGATTTGACGCCCCTTCGGCGACTTGCGCGTCGATGGGGGTGAAATGGTGATGATTAGGACAACACAACACCCAGTCCCTGAGCGGAGAAAATCTCCGACCCAGCCGGGAATCGAACCCGGGCCCTTAGGATTGACAGCCTGTCGCACTGACCACTCAGCTACCGGGGGCAGACACCTTAAGGATGAAAATGCGCCATTTCACAGGAGAACAATCGTTAGAGACTGGTTTGAAGAACATTCTGGACAGTTCGAGCGAATAGATTGGCCACCCAGATCGCCCTACAAGAATCCCATCGAACATTTATGAGACACAATCGAGAGGTCAGTTCTTGCAAAAAGCCTGCGTCGGAGACAATTTCGCAATTATGTACGGCTATTGGGTAGCATGGCTCAATATTTCTGGAGGGAACTTCCAAGGACTTGTTAATTTCAGGCCGTGCGGTTCTGGCGCTGCAGTCCGGAACCGCGGGACTGCTACGTTCGCAGGTTCGAATCCTGCCTCGGGCATGGGTGTGTGTGATGTCCTTAGGTTAGTTAGGTTTAAGTAGTTCTAAGTTCTAGGGGACTTATGACCTAAGATGTTGAGTCCCATAGTGCTCAGAGCCATTTGAACCATTTTTGTTAATTTCATCACACATCCAGTTGCTGCACTACTTAGGACAAAAGAAGATCCGACACGATATTAGGAAGCATCCCATGACTTTCGTCACCACAATGTACATCTTCCGCATGTGATTTGTCACTTACACACTATTTATAACAGGGCAATCGATTGGGTATGTAAGACCTCACTGTTAAACAGATGTGTTCAGGAGGTGTTCTTTCATTAAATGTAATCATAAATGTGGTCCTTCTTACTTGTATACCATCTACTATTTTCATTATATTTTACATGTCAGTTTCACCTTCTTGAACCGATTCATGCTACAGCTCCTTTCTTGGTACGTCTATTACATTTATGCATATCATAACACCCTCCTGTAGTTCATGGCGATGTGCAGCTCTGTCCCTATTGCAGATTCCGCGAGGGATTCAGACATCTGTATGTTTCAACCAACAATTTGCCATTTCTCAAACTTCATACAGATTTCAAAGCACCTTCGATGTCCTTTGACCCCTTTTGGTGCAAAGTCAAACTTTCTTGTAGTTGCCCTCTGTCCTTTCCATATGTGAAAAAAATTCTGGCTACCACCTTTTCAGGTTTAAAAAGACATCCTGACTACCAACTTGTGTTTTATTACTGATACCTAAGGTTTGCGTAAGAGTGCTTTTTTTTTCAGGAAGGTTGGTTATTGGAGTCTTTTCACTGTGTTGAGTTTTGCTACCTAGTAGTGGGATAGCAGTGTTTGAAGGATTCACCTTGATCCCACGAGTAGAGAGGAAACTAAAGGTCAGCCGAAACAAGGCACTGCTTGATTGAGTAAGCTTGTGCAACTGGGGTGCGGCCGATGTCCAGGAGGATGCCCGCTAATAAATGTTTCGCATCAACAGATATCTATCGCATAGAACCATGATATTCCTTGAGGCTGAGGATTTTGTAGAGATTTGTACCACCTTCGCGATCTGGGCCCTTAACTAAAGATTCCCCCTCCCTGTAAGACATAACAGTCCACTAGCGAGCCGATGGTGGTCAGTCAAGCACGCGTACGATTAAAGGGACTGGCAACGCTCCCCAATTCCCAGCTCTGGAAGCCCAAGTTTGCCAAACCCGTACCCTCCCAACAAAGGGTGAACTCCCTGCGGTGCTGCCCATTGGCACTATCCAGGATGCACGTGTCGCTTATCGAATCACGCGGTCGCAGAGAGCATTACAATTCTTTATTGTGAATAATAACGATCCTGTAATACTCCCCTGGGGTAAGCTAAAAGTTACTTTTATGACTGAAGATCTCTCTTCGTTAAGCTCATCATGCTGTATTCTGTTTGCTAGAGACTCTTCAATTCAGTTACGAAGTTGGTCTGATATTTGCTACGATCCGGTTTCATTTTGTTGGGTTAAGGTGTCGAAACGAATAGAACGCCTTCTGAAAGTCAGCAAGACGGAATGAAACTCGGCAGCAGCACTGCTGATAATTAGAACTGCAACATCAGGAGGTATAGCAAATAAATAAAATTTACTTATTGTGCGTATACAGTATTGTACAGAATGCATGATAAAATTTTTAGATGATTTGGAGGAATACAGTGTGCGAGTTTAGTACGTACAGCTGCCACCTCCGGCAGCAACAGTGGCTCTAACATGCAGGGCACTCAATCGAAGTGACCTCGGATAACAGGTAACGGGTATGTCTTTACATGGTGCCTTCAGTGTATGCCACACGTCATCGGTTTTGACAATCTATGAACAGATGTTTTCAGTTGGTGAGAGATCTGGGTAACGTGCTTGCCAGGACAAGAGTTGAACACGCTCGGTATCGAGGTAGGTCAGGATAGCATGGGCTTGCGTTATATTGTTGAAAGATAACGTGACGGAAACGTCGAAGACCGGGCACAGACAGCAGCATTAACACAACATAAAATTAACGGCTGCTCAACGAATTATCGCTTACGGCGGACGAGGAGTAATCATACAGTGTATTCCATATTGTCACCCGAGGTATTGGACTCGTATGAGAATGATGAATGCAATGTGGCAACACCCTTTCTCCTTGAAGCCTCCACACACGGTCACGTCCATTGTGATGTTCTATGCAGAACCATGAGACTTCAGAGAGGATAATGTGGTGCCATTTCTGTGGCCGGCGTTGTCGGCCAGCGTACCACTGTCAGCGCACCTTCTTCTACTGCTGCATCAAGGGAAATCATCGCTCGTTTGAAACTCAGCTTGGCCTTTTCTCACATTATATACTGCGAACTATGTATGAAGGGCAACAGCCACATTCGATATTCCCAAATTTCCGAAAGTATTTGACACGGTACACACGAAGACTGTTAACGAAGGCATGAGCAAACGAAATAGTTTTCCAATATGTGAGTGGCTCGAAGACTTCTTAAGAAATAGCACCCAGTATGTTGTCCTCGACGACGAGCGTTCATCAGAGACAGGGATATCGTCAGGAGAACCCGGGAGAAGGATGATAAGACCGCTGTTATTTTCTATATACATAAATGATTTGGCGGACAGGGAGCACAGCAATCTGCAGTTGTTTGCTCATGATGCTGCGGTGGACGGGTAGGTGTCGAAGACGAGTGTCAAATTTTCTAGTTGGTGTGATGAATGGCAGCTGGCTCTATATGTAGAAAAATCTAAGTTAATGACGATGAGTAGGAAAAACAAACCCGTAATGTTCAGAAATAGCATTAGTAGTATCCTGCTTGACCCAGTCACGACGTCTAAATATCCAAAGCAATATGAAATGGAACGAAATGGAATGAGCATATCAGCATTGTGGTAGGGAGAGGAATGATCGATTTCAGTTTATTCCGATGATTTTGGGAAAATGTTGTTCATTTGTAAAGGACACCATGTATAGGATGCTAGTGAGACCTGTTGTTGAGTACTGCTCGAGTGCTTGGGATCTGCACCAGGTCGGATTAAAGAATGCCATTGAAGCAGTTCAGAGGCGGGGTGCTAGATTTGATACTGTTAGGTTCGAACAATACACAAGTGTTAGGAATATCAAATGAGATCCTGCAGGGAAGGCAAAGGTCGTTAGAGGAACAATGCGGAGAAAATTTATGTAACCGGCATTTTAAGCTGATTGCAGAACGATCCTATCGCCGCCAACATACATTTCGCGTTAAGGATCACGAAGGTAAGATAGACTGTCGTTTTTCTCTCGCTCAGTCTGCGGACGGAACAGGAAAGGAAACAGCTAGTAGTGGCACAGGGTACCCTCAGCCAGGCGCCGCACTGTGGCTTGCGGATTATGTATGTAGATGCAGATGTAAACGAATGGCAGCAATAGTTGCCGTGCTGACATTCCACAGCCTTCTGGAGGTCGTCACACTGTCCGTGCGGATATTTATCGTGTTGCAAATGATTACATTTCCTGACACAAGATATGTGATGTGGCTGAACGGTCCTGCGCAGCCAAGCGAACTAATGTCTATCCTCTCGGGTGCTGGTTGTAGTGGGCCGTTAGATCCTGCGTAGCTCTGAGTATGGCTCTCCTGAATCTAACGATGTCATTTTTTGCATTGCAGAAGCGGGATCCCGACCAACGCAAGCAGTAAAATCTCTAAACGATCAACGCAGTCTCGATACGCCACGACCCTCCCATTTTTGGCAGCTAATTCGTGCTGGTAGACATTTCTCTTTTTTATACGAAGCTCAACACGAACTTCTCACAACATATACAACATTCAAATGCAGTTTCTGAATAGAAAACATCCTACGTAACCTTTCGATGTATACAGTACACTGAGGTGAGAAAAGTCATAGGATACCTCCTAATATCGAGTCGGACCTCCTTTTGCACTACGTCCTCAACAACTCGACGTGGCATGGACTCACTAAGTCGTTGGAAGCCCCTGCAGAAATATTGAGCAACGCTGCCCTTATAGCCGTCCATAATTGCGAAAGTGTTGGCGGTGCAGGATTTTGTGCACGAACTGACCTCTCGATTACATCCCACAAATGCTCTATGGCATTCATGTCGGGTGATACGGCTGGCCAAATCATTCTTTCGAACTGACCACAATGTTCTTCAAACCAGTGGCTAATAATTGTGGCCCGGTGGCATGTCGCACTGTCACCCATAAAAATTCCATCGTTGTTTGGGAACAAGAGATCCATGAAAGGCTATAAATGGTCTGCAAGTAGCCGAACATAACCAAAGGGCGCCTACATTCCATACAAACATAGTGCACACCATTATTGGCCCACCACCAATTTGCACAGTGCCTTGTTGACAACTTGTGTCCATGGCTTCGTGGGGTCTGCGTCACACACGAACTCTACCATAAGCTCTTACCAGCTGAAATTGGGACTTATCTGAGCAGACCACCGTTTTCCAGTCATCTAGGGTCCAACCGATATAGTCACGAACCTAGCAAATGCGCTGTAGGCGACGTCGTGCTGTTAGCAAAGGCATTCGCGTCACTTGTCAGCTGCCATAACCCGTTAACGCCAAACTGCGCCGCATTGTCCTAACGGATACGTTCGTGGTACATCCCACACTGATTTCTGCTGTTATTTCACACAGTGATGCTTATCTGTTAGCACTGACAACTCTATGCAAACGCTGGTGTTCTCGGTCGTTAAGTGAAGTCCGCCGGCCACTACCTTGTCCATAGTAAGAGGTAATTCCTGAAATTTGGTATTCTCGGCACATTCTTGACTCTGTGGATGTCGAAATATTAAATTCCCTAACGATTTCCGAAATGTAATGTCTCATACGTACCCACCAGGCCGAGAGCGCTAATTCGCTGCAACCTGGTAAGCGCTCCGCCCTCGGATCAAATCCGCCCAGCGGATTAACGACGAGGGCAGGTGTGCCGGCCAGTCTGGATGCGGTTTTTTGGCGGTTTTCCGCATCCCACTACGTAAATACCCGGATGGTCTCCACGTTCCGCCTCAGTTACACGACCTGCAGACATTTGAAAACGTTCGCAGTATTTCATGGCTTACACTAGACGCAGACAGTTGGGATGCACTAATATCCGTCGCAGGGGGTACAGGGTAGCGACAGGAAGGGCATCTGGTCACCCTCTGACACTAACATCGCCAAATCCATAGTAACAAGGCCGACCCCGCGTTGGAGTTGAACAAAGGCCAAAAGAAAATGATGATGAATGATGAATGTCGCATGCATCCATGGTCAAAGTTTGTTAGCTCCTGTCGTGAGTCCATAACTTTTCACATTAATTACCTGAGTACAAACGACAACTCCGCCAAATGTACTGCCCTTCTATATCTTTTGTACGTGATACTACTGCCGTCTGTATATGTGCTTATTGCTATCCCATGACTTTTGTGACCTCAGTGTATACATGATGCGGATGGCGTTACTCCTACCTACGTCATGTGGTTGTGATGAAATGCTAATTATTGGCATATCCAAACAAGTGGTACACTACATGCCAGTTTGACGTTTGTTGCACTCGGACATTAAGGTGTTACAGTGTTAACGGCCCACAGTGAACTTACTACCAGCTTGTTCTCGTGAATGAATAGAGCGAGTTAGGATTCACAAGTTCGTTGTTCGAATGCATATTGATTCAGACGGAAAAACCTACTCTCTGCAAAACGTTAGTAACAGGCTCCAAAATTCTGCAGCAGACTGACTTCAGCGTTATAGGAATATATTTGTGTGCATCTTTCCACCCACCCTTCATGAAGACAGCAATGGCCTGTACAGGTTTCCGGACACTTGTAACGTTTCACTGCGCCAGCGGCATTCGATTGACTGCTACGAGGCGGGAGTTCTTTCGATAATCTATGTAGAATCGTATAGATATTCCATCAGATCCAGTCGCCCTTCCTCCGTTTACTGATTTTATTTGATTTACTTTACCGTGGTGCCTTGTATCTTTTGGTATTAGATTGAAAGGAGGATTAGTAAACAAATTCGAATGAAGAAATTTAGTATTTCAGTCTTCTCTCTCTCTCTTTCTCATCCTCCGTGTAGCATCACTATGGTCACTGAGTGACTAGATAGATGACTTTGATCTATTTACTGATTTAACCCTTTGACTGTCAAGAGGACATGTGTATCCCACAATAGGTTATCAGCGAAAAGCTGCATGTTGTTGCTATGTGTCTCATGGTAAAGGAAAGCCTAATAATAATTAACAGAATTCTTTTAGCTACAGATTGAACATGTAGATTGTGCTGTTCTCAGGTTTCATTGTTCACCCTTGTCTCCATATTGTTACATCGAATTAGTACGCACCTGCAGATAGGCAACCCAATTATCAGAATCGCAAAGCGGGCTGCCTTCGCGCCTCCTCGGACACATCCTGCCAACGACTTGCACCCACGGATTGACGCTTGCCATAAAACAATCGAAGATCATACTGAGCACCTGTAGTGTGAGTTAGGAGTTTGAGAGATTCTCTGTCCACTGATGTATGTCTGTTTTGTCTTTTAGTTTTGGCGCAGTCGCATACTGAAACCCTGGAGTAATTATGAGTAATCATGCATGCCTTATCCCCTACCACCCCCCCCCCCAACCCCCTTGGAAGACGGAAGAGCCTAGAACCGCTCGGCCACTTCGGTCGGCGGAGCAACTTTAAACACGGCTGTTGATACATGGTCGGTCTTTTCCATCCCTTACAACTCTGCTAAGCACATACTTACCTAAGGCGTGTTGTACAATTCTCCCAATTTTTTTCCGTTTATATTGGCACCCGTGCTCAGTGACGCTATAAGCTCCTCCTCCTCTGCTGCTCTACGTTCACTAAACCGAAAACATCGGACCTGTTTGGAACCAGGAAATCAAAAATGTTACATTCAGGAATCGCTTCTCTGAATGTTTGTTCTATATAATTATCGGTAAGGTATTTAGAACAGTATCACACGAATCTCTGACAAAACCTACTTTACTCCTGTGAGTGAAAGGCGCTTCAGGTGACTAATGGTGTTGGTATTGCGTCAGGTTATTAATTTGAAAACAAAAATTTATTACATTACTCATGTACTCATGTTTTCTGCTTCTGTCAATAGCACAATCGCCGTTATTGTGATGGGTGTTGATCCCAAAGAAGCTTTACACTTAACATTCTTTCGAAATGATTCCAGCTTTTTTCTCGAGCCAAACACTTATTGAACGTCAGAATTACCGTCAATTCATTCTTTCATTGTAGTTAACTGCCTCACCTGAAGATGAAAGTGAAGAAAATGCGGACGATGAAAAGACTGAATCTGCTGTCGAAGACCAGCCCAGTGAACAGCACGAAGCACGAGCTCTTGAACAACAGGATGACAATGAAGAAGAATCCTCCTCAGCAGACAGTGGCAGAAAGTATTATCCAGCGAGGATTTCTCCGGTCTGTACACACGTCTTCAAATATATTTTAATTTATGAGTTCTCGCTAGCATGTACTAGTGTGCAGGATAGTAACAAATAGATACCACACTACTCATGAAGCATACACAACTAAGGTATCATCATGTACACTCATAAACTACCAGATAGAGGCCTAGACAAACAAAATGGTCTGAACATACCATCAGTCAATGGCTTTTTTATAATAATGTGAACTCGCATAGAAAACCTACAAAACCGCAAATATTGTGTTGCATTTTACATTGAGTGATTGTAAGACACTAAATAACTTGCCCAAGTAATTGTCGGATGCTACATTTAGGCCAATTTCACACGATTGCTTGTCTCTACAACTGACCCTGATTAATATATGTGGTAAGTAAGTATATCTCCGAAATGCCTTAAATAATTATAAATGTATGTGCAACTTACTCCATATTTTCCCTGAACTGTTCCGTTATTACAACTCCTGAGGCACCAGGTCTATTAAAGCATCCGATTTCTACACTGACGGAAAAAATCGCACCATCAAAAAATAAGTAATGTAGTCTAATGAATTTTCGGGAATACATTTGCCTATGTAACACATTTAGGTGATTAACATTGCAAGATCATAGGTACACGTAAGCGCGAGATAAGCCACTGCAAATGTGAAATGCTGGTACATCAATAACCAGTGTAAACGCTAGAATGTTGAATGCAAGCATGCAAATATGCAAGCATTGTGTTTTACAGGTGTCGGATGCCAATTTGTGTGATGGAGTTCCATGCCTGTTGCACTTGGTCAATACAGGGACGGTTAATGCTGGTTGTGGAGGACGCCGGAGTTGTCGTCCAATGAAGTCCCATATGGGCTCGATAGGAGACTGACCTGGTGATCGAGCAGGTCAAGGCAACGTGTCGACATACTTTAGAGAATTTTGGACTAGCATTATCCTGGTGGAAAACACCCTCTGGATTGCTGTTCATGAACGGTAGCACAACAGGTCGAATCACCAGATTGACGTACAAATTTGCAGTCAGGGTGTGTGGGATAACCACGAGAATGCTCCTGCTGTCATATGACATCGTACCCCAGACCATAATTCGAGACGTAGGTCCAGTGTGTTTAGCACGCAGACAGGTTTGTTTCAGGCCCTCAGCTGGTCTCCTTCTAACGAACACACGGCCCTCACTGACACCAAAGCAGAACCAGTTTTCATCAGAAAACACAACAGACCTCCACCCTGCCCTCCAATGAGCTCTCGCTTGACATCACTGAACTTGCAAATGGCCGTGTTTTGGGGTTACGCTACAGGGCATCTGGCTCGTAGTTGTCCTTGAAGTAACCGATTTGTAACAGTTCGTTGTGTCACTGTGGTGCCAACTGTTCCTCAGTCTGCTGCTGTAGATGCAGTACGATGCGCCAGGGCCATACGTCCAACACGATGGTCTTCCCTCTCGGTAGTGCAAATAGTCCTTCCGGAACCCGATCTTCTTGCGACCACACATTCTCGTGACCACGGCTGCCATCAGTCACATCAGTGGCTACATTACTGCCAAGTCTTTCTACAATATAGCAGAAGGAACCTCCAGCTTCTCGTCGCCCTATTACACGACCTAGTTCAAACTCGGTGGGGTGTTGATAATGCCGTCTCTGTTGCCTTAAAGGCATTCTGGACTAACATCAACTCACCAAGTCCAATCTCAAAGATAACTAACGCTCACGACCGTTACAGCGTGTATTTAAAGCAAACCTGATTTGCGTCTTCATAGTGGCGCTACTAGCGCCACTCTTACGCGACTGTGGAGAAATTTTAACAGACATTATTTTTCAGATGTATAGTCACGTCTACCAACTTTCTTTTATGTCGCACAACTCCTTCTTGGTGTTACGATTTTTTCTGTCAGTGTACATTTTGTTTTTGAGAAATCAGAATGTGCCAGGTATTTAAGGAGGGGAGTTTTATATGCACTGCCAGAAAAACAAAAATGAAGCACTCAGAAGACACGGTCGGATGCCAATGTAACTCCGTTCACACACACACCATTACTGTAATGAACATGATTAGAGTTACAGTTCTCTGTCACAGATAGAACGGCCACCAGAGTGCATTAGGGTTGTTCACGTTTAATATTGTTACCACGCTTAGCAGAGCATATAACGGATGCGAACATCGTCAGATGTTAAGTGATCACTGTGGAGGACACAGAGATGCCTCGTACCCGTGTGAGACAGCGTTATTAGCACAGGACAGAGTTTAAAAGTTGGCTAGATGTGGGTATCCATTCCACCGGTTGGTCAAATCGTGCAGGTCTGTGGGGGATGTGACAGTGGCCTGATGTTGGACTGCGTGGAAAACAAGAGGCCATTTCACATAGTAGTCTGCCTGCGACTGAAGGAACCGTAATGATACACTACTGGCCATTAAAATTGCTACACCAAGAAGAAATGCAGATGATAAACGGGTGTTCATTGGACAAATATAATATACTAGAACTGACATGTGATTACATTTTTACGCACTTTGGGTGCATAGATCCTGAGAAATCAGTACCCAGAACAACCACCTGTGGCTGTAATAACGGCCTTGATACGCCTGGGCATTGAGTCAAACAGAGCTTGAATGGCGTGTACAGGTACAGCTGCCCATGCGGCTTCAACACAATACCACAGTTCATCAAGAGTAGTGACTGGAGTATTGTGACGAGCCAGTTGCTCGGCCACCATTGACCAGACGTTTCCAATTGGTGAGAGATCTGGAGAACGTGCTGGCCAGGGCAGGAGTCGAACATTTTCTGTGTCCAGAAAGGCCCGTAAAGGACCTGCAACATGCGGTCGTGCATTATCCTGCTGAAATATAGGGTTTCGCAGGGATCGAATGAAGGGTAGAGCCACGGGTCGTAACACATCTGAAATGTAACGTCCACTGTTCAAAGTGCCGTCAATGCGAGCAAGAGGTGACCGAGACGCGTAACCAATGGCACCCCATACCGTCACGCCAGGTAATACGTCAGTATGGCGATGACGAATACACGCTTCCAATGTGTGTTCACCACGATGTCGCCAAACACGGATGCGATCATCATGATGCTGTAAACAGAACCAGGATTCATCCGAAAAAATGACGTTTTGCCATTCGTGCACCCAGGTTCGTCGTCGAGTACACCATCGCAGGCGCTCCCGTCTGTGATGCAGCGTCAAGGGTAACCGCAGCCATGGTCTCCGAGCTGATAGTCCATACTGCTGCAAACGTCGTCGAACTGTTCGTGCAGATGGTTGTTGTCTTACAAACGCCCCATCTCTTGACTCAAGGATCGAGACGTGGCTGCACGATCCGTTATAACCGTGCGGATAAAATGCCTGTCATCTCGACTGCTAGTGATACGAGCCCGTTGGGATCCAGCACGGCGTTCCGTGTTACCCTCCTGAACCCACCGATTCCACGTTCTGCTAACAGTCATTGGATCTCGACCAACGCGAGCAGCAATGTTGCGATACGATAAACTGCAATCGCGATAGGCTACAATCGGACCTTTATCAAAGTCGGAAACGTGATGGTACGCATTTCTCCTCCTTACACGAGGCATCACAACGTTTCACCAGGCAACGCCGGTCAACTGTTGTTGTAGGTGTCGCCACCGACGCCAACCTTGTGTGAATGCTCTGAAAAGCTAATCATATGCATAACACAGCATCTTCTTCCTGTCGGTTAAATTTCGCGTATGTAGCACGTCATCTTCGTGGTGTAGCAATTTTAATGGCCAGTAGTGTACAACGATACTTCACGGACATCCTGCGACATGTATTACCTCTCGCGGGACAATATTTTGTTGCCATTTTTCAACAGCATAATATTTCTGTTACACGACTCTATGAACTGTCTAAGTGCTGTTAAGGTACTTCCATTGCCTGCAAGGTCGCCAGATCTGTCCCCGATAAACAATGTATGGAACCAGATCAGACGCCAACTCCGTCCCAGTGCTAGTATCCAGGATATAAAGGACCAATTAAAACATTAGTAAGCGACCCTACCTCAGGAGAGGATATAGCGGCTTTATGACACCCTACCCAACCAGATCAGTGCGTGCATCCAGGCTAGAGGGGGTGCAACGTCATACTGATAAGCCGACTCGTACTACCAAGTTTTTTCTCAATGTGACTCAATTTTTTAATCACTGGAATAACATCACATATCTTCTCAACCCGTGGAGATTTATTTTGTTTCCTCCTCCACTTCTGGGCGCTTCATCTCTCTCTCGGGTTGTGTATGTACTCCATTTTGGCTCCAGTTTACAGGATTAATTTGGTTAGTAAACTTGATTACACCATCCCAGTCAGTAGTTCAATATCTGCACTGGGTCCCATCAATTCCATCGCAGGTAACTGTTGGAAAATTATTTCCAGGTATACCACGATTAAATTTGTTATAATGTAATAAATATCTGTAATCGTACAGTTGAACTTTAAACTGTTACTGGTGCACCTTACACTAAATGGATGCCAGAACGTTTTTGTGATAAATAATGTTCCATTTTCGACAAGCAGTCGTGAACTGTAAACAATGATAAACTCTGTTGTAGTCACATTACAGGAATTATGTATGTCTCTCTGGTCTGCTGCTGGGTGGCATTGTTTGAGTTACACTAAATATTGCCAAAGCAACTGCTCCGTATTGTCAGGTGAATGCTGTTGATTGCTGTAGGAGGCATAGTCTTACGGTTTTAATTATCAACTCAAAAAAAATAAAGGTACGTATTAAATTGATTGTTTGTTTGTTTGCAATTACAGGACACGTCTGCAGTCCGGATACGCTTTGAAATCGCTGCTCCGAAGTATCTTAGCGCACACCAAATAAGCCAAGACCCCCACCCCCACCCCTCGACTCCACCCCACACACACACCGACCGACCCACCCATCCACACATACACACACACACACTTACACCATTCTATTCGAACTTTGTACTGTTCCTAAGGTCAATCTGAAGAAGCTTATCAACATCACATCACAATGAAAGAATTGTTGAACTCATAAAAACGGAAACGATTAGTATTATCCATCACTGATCTTGGGCGTAAAATTTAACAGTGAGATTAATTAAACTACAATAGTTGACTCTAGAATGACGACTGGGTATTATTAAATAATTTTAATATTTTACCATTCCCTGTCTGTGTTATCTGAATAACTCTTGACTTTATGTTATGAATTATTTTAGATGTATGCTTCAATTGTCTTTTTAAAATATTTTAATTTAGGTTGTCTTATTGCTATTGTCAATTATTATCCATTGTATTCCATTCTAGAAAATGCTTTTTGTGGTTTTCGTTTGTTTACTCCTGGTAAATGAGAGTTTTGTCTGGCTCTAACTCCATGATCATGGGTGCTGCTGCTTTTGAGGTAACTGATGATGTGCGTCTTTATGTACATAACACATTGGTGGAAGTACTCACATTGAACAATTAGAGTTTCCTGCAATTTGAACAAGTCCTTATGCGTAGCGCAGTGACTGTTTGCCCTTTTGTGTACCTTCAAGACTTTTTCATGTTTTATGTATGGGACCACTAAAATGATTCAATAGCTAAAGCGGAGTGAAAGTAATAATACTGTGTTACAACAAATTATTTTCTGTTACACATTGGTGACAGGACTCTAAGGACATAGCATGCTGATGGCATTTGCTTTGATACTGTATATGTGCGTTCATTCCACATAAGGTGACAGTATTAATTCCTAAAAACTTGTTATTGCTATAAAGTCCACAAATTTTCATCAACATGTAATTTTACACAATTCCTTTCTTAAACAGAAATTCATGCAATTTTTTTATTTTCAGTTTAAGTTTATTTCGTGCTGACCAATTATAAATATTCTTTAGGGTTTCATTAGCTTTCAGTAGGAGTTCTGGTGTTTTATCTGTGATTACAATGTTCCTCCTGAAGTGGACTGACAAGGCGGCCAGTCCACAGTGACGGGTAGCCGATAGAAAGGCACGCGTACACACTCACGCCGACGGGCGTCAATTCTGGAATAGGATAACTATTGAATGGTAGCAAGAAAAGTACGTAGCTGCTTTATACTTAACTTTATTATTTGATGACTACAGCATTCTTCTTGAGACATTTATACTATAACTCTCAATGTAGGTAAGGCTAATGGCGCCTTGCTAGGTCGTAGCCATGGACTTAGCAGAAGGCTATTCTAACTGGCTCTCGGCAAATGAGAGGAAGGCTTCGTCCGTATGGTCGCTAGCAATCTCCTCGTACAACTGGGGCGAGTGCTATATCGTCTCTCGAGACCTGCCTTGTGGTGGCGCTAGGTCTGCGATCACACAGTGGCGACACGCGGGTCCGACATGTACTAAATGGACCGCGGCCGATTTAAGCTACCACCTAGCAAGTGTGGTGTCTGGCGGTGACACCACACCTCCCATCAGCAAAAAATCTTTCGTCACATTACAAGTGCACCGGTGGTTTGGTGCAGGCAATACACAACCCAATATGTTGACTTATCAGAGAAGACAATCGTAAAAAGCCGCTTTAAATCCAATATGTTTAATACAGAATTAGTCCTAAAGCGCCTTGATTAAATAGACGTATGAGTGAGATATACAGGGTGATCATGACTAAAGTTAAGCTTTCAAATGCTGTAGAAATAACGCCACTGGTCAGAATGATGTCAAATTGCAACGGAATATTATCGGAGAAGGGGAAAACGTATAGCAGAAGAAAAATAAATACGATGGTTGGAACTTAAATAATGGCAACTATGTATTCACAACCGATACAAATTGTGTAGAACCTGTTGCCACCGATGTGGAAGGCGTAGTATACCGTTAGCAAACCCTGTTCTGTTGATGGTGCGAATGGAGCGGTCTAAAGTTATGGTGATTCTCGTGTACGACTGTGATGGTGTTATCCTAACGCATTACGTTCCTCCAAGGCAGACCGTCAATGCACAGTATTACTGTTCGTTTTTGGAGCATCACCTGTGACCAGCTTTGTGAAAGAAACGATGACACTTTCTGCGCAACCCACCCATCCTTATGCACGACAATGCGCGGGCGCATACAGCGGAAGCTGTGGCTGCTGTTTGTTCGATGGGACTGGAAAGTACTGTACTACCCACCATATTCCCCGGACTTTGATTTGATTCCGAAGATGAAGGAACCACTTTGTGGCATTCGCTTCAGAACTGTTCCAGAGATTCGACAGGCAGTAGACCGCTCCATTCGCAACATCAACAGAACAGGCTCTGCTAACGGTATACTACGCCTGCCACATCGCTGGCAATGGGTTTTTCATAGCGCTAGTGACTACTTTGAAGGACAGTAAAAGGTGCAAACATGTAACTCTTTTGTATCGGTTGTGAATAAATAGTTGCCACTATTCAAGTTCCAACCCTCGTACTTATAAAACGTTGCAATAGATGGCGCTGTAAGCATCATAATTTAATAGTGGTCAACTACAAATGACAAATGAATCATACAACAGTGCCCAAAGTGTACGTTTAACGTTAAAAAAACTGTACTACTCAGTGCGCATGGGTGTACAGGTATGATACCGTTAGTTACGTAAGCCCATCCACCACGACAAGGTCATATCACATCGGATGGTAAAAACGGTTTCTAATTGTCCTGAGGCAAAACCCCACATAAAGAGCATCACTCGCATCGGTTTTTATTTGTCCTGAGGCCAAAAACAGCACAAAAAGCATCAACTAAAATGAAATCCGATATTAATTTCCGTGTGACTGGCGCAAAATACATTCAATATGCTGTCCACCGTTTTCTGCAACAAGTTGAAAACGAGAAACAGCATGTTCCACAACTGATCGAAGAGTTTCCAGGGTCACTTTCAGAATGTGTTAAGCAGTGCGTGTCTTCAATGCAATTAAGTTTGCAATCGGAACACTAAACACAAAATCTTTCAGATAGCCCCACAGCCAGAAGACACACGGATTATGATCAGGTGATCGGGACGACCAGGCTGTAGAGAAATGGCGCTTCAGCAGATTCTTAATTGGATTTGCAATGTGCGGAAGTGCGCCATCTAGCATAAAAATGATCCCATCTACACATCAACGCTGTTGGAGACCTGGAATGACGGGGTTGCGCAAAAGACACTCATAGCGCTTACCAGTGACAGTACAGGTAACAGAACCGCAAGAATCTGTCTCTTCGAAAAAACATGACCGTATGATAAATGATGCCGTAAACCCGCACCACATAGTGACCGTTTCAGGATAAAGCGGTGCTGGTTGACTTGCGTTTGGATTTTCCGCTGCCAATATTCGACAATTCTGTGTATTGACATGTCCTGTCAGATGGAAGTGAGCTTCGTCTGTCCACAAAATCTTCCACTGACAATCATTATCCACTTCCCTGCGAGCAAGAAATTCTGAAGCAAAGGTCTCTCTTGCTTGCAGGTCAACAGAAAGAAACTCGTGTACATGGGTTATTTTGAATTGATAAAAAAATGGTTCAAATGGCTCTGAGTACTATGGGACTTAACTTCTGAGGTCATCAGTCCCCAAGAACTTAGAACTACTTAAACCTAACTAACCTAAGGACATCACACACATCCATGCCCGTGGCAGGATTCGAACCTGCGACTGTAGCGGTCGCGCGCTTCCAGACTGTAGCGCCTAGAACCGCTCGGCCATTCCGGCCGGCTTGAATGGATAGCAAAGAAGGATGTTTCATAGGATTTTACGCACCGTGCTCCCGGGTATGTCCAATGTTCGGGCAATTCTCCGTGCACTACATGTTTGCATACCACCACTCGTCTCCTGCACTGCTGTGGTCGCGGTTTCCACTGACGTTGAATCAACTCGTTTCCTCCCTCTACCAGGTTGCACACCACAAGAACCCGTCTTTTCGAATTTCCGAATCATTTTCTCCAGAACCACGCCAGTCATCGAACCAACGACTTTTTTCAAACCCTTCAGTGTCCGGAACTTCTGCAGAGCGACGTGTGCACAGTCATAATTCTTGTAATACAGCTTTACAAGCAGAGCGCGATCCTGCAGTGAGACAGTCATAGCGAACGTCGCAGACGAGAAAGGAGGAAAAGCCGTGTACCCGGCGTATTTATACCAACTTCAATGGGTCGTGCGCATGACAGGTGTTTTCATTTACGTATTCTGACTCATACAGCGCCATCTATTGATCAATTTTCACACTATTTTTTTTCTTCTGCCATACGTTTTCCCCCTTCTCCGATAATATTCCGTTGCAATTTGACGTCATTCTGACCTGTGGTGTTATTTCGACAGCGTTTTGAAAGTTTAACTTTAACCAGGAAGACGCTCGTTGTTGGAGGAAAGCGGCGCTTCTAGTGCCCCCTGCTGAGACTCAACTGCAAGGGTCTTCCTGCGCGTGTGTATAGCCTGATCCTTGCCTGATGAATTTCGTCGTTGCCGCGCAATTATCATCAGTCATCTCTTCCAGCAGTGACAGCAGCAACTACCACCACCAGAATATGACGAGCAGTTGCATCGATGAAATACTGTGCGATTTACACAATACAATCCGGCGGCAACGAGAATCGTATTTGCAACAGATCCGTCGGGAAAGCTTCAAAACAAAAAAAGTTTTGATTCACCCCGGTTCCCAGAACTCCTGAAGATAGACATGGACTGTGGGTATTGCAGCACCGACACAGTCCCTTTGTTCAAAGATATAAACAATCATGCACGAGCAGCGCCTATTAGACGGAGGGACCGGCCGGTGTGGTCATGCGGTTCTAGGCGCTACAGTCTGGCACCGCGCGGCCGCTACGGTCGCAGGTTCGAATCCTGCCTCGGGCATGGATGTGTGTGATGTCCTTAGGTTAGTTAGGTTTAAGTAGGTCTAAGTTCTAGGGGACTGATGACCTAAGATGTTGAGTCCCACAATGCTCAGACCCATTTGAACCATTTTTTTATGAGACGGAGGGGGTCCGACAGGCGATCAGTTCCAGTAATTCCACCAGGAAGGAGCTACATGGCTTGTGTTGGCTGTAATTCAACCTTGCCTAGGCGGTCAATACCGCGGTTCGATCGCGTCCGCATTGTTACTTTGTGCTAGGAGGGGCTATCATCAAGGGAAGTGTCCAGGCGTCTTGGAGTGAACCAAAGCGATTTTGTTCGGACATGGAGGAGATACAAAGAGACAGGAACTATCGATGACATGCCTCGCTCAGGCCTCCCAAGGTCTACTACTGCAGTGGATGACCGCTACCTACGGATTATGGCTCGGCAGAACCCTGACAGCAACGCCACCATGTTGAATAATGTTTTTTGTATAGCCACAGGACGTCGCGCTACGACGCAAACTATGCGCAATAGGCTGCAAGATGCGCAACTTCACTCCAGACGTCCATGGCGAGATCCATCTTTGCAACCACTACACCATGCAGCGCGGTACAGATGGGCCCAACAAAATGCCGAATGGACCGCCCAGGATTGGCATCACGTTCTCTTCACCGATGAGTGTCGCATACGCCTTCATCCAGTGTGCTCTCTGTTGTGGGTTGGCAGGAGAGCCAACACCGGGTACTAGAGGAAGCCGAAAGGCACGCGTTTTAGCTCACGCTGGCTGGCGTGAGGTCTGGAACAGGACAAGGAAATTAGACTTTAGAAAAACGGACGTAGCTGGTGGAATACTTAGCTTTAATCCATTAATGATGAGCGTCGCTCTTGACTGTGCATGACTCAGTATCAATAGTAACTGGTAATGGCGCCTTGCTGGGTCGTAGCAAATGACGTAACTGAAGGCTATGCTAACTATCGTCTCGGCAAATGAGAGCGTATTTTGTCAGTGAACCATCGCTAGCAAAGTCAGTCGTACAACTGGGGCGAGTGTTAGGAAGTCTCTCTAGACCTGCCGTGTGGCGGCGCTCGGTCTGCAATCACTGATAGTGGCGACACGCGGGTTCGACGTATACTAACGGACCGCGGCCGATTTAAAGGCTACCACCTAGCAAGTGTGGTGTCTGGCGGTGACACCACACTCGCCGCCGCCGTTGGATAAGCAGCTGCCAGCAGAAAGTCGTATACTCCTAGCTCACTTATTTGTTACACACTTTAATTAATTTCTTTGCGTGTTTTTGATACTTGCATTGTTTAATTCATAAATTTCTGGCGTATTATAGTATTTGAAAGTTGTGGCACCGCGTTTTAGTACCTGAATAGTGTAAATTCGCGTAGTCGTCTGTCTTCTATTTTTGTTTTGAACGGCCAGTGTTGGTTGGTCACAGCCAGTGTGTTCCCTGCCGCCGTTAGATGAGCAGCTGCCAGCAGAAAGTCGTATACTCCTAGCTCAGTTATTTGTTACATAGTTTAATTCTTAATTTCTTTGCGTGTTTTTGGTACTTGCATTGTTTAATTCATAAATTTCGGGCGTATTATAGTATTTGGGAGTTGTAGCATCGCGTTTTAGTACCTGAATAGTGTAAAATCGCGTAGTCTCCTTCCGCCGCCGAGCAGTGTGTCAGCAGTGCGCAAGTAGCAACATTACTGCATATACTAGGCAATCTTGTATTTTAATAACCGCTTAAATTTTGTGTCGATTTGTTTGCGCTCTCTGTACATTAGTTCAGACGTTCTTTGCACAACAGTTTTTAGCATGGATAGGGACTGCAACTGCTGTGTTCGGATGCAGGCTGAGTTGGCATCCCTTCGCTCCCAGCTTCAGGCAGTGTTGGCTTCGGTCACACAGCTTGAGGCTGTTGCCAATGGGCATCACCGTGGGGGTCCGGATAGGGGTTTGTCGGGGACGGCCAGCTCGTCCCACACATCCCCCGATCGGGCTACGACTGTGCCTGCCCGGGATACTGCCCACATTGAGGCTGATCCCTCACCTGTGGTAGAGTGGGAGGTCGTCTCGAGGTGTGGCAGGGGGCGAAAGACATTCCGGAGGGCTGAACGGAAGGCCTCTCCAGTTTGTCTGACGAACCGGTTTCAGGCGCTGTCTCAGGCTGATACTGATCTTCGGCCGGACATGGCTGCTTGTCCTGTTCCAGAGGTTGCCCCTCAGTCTGCAAGATCCGGGCGGTCACAGAGGGTGGGCTTACTGGTAGTTGGGAGCTCCAACGTCAGGCGCATAATGGGGCCCCTTAGGGATATGGCAGCAAGAGAGGGGAAGAAAACCAATGTGCACTCCGTGTGCATACCGGGGGGAGTCATTCCAGATGTGGAAAGGGTCCTTCCGGATGCCATGAAGGGTACAGGGTGCACCCATCTGCACGTGGTCGCTCATGTCGGCACCAATGATGTGTGTCGCTATGGATCGGAGGAACTCCTCTCTGGCTTCCGGCGGCTATCTGATTTGGTGAAGACTGCCAGTCTCGCTAGCGGGATGAAAGCAGAGCTCACCATCTGCAGCATCGTCGACAGGACTGACTGCGGACCTTTGGTACAGAGCCGAGTGGAGGGTCTGAAGCAGAGGCTGAGACTGTTCTGCGACCGTGTGGGCTGCCGATTCCTCGACTTACGCCATAGGGTGGTGGGGTTTCGGGTTCCGCTGGATAGGTCAGGAGCCCACTACACGCAGCAAGCGGCTACACGGGTAGCAGGGGTTGTGTGGCGTGGACTGGGCGGTTTTTAAGGTTAGATGGCCTCGGGCAAGTACAGAAAGGGCAACAGCCGCAAAGGGTGCGGGGCAAAGTCAGGAAATGCGGGGATCGAGCAGCAATCGGTATTGTAATTGTAAACTGTCGAAACTGCATTGGTAAAGTACCGGAACTTCAAGCGCTGATAGAAAGCACCGAAGCTGAAATCGTTATAGGTACAGAAAGCTGGCTGAAGCCAGAGATAAATTCTGCCGAAATTTTTACAAAGGCACAGGCGGTGTTTAGAAAGGATAGATTGCATGCGAGCGGTGGTGGCGTGTTTGTCGCTGTTAGTAGTAGTTTATCCTGTAGTGAAGTAGAAGTGGATAGTTCCTGTGAATTATTATGGGTGGAGGTAACACTCAACAACCGAGCTAGGTTAATAATTGGCTCCTTTTACCGACCTCCCGACTCAGCAGCATTAGTGGCAGAACAACTGAGAGAAAATTTGGAATACATTTCACATAAATTTTCTCAGCATGTTATAGTCTTAGGTGGAGATTTCAATTTACCAGATATAGACTGGGACACTCAGATGTTTAGGACGGGTGGTAGGGACAGAGCATCGAGTGACATTACACTGAGTGCACTATCCGAAAATTACCTCGAGCAATTAAACATAGAATCGACTCGTGGAGATAACATCTTGGACCTACTGATAACAAACAGACCCAAACTTTTCGACTCTGTTAGTGCAGAACAGGGAATCTGTGACCATAAGGCCGTTACAGGATCTCTGAATATGGAAGTTAATAGGAATATTAAAAAAGGGAGGAAGGTTTATCTGTTTAGCAAGAGTAATAGGAGGCAGATTTCAGACTACCAAACAGATCAAAACGAAAATTTCTGTTCCGACACTGACAATGTTGAGTGTTTATGGAAAAAGTTCAAGGCAATCGTAAAA
This sequence comes from Schistocerca serialis cubense, assembly GCF_023864345.2. Classification (NCBI taxonomy): domain Eukaryota; kingdom Metazoa; phylum Arthropoda; class Insecta; order Orthoptera; family Acrididae; genus Schistocerca; species Schistocerca serialis. The sequence goes on from NC_064640.1 coordinate 605,322,697, forward strand.
TGCGTTTTAGACAGGTACGTGCCGAGTAAAACTGTGAGGGACGGGAAAAACCCACCGTGGTTCAACAACAAAGTTAGGAAACTACTGCGAAAGCAAAGAGAGCTACACTGCAAGTTTTTATCGCAGCCAAAACCTCTCAGGCAAACAGAAGCTCAACGATGTCAAAGTTAGCGTAAGGAGGGCTATGCGTGAAGCGTTCAGTGAATTCGAAAGTAAAATTCTATGTACTGACTTGACAGAAAATCCTAGGAAGTTCTGGTCTTACGTTAAATCAGTAAGTGGCTCGAAACAGCATATCCAGACACTCCGGGATGATGATGGCATTGAAACAGAGGATGACACACGTAAAGCTGAAATACTAAACACCTTTTTCCAAAGCTGTTTCACAGAGGAAGACCGCACTGCAGTTCCTTCTCTAAATCCTCGCACAAACGAAAAAATGGCTGACATCGAAATAAGTGTCCAAGGAATAGAAAAGCAACTGGAATCACTCAACAGAGGAAAGTCCACTGGACCTGACGGGATACCAATTCGATTCTACACAGAGTACGCGAAAGAACTTGCCCCCCTTCTAACAGCCGTGTACCGCAAGTCTCTAGAGGAACAGAGGGTTCCAAATGATTGGAAAAGAGCACAGGTAGTCCCAGTCTTCAAGAAGGGTCGTCGAGCAGATGCGCAAAACTATAGACCTATATCTCTGACATCGATCTGTTGTAGAATTTTGGAACAAGTTTTTTGCTCGAGTATCATGTCGTTTTTGGAAACCCAGAATCTACTCTGTAGGAATCAACATGGATTCCGGAAACAGCGATCGTGTGAGACCCAACTCGCTTTATTTGTTCATGAGACCCAGAAAATATTAGATACAGGCTCCCAGGTAGATGCTATTTACCTTGACTTCCGGAAGGCGTTCGATACAGTTCCGCACTGTCGCCTGATAAACAAAGGAAGAGCCTACGGAATATCAGACCAGCTGTGTGGCTGGATTGAAGAATTTTTAGCAAACAGAACACAACATATTGTTCTCAATGGAGAGACGTCTACAGACGTTAAAGTAACCTCTGGCGTGCCACAGGGGAGTGTTATGGGACCATTACTTTTCACAATATATATAAATGACCTAGTAGATAGTGTCGGTAGTTCCATGCGGCTTTTCGCGGATGATGCTGTAGTATACAGAGAAGTTGCAGCATTAGAAAATTGCAGCGAAATGCAGGAAGATCTGCAGCGGATAGGCACTTGGTGCAGGGAGTGGCAACTGACCCTTAACATAGACAAATGTAATGTATTGCGAATACATAGAAAGAAGGATCCTTTATTGTATGATTACATGATAGCGGAACAAACACTGGCAGCAGTTACTTCTGTAAAATATCTAGGAGTATGCGTGTGGAACGATTTGAAGTGGAATGATCATATAAAATTAATTGTTGGTAAGGCGGGTACCAGGTTCGGATTCATTGGGAGAGTCCTTAGAAAATGTAGTCCATCAACAAAGGAGATGGCTTACAAAACACTCGTTCGACCTATACTTGAGTATTGCTCATCGGTGTGGGATGCGTACCAGATCGGGTTGACGGAGCAGATAGAGAAGATCCAAAGAAGAGCGGCGCGTTTCGTCACAGGGTTATTTGGTAAGCGTGATAGCGTTACGGAGATGTTTATCAAACTCGAGTGGCAGACTCTGCAAGAGAGGCGCTCTGCATCGCGGTGTAGTTTGCTCGCCAGGTTTCGAGAGGGTGCGTTTCTGCATGAGGTATCGAATATATTGCTTCCCCCTACTTATACCTCCCGAGGAGATCACGAATGTAAAATTAGAGAGATTCGAGCGCGCACGGAGGCTTTCAGACAGTCGTTCTTCCCGCGAACCATACGCGACTGGAACAGAAAATGGAGGTAATGACAGTGGCACGTAAAGTGCCCTCCGCCACACACCGTTGGGTGGCTTGCGGAGTATAAATGTAGATGTATATGTAGATGTAGATAGGTAAACTCCAGTGGAAGACTCTGCAGGAGAGACGCTCAGTAACTCGGTACGGGCTTTTGTTAAAGTTTCGAGAACATACCTTCACCGAAGAGTCAAGCAGTATATTGCTCCCTCCTACGTATATCTCGCGAAGAGGCCGTGAGGATAAAATCAGAGAGATTAGAGCCCACGCAGAAGCATACCGACAATCCTTCTTTCCACGAACAATACGAGACTGGAATAGAAGGGAGAACCGATAGAGGTACTCAAGGTACCCTCCGCCACACACCGTCAGGTGGCTTGCGGAGTATGGATGTAGATGTAGATGTAGATGTAGACAATCGTCGGAGACGTGTTTAGAGGCAACCCGATCAGGCTGAACGCCTTAGACACACTGTCCATTGAGTTCAGCAAGGTGGAGTTTCCCTGCTATTTCGGGGTGGCATTATGTGGAGTCCACGTACGCCGCTGGTGATCATAGAAGGCACCGTAATGGCTGTACGATACGTGAATGCCATCATCCGACCGATAGTGCAACCATGTCGGCAGCATATTGGCGAAGCATTCGTCTTCATGGACGACAATTTGCACCACCATCGTGCACATCTTGTGAATGACTTCCTTCAGGATAACGACATCGATTTACTAGAGTGGCCAGCGTGTTCTCCAGACATGAACCCTGTCGAACATGCCTGGGATAGATTGAAAAGGGGTGTCTATGGACGACGTGACCCACCAACCACTCTGAGGGATCTACGCTGAATCGCCGTTGAGGAGTGGGACAATCTGGGCCAACAGTGCCTTGATGAACTTATGGATAGTATGCCACGTCGAATACAGGCATGCATCAGTGCAAAAGGGACGTGCTACTGGGTATTAGAGGTACCGGTGTGTACAGCAGTCTAGACCACCAGGTCTCGCTGTATTCTGGTACAACTTGCAATGTGTGGTTTTCATGAGCAATGAAAAGATTTATGTTGATGTTTATGTTGATCTCTATTCCAATTTTCTGTACAGGTTCCGGAACTCTCGGAAGCGAGGCGATGCAGAACTTTTTTTGATGTGTATATATGAATAATGACTGGCTAATCCCTGGCGTTAATGAAATCGGAGGGTTACATTTAAAACTAAATAAATGTTTATTAAATGATGTTCACACATATCTAAATGACGGCCTCGCACAAACTGCGGATCCAAATCAAAAATAATTACACAATAATTAATGTACACAGAGCAAGAGAGGATCGAATACAGAAACATGTGGGAGCAAAGTTTATTTAACTGCACGGTAATTCGAAACTCAACAGCAAACATTCAAAGACCAAAAGTGCAATTTTTCACTATCAACTGAAATGTAAAGTATGCCCGCATGGCTAGCCGCGCGGTCTAACGCGCTGCATCCCGAGCCGGAAGGTGTTCCGGTCCCCGGCACCAATCCCCCCTGCGGATTATTGTCGAAGTCCGGTGTGCCCGCCAGCCTGTGGATGGTTTTTAAGGCGGTTTTCCATCTGCCTCGGCGAATGCGAGCTGGTTCCTCTTATTCCGCTTCAGTTACACTATGTCGGCGATTGTTGCGCAAACACTGTCTCCACGCACGCGTACACCATAATTACTCTACCGCGCAAACATTTGGGGTTGCACTCGTCTGGTATGAGACGTTCCCAGGAGGGGAGGTTCACTGGGGCCAAACCGCACATTAACCCTGGGTTCGGTGTGGGGCGGCGGTTTGTGAACCATCGAGGGCTATGACGGGACGAAGCCTCCTCCGTCGTTTCTAGGTCCCCAGTTTAATACACACACACACACACACACACACAATACAGTGCACTATGTAAAATATAGTTTTTTAACTGCAGCAAGTAATTACAGTCCACAACTGCCTCAAATCAAATCACGTTAGGTTCACATAGTCGCCCAAAATCATTCACCGTAAACACGGTCATGGACTACACGGAAATCGGATTTTTGTAATTTTTTTATATTTGTTGTTCGTGAAGTTCAGAACTCATATATGTATCACTTTCCCAAAGCATTTCGATGCAACTCTCAAAATACTCCGGGAAATCATCTTTGAAGTTTTCCGACAATTTTTGGCATGCTTAACTAAGATGGTGTTCTTTCTATAAGCAGTTTGGCTATTTGATAGAGTGCTTACTTGACGTGGAGGACCTGGATTCGAATCCTGGAAGAATGTGATTCCTAGACAAAGGTGCGTGTAGTAAGAGTATTTGCGTGAAGTATAAAATACAAACAGCGAGGAAATAATTTAATTTACAATCTTTTAATTATAAAATCTTGACTAACAATCCTTTACAAAATGTTGGTAATTAAGAATTTTTGTTTGCAAAGAAAACTGGATTTTTGAGTGCAAATGTAATTAAGAAGGAAGAAGTGAATTTTTCAAAAAAACTGCTATTTAATGTGCTCATCAGGACATATTTGATGAATTTTATATGTAAATCACGTAGGTATTCGAACTGAATGGGAAAAAACGAAAAAAATAATGACAGAAACGATACTCGATCTAACGATTACTAGTCTTGTGCGCTTTATTTATTCTACGCCGCACGGAAACGCTTGCCAAACATGTACCTTTGTCTAAAAATTTTATTCCACACGGAATCGATCCCAACCGCCCTCCCCCACCCACCCACCCACCCTCCCACCCACCCGCACACACACACACACACACACACACACAGCGAGCACTTTACCACAGAGCCACAATGCTCGTCGAAAAATATGTACCATATTTTAGCCTATTAAAGACGGATGGAAAATTTCAAAGTCGATTTTCTCGATAATTTTTTAGAGTTGTTTCGAACTGTTTTCGGAGAAGTACATTTGAGTTCTGTACTTCACGTACTTCGCCCGAATAGGTCTCCGAAGGCCCAAAGGTACCGACCGACCGCCGTGTCATCCTCAGACGATAGGCGTCACTGGATGCGAATATGGAGGGGCATGTGGCCAGCACACCGCTCTCTTGTTCTTTATCAGTTTTCGTGACCGGATCCCCTACTTCTCAATCAAGTAGCTCCTCAATTGGCCTCACAAGGGCCGAGTGCACCCCTCTTGCCAACAGCGGTCGGCAGACCTGGACGGACACCTATCCAAGTGCTGGCTAAGACCGGCAGCGCTTCACTTCGGTGATATGAGGGGAACCGGTGTTACCACTGCAACAAGGACGTTGGAATTTACCTATCATAAATACAAAAAATTACAAATATCCGAATGCTATGTGGTCCTCTTGTGAGTCCAGTGAAAAGTTAAAGTCTGTAACTCTCACGCAGAAAATTATTCCAAACCCAATGAAAAGTTAAAGGATTTATCTCTCGCTCAATAAATGATTCCAAGTCCAAAGAATAGTTAGAGCATATAACTCATGCGACTGCTCAGCTGCACAGTCACTCGACACAACCCACTCACCAACACTGGCCAACGACAAATTCCACCAAGACAATAGACTGTGAGGGTCATACTACTTGCCCTTCAGTATCTTCTATGGCATCACACACTAATGGCTGGAAGTTAGACACTTAAATAATAACCAACAATCACATTTAAACCTAATTTCACAATCAACTAATGTATTAAATTACCGTTCATTATTGTGGTCATTTTGCGACATCTTATTCAGTTAATACAGAAATGAACAAGTTATTAATAAAGTTCACGAAGGATGCCAAAATCCAGAAACGTGACAAACTTTTAAGAAAAATTATAAATACGAATGAAATAGTAAAGTGTGTGTAAACATCGACAAGGAGGATTAGGTAAGGATCTGGGAAACTCATGCTGGCTTCATATTATGTGTAACTATGCAACACTTGCACATTTGCATGTAAACTTTTCATAAACTCATCTGTAATTCTTTATAAATATACGCGATGTGAAAAGTAGCTTTTTGTGGTATTTACTCACATTATCAACTTTCATTTGACACTTCACTGATGAACTAACTCCAGTCGTTTAACTATTATTAATTCTATAGTCCATTGTGGTTAAAACAATTTCAGCTTTCTTATTAATGCTTGGCGTTGCAACGAGCTTATCTCCTCGCCACAGTTTCTCTAGTGGTCATGTTGAATTGGACAGACGGAGGGCTTTCATTGTGTTCCAGGACTGCTGACATGTGCCTGGAAACATACAATAAATTAATTACACAACTTTATTTTTTAGAGGTGATAATTAAAACTTTATGACTACCCTCGTAGCAACTGCATGTGTTTACAGTGCTCTAATATCCTAACAGCGGCCACATCCAGATGTTGCACATGCACAACGGAGTTGCTCCGAGACGGATGACGATTGTGTGACCAGAGCACACTACCAGGAACCGAGTTGCAGTATTCTTAGGCCGTCTTAAACACTGTTTGCAACATAAATAACAATATACTTCGTACGTATTAGCCTCACTGCGCCAGATGTAATAACGATAGTTTATGACTGACTTTTCAGAAAACCGAACAGAATTGTCAAAGAAGCCCCTCACAGACAGAGGATGTCGCCGGTAGCACACGGAAGACGACGAAAGATCCCCCACGAAATCCTGTCGTCCGTCGTGAAATAGACCCAGATGCTCCACGATGTCCCGTTGGCAAGGGAGCCGTGAAGAAAATGTTTCGGCGGCCACTGGGAGCTTCTGTTACCGCGAGCAGCCCATCGGAGCCTAAAAGAGCCGATGGACAGAAGCGAGGGCGATGGAATCTTGGTGCCGACGTCCCTATAGGTGTCTGGCAGTACCCTCTTCCTAAACGCGTAGTCTCTCCTGATGAGTTTACTGTGAAGCAAGAAGTAAGTACAATAGAAATTATGATGAATATTTTTTCAACTCATTTTCAGAGACCAAAACATGTTGCCGCCATTAAAGATATCACAATTATGGAAATTTTATCATTGATATAGAGCCATTGTCACCATTTTACTATACATTTCACTTCTCGCTTCATTTGTGTTACTTGCGAACTATATTGTTCATTCTGCGAATAACTGTTAACAGTTCGCCACAAAATATTATTTTCCCCGTTTCTCTGTGGTTTTCCATATAACTCATCTGCAAACCGTCAGTGATTCGGAGCCGCCTTTAAAAATATCACAATTGCTGAAAATTTATCATTCGTTTACGTCATTAAACGGTACAGGAAACAGACGGGTATATGGGTACATACTTAGATCCAGGATGGAATAATGACAGTATTATGAAAACGATAGATTGCCACTCACCATGTAGTTGAGACGCTGAGTCGCAGACAGGCTTAACAAAACTACTGCTGCTAAACAAGTAAGCTTTGGGCCAAAAGGCCTTCTTCTGAAGTAGGCAACACACACACACTCTCTCTCTCTCTCTCTCTCTCTCTCTCTCTCTCTCTCTCTCACACACACACACACACACACACACACACACACACACACACACACACAGACGCACGCACACCCACACACATATTCACGCAAACCAAACTCACACACTCATGATCACTGTCTCTGGCCGCTGCCACTACGTGGTCAGTAGCAGTCTATCCTTTTCATAATATTGTCATATTTAGATTCAGCTAGAGTACAGACTAGCTTTATCTCCAACTATACTGCAAGCTAACATAACTGCTAGCTAAGTAAATTTATTTTTCATCTATAATCTAGGTTATTGTGGGATACATGTTTCGCCTTTTCTTGCAAAACATTTTTTTTTGTTACCCACAAAACATTTTTTCTTGTTACCCACAAAACAGTTTTTCTTGTTATCCACAAACGTTTCAGCATCAATGTGCCATCATCTGTGGGTTTTGTTTATTGGACAACTGTAAAAGTGAACATATTTTAGGTTCTAATTTATCTAACAAAATGAAGCCTAAAGACAGTTTCTGCTTTTTTTCTGTTCTTACCCTGATTTCACATTATATGGTTTTGCAGGACCATCTGTATGGTGTCCTGTACTGACAACTTGTAATCTGCAAACTAAACGATGTAAACGTGAATTTTACCAGCGAGTTAACACATCCCTTGATTTTTAAAAATGTGATTTTGTTGTGGCAACATGTTTTGTGTACATATTTGTTATTACTCACGTTTTATTGTGACTGATCCTTATTCTTTCTCTTTCCGAGGGCACTGAACACACGTATTAAATGTACTTCCTATACTGCAGTCGCGTTTTGTGGAATGTTATAAAGTGGATGGATTTATTTTTCAGACTCCACCAGACGAGGCACGTGATTATTCAGAGAAAGAAATCACTAGCGAGACTGAGACTAGTGAGGACGATTCGGAAGTTGTATCTCGGAATGACTTGATGCCACAGCAACAGTATGGTTTTGATGGTAATATGATAGGGATGTGGAGCAATCCGTATTCAATCTGTGCCGATTACACTGCATATTTACAAAGGCAGAAAACTCTGAGTGAAGAAAAAGAAAAAACTGAACCGCATGTCCGAAACATATTCCAAGAAATAAGAAGTTGGGAACTTAGGGAATATATGGAGGCCGCTAAGCGCCCTCCCCCGAGGAGATATAATCAGCCAGAAGATACAAGGGTCAACCGGCAGCCGGTGAGTATCTTTTGGACAAATCATGTATCCATTCACTGTCTTTAGAAATATCTGCTAATTAATTATGTCGGATGAACTTTCAGTCTTATGTACGAAGCGCAAGATGAATGATAATCGTCAGCCACCAGTTACTACGGACTATAACCAGTCTGTCATTACATTCTGAATATGTCAGTACAAATATGTACGTTCTTGTTATTTCATCGGTTCGCAGGCTATTATAATCATAAGAAGCTTCTAGTTGCGTTAAAATTACATCAGCGCTATTAGATATATTTATTTAATTCCAAGACCGACTTAGGGCACTTATCAAGTAAAAGTGGACTGAAATTAAATTGTCAAAAGTGTTGTGGGTATTTGTCATTAACATAAACAACAAAAATGGTAAAAACGTACAGCCAACATGTATCATTTTTCTTCATACCCTCTTATTACACGCGTAACCCCTAGAACGAAAGAAACCTAGATATAAAGTACCAGAAGGTGAAACAAGTAAGATTATTTTCGTTTATGTCGTTACAAAAATAAATTCGCACACTAGGCTCCCAAATAAATGTCAGATACGTGCAGTAACATAGACTGTTATGCAGTGTCCTCATCAGAACGGTGAAATAATCTTGGCGTGAAAATGACATTCCTGGAATTTACAGGGGACCAGAAAGGAAGATTAGCATTTAGGTCTCGTCTACGAGGCTATTAGACACGGTTATTACAGTTTTCAGTCAAAGAAATAATATATACTAGCCATCGCTTATTACTTTCATGCAGTGTTCAATAAAATTCCTATAACTACAACAGCCTACTGTGAACCACACTAAACAAAATAATGAGTCTAAATTCTTTAGGCTCATCTTTATGCCTCATGTATTGAACGCTATTACATTGAAATGAAATGTTGTATGGCGAGGGCCTCTCGCCAGATAGACCTGATCGCCTGGTGTAAGTCTTTTGAGGTGATGCCACTTCGAGGACTTGCGCGTCGATGAGGATGAAATGATGATGATGAAGACGACACAAACATTTGAAACACGAACTAACTATAATAGTGTTCACACTTACTCACACAATACAGATCCAAGTCAGCAGTCTCGTGCAGATAGTAGATTAGATTAGATTAATACTTGTTCCATAGATCATGAATACGACACTTCGTAATTATGTGGAACGTGTCAGATTAATAAAAGATGTCTGTACAAGATATTACATTACACAAAATATTGCATGACACTAATGTTTAAGTTGTTGTTTTTTTTTCCTTAATTTATATCTAAAAATTCAGCCAATGAGTAGAAGGAGTTGTCATCTAGAAATTCTTTTAATTTATTTTTAAATGTTAGTTGGCTATCTGTCAGGCTTTTGATGATGTTTGGTAGGTGACCAAAGACTTTTGTGGCAGCATAATTTACCCCTTTCTGTGCCAAAGTCAGATTTAACCCTGCATAGTGAAGATCATCCTTTCTCCTGGTGTTATAGCTATGCACACTGCTATTACTTTTGAACTGGGTTGGATTATTAACAACAAATTTCATAAGTGAATATATATACTGTGAGGTTACTGTGAGGATCCCTAGATCCTTAAATAGATGTCTGCAGGATGACCGTGGGTGGGCTCCAGCAATTATTCTGATTACACGTTTTTGAGCAATGAATACTTTTCCACTCAACGATGAATTACCCCAGAATATGATGCCATACCAAAGCAGTGAATGAAACTAGGCATAGTAAGCTAATTTACTGAGATTCTTATCACCAAAATTTGCAATAACCCCAATAGCATACGTAGCTGAACTCAGACGTTTCAGCAGAGCATCAATGTGTTGCTTCCAGTTCAACCTCTCATCAATCGACACACCTAAAAATTTTGAAAATTCCACCCCAGCTACAGACTTCTGTTCAAAGTCCATATTCATTACTGGAGCTGTGCCATTTACTGTACGGAACCGCATATACTGTGCTTTATCAAAATTTAAAGACAGTCCGCTTGCTGAGAACCACCTAATAATTTTGTGAAAAACATCATTTACAATTACATCACTTAGTTCTTGGTTTTTGGATGTTATTACTATACTTGTATCATCAGCAAAAAGAACCAGCTTTGCATCTTCAGCGTTTACATTAAAGATCGTTATTCGGCGAGATGCAACTTACTATGTCAACCGCACAGGCATATGCTAAATATTAATGGAGAATGTAGGTTACATTTTTTATCGCTCTAGGCTTGCAAAGTATGTTACACTGTTACAGTACATACCTGTAGTATAAGTTAAATTCACAATATTCTTATTATTAACATAAGTTTCAAAACTTTGCAAGAGGTAAACAATTTAAGTGCAAAACATACAGGACATTTATCAATACTAACCTATGCTCATTCACCACATACTACTCAGAGCACTAGAAGTAAAACAAATAAAATGGAGAATTGTAACTACTAATTGTCATAAGTACTGGCACACACTGATGTTACAAAATTTCAGTTACATATTCTTGTAATTCTTTTATCATTAATTTCTTCTGTATAAAGACTCATAGCGTGACCATTCATGTATCTGGTTGCTATTCATATAGATTTGCACTATATGCTCGGAAAATGCATCCCTGCCTTTACACTGTGGGTGTATAGCATACATCGGAAGCCAAGGGCTATAACAGATAATGACTACACTTTTCACCAATACCGGCCATACATCTGTGCAACAGACATGTGAAGCTGTATCTCCATCTACATCTATACTCCGGAAGCCACCTTACGGTTGCTCGTACCTTAGTTATATGGACTATGCACGGCTCTGTTTGAAAAGAATAGCTCGATGTAGTTATAGGGTCCTGCCGCGCACGCCTGCTCTCATGACCCGCAGCTGATTCGCTGCAAATAATAACATGTAGCCGTGATCCTGCACTCAAATAGTCTGAGCATTGGCTAGCATTCCTAGTTAATAAAATACACAGAAATGTAAAATAAAAGTTAAATGAATAATTTAATAACGAGGATTCTATTCTAATGTCTGTAATTGATGTAGACGACAGAGAATTATTTGGAATAATGTTTATTCAAGAAAGGACATCGCAAATAAATGGGAAGTGGTCCTACGAATTCAGTTAAAATACACAAAATACCTTTATGAAATGCAGTAAAGTTGCGTCGGGTGCGTTACGAGAATGATAGCAAAATCTCCAATCTAAATAGTCAACAAAGATACACGAAAACTAAGTGCATTTCGTGGTCAGAATACATGAATTCACAAGCTCAAAACAGATCAGAGTTCAACATGATGATTCACAAATTAACATACGCGATACAAAGAATAGTAACTCATACTCTATCTATCCTCGGTTCCATAACACAAGCGGAGCATATTCAGACCTCTTGTGAGTCCCTTCAAATGTAACGGCCGTTCACCACTCAGAATCAGTCACCTATACGACTGACTCACACACATTACCGTAGGCAGGTCTGCTTTCTTCACGCACTCGGCACAAAGTGTCCAGAATCGCTCCCTCGAGCTCTTCAGTCGAAAAGTCCCAGTCTCCACTTGACTCCCGTAGTGTTCCGCTACTGTCGGCTTTTCCACTGGCTGAAGGCCCTCCCCACCAAAACCACATCGTTCTTAAGCTCTGCAGACATGATCTGGTTCAACACGACCACTTTCTTGACTAAAGTATTACAATAATATTTAACTAAAGAAATGTTATAAATCTTTGGTCACACTCAGAACATTCACAATAAATGTAAGTAAAGGTTTATTCTATAAATAAATAACTCAGTATTCTTGTGCAAGTGCGCTCACAATAAATGATCCCAGATTGCCGTTAAATAGTGTTTAAACAATTACTTAGGCCTGCTTGTCAGAAGCATCTTTTGGTTCTCTTTTCAAGTGTGGTGTCTGCCAACACATGCGACTGACACCTTATAAATTAGCACCTTTTTTAATAGCACTTACAATCAACACTTCAATAAAGTTACTGGCAAATTAGTAAACTGTTCACTAAATAAATACACAAGTATGATAAAATATGAAATTTTCATGCAGTATTCATTTACTGTGTAATAGTGGCGGATACAATGTTCTGACCAATATTTGCATAACGGAAAAGTATAAAAAACGTAATAAATCAAGAAATAAAATAGATACAGATACACAGCTTTCAGCGACATAGCTATAGTGCAATGGTATCATCTGAGATACCGTATGCTGAAATCACATGAAGCGTTTAAAACCTGTTAGTTGAGAGGTTCACTGTAAATTATTAACTTTCGTTGTTTTAAAGATATTTAAATTACTGTTGTGTCATTGGATGCGCCTCATTTTTCTGGGATCGCTAGTGTATTCACAATTGCGTTAATATTTGTTTGTAAATTATTATAGTTTCTCAAAGAGCTGTAAGAAGCCATCATTCAGCTTGTCTGACAGTTCGCCATTTTTGGAGCATCGTCTCCTGCACAAAAGCCATGCGAACAACAGTTGCCCAAATTCACAGCTTTGGGATTCACCAGTTCCCAGCGACACTGCTTGTCTTTGTACCTGGCTGGCCTCTACACGTAGCTTTGCCGGACGTGCCACGGCACGCCATAAGCCGCGGACCCTCAGCGTTAAGCCATACAACAATTTCATCTTACCTCGTACCAATGGTGAGCGGCCGATTAGCTCGCCTAAATACTCGTAACGTTACACAGTCGCGGGAAAAACCACTGTTTGTAAGCCTCCCTGAGGGAGTGAAGCTCTCTCATTTTGCGTTCATTGTCTTTTCGTGAGATATATGTACCAGACACTTCTATGAATGTACGCTCTCGGAATTTCAACAGTAAAAAATGAAATAAAATGATGGTATGGCATTATTGGCTGGGAGACCACGTCTCGAGTTGTTCAGCCGCCAGATGCAAGTGTTTCTACTGGACCCCAATTCGGCGGTTAGCACATAAAATGGAAACGAGATGAATGATTAGGACAACATGATGTCGAGTGAAGAAAATCTCCGACCCGGCAGTGATCCGTACCCGGAGATCACCATCTAGAGGCAGGACGCTAACCACTTTTTTCCTTTTTTCTTTCGATTGGTTTCTTCATTGTTGTTTCATGAGTGTTTCTGTGTGGATGACACAGGATATATTTTAAGTTCAATAAATTCAGTCGATGAGCGTTTCCCTATTTTATTCCTTCTTTTTTTCAAGGGTGGCTAGTCCCCTGATCGAACACGCTGTGCTGCGGTACTGGCCAAAACACGAGCTTCAACTTTAAAACACATCGTGATGCACAACGCCTTTCCTGTAACGTCTTCCATTGGAGTTCGTTGAACATCTCTGTGAAGTTTCCCGCTTAGTAACCGAATTTGTGAAAGAAACATGGTTATCTGTCGATCTTTTCGATTTTCTCTGTCAATTTTACCCAGGAATGGTCCCAGAAAGAAAAGCAATATTCAAGGATCGGTCGCAGGAGAGTGGAGTATTCTACCTCCTTCCTGTTCAAACAAATTTCGGGCTTGCAGGCGGTCGTTGTTTAATTCATCTTACGATATTTCGACTGGGCGCTTGCCAGTTATCTTCGAGTGAACCATCGAAGACTGACGAAGACTTGCTCTGTTCCGCTATACATAGCGCGCTCCGAGCATTCCCCGCATGCGTCAGAACTCAAGTTGACAGACGGAGCACACTACGCGGCGGCGGCGCGGAACTCGGCTGTCCTCTGAGTTACCGCTCGCCACAACCGTTGGCACACACTGTCGTCTTCGATTAGAACAAATCGTGGAGATGATGGAGTTCCACATGCTGTCCAAATGGTATACGCTATCACAGTTCATCAGATTTTCCTCCAGGCGTATTTCCGTGGATTCTTTAATAATGGAATCTCAAAAACAGATATTGCTGTGGTCAGGTAGAATATGGTTTACCAACTAACGCAATAAATTACAGAGAACCGTCGAAGTTTCAATATCGGTTTTCTTTATTACTTGCTGACTGTTTCCACCCTAAGCTCATTATCAACTCATTCAACTAAACTAAACAATACTTTCCACTAAGACAGCTACGTGACTGTTCATTCTAGTTAAACACATCTTGTAAAGTAGTGCAGGGCTGAAATTCATTCACTTCAGAGCTTTTAGAATCAATTCATGCAGAGAAGGACACGTGTGATCATACGGTTGTTATAGCGTTATCGACTGCAGATTTTACAACGAGTGTTAAGACGGGTAGGAATTTTTGTTTACTTAGCCATAGTGATAGGAAAAAAACTGCCAAATATCTGAGCAGTCAACATCAAATATTCAGCTCTGAGGACGAAATTCAGGAGAACTGTACAATATGTCATAGTCTAGTACATGCTGGACAAGGTTGTGAGGAATGTTAAAGGCCCACCGTGGTACGATAGCCGTGTTAGAAAGTTGTTACGAAAGCAAAGAGAGCTTCATCACAGACTTAAGCGAGGTCAAACTCTATTTTACATTTAAAAAATGAGTATGAAGGGTAATGAGAGAAGCCTTAAATGATTTCCAAAGTAATATTTTGACAGCAAATCTGACTAGAAGTCCCAAAAAAGTTTTGGTCCTGTTAAAGTAAGTAAACGGAACTAGATCATCTATATAGTCACTCAGCGACCATGGGGGCACCGAAACGGAAGATGGCAGAGAGAAGGCAGAAATGCTGAATTTATAGTATCGAAACTGCTGCACCGCAGAAGATTATGATTCGGTTCCTCCATTCAATCATCGCACGAACGCCGAAATGGTAGACATTGGGATTAGTGAATACAAAAATTAAAATCGCTCCGTTATGGAAAGGCAATAGGACCGATTGAAATACCTGTGACATTCGATGGAGATTGCGCCGCCAAACAACTTGCTCCCTTTGAAGCAGTAGTGTAGATCGCTGGAACAATGACTGGGACGAAGCGATTGACAAAAATCACATGCCATCACCATTTTCAAGAAGGGTCGTCGAACTTATGTTGGCAGACGTTCATCGGTTGTAAAATTGTGGAATATGTTTGTACTCACGTATTATGACGCTTCCGGAGAGCGAAAATCTCTTCTGTAAAAATCAACATGGATCCCGTAAACAGAGCTCTTCGCAAAGGCATGATATCTAGAGCGCTGAAAACAAAGGAGTATAGACTGATGTCGTGTTGTTCGACTGCCAGAAGGTATTCCATACAATTCCTCCCTGTCGTTCAGTGAACGTAATACGAGCTTACCGAGAGTCTGCCAGATTTCTGTCTGGATTTAGGACTATCTACGGGTTGTTGTTGTGGTCTTCAGTCCTGAGACTGGTTTGATGCAGCTCTCCATGCTACTCTATCCTGTGCAACCTTCTTCATCTCCCAGTACTTACTGCAACCTACATCTTTCTGAATCTGCTTAGTGTATTCATCTCTTGGTCTCCCTCTACGATTTTTACCCTCCACGCTGCCCTCCGATGCCTCAGAACATGTCCTACCAACCGGTCCCTTCTTCTTGTCAAGTTGTGCCACAAACTCCTCTTCTCCCCAATTCTGTTCAGTACCTCCTCATTAGTTATGTGATCTACCCATCTAATCTTCAGCATTCTTCTGTAGCACCACATTTCGAAAGCTTCTATTCTCTTCTTGTCCAAACTATTTATCGTCCATGTTTCACTTCCATACATGGCTACACTCCATGCAAAGACTTTCAGAAACGACTTCCTGACACTTAAATCTACACTCGATGTTAACAAATTTCTCTTCTTCAGAAACGCTTTCCTTGCCATTGCCAGTCTACATTTTATATCCTCTCTACTTCGACTATCATCAGTTATTTTTCTACCCAAATAGAAAAACTCCTTTACTACTTTAAGTGTCTCATTTCCTAATCTAATTCCCTCAGCATCACCCGACTTAATTCGACTACATTCCATTATCCTCGTTTTGCTTTTGTTGATGTTCATCTTATATTCTCCTTTCAAGACACTGTCCATTCCGTTCAGCTGCTCTTCCAAGTCCTTTGCTGTCTCTGACAGAATTACAATGTCATCGGCGAACCTCAAAGTTTTTATTTCATCTCCATGGATTTTAATACCTACTTCGAATTTTTCTTTTGTTTCCTTTACTGCTTGCTCAATATACAGATTGAATAACATCGGGGAGAGGCTACAACCCTGTCTCACTCCCTTCCCAATGACTGCTTCCCTTGCATGCCCCTCGACTCTTATAACCGCCATCTGGTTTCTGTACAAATTGTAAATAGCCTTTCGCTCCCTGTAGTTTATTCCTGCCACCTTCAGAATTTGAAAGAGAGTATTCCAGTCAACATTGTCAAAAGCTTTCTCTAAGTCTACAAATGCTAGAAACGTAGGTTTCCCTTTCCTTAATCTTTCTTCTAAGATAAGTTGTAAGGTCAGTATTGTCTCATTTGTTCCAACATTTCTACGGAATCCTAACTGATCCTCGCCGAGGTCGGCTTCTACCAGTTTTTCCATTCGTCTGTAAAGAATTCGTGTTAGTATTTTGCAGCTGTGACTTATTAAATTGATAGTTCGGTAATTTTCACATCTGTCAACACCTGCTTTCTTTGGAATTGGAATTATTATATTTTTCTTGAAGTCTGAGGGTATTTCGCCTGTCTCATACATCTTGCTCACCAGATGGTAGAGTTTTGTCAGGACTGGCTCTCCCAAGGCCGTCCGTAGTTCTAATGGAATGTTGTCTACTCCCGGGGCCTTGTTTCGACTTAGGTCTTTCAGTGCTCTGTCAAACTCTTCACGCAGTATCGTATCTCCCATTTCATATTCATCTACATCCTCTTCCATTTCCATAATATTGTCCTCAAGTACGTCACCCTTGTATAGACCCTCTATATACTCCTTCCACATTTCCGCTTTCCCTTCTTTGCTTAGAACTGGGTTTCCATCTGAGCTCTTGATATTCATACAAGTGGCTCTCTTTTCTCCAAAGGTTTCTTTAATTTTCCTATAGGCAGTATGTATCTTACCCCTAGTGAGATAAGCCTCTACATCCTTACATTTGTCCTCTAGCCATCCCTTCTTTGCCATTTTGCACTTCCTGTCGATCTCATTTTTGAGACGTTTGTATTCCTTTTTGCCTGCTTCAGTTACTGCATTTTTATATTTTCTCCTTTCATCAATTAAATTTAATATTTCTTCCGTTACCCAAGGATTTCTATTAGCCCTCGTCTTTTTACCTACTTGATCCTCTGCTGCCTTCACTACTTCATCCCTCAGAGCTACCCATTCTTCTTCTACTGTATTTATTTCCCCCATTCTTGTCAATTGTTCCCTTATGCTCTCCCTGAAACCCTGTACAACCTCTGGTTTAGTCAGTTTATCCAGGTCCCATCCCCTTAAATTCCCACCTTTTTGCAGTTTCTTCAGTTTTAATCTACAGTTCATAACCAATAGATTGTGGTCAGAGTCCACATCTGCCCCTGGAAATGTCTGACAATCTAAAACCTGGTTCCTAAATCTCTGTCTTACCAGTATATAATCTATCTGATACCTTCTAGTATCTCCAGGATTCTTCCATGTATACAATATTCTTTTATGATTCTTCAACCAAGTGTTAGCTATGATTAAGTTATGCTCTGTGCAAAGTTCTACCAAATGGCTTCCTCTTTCATTTCTTACCCCCAATCCATATTCACCTACTATGTTTCCTTCTCTCCCTTTTCCTACTCTCGAATTCAAGTCACCCATGACTATTAAATTTTCGTCTCCCTTCACTACCTGAATATTTTCTTTTATCTCATCATACATTTCATCATCTGCAGAGCTAGTTGGCATATAAACTTCTACTACTGTAGTAGGCATGGGCTTCGTGTCTATCATGACCACAATAATGCGTTCACTATGCTGTTGGTAGTAGCTTACCCGCACTCCTATTTTTTTATTCATTATTAAACCAACTCCTGCATTACCACTATTTGATTTTGTATTTATAACCCCGTATTCACCTGACCAAAAGTCTTGTTCCTGCTGCCACCGAACTTCACTAATTCCCACTATATCTAACTTTAACCTATCCATTCCCCTTTTTAAATTTTCTAACCTTCCTGCCCGATTAACGGATCTGACATTCTACGCTCCGATCCGTAGAATACCAGTTTTCTTTCTCCTGATAACGACGTCCTCTTGAGTAGTCCCCGCCCGGAGATCCGAATGGGGGACTATTTTACCTCCGGAATATTTTACCCAAGAGGACGCCATCATCATTTAACCATACAGTAAAGCTGCATGCCCTCGGGAAATATTATGGCTGTAGTTTCCCCTTGCTTTCAGCCGTTCGCAGTAAAGCAAGGCAGTTTTGGTTAGTGTTGCAAGGCTACATCAGTCAATCATCCGGACTGTTGCACCTGCAACTACTGAAAAGGCTGCTGCCCCTCTTCAGGAACCACATGTTTGTCTGGCCTCTCAACAGATACCCCTCCATTGTCGTTGCACCTACGGTACGGCCATCTGTATCGCTGAGGCACGCAAGCCTCCCCACCAACGGCAAGGTCCATGGTTCATGGAGGGGAGGTTTCTATGGGATAAAACTCAGTACTTTAACCTTAGCTGGAGTATATCCACAGATGTAAAGGTAATCTCTGGAGTACCCCATAGGAGTGTTATAGGACCATTACGGTTTACTATACATGTAAGTGATTAGTGTATAACGGCGGAAGCTCTATCACACATTCTGCAGACGATGCTGTTGTTAATAGGAAGATTACAACGCCAGAAAACTAAAGCGAAATGGAGGAAGAACGATGAAAGGTCCTGGTGTAGGAACTAATAGTTGAACCTGAATGTACGAGGGTTAGAACTTTAATAGTGGCAACTATTTATTTACAGTTCGTGCAAAATAGATACATGTTTGAAAGTTTTACTGACCTTCAAAGTAGTCACCAGAATTGTGCATAACCCGTTGCCAGCGATGTGGATGTCGTAGAATACTCTTAGCAGCAGTTCTGAAGCGAATGCCGTGAAGTGTTTCCTTCGGTTTAGAAATCGAGTTGAACTCACGAGGGCTTAAGCCAGGGGAGTGCAGTAGGTGGTATAGCACTTAGCAGCCCAATCAGTCAAAGAAACCAGTAATAGCTTGCACTATACGTGCTTGAGCATTGTCCTACAAAATTATGGTCGGGTCCTGCAGAAAGTGTCATCACTTCTGTCTCTATGCTGTTCATTTTTGTAACACAACCTACGACCAGCTTAGATATAGAAGTGATGACACTTTCTGCAGGACCTGACCATCATTTTTCAGGACAATGCTCAAGCACGTATAGTGCAAGCTATTACTGGTTTCTTTGACTGATTGGGCTGCTAAGTGCTATACCACCTACTGCACTCCCCTGGCTTAAGCCCTCGTGAGTTCAACTCGATTTCTAAACCGAAGGAAACACTTCACGGCATTCGCTTCAGAACTGCTGCTAAGAGTATTCTACGACATCCACATCGCTGGTAACGGGTTATGCACAATTCTGGTGACTACTTTGAAGGTCAGTAAAACTTTCAAACATGTATCTATTTTGTACGAGCTGTAAATAAATAGTTGCCGCTATTAAAGTTCCAACACCTGTAAATAAATGTATCACATCGTGCGTAAATATGCTTAGAAACTCATTACTATTTGATTACGCTTTTGGATAAAAATCACTGACGACAATAACAACCGTAAAGTACCTAGGAGTAACCCTCTGGACTGATCTAAAGTGGAATGACTACATAACATTAATTACCGAAAAAGCAGATGTCAGGCTGTGATTCATTGGAAGAATCTTAAGAAATGCATATCATCCACGAAAGAAGTGGCTTACAAAAACCCTGTTCGACCGATTCTTGATTATTGCTCATCAATTTGTGACCCTTAACAAGCAAGATTAACAGAAACTCCAACAAAGAACGGCACGCTTGGTTTAGTAAGCGCAAGATGTCCCACAAACTCCAATGGTAGTCGCTATACGAGAGATGTTTATCACGAAGAGGACTAGTCTTGAAATTCCGATAGCGTGCGTTCGAAAAAGAGTCGAGCAACATATTACTTCTCCCACATATTTTACATGAAATGACCTTAACGAGAAATTTGAGGAATTAGAGCTCATCCGGAAGTTTATCGACAGCTGTTCTACCCACAGGAAACGTGGAAATGATATTGATACAAAAAGCATTTTCTACCCCGCAACGTGGTTTGCGGATTATAGATACAGGTGAATTAGTGGGGCAATATTCTCCCCTCTCCGATTGCAGTACGTAATTAACTGCACCTGGGGAGGGATTTGTCTACCCTAAATACCCCACACGTGCTCGCCAAATGCACTCTGTCAACCTAGAAGCCGCTTCCTGGGTGGAGTGCACGATGCAGAGGATCCTTCAGTTCTCCACCCTATGGCAAAAGGTCCAGAAAACCGCACCCAGCATCTTCACAGAATGGTCAGACGCTCCACTCCGCTCCATACCACAGGTCGGTTCAGGAATCGATGCTGCAAAACGCAATCTCAGCTTCCACCCTGTGTGAGAAGCTATCTCTCTCCACCAGTTCAGCCGCTGGCACCTGTAGGAAGAGAGAATGGCCTGTGAACCCAGGCGACATGTTCCGCTCTTGTCTACATGAAACAAGATTGGCAGCTGGTAGAGACTCCTCTGCACCTCAGACAGCATACTGATTACTGGCGTTTCTTTGCAACTTGCTTGCCATTTCGCCGAAGAGTTTTACGATTGCCTAGCTTTCGGAACTGTAAATGACCAGAAAACTGACCTTCTGCGCTTGTCTAGGCCTTTCAACGAGAATGATCCCAACCCCAACAGATGAGGCGTCACATGGGGGATCGGATTTGCTTTTAACAACGGTAAATCTGTTTTTAAGGCGCAATGGGACAGCCGAACCCTCAGTATCAACATTTGGATTCTGCCCAGAGATACGCCAACCCGCCACTGTTGACTGTTCAGGTAAGTGTGAACTGAATAGGTAAGTCGTACCGGAAGGCGCCGCGACATCAGGATCCACAGGCGATGCCAGACATCGGAGGTGCTCATCGTCCGTTGTTGGTGCCCTCAGTGCCACCGCAACGCAGGGCAGCGCCCTGACGTCGTCCATTGTGGCCAACGCAGCTTCCAACTATTTATAGGCAGTGAACAATTTCCCCTGCATTCCTACACAACAGGCGGAGTCCTTACCTGTCTTTAACAACGATCAGCTATTCAACAATAAATGTATTACTAACACAGTCAGTACAATCGCAGTACTGTTGCTGAGCTGTTCCTGTGGCTGGAGCGCTAGTGAAACTGTGATCTTTATTGGATTTCTGACAGATAATATTGTCGATTAAAACGTTTATTTTTATGTTTAAAGAACTCGAAGAATGACGATCAACAACCACCGGCGAAGAGGGAAAACAACGAACCTGTGAGTACATTTTGAATGTGTCACTTCACGTTTATACATACATTGTTCTTAGAGACCTCCGTCAGTTAATAATTTATCTTGAAACCTTTCTTTTGTATTTAAAGAGCAATGGAAGGTACAACCGACAGCAACCATCTACTAGGGACAGCAACCGACCAGTGTGTACATTCTGGGCCCTGCCAGCTCACATCGATTTATACACTTTATTTAGAAATTTCTTTTGGTTAATAATGTCATGTAAAGCATCCTTCCTTATACTCAGAGAGTTTTATCTGTTTATATATTGCTTTCATTTTCTGTAGAACTCAGTTTTCGCTCACTGCTTTTCTCTGAACAATATCTGATATGTATTTTAACGAGCTCGTGAAGAATGAAATGCTTGGAACTTGGAACAATGAAGTAATAGCTGTTTTTTGTCGTGTGTTACATTGTCAGATCTTACATTGTAAAATGGTGTTATAAAATTGAAATAAGTTAAAAATTGATGATAGGTTACCTCATTTGTTTGTGGCAGTAACTGAATATTACGATGGCACTTCAAAAAGTATGTTACACATTATTATATCAGGGGAAGTGTGTTTTATCGGATGCTGCAGTATGCTTCAAAGTGACACAGATACGTGACACTGTTTTTCAGTATAGTCACCAAGACTCTGTAAAGAACAGTCGGAGCCCTTTACGAATCGTCCAATTCCTCGATCATAGAAATCCGCTCCTTCGTCACGCAGCAACTGAAGAACGCAGTGTGAACGTCCTTATCGCCGGAAAATCTTTTTCCCCAGATGTTCTTTCAGCTTGGGGAAGAGATAGAAATCGTATGGTGTGGGATATGGACCTCCCGATTAGAATCACTCATGTCTGCGTCATCGTGGTCAAATTATTGGTGCCACTTCACTTCGGCTGAACGCGACATTGCATTTGGTTCACATACTGCCACAATTTCACGTTTCCAGTTGCTACGCCATTTCAGTCTCACACTGCGGTGCACCTGTTATCCGTATCGCAGCAGAACTGTGTCTACAGATTATTCGGAACAAGTACTCTCTTCAGGTAATGAGCCATTTTTGTTGCGTAATGGTCTTAATGTCGGACGACACTTGTAACTTACTTTCTGAAGTGCCTGCGTATTAACGATGTAGTTTTCCAATAAAATACTGTGCAATGTGTAAAGGGCGATCAAAAAAGTTCCCGTATGAGGGCGTTGCTGCAGCGTATATGCAAGGTAGCGCAAGTTCGATACGGAGAGAAAAGCACCGACATGCAGACAAGGGATTATTGGAGCATTCCTATCTTTCCGGCGTGCGTGCGTAAAATGCGGAAACCTAAACTATGGCGACGTTATTGCCAAATCCGTCGAAACAGGATAAATGTGCCGTTTTTCTTTTCTTGATTGCCAAACGACAAACACTGGTAAGACCCACTGGAGAATGAAGAATACGTATGCGGCAGCATGTCTGTCGCAAACCATCGTTGTGGAATGGTGTGCCAAGCTCCGTGCTGGTTGCGATTTGACGCCAGTTGGTCCCCATACCGCAAATTGTCGTAACGTAGGTTACGCCAACTCGAGTGGGAGACACTCAAACAGCCGACCTATAGTCCTCATCTCTCCCCCTGCGATTATCACGCCTTCGCTACCCTAAAACAGGTCTCGAAGGGTCGACGATTCCTGTCGTACGATGATGTGCACCATGCAATTACGAACTTCTTCAAGCAACAGGTTACGGTGTTTTACCACACGGGTATCTTCAACCTGGTGCCTCGGTAGGATGATTGCATCAGTGGTCACGGCGTTTTTGCCTGATTTGCATGCCGATTCTGGACTCTATGTCCTCAGAACGGAAACTGTTTGATCGCGCCTTATATAATACTACCATTAATCACCAGAAGATTTATTTTGCAGATGGTCTCTAAAGTAGTACAGATTACTGGCCAGCAAAAGAAGATAATCGTCAACACTGAGCATCCTGAAAAAACAACTGTTAACGAAAGACATGGAATGGATACACAAGGTCCACAGAGGTACACCCCTCCTGTAGTTGTGAGGTATACCCGTCCTGTAGTTGTAAGTGCAGTTCCCAAAAAGGAACAGCAGGCTCCTCCGAGCAACGTGAAACAGATGATTACAGTCGACGAGCAAAACCAATCTACTGAGCTTTTACTCCGCGACATCGTTCGAGTTTTTTTCGAGAAGAAATGGCCAGTGAGTATTACAACTTCAGCGAAGGATATTACAAGATTCTGTTACATTCTTACACCTCTCTCATTTTTACACCTCTATTACTTGTTTATTTTCGCTAATTACCTTTCTTTCGACTACTACTGCGATTTCTCAACACATAAGTCTTTCAATTAGAACAGTAAGTGATTTCAAATTGCCAGTATAGCGAATTGCGAGCTGCAAATTCTGTAAACATGTATTAAAACTTCAACCAAATTTCGGTTTCGATCTACCTCCGCTTTGATACACGTGTCTCTTACGTTTCCGAATACCTTTGCACGAGCTAAGTTGCTATTTGGTTGCTATACGTGCCTTTGTTGCTTGTGATGGTATCCGATCATAGTTTGCTTACCGTGCATTAGCAGAAGGGAAGCTTTTATTCATATTTTAATAAAATTCGCGAGTATCGTGCAACTCCTGTAGACAGAATATGTCTGAGTGTCCAGAAGAGTAAGACTGGTATGAGAGAGAAGACGTTTTACAGTAGTTTCATGCGCTCATATGATAAGCGGGCCGGTTTTGCATACGTGTTGGTTTTTGCTCTTAGAAACTGTCAAGGAAATGGTGAAGAGACTGTTGACACCACCAACAACATCAGTAAATGGCGTTGGTGATTCGACGAAAACCCATATGTCACGATTCTACCCAGTTCTCAATACTGACTGAAAGTTTCTGGAGAGAAATCATCGACTGTCAGTCATTGCAATTGTATGTAGTACTCTCTGAACCATGGGGTGCCGAATTGATCACGTTCATATGCCATCAACGTCCTGCCATCTCGTGCATTCGTCTTTTGCGAATAGAAATGGATGAAAGAAGTCTACAACGTAACAAGAAAAAGATTATGATGCTGGTGATAATCATGAAGAGAAGAGAGAGACAGAGAGAGAGGAGATAACCTTCATGGACTTTGCTGTCAGTATAAGAGAATATAATGTCAGTAGCGATATTTTTTAAGATACATTTCTCTTTTCCTGACATACAACAAGGTGTTTCAAAAAGAATATACGTATTTATAATGCATATATTTATTAAACTGTAAGACATACAACTACAAAACTTGGGACACACGTTTACGAATCTCTCAAGTTTAGAGTACGGACGTTCAATATGTCCTTCACCGAAGACGCGAACAGTATCAAATCGATACTAGAATTCCTCCCATGCACGGGTAAGCATGTCCACTGTCACGGATCCGGTTCTTCATCTCTTCTAGGTTCTGTGATAGTGTTGGTGCATAAAGTGTGTTAATGAAACCCCAAAGGATGAAGTCACAGAGCTTCAAATCTGGTGACCGTAGAGGCCAGCTAACACTGTCCGATGACCAATCCAACGGCCCGGTAAAGTTTCATTCAGATATTCACGGACTTGGCGACCCCAGTGAGGGGTTTCCCCGTCTTGTTGAAAAATGAAGCTGTCCTCGTTCAACTTCGGGAACTTTCGTAACATAGCGAGACATTCCTAATCGTTAACCGTGTTTCCATCAAAGAAGAATGGACCACAAGCAGATGGCTGGGATATAGCACAAAATACACTGACTTTGGCGAATCCCGGACATGTTCGGTGTGTGCGTGCGTGTTGTATAGGCCCAAATTCGAAAACTGTGTTTCTTTACTTTCCAACTAAGGTGGAAAGTCGCTTTATCGCTGAACACTACGCGTTGTGCGAAAGTGTTATCAATGTCAATTCTCAAGTTCGTCAGAAAATGCCACACGTTTGTGTTTTCCATCATGACGTAGAACTGGTAACAGCTGCAACTTGTACGGCTCCATAACCAACCGACGACTCAAAACATGCCAAATTGTTATAGTCAATTGTAACTGCCGATTGGAACAACGAACCGATTTTGCAGACCGACGTTGGAAAGCAGTTTGCGTTCGTGCGACATTTTCATCGGAAACACGAGTGCAGCCAGGACTCTTTCCTTTACATACACACCCTGTGTCTACAAACTGTCCATACCAGCTGCGAATGCTCCATCAACTCAGAGGATCAGTTTCGTAGCTCAATCTGAAACGTCTTTGCACTGTAATCACGGAATTACACTTCACAAACTCGAGAACACAAAATGATTCCTACTGCGGAGTAGCCATTTTGCAACATGTGACAGTAACCAAGTAAACAGAAGAGAACTGACATATAGCGGCAATGAATTTAAACTATACAATGTATTCGTTTCTCCAATACCCGTGCCGTGGCGCAGCGATGGACTGTTTTGACAACGTGATATTTCGTAATACGTACATTCATTTTGATTTCCCTGTACAGTGGAACCTTGCTTAACGAGCACCTCCCATAACACCAGATTCACATAACGATCAAAACAAAGTATAAAAAATGACTCGCTTAATGAGCAATGTTTCACATAACGATTAGCGACGATTTAGTGTGACGTCACCAATCGTTCGCTCGCGGCGGGGGAAACGTTCGACAACATGAACACTTTTCGCTGTCGGTACCGCCTTATGAACAATGTCTTTAGTACGTACTGCAGTTCGGATTTAGCGCTCTTTCTGCTACCATTTTAGTGCAGCTTGTGATGGCAAATTTTTTTCTAAACTTGTTTTCACACAGTGTTCTTTTGTGTGCAAATTTTAATAACCTTCGTAGAAATGTCCCAGATGATTAAACAGCAAGAATATGACCATAAGAGGAAAAAATGACATAAATGACACGTAAAATCACTGTAAAACTCTATCGCGGTGTGAGCGTTGCCGATTTAAGCGCGCACATGCAATCGGTCTACATCAACTACTTGCACTATCCTCAAGAACAAGGACAAGATTAAGGAGATAGATGCTTCAAACGGAGTGACAGGAATATCTAAACTACGGTTTCGCATTGTGGACGATGTCAAAAAGTTTCTCCTTGTATGTATAAAAGAAAAGCAATTACAAGGCGACACTATTAACGAGAACATCATTTGTGAGAAGGCGAGAATGGTTTTCGGCAACCTCGTTAAGAAGACGGCAGGATCATCAGCGGCCGAAGAAGTGTTTAAAGGAAGCCGTGGGTGGTTCGAGAAGCTTAAGAGAGGAAGCGGCATCCACAGCGTTGCGTGGCACGGCGAAGCAGCCAGCTCCGACACAAAGGTAGCAGACAACTTCATCAGTAACTTCAAGATGCTCGTAGATCCTGAGCGTTATCTGCCGCAACAGGTTTTTAATTGTGACGACACGGGTCTGTTCTGGAAAAAGTTGCCGAAGCGTACCTTTATAATACCAGAGGAGGATGCATTGCCCGGTCACAAGCCAATGACAGACCGTGTCACACTGCTATTCTGTACCAATGTATGTGGCGATTTGAAAATTAAGCCGCTGCTTGTTTACCATTCAGAAACTCCACGAGCGTTCAAGTAGTGTAAAGTCCAGAAGAGCAGGTTAAATGTGATGTGGAGGCACAACAATAAGGCTTGGGTGACATATGATTTATTTTTTTTTGTGATTGGATCAATGAAGTGTTTGGTCCTTAGGTGAAAAAATATTTGCTTGAGATGAATCTGCCACTCCATGTCTTGCTTGTTGTGGATAACGCTCCTGCCCATTATCCAGGCCTACGGGACTACCTCCTTGAAGAATTTCAGTTCATCAAGATCCAGTTTTTGCCTTCCAGCACCACTCCGTTGCTCCAGCCTACGGACCAGCAGATTGCTTCTAACTTAAAGAAGCTCTACACTAAACCACTCACCGAGTGTTGCTTTGAGCTGACCGAAGCTATCAATCTCACTCTCAGAGAGTTTTGGAAATATCACTGCAACATCGTTGCCTGCGTCAAGATAATCGAAAAGGCGTGGGAAGGGATTATCATGAGAACCCTCACTTTGCTTGGAAGAAGCTTTGGCCGGGGTGCATTGACGAATGTGACTCTGAGGCATTTGAGTCTGTACCTGTGGACTCTATAGTCAACGAGATTGTGTCTTTGACCAAGAGCATGGGACTAGAAGTGGATAACAATTATATCTATGAGCTTGTGGAAGCTCACAGCCATGATATGACCACCGAAGAGCTTATGGAGTTGCAGAGTGTATAACAGTAGTAAGTTGTGGAGAGGCGTCCTTCAGAGAAGAAGAAGGAGGAGGAGGCGGTAACAGCAAAACATCAATCTCCTGGCACAATAAGAGAAATGCTGAAAGCCTAAGAATCAGTTGTATCGTACATTGAAAATAATCACCCCAATAAAGCAGTGGCTACGCACGCTGCAAATTTATTTGACAACAATGCTGTACCGTATTTCTCCGCCAATTGTTGAAGTGTCGGTGGAAACAAATGACTATAGATAGCTTCCTACTAAAACAGAATTAGTCATGTATCGTGAATAATAAAGTACATAATATTGTATGAATAATTTTTTTAATAAATGGCATGAATAAGATACAGTTTTTAGTACTTTTTCTGCGTGGAACGCATTATCGTATTTTACATTAATTTATGTGGGATGAAATGGATAGCTTAAGGAGTGCTTCGCACTACGAGTAAGATTCTGGAACGAATTATGCTCACTATGTTAGGTTCCACTTTATTTGCATTACATGCAGGGTCGTTTATACCATTAGGCAAGACTAAGCGGCCGCTTAGGGCGGCAGAATTCTAAGAGCGGCGAAGGGCGGAAAAAATTAATTTCAAATCAAACACCGAAAAGATTGAGCAAATGAAGAGAAAAATGAAAAATTAAACTACCGAATTCTTTTCAAAAGCATATGAAACAGTTACGTAGTAAGTCTTTATTTACCGTGACGAAAGCAAACACATTGCGTCTACCTACCTCGAAACTAAAGCAGGCGCTACTGATTCCGAAACTGAAACAAATTTAGGACCACTGCGTCCATGGAAGCGAAAGAGCCAATGTCTATAGACAAACACAGCATCCATTCCTCACTGGGATTCGAACCCGGATCCATCTCATACGAATGATCAGAAGCCAGTCACTTCGACCACAGCGCCACCAGGGTGGCTGATAAAAGTTGTGAAACTCATTGGTCCGTATTTTATCAATGGCACGTTGAATGGACGCAAATATCGAAAGTTTTTGGAACAGGAACTACAGATACTACTTCAGGACGTTGCCCTGGATGTTCGACAACGTATGTGGTTTCAGGACGATGGCTGGTCATCGCATTGTGCAATTGAAGCACGCGAGGTATTAGACCGTGTTTATACTAGCCTGTGGATCGGCAGAGGTTGCCCTATTAATTGGCCCGCTAGGTCGCCGGATTTGACGTCGCCGGATTTCCTACTATGAGGATGTTTAAAAGATAAGGTGTACCAGCAAGTGCCAACAAGCCGTGAAGACATAGTCGACAACATCAGACGCCTGTATTGGCATTCCCGCAGATATGCTTCTGTCTTGTGTACGGTCGTTTGAAATCGGATCACTAAGTGTATTGATGTTGATGGTACTACGTTTGAACACTTACTCTAATTGGAAAGTACAGTAGCGTTTGCCTCGAGCCACGGCCACAGTGGCGCGTCGAGTAGTCCCGTCCCCTGTTCGATATGATGTCGGAGGAATACAACGTTGCAAATGGATTTTCCAATTAGAAGTCATACTGACCTGTCCTAACCTCGCAGCATGGAGGTCGGGTCTCACTTGCCTTTGGATACTTAAGGGTTATCGAGTAGCATATTATAATTTACGATTGTGTGCCCACTTCTACTCCTCCGATTACAGCGCCATCTGTGGCGAAATGAAGAAAATTCTTCTAACAAAACGTTTGTAGATTTTTCAGTAGAATCGCAATCTGCAATAAAACACGGGGGGGGGGGGGGGGGGGGGGTTCCCATTGAAGATTTCAAAGTTGCACCCCACCCACGCACGGGGTGGAGTGGCGGGTCGAGTGTCGTATCGTTGGATATTGGATATCCCCTTCCGAGACAAACAAATTGGACTTGTAACATTTTTTTGATGCGATGTGTAGTTTTTCGAGATATTTCAATGTCTTCAATTAGAATGAACACCCTGTATAATCACTGACAGTTACGCTGACTTTTCGTGCAGGTATAACATTCAAATAACAGTTTGAATCAGTACACCATACTGATAGGAGGAAATAATGTAATGGTATTGTTCAGTTCCAGGCTTCGGTATACCGCCCAGATAGCAATGTTCAGCTGAAACGTCTGGAACCACAAACTGATAGAGGAAGAAGAAGGCCTTTTTATAGTATTGGAAGAAATTGTAATCGCAGCAGAGGTTCCTACATACCAGTTAGGATCACTGGTAATCAAATAACATCTAAAGGAAAGCCAAATGTGGAGCAAACCATTCCTGACGATGAACTTCAAATTCGCGAAATCACTAAGAAACTATTGGAGGACATAAAAGAATTGGATCTCAATGATACATCGAAGTGCCACACCCAAGAGGGGCCAGTCAGAACTCACCAAGAGCAGTCAGTAAGTACGTTACTTTAGGCACTAGAATGTAGAAATATGATTCAAGCTCCGTACCTGCTATAATACCATAAATCATTTCTTGTCCGTTTTTCTGTTTTCCCGATAAGACTACGTGGGTGAGAAACGAAGGATGCTAGCGACCGGCAGCCACGCTAAATATTTCGACTGGCCGCATAATCTCCTAATGCCAGACGAATGTGTTAGCTGTATATGAAGCTTTTAACATAGAACTATATTCTACTGAATAGTGTACATCAGAACGTCGGTTATATTGTTGTGGCTTTTTCTTTCATAGGTTGGCAACGTTGAGAAGCAAAAGCCCTCAGACGATAAGATGGTGAGTGAGGAGCAGACACTAATTTCACCCAGCGTTACTGATAGCGTAGACTTGGAAAATGAATTCAAGTTACGTCAGATTTGTGTTGATGAGAAAGAATTGAGCGAAAAGCAAGCGGAAGCCACAGGGAAAATTAGTTCACTTCGTTATAGCAAGATAAAATACATTCGAAGGCATTCTAAAAGTATGGATAAAAGGCAGTTTATGGTGGTTTCAACAACGTACCGTGCACAGAGTGACGCATGTCTGCCGTCATCAACAGCTAATCAGCAGCACCACGTGAGTATCCGTGCTTTGGAAATGGCAGTTTAGAGCCACTGGGTCATTACCGTAAGAACTCCCTTCCTTATTAATCTGAGGTTTTCACGCACTAGTGGACAACCAGAAATAACCCCATCTAAATACATTACGTACGAATAACATAACAAAATGATAGCCACTGACAAAACCCGCATGAGTATTGATTCTTATGCACCGTACACTGAAATAAGTAGAAATCACATTCTCGGACTGTAATATCTGACACAATAACGACTGTACTTGATCTGCTGACAGATTGGCCTGTTGTTCAAACGTCGTACCGTGTTGGAAAACGTTCTAGAAATTCCAGAACTGAGTCGACGGCTACAGTTCCCTTACTTACAGGATATCAGTGATGTACTGTGAATCTTCGAGAACTGCCTGATCCTTCAGCAAAATTGTTCAACGCGTAGGATCTAGTGTTCATGATGTACGAGGGTTGACTGAAAAGTAATGCCGCCACTTTTTTAACTCGTCAAGTAACTGGATGTGTCACTGACTTGTTCAACGTTGGCAGAAATGTATCCAATTGGCTGGTGATTATGTGGAAAAGTGAATATTGGTAATTAAATATCACATTCTAAGGATTATTTCTGCGTTTGGTATGCGGCAGGTACTGGCTTGTTCTGTAGCCTCTTCTCTACAGCTCCAGTTGGCGGGAAGCCTTAGCATTGAACGGTTGTGTTGTTACAGTGTAAAGTATGGAACCCTGCGCAGACGGTCGGTCAATGCAGTTTAAGCAACGTGCATTCATTGAATTCTTGACAGCAGAAGGTGTCACCACAAATGAGATTCATCAGAGAATGAAAGCAGTTTACGGTGATTGTGTTGATGTGACTACTGTGCGTCGTTGGGCGAGTAAGTTTAAAGATGTTGAGGCGGGAACATCTGACCTGCGTGATAAACAAAGAGTTGGACGGCCTGTGACAGCAAACACAGAGTTTCACAAGCAGATGGTGCTATCCATGTTGATTTCCTTGATTGTGGAACAACAATAAATTCAGAGCATTACATCACAATGCAGGGAACTCTGAAACGACGGCTAACAAGGATCCGAAAGCAAAAGGGAAATGTTTTCCTGTAGAACGTCTGAGACTGAATCTCACCACCGAACGGCACAGTCCAGATTTAGCACCCTCTGACTTCCATCTGTTTCCGGTAATGAAAGACGATCTGCGGGGACATCATTATGCTTCTGATGAAGACGTTGAGAGAATTGTGAGACTGTGGTTGCGTAGACAGAGTGTCAAATTCTTCCGTGACGGCTTCAGAAAACTTGTTCATCGTTGGCAGAAATGTATCCAATTGGCTGGTGATTATATGGAAAAGTGAATATTCGTAATTAGAGATCATATTCTAAGGATTATTTCTGCGTTTGATTTATTAACATACTCCCATCCAAACCCAATTAACGAAAGTGGAGGCATTACTTTTCATTCAAACCTCGTACATTGTACAAACTATGTAATATGTGAGTAAACCATTATACACAGAGAAAAATTTCGTGAGGTTGTTCCTTTTACAGCAGTGCTTTGTATCAGTCCAACGTTATATAAGTGATTCAGCCTGTCAGAACTGTGTCAGTCTATAGAGTAGTTAATATTGTATTATTGTATTCTGAAAATAATGAGCACACGTGTCACTGAGATCTTTCCAATGTAATACGCAGAGAATATAAAATTCAACATTCTAAGCCCATTTCTAGAGAATCCTTTGAAAAGTAATCCACCTACTCCAAAAGCCTAAAGTCAGTATCACAGTCCATGTATGCGAAGCCATTCAGATACAGTAAGCTAATGCAAGCAGCAGACTTCTAGAATAAATAAAAGATAGCAATATCTGTAAGACAAATCTGAAGGAGGGAAGAACACGGCTTAACGTTCCACCGGCGTAATATAAACGAGAGTGAACGTATCACATGTCATCAAAACAATCACGAACGTGCCGAAGTGGTTGAGAAACTGGCCTCGTATTAGGGACCAAGCAGTTCAAATCTCCGTCGGGCCATCTGGATTAAGGCTTTCTATATACCTTTAAATCACTTTTCAGGATGTGACGATGATTTCTTTTTAAAAAACTGCAGCCTTTTGCTAGTTCCATTCTTCTCCATATGAGCCAAAACATAGTATGTAATGCGTTTAATGTCACCATATTAACAAACTGTGATGTCTGGCCCCTTGACGTTTATTATGAATCATCGTATAGTTATGTAAACATAGCGGCGCCGCTAGTCATTCAGTATATGGTGCGAACCCGATTTATCAGTAAAACTCTATATGATTAAAGCTGTGTTTTAGACACGCAGTCGAGCTGAATCCGTTGCCTTTTGCTGGCAATGCTTACACCAA
The DNA here is from genome assembly GCF_023864345.2 of Schistocerca serialis cubense. Lineage (NCBI taxonomy): Eukaryota > Metazoa > Arthropoda > Insecta > Orthoptera > Acrididae > Schistocerca > Schistocerca serialis. The sequence goes on from NC_064640.1 coordinate 605,356,154, forward strand.
CTGAGTTATTCAGGCACACTTCAGGCTGGAGTCTCAACTTTCCAGTCTCCCACTAATCCCTCCACAATACCCAAAAACAAAAAGCTGAGTTTAGTTTGGAATGTAGGAGACTGAGGTTATGAGCCGAGTGATGGAGCATGTCTCAAAAGATCAATCGGTAATTTTATTGCACGTGAAAAATATGGGTCTGAGTTTGAGTCCCGGTCCGGCACTACGAATTAAACACTCAGAAAGTAGCATTACAAAATATAATAAACTGCGTAGTGAAATGCTTACTCTTAGAAGAGTCCATATTCCGCATTTAAGCAGTCCTTAGTCAATCCTTTTTTTCATCCAGTGCAAGACAAGAAAGGTATACAAAGGAGAACCTCCGTGGGGTTTGGACTGTGAGACAGTACTGGCAACCTAACACTTTAAGTCTAGCCGTGAAGCGTGAAGCGAGTGCATCAATTGATGCTGATCCGTGAAAAGCAAGTATCTAGCTTCAGTTTCTGGTCTGGCATTGTTGTGGTATATCAGGTAGTTTCGTGATGGTGAAGAAACCTGTGCAGACCGAATAATTCATTCTTCCTTTATTTAACAGTTTGTTAAAGTACGAATTGTAACGTTTTAGGAAATAGGCTCTCTGATATCACAGATGGTTGTACTTACTGGAGAACATTAATAATAAAGAACTGTTTTCAGCTTGTCACAAGGGAATGGTGAAAGACAGGTGGCTGCAGAATGCTAACAGTTGACGAAAACACAGCTGATACCGTAGAAGCCAGTGGTCATTAATCACATGTGTTGGCAAGTTAAGATAATCCCCATGATTACTATAGAGCCTGAGGTGACAAAAGTCATCAGATATCTCCTAACACTGTGACGGACCTCCTTTTGTCCTGCGTAGTCCAGAATCTCGACGTGGCATGGACTCAACAAGTGATCTGGAGAAATACTGAGCCATGCTGCCTCTATAGCCGTCCACAATTGCGAAAGTGTTGCCGGTACAGGATTTTGTGCACGACCTCTCGATTATGTCCCATAAATGTTCGGTGGAATTCATGTGGGTTACCAAATCATTCGCTCGAATTGTCCAGAACGCTCTTCAAACCAATCACAAACAATTGTGGCCTGGTGACATGACGCATTGACATATATAAAAATTCCACTATTTTTTGGGAACATGAAGGCCATGAACGGCTGCAAAACTTCTCCAAGTAGCGACGCATAACCATTTCTAGCCAATGATCGATACAGTTGGACCAGAGGACCCATGCCTTTCCATGTAAACATAGCCCACAGCATTGTGGAGCCACCACCAGCTTGCACAGTGCCTTCTTGACAACTGGGGTCCATGACTTCGTGGGGTCAGCACCATACTCGAACCCTACCATCAGCTCTTTCCAACTCAAATCGGGACTCAGCTGACCAGGTCACGGTTTTCCAGTTGTTTACTGTCCAACCGATGTGGTCACAAGCCAAGCAGAGGCGCTGCACGTGATGTCGTGCTGTAAAGGCACGCGTTTTGGTCGTCTGCTGCCACTTACCATTAACGCCAAATTTCGACGTGCTGTTCTAACGGATACGTTTGTCTTACATCCCACATTGATTTCACGTAATGTTGGTTGTCTGTTAGAAATTACCACTCTACGCAATCGGCGCTGCTCTCGGTCATTAAGTGAAGGCCATCGGCCACTGTGTTGTCGGTGGTGAGAGGTAATACCTCAAATTTGATATTCTCGGCACACTCTTGACACTTTGGATTTAGGAATATTGAATTATCTAGCGATATCCGAAATGGATATTCCGCGTTCAAAGTCTGTTAGTTCCCGTTGTGCGGCCATAATCACATCGGAAATTTTTTCAAATAAATCACCTGGTTGCAAATGACAAATCAGCCGGTGCACTGCCCTTTCATACCTTGTGTACGGGATTCTGGAGCCATCTACCGGTATCCCATGACTTTTTCATCTCAGTATACACGATTTATACTAGTTACGTCAAGTGAATTCATCAGTAATAATCATTCACCTGGTGTCCTGCTGCTACCAGTATCGAAGGCTCTTGTGATGATTCGGGCTCTTGACCAATTCCATTCATTTACAGGAGCAAATTTGCCATCAGATGCATGCATGTATTAATCCAGTGTACATTGCAGCCATAGTGCAGGTTGATGATGATTGTTTTGTTGTTTGAGTCATGTTAACATGCGAAGTATTGGGACTTTGATACTTACAGAAGAACAAATGGTTTCACATACTATTTGTCCTAAGTTTTTGTACATTTGTCAAACAACAACTGAACCCTTCAAAACGACGGCGTACCTCGATTGTAGGTTTCCCATAAATAAAGTGAATAAATGATTGGGATACGTGTAAATATCAAAAGTGTCCACATCTTAGAGCTCTGCATCTTGCCCCTCGTCTTCCACGACTCACTTTGTTCCCAGCTCAGCTTGACATGGACAGCAGTTCCCTCACTCGTCTTCAAGCGAATGTGCAACCAGCGAGTGCGAAGAACAATCACATGACACTTCCACAGGGCTAGGAAAATATGGAGACTTGCTTCGTCACATCACAGCCACACATATGAGCATGGCATGCGTTGCAAGCCATTTGCAACTGAGATTGCTTTTAGCTGTGGAGTTTCTGTGTTTTCTATGGAAAAGGTATATTCCGAATCTCTGATATTCATCAAATATTAACGCAGTGACTGACTATAATTATGTACGATGTACAACCAATATTGCAGCGATTATCGAATACTGTGTGATAATTAAGCTCATTGATGTAATTGTCCAAGTATACAAACTGCATAAGCTCTGTCTGCAAATAAAATTACGCTGACTGCACGATACACACTTTGGGCAGAATAAATGAAAAAGATCGACACTGAGGAAGTGACAACTGATTATTATTATGAAATCTAGAAGTGAATAATTATTTATAATACATGGTGGTCCATTGATGGTGACCGGGCCAAATATCTCACGAAATAAGCGTCAAACGAAAAAACTACAAAGAACGAAACTTGTCTAGCTTGAAGGGGGTAACCAGATGGCGCTATGGTTGGCCCGCTATATGGCACTGCAATGCAATGCAATGCAATGCAATGCAATGCAATAAATGCTCAACATCGATGTACTGTGGAGACCTCACGCCCCACGTGTTGAGCAATTCGGCGGTACATCCACCCGGCCTCCCGCATGCCCACTATACGCCCTCACTCAAAGTCCGTCAACTGCACATACGGTTCACGTCCACGCTGTCGCGGCATGCTACCAGTGTTAAAGACTGCGATGGAGCTCCGTATGCCACGGCAAACTGGCTGACACTGACGGCGGCGGTGCACAAATGCTGCGCAGCTAGCGCCATTCGACGGCCAACACCGCGGTTCCTGGTGTGTCCGCTGTGCCGTGCGTGTGATCATTGCTTGTACAGCCCTCTCGCAGTGTCCGGAGCAAGTATGGTGGGTCTGACACACCGGTGTCAATGTGTTCCTTTTTCCATTTCCAGGAGTGTATTAATCAGTAAAGAAATTACCTTCGATTTCTGTCATTTAAGAAAATATTCGTTCTCTCTGTGACTATCACTGACGTAGGCTTTCATTTCATCTTCCTCAATTTTTCCACTGTAACTCTAGTCATCTCATCCGTCATAACAGGACCTTCAAAGACAATCTGCCCCGTAGTTTTCTAGTCTACATCTACGTCTACACACATACTCTGCGAACCACCGTACAGCGCATGACAGAGGGTACCACGTACCACTACGAGTCATTTCCATTCCTGCTCCGCCCGCAAACAGAGCGAGGGGAAAATGACTGTCTTAAAGCCTTCACATGAGCCGTAACTTCTCATGTTATCTTCATGGTCCTTGGCGGCAGTAGAATCATTTTGCATCGGCCTCAAATGCCGGTTCTCTAAATTTCCATAATAGTGCCTTGCGGAAAAAGCGTTGTCTTCCCTCCAGAGATTATCATTTGAGTTCACGAAGCATCTCCGTAATACATGCGTGCTGAGCGAACATATCGGTAACAAATCTAGCAGCACGCCTCTGAAATACTTCGATGTCTTTCTTTATTCCGACCTGATGGGGATCCCAAACACTCGAGCAGTACTCAAGAACGGGTCGCACTAGCGCTCTGTGCGCCATCTCCTTCACAGATGAGTTACAGTTTCCTAAAATTCTCACAATAAAACGAAGTCGAGCATTCGCCTTCCCTACTACCAACCTGACGTGCTCATTATATTTCATATCGCTTTACAGCGTTATGCCTAGATATTTAATCGATATGACTGTGTCAAGTAGCATATTACTAATGCTATATGCGAACGTTACAGGACTGTTTTTCCTACTCATCCGCATTAATTTACATTTTTTCTACATTTAGAGCAAGCTGCCATTCATTACACCTACTACAGTCACTCAACGACAATACTTTGCTGTATACCCCAGCGTCGTCAGAAAACAGCCGTAAATTGCTATTCATATCATTTATTTATATAGAGAATAAGTCCCTGGGGCACACCTGACGATTTTCTTGTCTCTTATGAAGACTCTTGTTCGAGGACAACGTACTCGGTTCCATTACTTAAAAAGACTTAGAGCCACTCACATATATGTCAAACCCTTTCCGGAAATCTAGAAATATGGAATCTGTCCATTGCACTTCATCCCTGGTTCGAAGGATATTATGTGAGAAAAGGATAAGCTGAGTTTCCCCACGAGCGGTGCTTTCTAACTCCGTGCTGATTTGTGGACAGAAGTTCCTCTATCTCAAAAAAATTTATTATATTCGAACTGAGAATATGTTCCAGAATTTTTTGACAAAGGTATATTAAGGATATTGGTCTGCAATTACATGGATCCGTTCTTATACCTTTATTATATATAGGAGTCGCCTGTGCTTCTTTCCAGTCGCTTAGGGACTTTGCCCTGAGCGAGGGATTCGCGATAAATGCGAGGGAGGTAAGGAGCCAACGTCGCAGATTACTCTAGGACTTTGTGTGTACCGACACACCGTTTATTGACCTAGGTATCGTTTGGTTCTAAGAAAAGGATATGACCAAAAGAACCTCTTACGCACCACGCTCTGTATTCAATGTTTCACATGCCTTGAGAACGATATCCAAACTTTTGAGCTGACAATGTTCTTTCTGCTTTCGTTTTGTCCGTCCCCTCCTTCAAAATATTCGAGAATTGACAAACAGAAAATAATTCATTTTTGGCAGATTTCATAGAAGAAAAGTAAACTAAAAATATTTGTGATAGTCATATTTCTGATGAATGGAACATGCATAGAATAGCAGCGAAAGATCCATATAATGGAACGACTACAGACAGAATTAGAAATGAAAAAAGTGAAGGGAAAGTGGTGTACAATACCATAGACCTTGATTCAATATAATAATGGGAGTTCGGTGCAAGCGATAAGACGAAAGGCATTAACTGTATTCAAGGTAACAAAATTAAGTGTAACTATCACTAGTCTATAAAACTAATATATGGATAAAACATATATATTGACCTTGCAGTATCACATGACTGCTAATATCTTCTGGAGACATTAGGTTACATGGATTAGAGATAGAAAGTGTGTATTCTGTAATAGAGGAGTCAAACTGACTTTGTACCTGTAAAATAAACACGACTAAAACAAAATAAGCCAGAAACAATATCTTCACAACGGATTTTCCATGAAAACGGTAACTCTGAGTCAGACGAGCAAATTGCAAAAAAAAAATGGTTCAAATGGCTCTGAGCACTATGGGACTTAACATCTGAGGTCATCAGTCCCCTAGAACTTAGAACTACGTAAACCTAACTAACCTAAGGACATCACACACAGCCATGCCCAAGGCAGGATTCGAACCTGCGACCGTAGCGGTCGCGCGGTTCCAGACTCAAGCGCCTAGAACCACTCTGCCACCACGGCCGACAGCAAATTCCAGTAACCGCGTTAGTAGCTAAAATTTGCCAGTGAACTGGTTTTCCAAACGGCAGCAGAGGGATCATTCAGCATTCGTTTGTAGAATATAGTGAACTCTGCGATCGAGAAACGTTAGTTGCCTGATCTCAGACTTGTATCACTCTAAGAGCGTTGTAGGAAGACAGGTATATGTAAATTTGACTCTAGAATTCGCATTTTCGGATGAAAGCATTTTGGACCGCTTAAAGGAAAACTAGACAACAGTGGGTCAGGAAGGCACCACAGTCAGAGCGGCGCCCAACCACAGACAGCTGCGGTAGACTAGAGGCGCCTCACTCTTCAGCTAACGTAGTTCACAACTGTTGATCACTAGTCTCATTCGATACCTGTTTCAGATGTTTTGCTATCCACATCTCTTTCCTGTTCCAGTTTAATTTTCTCGAGTTTCCTATATTCCGTATATTGAAAGTTAATAATAAAATTCAACTCTATAGTAAAACCGATAATTTATGCTTCAGGAGTCCATATTGCGCTCAAGTATCTGCGCTGTTAATGTGTGGTGTGAAACATCATTCATTTTTAAGCGGATTTCTCTCGTGTCGTTATTATTGCTCACAATAATCTTCAAGTGTTCCAGAGAATACAAGTTGCTTCACACGTAAAATGCAACATTTCCTCTCTTCACTTTACCACGTACTAAATCTCGACAGGCTAATTATTACTTGCTTTACAATTCCAGTATGGCTAGAAGAAACCATACTTATTTTCTGCTAAGTAATAAAAGTGTGGTGAAACCACCTTGTAAAAGTTTTGTAACATGTCGATCTATTGTAAATATTCTAAAAAGTCACCTAAGGTGTGAATCACAGTTCTTCCGTCAACTATCCATTCAAATCTTCCATTACTTACGAATGAGGTTAGCAACTGAGATCTTATCGAATGCCATATTTGATCATCCGGGGACGGATACGATGATCCCACAAGCACACGTGCCGATTCCATGGCATCAGTTCTAGATCGAACTTGAGTCGCAAATGATGGCACTTCAATTAATCACCCCCCCCCCCAAAAAAAAATTGTAAGCTCTACTGGTACTTGTTAATCAGTATGAAACTGTTTCACCGGTTGCTTATGTCTATGAATCCTGAAAGATCGAAAAGCTAGAATGCACCGTTATTGTTTCGTCCTTTTCTGTACAGTTAATGTGGTTTCAGGTGATGTCGAACGGTAGAATGCTTACGAATAGTAGTCGCAGAGTCCGCAGCTCGTGGTCGTGCGGGAGCGTTCTCGCTTCCCACGCCCGGGTTCCCGGGTTCGATTCCCGGCGGGGTCAGGGATTTTCTCTGCCTCGTGATGACTGGGTGTTGTGTGACGTCCTTAGGTTAGTTAGGTTTAAGTAGTTCTAAGTTCTAGGGGACTGATGACCTCAGATGTTAAGTCCCATAGTGCTCAGAGCCATTTGAACCATTTTAGTAGTCGCAGAATACGAATGCTGTGATGAACCTACAGGCTCTGGCCTTCTATTACGTGCTGTGCCTATTTTGGTGAGTCTATGTTCCTTATTTTATATGCACCTGATGTCACCCATGTGAAGTCTACCTCATGCCGTGTCGCTTCGGGTATCGCACTCTGATGTATCCGGCTACATGGTTAGTTGACTATTAAGCTTTGCACATTTCAATAGTGTTTTCGATTCAGATATATCTCAGTTATGATACTCTCTTTTTGTCTTAAGGCTGGCTATTGCTGCCTCAATACAAACATTTCTTTAACTCCAATTTATTGTGTGGCACTTCATCTAATCGTTCTGCGACGCATAATGTAGCCAATCGCCTATTTCTTCACTAACCATATTTCTAATTAAAAGAGTGGCAGTTGAAGTAGACTCATGTCACCTTGTATAATGTGAAAAACATTTGTTTTCTATATCGTAAGTTGAAAAAAACCACATTAATTCCCTGAAATACCATTCTAAGGTACCTAAACACGCATGAGAAACAGTAGATGCTGCCACTACAATCAGCATACCAAGAGTTCAACAAATGTGAAAAATATAATTGCTAAAGTTATACAGCGCTGTATCCTGGAGTTAAGAGGCAATGTAAATGATTAGGAACGATTTCCTTTTACAGATCGCGGATGATGAGACACGGTCTTCTTCCGCAGCAACAAACATTAAAAGCGAGATTCAATCTCACGAAGAAACAGTTTCTAATGAAAAATACACGGAAGAGATGCAAGCTTCACAGTATCTACATGGTCAGAAAATACAAGAGAAGCCACAACAGTCTATTGCTACGGAAAAGGAGTTGGCAGAAAAGCCACAGTCTCAGCAAATTATTGCTGAGAATGTCACTGACCAAACAGCTGCGACCCTCCAAAATACGGATATTACAGAGGGTCAGTACCAGAAACTAAGACCCACAGCGAACCAGAACCAGTTGGTAAGTGTTAACCAGGTCCAGTAATTAAATAGCACTTGCTTTCGTATTTTGGGGCGACAGACAACTTCCTCCTGTTAGTTCTTTCTTCAGCCTTGTTTCCTGTAAAGTAAATTCTTCGTCACTGCAGTCCATGTACGAGGGCGTGCTGAGAAGTGCTACCCCCGAATCTTTTTTGTTCAAATCTTAAAGCTTTTTAAATAAAACAAAGTTTGTAGAGCGTAACATGGCGGTGTGTAACGTAACTATGTCAGTGCGTGAGAAACAGTGGACTGTTATCCCTCGGCAGACTGAAAACGCGAATTCGAAGAGTTCTTCCACACATCGAGCACCCTGTCCTTCAACATGACAATGCCACACCACACACGAGCACTGCGGCATCTGCAACGATCCGGCGCCTTGGGTTCACTGTCAGCGATCGTTCTCCATATAGTTCCGACTTGGCCACATCCGATTTTCACCTTTTTCCAAAGCTTAAAGAACACCTTTGAAGACTTCACTTCGACAGTTCAGTGCAAGCAGAGGTGAAGGTGTGACTCCGATAATAAACATTCTACAGTGACGGTATTAAGAAAATAGTCTCTCGTTGGGAGAAATGTGTTCGTCGCCAGCGTCGTTAGGTTGGGAAATAAATATGTAGACGTGAAGAATAAAGATGCATACTGTTAATAACGTTGTTTCATTTAAAAATTCTTAACAGTTTTTACACACAAAATTCGGAGGCATTACCTTTCAGGACGTCCTCGTTGAAATTTGTCTTTCGGCCGTGCACTGCTTCGTACTCAACTCACAGTGTCATTGTGCTCATTACAGAAATATAATGACTGTTGATGGCAGCTTACTAAATCTGATATTAATACATGAATGCAAATGTTAATAAAATGCGCTCAGTCTTCCTATAAAATTTCTACTATCTACTGAATATAGATAATGAAAATGAGCGTTTGGCGTCATTGGCCGGGAGGCCCCTTACGAGGCATGTCCGGCCGCCTTGGTGCAGGTCTTATTATATTCGACGCCACATTGGGCGACCTGCGCGCCGGATGGGGATGAAATGATGATGAAGACAACACAACACCCAGTCCCTGAGTGGAGAAAATCCCCGACCCAGTAGGGAATCTAACCCGGGCCCCTTACGACGGCAGTCCGTCACGCTGACCATTTTTTATCTCGTTGGGTTCTATATTGTTCGTTGAATTTGTTCGTAGCGGACGTCCGATGACACTAGTTCAGGTTGTTCGTTGATCCGTTCACTCAGTTTTTTTTATTACAGAAGGTAGCTAAACCCTCTGACCGAACACACTGAGCTACCGTGCCGGCTTTTTTTTTTTTTTTTTTTTTCGTTCGTTGCATCTGCTCGGGGCGGTCGTCGTAAGACACCCATTTAAGTTCGTTGTTGATCGATCAACTCAGTTTTTTTATTACAGAGGGCAGCTAACCCTCTGACCGAACACGGTGAGCTATCGTGCCGGCTATTGATAAGTTCTACTACCTTACGAAGCATGCTACGAAATATATCGTTTGTACTTATTCGTAGTACCATAGCCATTTGCAAAGAAAGCCACTTATCTAGTTTCAGAACAAAGATGATCATCGGTTGTTTAAATTACGTGATCTGTTCGCTTGCATCATTAGTGAAAATGTACAGAAATGGCACAACTGTGAATAATAACCACGGAAACTGCGAAGATCTTCATGCTATCCATGTCCAAGATGAAATCGACGACGCAGTGTTACATGAAGGCCAGCTGCCATGTTACAGTGGAACAGGTCGCATTCGAAATAAACCAGCGCACAAAGAGTCTCGCGACTACCCGTAATTGGCAACACATATACTGCTCTGGAGCAGAAAAGTTCTGCTTGTATTCATGGTAGCAACCGTACACTAAAGCAAGAAACGTTAACTTCATTGACAATTGAAGAAATTCGTGCTAACTGACGACATGTAGACGTCTCAGTGAATCATCCTATTCGATTTATAGGACGGCTGAATGTCGGCGTATCCGATGAGAAAATTTGGAGAACAAAGACTGCCCAACAGTTTATGCAGGAACTCAAGGATACAGGAGCAACGTATTTGTCTGAATATTATTTTTCTGGCACTCTGTGGCACCATTAACACATATCAGAGACACACTTGCTCGATTTTTTTTACAAATATGTTCAAATGATCGTGAAGAGCTTCTTTCATAGGAAGTACACTGTCTTTCAGAAAGTTTCTGCGCGTTGCCACACAGCTAGAAGTCTTCAAAAGTGGCACTGGTAGCACAATCGACCTTGAAAGTTTTTCCTTGTCTCAGAAATTCAGCCCGGCACGGGTACCACCCCTAATACCGTATTCACTGCGCCAGTCCTACACCACGCACCTTTTGACAGGTATGGAAAGCACTGTAGACGGCATGGCGCTATGTGTTCGGGAAGTGATTCGTTTACAGCTAGTCTATCTGATACGAGTGTAGCAAGACCGGTTACTTTTGGTACTAGCGGGTAGTCATTGCAATGTGACTCGATAGTGTGTGATGCAAGTAATCTGTTTCTTTTCAAAATCAATTTGAACTCAGTGACATGAAAAACTTCATTCAAATAATTTAATTGAAGACGATCATTTGCAATCGGTAATGTGGCACAGTGAATTTGTAATTATAGCACAGATTTTGAATTACTGTTTGTCTGTAACGACAGTGGTAGTAATAGTGTGTTTCGGAACTTATGGTATGAGTCATTAAGAATCATTAAACAATCTGCAGTATTAGGGTCCTTTGAGCATAAGTGGATGTACGTTGTAGACATTACGTGTTGAATCTTCGAGCGTATTTCATTTCTAGTAAAAAGTTCGATAACAATTAACGATTAAAATTGTATCTCTTTCCAGGTATCAGCAGAAAAGATCAATTACCAAAACGCGCTGCTGACAGATGAGCAGACAAATCTTAAAGGAAAAAATGACAAAGCTTTGAATACCCATACAGAGCTTGGATATGTCTCTATCACCCCACATGAGGTCAACTCTACAATGACTCCGGAAGAGGCCTACGCGTTACTTTTGGAAGACAGTCACTACGAACAGTCAGTAGCCAACCAGAGCCTAGACCGCCCGGTGAGTAGCTTTATTTCGTCAAGAAAAGGAAAGAGCAACTGGATACGAAAACTTATCCCTAATATCTGGGCGAAAAATGTTGTCGGTAGTAGACGGCTAAACCAAGTTAACATTATTGAACGGAAGACAGTATTCGATCAGTGTTTCGTGAGTTTCTGTGCTTGTGTGGCACCTTCAAACTAATTTCTGTAATTATTCTCAGTTGCAAAAATAAATGCCTTCAACAGTTTTAACGAATTCATTTGCATAGGAACATGACTTCGCAGTGATACAGGCTGACTGAAAGTTGGATAAGGCTGTAATTGGATCCCGACGCTAGTGTCTCATCTACACGATAGAGAAGGAAGGTGTTTTTTTTTTCCCTTCCATTTGAGCGAGGGCGCTCTAGCAACAGAAAAGAGCTAGTTCTTCTTCCACACAGATTTGTTATTACTGAGTGTTGTTTAACATTAAAAGGCGATAATAAACATGAAGAAAACACCCCCTGGAATGTTGTTCATAGATGGTAACACAACAGGTCGAATTACCAGATTGACGTACAAATTGATCCAGTTGCTGTTGATACTATTGCTGGTATTAAAAGGTTGTAGGTGGTCTTCTGTAAAGGCGCCCTTATCACTGGACGTGAAATCCAACTATGCGCGACCAGTTTCGAGGGCAGCCAACTGTCAGGAGGAAATTAACTGATTGGATGCCACTGGCGGTCTTACACTGTATCCAGTCAAGACTGGCGGGATTAGCCCGACTGCACCAACTACGAGAGCGGTCTGTGATGACCAAACGTACCTTGACTCAAGAAAAGGGCTTACTTCAGCAAAACTAGCATCCACATGAACTGTGCGACGACAACTGGAGCAGCACAGACTGTCAGCACGGCAATCTTTGTTGGGGCTTCCCTTGACGCAGCAGCATAGAGAGATGTGCCGACAGTGGTGGTGCAACAACAACAGTAGACGCGGAAGTGGCACCATGTTGTTTTTTCAAACGAGTCCCGGTTCTGCGTACAACACCAGTATACACAGACGGAAAAATATCGCAACATCAAAAAATAATTAATGTAGAGTAATGCAATTTCGGAAATACATTTGAATGGGTTTAAGTGACTAACATCGCAAGATAACAGGTTAATGTAAGCGCAAGGTAATCCGTTGCGAATGTAAAATGATGGCACAGTTGTAACCGGTGTTGAATGCAAGCATGTAGATGTGCATGCATTGTGTTGCACAGGAGCCGGACGTCATTTTGTGGAATGGAGTACCAAGCCTGTTGCACTTTGTCGATCAACACAGAGACGGTTAATGCTGTTTGTGGATGACACTGGAGTCGTGGTCCGATGATGTACCATGTGTCTTTCATTGGACACAGAACTGGCGATCGAGTAGGCCAAGGCAACATGTAGACACTCTGTAGAGCGTATTGGGATACAACAGCGGATGTGGGACAGCAGTATCTTGTTGGAAAACATCCCCTGGAATGTTGTTAATGAATGGCAGAAAAACAGGTCGAATCACTAGATTGACGGACATATTTGCAGTCAGGGTGCGTGCGATACCTACGAAAGTGCTCCTGCTGTCATACTGAATCGCATCCGAGATCATAACTCCAGGTGTAGCTCCAGTCTGCCTAGCATGCAGACAGGTTGGCTGCAGACCCTCAGCTGGTCTCCTAACCAACACACGGCCATTACTTGCACCAAGGCGGAACCAGCTTTCATCAGAAAACACAACAGGCCTCCACCTTGCCCTCCAGTGAGCTCTCATTTGACACCACTGAAGACGCAAATGGCGGTGGTTTGGGGTCAGAGGAATGCACGCTACAGGGCGTCTGGCTCGGAGCTGTCCTTGAAGTAGCCGATTTGTAAAAGTTCAATGCGTCACTATGGTGCCAACTGCTGCTCAAGTTGCTGCTGCAGTTGTAGCACGATGCACCAGAGCCATACGTCGAACACGATGGTCTTCCATCTCGCTAATGCCAATAGGCCACCCAGAGCCCAGTCTTCTTGCGACCATACATTCTCGTGACAGAAATCATGTACCGTGGCTACATTCCTGTCAAGCCGTTCTGCAGTATCTAGCTTGTCGTTGCCCTATTACACGACCTCGTTCAAACTCAATGAGCTGTTGATAATGGCGTCTTAATCGCCTAAAGGCATTCTGGACTAACATCAACTCATCACGTCCAGTCTCAAAGGTAACTGCCTTTCACGGCCGTTGCAGCGTGTATTTAGCACTAACTTGATTTGCATCCTCATAGTGGCGCTACCAGCGCCACTCTTACGCGACTGTGGCGAAATTTTAATAGACGTCATTTTTCAGATGCAGAAACACACCTACCAACTTTCGCTTACATCTCACAGCTGCTTCTTGGTGTTGCGATTTTTTTTCCCAGCAGTGTAGATATTTCAACTTCTGGAGGCTCCGAACAAAATGAATGTTGCCACAATGCATTTTCCATCGTCATACGCCTCAGCACCTTGCATGATGCTATGGTATGCCATTGTGCACTCAACATGATCGCATCTCATTCCCACAGTCGGGATTTGGACAGCTTCCGTTACTTACATTTCTAAGTCTGATGGCTGTGCGCTTGTTTCGAGGTATTTGTGACGTAATCTTTTAACAAGATACCTCAAGACCGCATGTTGCCTATGCTGTGCTGACCTACATCGATATATATGGTGTTGGACTGTTGCCCTGGTCAGCACGGTCTCCAAATCTCTCATCCACCCAAAATATCTGGTGCTGGGTTGCCGAGAGACAACTACCTAGCCATTACACTAGATGAACTCTGACATAGAGTTGTAGCATGGAATAACGAACCTGTATCATCCGAGCCGATTTCATTTGGATGCCCATCCCATTGTAAGGGTACAGATGTCAACCCGGCATTCGACGGTTCGAATCTGCCCCTCAGGCTTCTTTGCTGCAAGCGCAGCGTACCTCTTTGCTACGGCGCAGCGGAATCGCTGGCGGGAACGCTCTGTAGTTCAGGAAGGTGTGAGTTGGCGCCTAAGGTCAGTTGGCGGGAGGCAGTCAGTCGCGCTGACGCCAGCATCGCCACAGCATCGCACAGACAAATACGCCGACTCCAGATCGGTGACGCGAGTATCCATGTGATGAAATATCAGATTCAAATTCTATAGGAACACTCTTGTCAGCTTCTCACGATTCCCTAATTCGTTTGCTGGAGAGTTTATATCACCAGTCCAATGGATATATTGTGTGCTAGTTCTATGTTCTCTTCGTATAGATCTTAGTGTGATGTAGAATTGTGTAAAAAACTTAACATCTTGAAAATCAAAAGCATTAATTTAATTTCTGTGATATTCAAAATATAGGAATAATAACAGTTCCATGTTATTCATTGATGGCAATTATGTGGTATTTAACAAACTTTCGAGATTCTAGGGACAGAGTGATCGACTGGGAGTAGAGGATGTAGTTTTCAGCAGTTCTATAGCTTGGGTAGTGTGACCCCACGACTAAAAATATAGTCTACCCAATAGGGTAGTACCACTCTCTTTTTTCTGTTAAGTCTTTATGGCGAAAGCGATGACTTTTTTAGCTCTAAGGTCGCCCTCTCCGAGTGGCATCAACTTGAAGATTCGGACATAAATGTCCTCTTCTCTGATCGCGTGGTCCGCGTTCAAATTTGAATGTAAACGACTTTTAATAACGGCCACCGCCATATTGGGAATTGTAACAAATGTTATTTATGGTAACCACATAATGATTCCGACATCACTGTCCAATAGTCCAACTCTTTCGCAACACATTAGTAGTTTTCTAGCGCTGCGCATAAGTGATTTTACTGGAGAAATTCGCACATTAACTTTACACACTTGCATAATGTACGTATAACCGACCCGTGATTGCAGTCATTCGGTAGTTTCATTGGCTGTCAGAATCGTTGCTCCGAATGTAATTTTCTTGATCTGTAAAAGGCATTTTGTTTGTATGGGTTGGATGTAATGGTTGTCTTGGCCTCGTCAATGCGAGCGTGAATCACCCTGAGAAAGTCGGTGACCTACAGCATTATTACAATCCCATTGAATACACAGATCAAATTACACATATATTAGTCACTAGTTCTAAGTAAATGTATATAATTATCTTTGCACTTTGGTTTGAAGAACTGTTCAAATTAACTGTGGGAATGTTTTTTCCTCAGGATTTTTTGAGACTGGTCCCTTCATTTCACCAGAATGGTGGCACACTGCGCCCAAATTTTGTAGTAGATAAAGAAGGAGGTGAAGCTACTGGCAACGTGCCACCAAAGGGCACAGATATCGAGGACGACTCTTCTTTGGATGAGCTGACTGATAGTTTTGATATTGTTAAACAAGATATCAGCGTTATTCGGGAGGATATACTCCGTCGCGCGCAGCGATACGGGTACGTTCGGCACCACCGACGCCGTATGGCCTCAGCACTGCGACACAAAAAGGCGCACACATCCGCCTATAAGCAGCGTTCAAGTCAGACGGACTACAGAAAGGAGGCCACTCAACAGAAAACCGTGAGTTATCTTCCATCAAATTTTCTGTTGTGTCAACAGCCGTGAGAACTATATCACGAGGTATTTAAAATAGATTCATCCGATTACACAATAAAAAGTGACGATAGAAATTTGAAATAGGTTTTAACTTACAAAACTGAACTAAAAGCTTACCTTGGCGCCAGATGTGAGTGGTTGCCGATACAGATCTTCGTGGTGCAGCCAGATAGTTCGTTGTTCACTTGTTCACTCATTCATTACGCAATGTAGATGGAGTAGACATCGCGATAAAACAGCAATTAAATTTTTCAACAGCACGGAGCACCACCACACTGGCACCTCCTGTTCCTTACAGTGAGATCCTTCAACATTGGCTTGATCTTTAAGGCCCGTACAGCTCTCGCATTACTCCACTAGCGTCCAAGGTGATGTGATTTATTTTTGCCGGGGTTTATGAAAGACTCCGTGTATGTACCGCCCCTTGCGACAACCTGTGGTCGACGAAGATGCCGTATAGCAGCAGCGCTGAATGCAGTAACACCAGATATGCTCGCGTTAGTATGGGATGGCCTACTATTATCTGGATGCTTGTCACATGCCCAGTGTAGTGCACAATGAACATTTGTGCCAACTTTCTTCGTTCGAGTAGAAGATGCAGTATTGTGAAATCGGATGAATCTGTTTTGAAACACCTTCTGAAATAAATTAAAATGTGTTGAAATGCCAACAACTGCCCAGTGCCTGTAAAAGCAGTGGACGACCAAAGTAGAGTATTATTACTGCTGTCCCAAGAAGATCATATGAAATACATGTTATTCAATAATACTGTCAGTATTGTTTTTCATTAAACGCCTAAGCACGTTAAGTAAATTTAATGGAGGGCGTAGAAGATCGTTTCAAGCTGTTTCAAGCAAAGACTAAAACAGAAAAAGAATCCACTTCATAAGCGAAGACAGACGTAATTCGCCTCTGCAGTGGTTCAATTTGTGGATGTTCTATAAAGCATGGTATTCCTTTAAAGAGGCTTTGGCGAAGCTTTACCTCAGTGAATCAATATTTGCAGAATAATTAGTGTACTAACTAATGTTGCAATATATAAGAAGTATCTTGTAAAAATGGAGATGTAAAAACAGATAAGACAACAGTCCCCTGCAGACATTTATACACTGGTGTGCAAAACTTAAGGACGAAGTAACTTCTGCTTGATGCATCACTGCGCTTCACAACTGCTGGGCGGCCGCTGGTGCACGTGTTTTTTCAGTCGGGGCAACGGGCAGGACAGTCCATTCGCCGAACATCCTCTCGTTTCACTGACTCCACCAATTGCGCTGTTCGGTAGGGTCGCGCATTTTTATTCACAAAAATGACCTCAGGCTCGAATGCACCCCTGAAAAGACGCACATGGGGAAGGAATACAGTGTCATAAAAAAGTTGACTGATGAGTGTACCAAGTTCAAAAACACGGAGAACAACCTTTACCACGCTTTCGGGCGAACACGGACTATGAAATTTTTCTGTCAATTTATTCACCCATGCAACATTATGCCTCACCGCACCATAACACCTGGACCACATAAACGATAATGTTAGACAATGTTCCTGGGTGCAATACATGCTCCCACCCTCTTGCCGTATAAGAGATCGTCCAACATTGTCGAATGTGATCGTTTTGGTGATCCAAATGTTATAGTCTACATCTACATTTATACTCCGCAAGCCACCCAACGGTGTGTGGCGGAGGGCACTTTACGTTCCACTGTCATTACCTCCCTTTCCTCTTCCAGTCGCGTATGGTTCGCGGGAAGAACGACTGCCGGAAAGCCTCCGTGCGCGCTCGAATCTCTCTAATTTTACATTCGTGATCTCCTCGGGAGGTATAAGTAGGGGGAAGCAATATATCCGATACCTCATCCAGCAACGCACCCTCTCGAAACCTGCACAGCAAGCTACACCGCGATGCAGAGCGCCTCTCTTGCAGAGTCTGCCACTCGAGTTTGCTAAACATCTCCGTAACGCTATCACGCTTACCAAATAACCCTGTGACGAAACGCGCCACTCTTCTTTGGATCTTCTCTATCTCCTCTGTCAACCCGACCTGGTAGGGATCCCACACTGATGAGCAATACTCAAGTATAGGTCGAACGAGTGTTTTGTAAGCCACCTCCTTTGTTCATTGACTACATTTTCTAAGGACTCTCCCAATGAATCTCAACCTAACACCCGCCTTACCAACCGTTAATTTTATATGATCATTCCACTTCAAATCGTTCCGTACGCATACTCCCAGATATTTTACAGAAGTAATTGCTACCAGTGTTTGTTCCGCTATCATATAATCATACAATAAAGGATCCTTCTTTCTATGTATTGGCAATACATTACATTTTTCTATGTTAAGGGTCAGTTGCCACTCCCTGCACCAAGTGCCTATCCGCTGAAGATCTTCCTGCATTTCGCTGCAATTTTCTAATGCTGCAACTTCTCTGTATACTACAGCATCATCCGCGAAAAGCCGCATGTAACTTCCGACACTATGTACTAGGTCATTTACATATATTGTGAAAAGCAATGGTCCCATAACACACCCCTGTGGCACGCCAGAGGTTACTTTAACGTCTGTAGACGTCTCACCATTGAGAACAATATGCTGTGTTCTGCATGCTAAAAACTCTTCAATCCAGCCACACAGCTGGTCTGATATTCCGTAGGCTCTTACTTTGTTTATCAGGTGACAGTGCGGAACTGTATCGAACGCCTTCCGAAAGTCAAGGAAAATGGCATCTACCTGGGAGCCTGTATCTAATATTTTCTGGGTCTCATGAACAAATAAAGCGAGTTGGGTCTCACACGATAGCTGTTTCCGGAATCCATGTTGATTCCTACAGAGTAGATTCTGGGTTTCCAGAAATGACATGATACGCAAGCAAACAACATTTTCTAAAATTCTACAACAGATCGGTGTCAGAGATATAGGCCTATAGTTTTGCGCATCTGCTCGACGACCCTTCTTGAAAATTGGAACTACCTGTGCTCTTTTCCAATCATTTGGAACCTCCCGTTCCTCTAGAAACTTGCGGTACACGGCTGTTAGAAGGGGGGCAAGTTCTTTCGCGTGCGGAGACATGAGCGCACAGACATCCAAATATTTGAACACGGTATATTCACCGGTAAGCGTTATTGTGACAACGTACTTCCTCCCCAGGTCCGTCTTTTCATAGCTTCATTCGGCCCTGACTTCATTTTTATGGACAACAACGTGCGACCACATCGAACAACAGAGCAGGTGGAGGAGCTCTTGTCACTCGAGGATATTCGGTGAAATGAGTGGCCTGTCTGTTCTCCCGACTTAAGTCCCATCGGACACGTGTGTGGTGCATTGGGGAGACGTATTACAGCACGACTAGCCAGCAGCTTTTAACAGTGCTGTTGGAAAAATGGAACGCGCTACCACAAGAACTCTTCACCAGCCTCGTGGCCAGAATGCATGCGCTGCCACACACCCTAGTAAGAATTATGTCCCGCCTTTAGTAATGTCCAGAGCAACATCATGAATTTCCTTGACTTAAGTGTAATTATTTGCTTTGAATAAAAATGTCATTTCTGTTCCCCTCGTTGAGCATTTCTTTACCTTATGTGCTACTCTGTAGCAGTTCTTTCCATAAGTGTTCCAAGTTTCATCGAAATATATTACCCAGTAGTGACATATCAAGCGAAAGTTGCTTTCGTCCTTAAGTTTTGCACACCACTGTATTTTAACGCTGAACAGAAAATCCTTGATAATACTATGTAGTTCCAGAAACGTGAGGGTGGACATAAAGCGTGACAGGTCACAGTTAACACCTCGCCAATATTGATGTCAAGGGACAGAACTTTGAGAGTGGTGGATTATTTAAGGAACCATCATGGATTCGTCTGTAATGATTAAGAGAAACTACGGAACATCTAAAACCAGAATGGCCAGATGGGGCTTTAGCTACTGTGTCACTAAGCTGGGTTTGGTGAACACAAATAAAACTATGTTTTGCATATAGTGGCCCCACATTCACTATGAGAAATTTTAGTTATATATTCGCTGGAGAACTACAGCTATGCAATGTTATTCCTTTTCAGACTTCTCTTCGAAGAGTTCCCTCAATGAGCTGGAAAGGACAGCTACACAGCAGCGCTATGTATGACCGCATTCGCAATCAGGAGGCTGGGGACAAACGTTCAAGCAAAACGGCAGACGGCAGCTCACAAGTGGCTGAGCCCTCTGTTTCAGCGCGGCAGACGTTCGTACGCAGTGTTCCCGCAAAACAGCCCAGATTTGTATGCTGTTGCAGTCGCCGTGTTAACACAGACGTGATTAACGACCAGCGCCCGCTTCCGCCGCAGATCCTAGATCCACCTGATCTGATTCAGCACAAAGACATAGATAAAGAAAAGCAAGACGTGGAAAAAGAAAACGAAGTCTCTGACCAGCAACCTGTGAGTATTCCAATCCGACACTAGTCTTACCGAATTCATTTCGATATCACTTTTTGTACTTGGGAGCATTTAGCAACCACGTTCATTTTCTTACGAGTTATATAGTCGATCTATCACCATATAGCTAACAGAATTAAGTCACCGTTTTAATCGTGGCTGATGAAACCTGTTTTCTTTATAGTGTCTCTTCTACTGTATTGACTTCGATTTGGACCAAGTTTCCTTTACCTATGAATAGTGATTGCCACTGTTTCATGCATCGTAATGTCGGAATAACACAGTCACTGCAATATCGTATTTATCCGCCGACACCGGGCAAGCGGCTTTCAAATAAAATGTCTCCCTTGCACGGAAATATACACTGTTTAGTCAAACCATTATGACCACCTGCTTTGTCCGCATTTGGAACGAAATACATCACTGATTCTGGGATTCGACAGTATGTTGGTAGGTTTGTGGAGATATATGGCATTAGATGTCTACCCACAGGTCACGTAATTTGCGTAAATAACGGACCGCTGATTTGCGTGTGCGGTGAAAGCGCACGACGGCGATCCAGACGGGTCCATAAGATTTACATCAGGCGACTTTGGTCGCCGAGATATCAACGTGACTTCACTATAATTCTCTTCAAACCACCGTAGGACGGCTATGGCTCTGAGACACGGACATTTATACTGAAGAAAGGTGACATCGCTGTCGGGGAAGACACCAAGCATGAAGGGATCCAGGTGGTTCGCAGCTATCATCGTAACTACAATTACTACCACAGACCCCATTAAGCGCAGGAGAATGTCTCCCAGACCATAATACTGCTCCCATCAGCCTGCGTCCGTGGCGAGCTGCACGTTTCGAGCCGCCGTTCACCTCGGTAACTGCGCTTGTGGAGACGATAAGCGATCTGGTGTAGCAATGATTCACCCGAAAAGCCGACTCGTTTCCATTGATCGGCGGTCGAATCCCAATGGTCCTGTGCCCACTACAATCGTAATTGACGATATCGGTGGGTCGGCATGTGAACACGCAGGGTTGGTCTGCTCCGGAGCTCCATGTTCAACAATGTATGATGAACGGTGTGCTCCGAAACATTTGAGCGTACATCTGCATTCTGCTCTTTCGGCAGAGATGCCACAGATCACCATCTATCTACTTTACAGAGCAGACAAGCCTCCGAACGCCACGTTCTGTGAAAAGTCGAGGACGTCCAACCGTTTAGCGCCTACTGGTAGTCTCAATGTCCTTCTAACTCTTTCCGCACATGCTCACAATAGTAGCACGTGAACACTCGACCAGCTTCGCCTTTTTCGAGATACTCGTCCACGGCTCTGCGTAATAATAATCATCTGTCCTTTGTTAAAGTCGCATGTCTCAATGAATTTCCCAATGTCCAACCCATAGCTAAGCTAGGGTGATTCCCCGTCCGTGTCTGCCCCGTTTACATACTTTTGTTACCGCGTCAGTACCCGCAACGCCACCAGGCGGCATCCAACGTCTTGGGGATAGTGGTCATAACGTTTGGCTCATCAGTGTACATAATGGATGCACGACTATAAGTTGTAGACACATGGTTGACGACATATGGAAGTTTGGGTCTGGCCATGAGCCGAGCTCGGATAGCCAAATGTAAGGCGACCACCCACGATAAGCGGGAGATCTTGATTCGAGCCCCGGTTCAAATGGTTCAAATGGCTCTGAGCACTATGGGACTTAACTTCTGAGTTCATCAGTCCCATAGAAGTTAGAACTACTTAAACCTAACTAACCTACGGACATCACACACATCCATGCCCGAGGCAGGATTCGAACCTGCGACCGTTGCGGTCGCGCGGTTCCACACTGTAGCGCCTAGAACCGCTCGGCCACCCCGGCCGGCGATTCGAGTCCCGGTCCGGTACAAATTGTCATTGTCGTCACTGAATTTCACAGCTGACAGTTGTCCACATTCTCAACAGCGAATACATTTCATGTATTATGGATAATAGGCTGTACAGGCAAAACTACTTTATTTCATTGGAGCAATGACCTTCACTGTGTGATTAATCTGATATGGATGTTACTTTTCTTATACAACAGTTAAAATGAACTTTCGTATTCATTTGTACTTCTTACTTGCATTCAGGTACTTGATAATGTCAAGGAGGTCGAAACATGTGCCCCAATGAAATAAAGAAGTTTTATGTTTCTCTCAATCCTTTCCCGTCAGTGTGTGTGCTCTCAGATGTGTTTGCCTTAAGACCAGGCTAGCCATAACTACATATTGATGGCAGTAACAGGTAATACTATTGTAGACTTTGTCCTAACTAACGTGTACTCTCAGCACGTTTCGTAAGTATTTCAAGATATCGACACAAAGTTTCTTATGAATGTGAGTATTCAAAGAATGAGCATTTTTTTACTATGTTAAATGCACGTAAATTATAGCTGCTGAGGTTTTGAGCTACTACTGCTTTTTAAATGGAACAATGAAGTATTTTCAACAGTAAACGATACCTAACGAATGGTATAGAGATGTAGAACATACCGATGTTCGCAGTGAAATGTTTCGTAGAAATTAATGGGAAACCGCCGCCAGCTGATATCCTTATATTTTCTCTGTCAGACACCTCATACGCTCAAGACCTTGCTTCAGTACATGAAGATACCGTCCCACAAGCCCAGGCAAAGATACATTGAATAATACATATCAGACATGCAGACAAAACCTTTCCAAACACTATGTCCTCTTGACAACTGGAGGTCAAAGCGTCTAGACATGCAAGGCCAGCAGTGTAACCTAAAGAGGTCTGGAGGTCACAATGTCTAGACATTCGAGTTCAGCAGGCAGATGTACCAACTTCCGCCCCAACCCCCTCCTCTCTAGATTTCTTCTCCTATTGGCTGTAAAAATGGTGGTCTGTTATCCTATTGGATAGATGTATGGGATTTGACCCTGTCCTGTTGCAAATTATGAACTGTAGTATAAATTAGGTTGCTGGTAATTATACATTGCTTAGCATCGCACTTGCAAGCCAGCATTATCCTTAGAACAACATCTTCGAATGAGGTGACAGCACACAGTGCATAGCTACTGTAAGAGTACTGAAAAAAAATCAGGTGTTTAGTACATGCATTGTCCATTTTTCTCACATCCTGATCTAGAGTGGAATGATCGATATGGCTGTCAACGATATTGGTTTTTGGCTAGGGGTAACATACATCTGCTGCCACTTTGGTTGTGCATATGCGCAAACTTGCTCCCATCTTAATTTCTCGTAGTGTGATGTGTGATCTACATTGTGCATACACTATCTGCTCAAAGGTACCTGGACACTTTCCAGAGGACATTAATATGGAATGTGTATACCATTGAAATGAACACCATACTTAAAAGGAAAATCGTAACAGGCAGTGGAAAAAGTTTATTTTGCCTCCCTGCCACTGATTGCTCTCCATAGAAAGAGGGTGATGTTGAGGTACTTTTTATAAGAAAAACATGTCTCTGCCACTGCTACGTAGTCCTTATTTAATAAGAGGTTCAGTAAAAAAAAAAGCTTTTTTGATACCCTGCCATTGATTTCCCTGCAAAGAAAGAGGGTGCCGCTGAAGTAATTTTTAAAAGTATCATGCATCTGCCATTGCTATGTAGTCGGTTTTTAAAAAAGAAAGTCTTGGCTGGCAGTAGAAAAAAAATTTCATAGACAAATCCATTACTTAATTTCGTTCCAGACATGAAACTTCTGCTGTCTCTATCATTTAACCTCTGTGCCTGTTCCATTCGTGAATGGCACATGGAAAGAATTATTGCCGGTGAACCTCCATATTAGCTCTAACTTTTTCGATTTTCTGGTTGTGGTCATTTCGTGAGACGTATATGGGGGAGGGTGGGGGAAATGTTATGTCCTCAACTCTTCCTGCACACACTCTCTCGGATTTTCAACAGTGAACCTCCCGTGATCAACAACACATGCCTTGTAGTGTCTTCCACCGGAGATTTTTCAGCTTCTCAATAACGCTCTCGTGCAGAGTCTGACGAGCAGCACTTAAAAATCGAAGTAACAAGTGTTTTAAAAGCGACTTTCATGGAAAAATTATATTTCCTTAAGTTTTTTCATTGAATCTGGGCCTGGCATTTGCTTTCCTGTACATTTAGTTTTATGTGGCGATCCACTTTAGGTCACTCCCGATGATTACGTCCAAGTATTTTACGATTTTTACTCTTTCTAGCGATCTGTTGTCAATAGCGCAATTTTACAGCACTGGGTTTATCGACTTATTTATGCACTGTACATTATATTTACTTACATCCAGTGTCAACTCTTAGTCCTAGTACCAATCATCGATCATCTGTAGCTCTTCCTGCAATAACCAAGTGTAATTATGAAGCCGGCTGGAGTGGCCGTGCGGTTCTAGGCGTTACAGTCTGGAGACCGCTCCGGTCTCAGGTTCGAATCCTGCCTCGGGCATGGATGTGTGTGATGTCCTTAGGTTAGTTAGGTTTAATTAGTTCTAAGTTCTATGCGACTGATGACCTCAGAAGTTAAGTCGCATAGTGCTCAGAGCCATTTGAACCATTTTGTAATTATGAAGTATTACAAACGATGTCTCCCACATATAGGAACAGTTGTCCGACTGGCGAAGTGTCCACAAGACAGTGCAGTCGTTACAAAACGCGTGGTGTGTAGAGTTTTCGCTCACAGATCCGAGTTCTGGTCTACGTTTGAAGAAGAAATTTCCTTACCAGAATCGAAATAAGCCACTCCCACTTTATTATTTACTGAGCATTGCCGCCCCAACTCCCTTATCACATCCGTGACACTCTGTCTCTCCTGTTCCTCGATAATGCAAAACGATCTCCCCTTCTTTGGACTTTTTCGATGTCCTCCGTCAAACCTATCTGGTAAGGATCTAATATCACAGAGCAGTACTCTATCAGAGGATGGACAAGCGTATTGTAGGCAATCTCTTTAGTAGACACGTGCGCCTTCTATGTGCTGTGCCAATAAAACGCAGTCTGGTTTGAGTTACCAACAACATTATCTACGTAATCGTTCCACTTTAAGCTGTTCGTAATTGTAATTCCTAGGTATTTACTTGCATTTACACTCTTTAAATTTGTGTGGTTCATCGTGTAACCGAAATTTAACCGATTTCTTTTCTTACTCATGTGAATGACCTCACATTTTTCCTTGTTCAGAGACAATTTCCTCATTTCGCACCATAAAGATAACGTTTCTAAGTCATTTTGCAATCGGTTTTGATCTTCTGATGAGTTTACTAGACAGTTAATGACAGCATCATCTGCAAACAATCTACGAGGGCTGCTCAGATTGTCTCCTAAATCGTTCATATAGATTAGGAGCAGACGATGGCCTGTAACACTTCCTTGGGGAACAGAAGATATCACTACCGCTTTACTCGATGATTTTCCGTCAGTTACTACGTACGTGACCTATCTGACAGGAAATCACGAATCCTGTCACCCAACTGAAGCGATACTCCATGGGCATGCAATTTGATTAACACAGTGCGTTATGAGCAACTAAGAGGGGAACAAATTCGCACAAGTGCACTGCCCATGCAGCGGGAGGTACACGCTACCCCTAGTCAAAAAAATATCAAAATCAGCCATATTTGCCATTACACTCTTGAAGAGCAGGTGGGAAAAACTGGCAATATACGTATTAAACATCTAAATTTTTCCGTATTCTTAAAGTAGCTCTGCACGTGCGTTGTCACATAATGGGAAGATGCTGTGTAAAGTAATGCTAGCCTGCAGATGTAATACTAAGCAACGTATAAGTCTTATTAACTTAGGTTAATATACAATTCACAGTTGACGGTAACACAGGATCAAGTCCTATGCATCAAGCCACTAGGATAACAGCCCATACCTTTTCCAGCCAATAGGAGAAGACACCTAGAGGGAAGGGGAAAGGCGGAAGACGTTATGGGATCTGCCTTGAACGTCTAGACACTGTGACCTCCAGACATCTGAAGGGTATACTGTTGGCTTTGAAAGTGCCGGCCGCGGTGGCCGAGCGGTTCTAGGCGCTTCAGTACGGAACCGCGCGACTGCTACGGTCGCAGGTTCGAATCCTGCCTCGGGCATGGATGTGTGTAATGTCCTTAGGTTAGTTAGGTTTAAGTAGTTCTAAGTTCTAGGGGACTCATGACCTCAGAAGTTAAGTCCCATAGTGCTCAGAGCCATTTGAACCATTTGACTTTGAAAGTCTAGACGCTATGACCGATAGATGCCTGGAGATCATAGTGTCTAGACACATTAATGGCACTGGCAATATCTGGAGTGTGAACAAGAGTGTGTTTCAAGATTATACTTCTACAAACATGTCTGGAGGGATCCAGAAACCTTCCTAAATAAATTGACCATGCAATATGCATGCTATTTTACTTGGGTTTTTCGTTTCGTATCTTCTTAAATAGGCACAACCCAGTTGGCCTACTGGGAGAAGAGGGAGGGGTGAGGGAAGGGGGGAAGTTTCTAGACATCCAAGGTCATCCGCCCAACCAACAGCATTACAGCCCACCATTAATTCATTGCCAAACTGGATGAGAGGAAGGAGAGGTGATGAGTGTGAGAGCTCATCCCACATACTTATGACATAGACGTAGAGAGAAGAAATTGCGCCAGTGATGGTTCAGTCACCATACTTAGTTGTGTTATGCAACGGCAAATCAGTGCAGAAAACCTTTATTGAATCAAAGCAACACAATCGCACAACTAAAAATAAAACTAGGTGAAGCATGAAAAGTAGATCAAGGTAAAAAAAGGAGTGGGGGGGGGGGGGTGTGGAGATTATTTCGGTGAATCTTACCACGTGGCTAGCGCCGTTGGTCTGCTTACTTGACTAGACGATAAAGGCAGCATCATCTGCAAACAACCTAAGACAGCTGCTCAGATTGTCTCCTAATTCTTTTATATATGTAAGGAACAGCAGAGGGCCTTTAACACTACCTTGGGGAACGTCAGAAATCACTCCTGTCGTACTCGATGACTTTCCGTCAATTACTACGAACTGTGACCTCTCTGACATGAAATCACGAATCCAGTTGCATAATTGAGATGATATTGCATAGGCACGCAATTTGATTACAAGCCGCTTGGGAGGTATAGTGTCAAAAGCCTTCTGGAAATCTAGAAACATGGAATCAATTTGAAATCCCTTGTCAATAGCACTCAACGCTTCGTGTGAGTAAAGAGCTAGTTGTGCTTCACAAGAACGAAGTTTTCTAGATCCCTGTTGACTGTGTAGCAATAGACTGTTCTCTTCGAAGTAATTCATAATGCTCACACAAAATATATGTTCCTGTTGCATATCGACGTACATGATACAGCCTTGTAATTTGAATTTCTTGAATATTACTGTGACCTGTACATCTTTCCAGTCTTTGGGTACGGATCTTTCGTCGAGTGAGCGGTTCTATATGATTGTTAAGTATGGAGTTATTGCATCAGCATACTCTCAGAGAAACCTAATTGGTAAATAGTCTCATACTCTGAAAGGAGCTTAATTGGTATACAGTTTGGACTGGGAAACCTGCTTTTATTAAGTGATTTAAGTTGCTGCACTACTCAGAGGATATCTACTTTTAAGTTATTCATGTTGGCAGCTATTCTTGATTTGAATTCTGGAATATTTACTTCGTCTTCTTTGGTGAAGGTATGCCGGAAGGCTGTGTTTAGTAATTCTGCTTCAGCAGCAATGTCATCGATAGTATTTCCATTGCTATCGCGCAGAGAAGGCACTGATTTTGTCTTGCATCTAGTATATATGATGTACGACCAGAATCTCTTTGGATTTTCTCCCACGTTTCGAGACAAAGTTTCGTTATAGAAACTATTATAAGCATCTCACACTGAAGTCAGCGCTAAATTTCGAGCTTTTGTAAAAGATCGCCAATCTTGGGGATTTTGCGTTAGTTTAAATTTGGTACGCTTTTTTCCATTGTTTCTGCAACAGTGTTCTGTACCGTTTTGTGTACCAAGGGGGATCAGCTCAGGCGTTTGTTAATTTATTTGGCATAAATCTCTCAATTGCTGTCGGTACTATTTCTTTGAATTCAAATCACATCTGATCTACACTCACATTGTTAATTTCGAAGGAGTGTAGATTGTCTCTCAGGAAGGCATCAAGCGAATTTTTATCTGCCTTTTTCGAATAGGTATATTTTTCGTTTATTTTGGAGGATTTTGGAGTTACGGTATTCAGTCTCGCTACAACAACCATGTGTTCACTAATCCCTATATCCTTTGGATCCTCGTTATTAGCTCAGGATTATTTGTTGTAAAGAGGTAAAGCGTGTTTTCACAACCGTTTACTATTCGAGAGGGATCATGAACTAACTGCTAGAAACAATTTTCAGAGAATGCGTTTAGTACGATTTCGGATGAGTTCATTACCTGTTCTTGGATGGCAAGCACAGATGTAATGAAGTTATGGTGTGCTTGTATCCACCCTTTCGGTGGTCAGACGTGGTCGACCGGAAACTTGGAAACGAGTCTGCCTGTTCTCACATTCGTATGCCGTCCAGCATCGGGCCATTGTCACATCCAATTGCCACACAAATCTGGATATTGCACGATTCGGCCAGCCTGCCATATGTGCGCCTACAATGAGCCCGCTCTCAGATTGTTAGGTGCTGATAAGGCTGTCTCACAAGAGTATGCGGCATATTCGAGACCTTCACAGTGATCACTCAACATCTGTCGCGGTTTACGCCCCTTATATAACCTACCAGGCTTGATAACAGCACTAATGCACTCTGGTGGTTGTTCTGCTTGTTGCAGAGAATTGCAAAACTAATCATTTACATATCTGCCAACAGCGTATCGTGTACGAATTTAGATTGACTTCGGAAGATGTTTTCTGAGCCCTTGTTTTTTTTCCGGCATTGCATGTCTGTCAAAGTATTATGCACAATGATGGACTCATCGGCTTGACTGGAGACTCGTACTCATACATTAGTCACTGTGCGACGTGCAGCCGTCCGCATCCGTCCAAAATGTTCGGATACTGATTTCATTCCTGGGGCATAAGCGACAACAGCACAGTAACTTCTGTGGGAGCTTGAACTAACAACTGTAAACAACAGATGTGCATCCGACCAGTCAGTTGGTGACTAACAGTATTAAATATTGGACGTGGAACCGCAGTGTGTCAACTTTGTTGTGTCACAAATAGCAGTGGAGCAGCATCTCTAAGTCAATTTGGCAAGACATTTTTCAGAATGTTACGCTTACCGTACTTGATTGAAATCAATAACCAGACAATACTTTCCTGGAAAAATCATCACGAGTGACGAGACTTGGTGTTATAAACATGAACGTACCACAAAAAGACAAAGTGCAGAAATTCATAGAAACGTCAACGCTTTGACGACATAATCGACATTCAAATCAATGTCACGCGTGAGTTCAACAACATCCCAAACGAGGTCTTTTCTGCCAGTTTCTCACTGTTGTATGAAAGTTCTGTGCGTTGTATTCAAGTGTGGTGTGTGTGTGTGTGTGGGGGGGGGGGGGGGGGGGGTTAGAACAAATGTAGCATTAAAAACCATCTTCTCGACTTTTTATTAGTCTAGTCTCAGAACTTTTCGGACTGACGTGGTATTTTCACTCATAGGCTTTTCGAAAGACTTATGAAAGGAACCACGAAATTTCACATGATTTTTCAGTTTTCGTATCTCAACGTTCGTAGTAACAACTCCGTTGGGGGACTGCATGGGAAGAATGTAAAGATTAGATTAGATTCAAAGTTGGTAGCACCCTCTCAGCCCACCCTGCTCCTATGCAGTGTCCTTCCAGGGCCACAGTGGATACTCAAAGCCTTAAAGAGGTATTACACAGGACCTTCTATATTGGCGGTTGTAATACAGTCCGCTTCCTCATAAATGCTGTAACAATTGGTTCTCCTCTTCTTCACGATATGAAATAATATAGTATTCGAAAGATTACAGATTTCCTCAGGCTTCGCTTTATGCGAACTACGGTCAGTTTTGGCTACGTATGCGTTGTAAACAAAATTTTTCCACATAAAGATATGTGATTTTACCAACGTAGCGAAGTGCAAGTAGCGTTCAATAAGTAATGCAACACTTTTTTTTTCTGGAAGCAGGTTAGTTTTATTCCGCATTTCGACACACCATATTATTCTCCACTCCTTTGGCTACAAAACCTTATTTTTCAACGTATCTCCGTTGAGTGCGACGCCCTTACGCCACCTTACTGGGAGGTGCTTCATGCCCGCATGGTGCCACTCTATAGGTCGACGTTGGAGGCAAAGTCTTCCTCCATCAATAGCCTTTCCATCATCCACGTACTGTTTCCCGCGGATTCCATCATTCATTGGACCAAAAGCCGCACGGTGCGAGATCTGGGCTGCAGGTTGGATGAGGAAGAACAGTCCAGTGAAGTTTTATGAGCTCTTGTCGAGTTCACAGACTTGTGCGAGGCCTTGCGTTGTCATGGAGAAAGTACAAGTTCGTTTGCGTTATTGTGACGGAGAACAAGCTGAAGTCGTTCTTTTCGATTTCCTGAGGATAGCACAGCACACTTCAGAGTTGATCGTTGCACTGTGAGGGAGAACATCAAACAGAATAACACCTTCAGAGTCCCAGAAGACTGTTGAGGGCGCTGCTTTGAACTTTTTCTTCGGAGGAGAGGTGGTGTGCGATCACTATATTGATTGCCCTTTTGTTTCCGGTTCGAAGTGATGAACTCATGTTTCATCGCCTATGACGATGCTAAAAATTACCACTATCAGCCTCGTAATGCTCAAACAATCCCGCACAGGTGGTCCTTCGTTGCTCTTTATGGTTTTATGTTAGGCGACTAGGAATCCAGCGGGCACTCGCCTTTGAGTACCCGAGCTGGTGGATGAGTGTGTCAGCACTACCAACAGAGACGTCCAGTTGAGCAGCGAGGTGGTTCATTGGGATCCGTCCATCACCTCGAATGAAAGTGTCCGCGCGTTCCAACAATGCAAGAGTGGAACTCTGTGCGGGCGGCCGGCACAAGTTTGTGCGACCTTGTTGCGATGATGACAGATGCCTCACCAAATGACTCACTTTGCTTGTTTCCACTGCCAGGTCTCCGTACACATTCTGTAAGCGCCTATGAATATCTGCGATGCTCTCTGCTTGAAATGCACCTCCGCATTTTGAAGGCTACGTATAGCGCTGCCACCTCTCGGAACTACTGAAACTATAGGGCTGAAGCGGAAATATTCTACGATGTACCACTACAAGTTCTGCATTTATGCAATGGAAACCGGCCGAGAAAACAATATATTGTACTACTTATTGAACTTCATCGTGTCTGTAGAGATGTGAATGGTTTCCCAGATATATACTGAGGTGTAAAAGCCATGGAATACCTCCTAATATCGTATCGGATATCCTTTTGCCAGTGTAGTGCTGCAACTCGGCGTTGTAAGTTATTGGAAGTCCCCTGCAGAAATACTGAATCATGCTGCCTCTAAAGCCGTCCATAATTGCGAGAGTGTTGCCGGTGCAGGATTTTGTGCACGAACTAACCTTTCGATTATGTCCTATAAATGTCCGATGGGATTCATGTCAAGCGATCTAGGTGACCAAATCATTTTCTCGAATTATTCAGAATATTCTTCAAACCAGTCGCGAACAATTGTGGCCCGGCGACATGGCGCATTGCCATCCATAAAAATTAAGTCCACGAATGGCTGCAAATGGTCTCCAAGTAGCCGATCACAACTATTTCCAGTCACTGATCGGTTCAGTTGGATCAGAGGTCCCAGTCCATTCCATGTAAACACAGACCACACCACACCGTATTACTTGTCTGTTAGCACTGAGAATTGTACGCAAACACCGCTGCTCTCGGTCGTTAAGTGAAGGCCGTGTTCTCGACACTATCTTGACACTGTGGATCTCCGAATATTGAATACCCTGACGATTTCCAAAGTGGAGAGTCCCATGCGCTTAGCTCCACTTACCATTGCGCGTTCAAAGTCTGCTAATTCCCATCGTGCGGCCATAATCACGTCGGATACCTTTCCATATGAATCACCTGCGTACAAATGAGAGCTCCCCCAAAGCACTATCCTTTTATACCTTGTGTACGATATACTATCGCCATCTGTCATGACTTTTACACTTCAGTATATCTGATGATGTAATGTGTATTACTAAATCGATCATACATGTTGTATGAATACACAACATCAATAAAGTGCACCCTGTAGAAATTTGTAATCTTTCGCATTATAAAATAAATTGTGGCTGCGGGCCATCGAGATGCCATTATCAACAATGTTGGAGAGATTTCAAATAGAATGCATTGCACAGTATAGTGAATTTATCCATAATGTGAAAGTATTGTCGAATAGCAGCTGAAATCATTCTGAAATGTAGTACTTAATCTCTACAGGTTGAGTTAGAATGCAATAAATTAAAACTACGTTCCTGTATGGAAGCGTAAACAGATTTCATGTCCACCTGCAACTACGCCTTATAGTAAATAATCGATGAACAGCTCACCTGGGATAGCATACTGCTCTAACTTTAACTGAACTGATAATGGTCCCTTTTTCAGGTGGTACCAGTTGCAAACGGCATCTCTAACGGCGAGGATTCTAATGGTGAACCTCTTAAAGAGCTTGACAATGTTGTGGAAGACGAGATTGGTCCGGAAATTGACTATGAAGTACCGCAGGAGCAAAGTAACATAATACAAGCAGCCATCAAGAACTACCTCCGCACATTTGGAATTCCTGTCCATCGAGTGATCAGCGTGTTATTCGTTGAAGGCGATCCTTTAGCACCTGATGAAAACTCTGCCAATGGAGAACATGCCATTGGAGAACAACTCAGTAATGAGGATTCCTCTGAGCAGAAAGATAACCCAAGTCCTACGGATGATGGGGCACCACACAGCGATGAGGAAACGGACGAAGATCCTGAAGAAGATTTGGTGAGTAGCTTTCCATAGGACTCGCGAACTATTTGACAAATGTTGAGCTCTGCAGAAGCCCTGTTTTTCTTTTCTTTTCCTAACATCTGAAACGTTTACTGAAACAGTCATGGTGTAATTTGGAGCAGTCACGTCTTATTGAAAAATTTTGCAGATCTGTCTTGCACCGCCATTTTCCGTCCAGTGTTGTATTGGGTTGGTGAATAAGTTCGTAGCGTTTTTCCATAATTTCATAAATACAACACATACACATAACAGAGACTTTATTCATCAGTAATATATTCTCCTTCACTATTTACAACATTCTGCCTACTTTGGGGCAACTTTTCGATTCCGTGACTATAGAAATCAAGTGGTTTTCAGACGCAGTACATGTCGAGCCATGTTCGGAACTCAGTTTCATCCTGGAAGGGAGATTCTCGAAGACTGTTCGACAGAGAGCAGAAAAGGTGAAAGTGTGAGGGCGCAAGATCAGGTTAATAAGATGAGTGCGGAATGACTTCCTAACCAACTCCCGTATGCCGTTTTTTTTTCTATCTAGCAGAGGAGGAGGGGCGTTCTCGTGGAGCAACATCTCTTCACGCAGTCTTCCTGGTTGCGTCTGCAAGATGTCTCAGTCGTTGACAATAAATGTCACCAGTGATGGTTACACCTCGGGGAAGCAAATGGTAGTAGATGCACAACATTATTTTTTGTGGATGCGTGCATGTCTTTGTATGTGCAGTTGCGGCTTTTTTTGGTCTCAACCGCTCCTTTCTTTTTCTTATGTTAGAGTAAAGACAGCATTTCTCGTCAACAGTAACGATACCGGATAGGAATAGCCGGTGTTTTTCACGAGCCAGTTGATGACGAACAAGCAGAGATGATGGACATAAGGCCACCCACTGACTTTTGTGATTTTGGTTTAGAGCATGCGTCACCCTATAATCGATTTTTGAACCGTAAGCATCGCGGCGTATTTCAGCTATGAAATCTGAAGATGATGGATGCGCAATCCATTGAAACGTTGCGGCTAGAAGACGACGTCACTCGGCTGATAACCCGTGAAGATTTCATAGCTAAAACAAATAATTAATTAATGATTAAACAATGAAATAAATGTTGGTAATTAAGTGCATACCTTCTGGAATAGCCTCCATTTTTTTAAAACAAATTTCGGTCTGATTTCGCTGAACAAAAATATTGAATCCGAACGAAATTCATCCGTTGGAAGAAACAGCCGGCCGCTTCTAAGACTGGGATTCAATAGTCCGAACGGTACTCTAGCCAACCTATTAAACGATACTTCTTAACTCCGAACTTTTTTTTAAAATTAATGGCCACTTTTTCAGGATTCTGAGCCAATGTGCGACGCCCACGTTGTTGCTCTGGTTCAAATGGTTCAAATGGCTCTGAGCACTATGAGACTTAACATCTTAGGTCATCAGTCCCCTAGAACTTAAAACTACTTCAACCTAACTAACCTAAGGACATCACACACATCCATGCCCGAGGCAGGATTCGAACCTGCGACAGTAGCAGTCCCGCGGTTCCGGACTGAAGCGCCTAGAACCGCACGGCCACTACGGCCGGCTGTTGCTCTGTACCTCGACTTCCGGAAGGCGTTTGACACAGTTCTGTATAATCTCCTAATGAACACAATACGACCGCACGGTATATCACATCACCTTTATGACTCGTTTACAAAGTTCGCAGCAAATAGAACACGTAATGACATTCTTACCAGAGAGAAATCTTCAGACGTAAAATTAAATTCCACATAAAGAGGCGGAAAAACGCAATATTATTATGATCGTACGATTGCAGAACAATCGTTTGAAGCAGTGACATCCATTAAATATCTAGGACCAGGTGTACGGAGCAATTTAAAGTTTAACGATCACATGAAACTAATCCCCATGTAAGGCAGACTAACAAGCAACCTCTTGCGTACGAGGTTGCAGCTTCAATCTCTAGTAAGGCTCATTTGAATATGATGTGTTAACAATTATGACAGGAAAAATATTACCTGCTAATGACTCGCCATGTGCATCAGGAGGGCGACATAAAATGAGTGTCCGGGAGGTGTAGAGATGAACTGTCTATGGGATATACGTATTACGCTTCACAAAATGGACATCGTCGACGTTCAAGAAATGTTCAAAACAAACCATTAACTTGCACCATGAACACCGAATGAAAAATGGAGCGCCACAGTTATCACAAAGGTTCCATCACAATCGAAGGCGAACTCGTTGAGAGTTACGGTACAAACTGTGCACGACGTTCAACCAGGTAGCCACTCTTAAGTAACGCTTACAGAATCATATTGGTGTAACAGGGTGATGAGAACTGATGGAATGTGGTGGCATGCAACCGAATGCGAAACAATCTGTCGTGGAGCTGATAGTGAATCTGGCTATTCTTTAAGGCATAGCTGCAGATCGCACGATAATATATCTTACAGGCACGCTAAAAACAAACATCCAGGTGCTGAATTTGTCCAGTTTGCTCTAAAAGACTATGATTTTTATACTCACACCATGAATCAAGCAAATACAAGTTAATTGACCAGCTATTGGCCAAAAGCAGTGGTCATATCATAGTTGTGGTTCTCGTACGCACATTTTGCCACTCTTGATTGCTGTGACGTAAATATTCCCTACTGCCCTTGCAATATCATGCACACGAGAAAGAATCGTAGGTGGGCACAGCACCTCCAACTTCTTGCAGCAAAATAAATAGCTTTACAGCCAATTTTGTCATCCAGATTAACAGTCGGCATAATTGTATACAAATGCTTTAAGACACTGATATTAGTTGAACTGGATACAGCCCTCTTAGTACCTCTAATTTCCAAGGTTTCTTTCATATGTATTTCCTCTTCAAATACCGATTGGTTGGCGTTACAAACAAATTCGTTACTGAACGATAGGATAAATTTCTTTATCTCATCTCCAATTTTTCGGACAGATTACGCAGTTTGCTGTGCATCGTCAA
Source organism: Schistocerca serialis cubense (assembly GCF_023864345.2). NCBI lineage: Eukaryota > Metazoa > Arthropoda > Insecta > Orthoptera > Acrididae > Schistocerca > Schistocerca serialis. Next base: position 605,392,494 of record NC_064640.1, read on the forward strand.
GTTGACGATTTGTTTGAAAATTTCGTTACCTTATGTCTTCCAATTCTATAGCACTGTTTGAACGATCCACTGCTTCTCTTAAAATCATTGTAATCTATGTCGCTCGCGATTTGGTGTGCATAACGTAGCAGGTCACTATCATGCCCGTCCTGTAAATTGTGTCAACAGCCCTTGAAACAGTTTTTGTAACAAGTGCGCCTTGTCCTCCTTTAACTATCCGTAGTTTTTCTTATGCACTACACATTCATTTTGCCGAGGACTTTTTCGAAATTTATTCATAATTGTATTTTACTATGTTGCGAATGATGTTCCATGTACGTAATTATGTTTAGTACCCACTCCATGGACAACGATTGTCCTTCACTGCGCTTCACTGGAGACGCGATTTGTGTCTCCCTGTTCGACAAGGATGATGAACTACATGGCTCGACACTTAACAATGTATCGTCATCATTGTACTCCTCATGTACACAGTCCGCACAGTCCAGTGTATACGGCACCACACGTTCCATTGACTCGTCTTGCAGAAACGCAAATATTTCATCTGCCACTTCACTCTCATTCTGCGCATATCCTCGGGTTCCTTTCTGACGAATTGCAGCTTCGGCAACTGTTGTTGTAGATCTAATGGAATGTTTGCTATGTTTATCGTTGTCATTGCTCTACATTGTATCAACACCACTAACATATATCACTGTGGTTACTCGTCGACTAAGCAGAGCAACTACGCTTCCTAACGTCATGCTGTGCTCAACATTGGACACCTCCAGTCTCACCTCGTGTTGCCAGTATTTGCTCTGGACAAGTTTGATGTAAATGCAAATTTTTACACACACACAATAACAGAATTTATCACAAGTTTGACGTAAATGCAAATGGCTATGTTAATACAGTATCATACATACAATTAGTGTGATTTATCATACACGTGATTGCTACGTTACATTTGATACTTTTATATTATAAGATTCCAATTCAATTGGTGAGGAATTCATTTACGGAGTAGAAGCTGTGATCCATCAGAAATGACTTAAAGCTTTCTTTGAACAAGCTATTTTCCCTTAATAATTTGATGTTGTTAGGAAGGTGATTATATAATTGCATACCTCTATGAAGAACACCTTTCTGATAGGTTGGTGTCCTGGCATAGAAGACATGGACGTTATTGTTTTCTTGTTCCATGACTGTGCACAGTTTTTGATACACATTGGAGGTTCCTAAATATTCTCTTGTAAAAACTATCATTTCAAGTATCTCCAGGCACAGAGCACTCAGTATCTTTAATGTCAGTAAAAGAGGGTGATATGTATTTCGTTTCTTTACATTGCATATGATTCTAAAGGCTCATTTTTGAGATTTCAATGTGGGTTGACTACAAGGTGCATTCCCCCGGAATATTATTCCATATTTGATTGCTGATTGGAAGTGTGGGTAATATGCCTGTATTACTGTTTCTTTATTACAGCTTGTGTTGAGTATCCATAACATATAACAGATTGAAGACAGTTTGGCCATAAGCACTTTAACATGTGTGTTCCATTTGTCACTCTGCAGATATATTCCTGGGAATTTCACATCATCCACCAGTTTTAAACTTTTGTTATTTATTTTCAGTGAGTGGTCATTTTTTTGCTTAGGGTGGGATATATGAAAGTTCATGGCTACCGTTTTTTCAGTGTTTTTGATAATTTTATTTCTTTCAAACCAGCAATGATGTGTCTGTAGATGTTTGAAGGTCTTTTTGGACAACGCTGAATTCAAAATACTGGTGTCATCAGCAAACAAAGTTTTCTGTTTGACATGGACAGTTTCATTCAGATCACCTATATACCTAAGAAGCAGCATTGGACCTAATGTCAACCCTTGTGCTTACCATATTTCATTGTAGCTTTTACTAATGCATATGTTGTTTTCTTATAATGTTTCCAGTAATTTTATCCTATTGAAGAACAACTTTTTGCTCTCAGTAATATATAACCTTACCCACTTATTTGGAATACCTATAATTCCCTTTCTTTCCAGTTTATATAATAAAATAGTGTGATCTATAATATCAAATGCTTTGGATAGGTCCAAAACAATTTCCAGTAGCCATTTCCTTTTCATCTATAGCTTCTAGAATTGCATGCAGGCATTCATTGACTGCTGCAGTTGTGGATCTTGATTGCCTGAAACCATGCTGATGATTTGACAGCAAACAGTTTTTGTTAATAAACTCTAACAATCTATTGTAAAAGAGCTTTTCAAAGATTTTTGAGAAGCCACTAAGCTGAGCCACAGGCCTGTAATTGTTTACATTGTCTGTCTTTTGTCTTTTGTGCAAGGAGGTTACCTTTGCAACCTTAAGGAGATTTGAAAATTTACCAGTGAAGAAGGAGTGATTAATAACACGTTTCAGTGATTTTACAATATAATGTCCTGTTTGGTTTATAACACAGTCCAGAATGTCAACAAAACCACATGAAGGTTTCTTTAACGATCTAACAGCCAGTATGAGCTCACTGTGTGTGATCTGTGGTTTTCAGTGTGGTGTTTATTAAGAGTTTGAACGTTACATTGCGTCAGATCATTTGCTATTTTCTGCTACAGTACTCATTGAAGGTATTAACTAATATAGTGGCAATCTATGCTCGCACATTTTCCAGCATTAGGCTAATACTCTTTGCCACTGGTGTGAAGCCTGTTTCAGAATGGATGATGTTCCACATGGCCCATATCTTGTTTTTTGATTTGCATATGTATTTATCATTACCCATTTTTTGCATCTGTAGCAACTTTGTTGTAGATCCAACTGTACTCTTTAATATACACTCCTGGAAATTGAAATAAGAACACCGTGAATTCATTGTCCCAGGAAGGGGAAACTTTATTGACACATTCCTGGGGTCAGATACATCACATGATCACACTGACAGAACCACAGGCACATAGACACAGGCAACAGAGCATGCACAATGTCGGCACTAGTACAGTGTATATCCACCTTTCGCAGCAATGCAGGCTGCTATTCTCCCATGGAGACGATCGTAGAGATGCTGGATGTAGTCCTGTGGAACGGCTTGCCATGCCATTTCCACCTGGCGCCTCAGTTGGACCAGCGTTCGTGCTGGACGTGCAGACCGTGTGAGACGACGCTTCATCCAGTCCCAAACATGCTCAATGGGGGACAGATCCGGAGATCTTGCTGGCCAGGGTAGTTGACTTACACCTTCTAGAGCACGTTGGGTGGCACGGGATACATGCGGACGTGCATTGTCCTGTTGGAACAGCAAGTTCCCTTGCCGGTCTAGGAATGGTAGAACGATGGGTTCGATGACGGTTTGGATGTACCGTGCACTGTTCAGTGTCCCCTCGACGATCACCAGTGGTGTACGGCCAGTGTAGGAGATCGCTCCCCACACCATGATGCCGGGTGTTGGCCCTGTGTGCCTCGGTCATATGCAGTCCTGATTGTGGCGCTCACCTGCACGGCGCCAAACACGCATACGACCATCATTGGCACCAAGGCAGAAGCAACTCTCATCGCTGAAGACGACACGTCTCCATTCGTCCCTCCATTCACGCCTGTCGCGACACCACTGGAGGCGGGCTGCACGATGTTGGGGCGTGAGCGGAAGACGGCCTAACGGTGTGCGGGACCGTAGCCCAGCTTCATGGAGATGGTTGCGAATGGTCCTCGCCGATACCCCAGGAGCAACAGTGTCCCTAATTTGCTGGGAAGTGGCGGTGCAGTCCCCTACGGCACTGCGTAGGATCCTACGGTCTTGGCGTGCATCCGTGCGTCGCTGCGGTCCGGTCCCAGGTCGACGGGCACGTGCACCTTCCGCCGACCACTGGCAACAACATCAATGTACTGTGGAGACCTCACGCCCCACGTGTTGAGCAATTTGGCGGTACGTCCACCCGGCCTCGCGCATGCCCACTATACGCCCTCGCTCAAAGTCCGTCAACTGCACATACGGTTCACGTCCACGCTGTCGCGGCATGCTACCAGTGTTAAAGACTGCGATGGAGCTCCGTATGCCACGGCAAACTAGCTGACACTGACGGCGGCGGTGCACAAATGCTGCGCAGCTAGCGCCATTCGACGGCCAACACCGTGGTTCCTGGTGTGTCCGCTGTGCCGTGCGTGTTATCATTGCTTGTACAGCCCTCTCGCAGTGTCCGGAGCAAGTATGGTGGGTCTGACACACCGGTGTCAATGTGTTCTTTTTTCCATTTCCAGGAGTGTAGTTTTGCACCACTAATGAATCAGTATTTTGTTTTTTATATGAAAGCAGGAATATTTTCTTTGCACTGGAGATATTTATATCTCTAGTGATCCAACTTTTGTTTCTAGTAGGTTGTAATTTACGTTGCTTAAAGGGGTAGGTCTGACTTGGAGCAGCAGGGGCACCACAGGATATTTTAATTTCCACTATCTATGCTTTTACAAAAAAAATTCATAAAACTTTGTTAGCATGACCAGGAAGGATTTAGGATTCACACTCATAGCAATGGCACCTCAAAAACATAATAAAATAATTTTTTTTTTTACATGTGAAATGTCATCATTTTTTCACTTACTATTAGCTGCATTTGTTGCTATAGATACACTTTTCTTCGTAAGTAAGAGAGATTCTTCAATGAATTTTGCACAGCATACAAAACATACTTACAGGTGTGCGATACTCCATAATTTATGAAAAAATGGATGAGCTGTTACATTTTAAACTTCATGTTTAGAAAAAACTCAAATTTTATAGTTAATTATCTCACCCTTTACCACAGTTTTTGATAGATTTGGAAAATTCTAGAGTTTTGCATTAAGGAGTTTGTGTTTGATAAGCATACCAAGTTTGAACATAACAGGATATTTATTTTATATGTTACATGTACCTAAATACAGAAATTTGTGTTTCGTGGAAAACGGCCATTAAAGTTTCTGCTTGTGTTTGGCATTCTTTTAGAACTGTCCAGCACCATAATCAGTCTCTTTTTCATTTTCCAAATCAGTTTTCTTCCTTTTCACTTTCCTATGATACACTCTTCTTGATTTTATCACCTCCAAAAATGATTTATCTGCATTCACTACACGCTCTCTGTCTATTGCACACAAAGCTTTGATGCTGTTCACTGCAGGCTTAATTCCCAATTTCTCTAAAACATACTTCCTGCATTGCACACCATCATTAAAACATGAAACTGCATCATAAAAACCAATAGCAAGTGCATTTCTTCCCACAGAAATGGTTTTTGGCAGTCTTTCCTGTACACATTGGTTAAAACAGTCATTGGGATTTTGGATACCACCATGAAGACATTTCTTCAATAAGTTTTCATTTGCAAGGTCCATGAATATAGGTTTGATGGCTTCCATTACAGCAGTTGGTAGAGAATTCCCATGATGATATTCTTCACCACCAGCAATTAACCTTTGGTAGCCACACCATGATTCACTTCCTTTTGGGCACAAGTTGTGGAGAGAGTTATTGTCTGTGACATTTTGTGAAAGTATAAGGCCCAAAGTGCTTGCTTCATATTTTTCAAGTCCCCTGTGTTCATTCTTATTGCCAAGACATAATATAAGTGTAGCTTGTCAATTTCTGCATCCAACAGTCGCCATCTCCCTTTTATTCCCTCCCCATCAGATAATTTTTTTCCTGACTTATCTTGTCTCAGCAGCCTTCTAAGTCTAGTGCTAAGTCTTTTCTGTGCATGTCCCACACATTCTAACTTCTGCACAATAGTCTCAGCTCCACATGGAGCACATTTTTGAACCCCAAGGAAAGCATTACTGTGGTGTGGCCCTGTGTCGTGGTGCACTTAAGACCAAATAACATGCCATATAATCTCTCAAATACATATGTTTTATATGTCAAATTATCCAGGAAGATGTGCACTACAAAACAGGCATATTTTTGAAAAATCGAATTTTTTAAAATTTTTTACATATATATATGTCAATATATCTGTAGTATCGATATGTTCTGTGAAAGTTATTAAACGTTCTATTTACCGGGTGATCAAAAAGTCAGTGTAAATTTGAAAACTGAATAAATCACGGAATAATGTAGATAGAGAGGTACAAATTGACACACATGCTTGGAATGACATGAGGTTTTATTAGAACCAAAAAAATACAAAAGTTCAAAAAATGTCTGACAGATGGCGCTTCATCTGATCAGAATAGCAATAATTAGCATAACAAAGTAAGACAAAGCAAAGATGATGTTTTTTTACAGGAAATGCTCAATATATCCACCATCATTCCTCAAAAATAGCTGTAGTCGAGGAATAATGTTGTGAACAGCACTATAAAGCATGTCCGGAGTTATGGTGAGGCATTCGCGTCAGATGATGTCTTTCAGCATCCCTAGAGATGTCGGTCGATCATGATACACTTGCGACTTCAGGTAACCCCAAAGCCAATAATCACACGGACTGAGGTCTGGGGACCTGGGAGGCCAAGCATGACGAAAGTGGCGGCTGACCACACGATCATCACCAAACGACGCACGCAAGAGATCTTGCACGCATCTAACAATACCTTTTTTTTTTGTTTCGGTTCTAATAAAACCCCATGTCATTCCAAGCATTTGTGTCAATTTTTACCTCTCTATCTACATTATTCCGTGGTTTATTAAGTTTTCAAATTTATATTGACTTTTTGATCACCTGGTACATCTGTTTCATTAAACACTTCATCCCATGTTTTCCAGCTTAATAGGTGGCACAAACCTGTTATATTACAGTCACTGCGATGCTGCACTCATTCATTTTGATGGGTGATATTTTCTCTATATATAACTTCAATGTTAGCAGCAGAGCCTCATGATCACAGTAGCCCATACTTACTTCTTTATTATTGTAGGGAGAGGCACTATTGTGGTTGCATGTGCCCATTGGGCACTGAATCCTGTAAACATCATTGACCTTTTGCAACCTTGCACTCAAGGGGATCCTTGTAAGATTCATTGGAAGACTCCTCAAGAAGCGTAGACCACCCACAGAAAGGTAGCTTAGACAACCCGTGCTGGCCGTTGTTTGAGCACTTTTATCCAGTCTGTAACTTTATCGGGTTGGGTTGACAGAGAAGACAGAGTAGGTCCGAAGAAGAGTAACGCATTTTGTCACATGTTAGTTTAGTAATCACAAAAGCATCACAGAGATGCTCATCCAGTTCCAGTGGCAGACACTACAAGAGAGACGCTGTGTATAAGGGACTGATTTACAGTAAGGTTTCAGAGGGTGTAGGCTACGTTCCTAAACAAGTCAGCCAATCTATTATGAATGTAAAATTAGAGAGCTTTGATCTCACACGAGACTTACCCACAATAATTGAAGACGTGTGCAGAAAAACAGGCTAACCCTTAAATGTAAAAATGTAGAGGTAGAGATAAATCTCTGTATGTCCATCTTTTCATAGATGGTTGTGGGACTTGACTGTTAAATACAGAATGTCAAATTAAACACTTTTCAGCCATCCAGTTTCCAAAGTTATTTTATTTGGCTACCAGCTTCAGTGATTTACTATGCCATCTTCAGGCCCCTGACCAAAGTGAAGGAAGATTCTATCTCCATCTGATCAAAACAGGGGCCAGCAATTCTGGTAGTAGTAGATTTCTGCTTGCTATAGTGATACCTTCAAACATCATCTGCCAACTACAGATGATGGTTGAAGGTATCGATATAGCAAACAGAAATCTACTCATACCAGTATTGGTGGCCCCTGTCTTGATCAGAACTGAGGTGGAATCTTCCTACACGTCAGTCAGGGACCTGAAGATGGGGTAGTAAATCACCAAAATTGGTAGCCAAATAAAATAAATTTGGAAACTGGATGGCTGAAAAGTGTTTAATTTGACATCCTTTAGAGATAAATGCTGCCATCTGTTGCTAGGTCGGGAACTATCAAAACTGACATTGGTCTCACCCCTAAATATCACTTAGGGGTGAGGCCAATGTCTATTTTGATAGTTCTCATACCCAGCAACAGATGGCAACACTTATCTGTAAACTTTTACATTAGAGGGTTAGGCCATTTTTCCACAACTGTCTTCAGTTCTTCCTGCATGCATTTCACAACCACAACTGGCAAGTGAAAGTGTTACAAAAAGGACCCTCTGCCACATACCATTAGATGCCTTGCAGGGTATAGATGTAGCTATAGATCTAGATCATGGATATCACTCTGCTGTTTTATCGCAAAGAACTTGATGGCTTTGAGTGACCCTACTAGAAGTTTTCAGTAAGGTTACAGAGCCATATGCTAGATTCATAAATCAAGTTTATTCATTGCCTTAGGCTCACCATCATTATTCAGGTTATCTTTTTTTCTAAATCGGAATGAAGCAATATTATTCATTAAAAAACTGTGTGCAGCTCCTTCTGCAGTTCTATACAAATTTAAAAATTTATCAGATACTCTGACCATGTCAATGCAATGTTAAGCCATAAAATATTAATGTATAATATTGGCTGCAGCTCATGCTTCCATTTATTCACATTGATTATTGCATAGTTCACATTTTTGTTGTTAAGACTATTGTAGAAATTCTGCAGTAGAAGCATGCATTGTTTTTCAACACTTTAAAGAAAAGTGAAGGAATTTTCTTGTTTAATGCCTTGTCAATGTTGTGGCTTTGGAGACAGATGGTACTCTTCTTTTGGTAATAATTAACAATAAGAAAATAGTTTAGCATGTTACAATGAACATTAGCAATATGCTTTGATGTACTCCGGTGTTGGGTGGATAGTATTTAATAATGTAATAGGATTTCAGTTAAAAACATCTATTACTCCATAACACTATGTAACTAATTGCAGGTCTTCTTTTTTGAGTCAACTACTTGAATTTCAGTTATGTAATATGTGCTACACTGGTTCCCGTCAGATCACCGAAGTTAAGTGCTGTCATGCTGGGCTGGCACTTTGATGGGTGACCAACCGGTTTGCCAGGTGCTGTTGGCAAGCGGGGTGCACTCAGCCCTTGTGAGGCAAACTGAGAAGCTACATGACTGAGAAGTGTCAGCTCAGGTATCGTAAACTGACATGTGGCTGGGAGAGTGCTGTGCTGACCACGTGCCCCTCCATATCCGCATCCAGTGACGCCTGTGGGCTGAGGATGACACGGCTACCAGTTGGTACCATTGGGCCTTCCAAGGCCTGTTCAGATGGAGTTTAGTTTAGTTGTATCATGTGCTACAGATTTTCATATTTTACTGTAGAGCTGATGATTATATCATACTGTAAGAATATAAAATTTCATTTTTACTTTGGAATCAATGTTTTTGTTTCAGGACAGATAGAAAATTAATAAGGAAACATCATGTTCAGTCAATGAATTACTATGGTTCAACTCAAACTGAAAAAGACATAACAAAAATATATTGTGTGAAACAGACTTCACTTTGTCCAGAAGTGTCTACTGTGACTTTGGCTGTGAAGATTTGAGTTTTCAAAAGCTCTTTGTGGTGTCTAGTTCCTTTTTAAGTGTTAATTTTTACAAATGTTACTATTTCATAGTTTTGTTAGTAATTTAAACAAGTATATCTCAGACGGACACAATAATAAACAGTCCACTGAAAGAGTAGGTTGTTTACTAGAATAAACTAAGCAAGTTACCTGTATTACAGACACCTTTACTCATGGCTCTCCAGCAGTTGCTGCGTAAAGCAGGGAAATGTGTTGATAAATGACTATGTTTGTGAATTCTGTGATTCTTTAGTATTTACTTGTTGTATGTCATGGGACATTTTTAACCATTTTCATAAATTTTTAAGATTTTTATGATAAATTGTTTTTATATTATTATGAGATGTTTTAAACAAATACATGTGTTTCTACATTTATTTCTAAATTCCTCTTACAAACTCCTAGAATATTTGGAAGATGATGGGTAGATGGTGTTCATTGATACTTGTAGGAGCCCATGTTCAAAGACATTCTGTGTCCATGTTACAGAAACTAACATGTAAGACAATGTCTTCACTCACCATGGCTACTAGGTGAAAAGACCATAGTTATTAAGTACACCTCTGCTTCCCACATCAGTTAGACAGCTATGAATGTAATAATTCGGAGAATCACACTAAATTAACATTGCACTTCCTGTAGTAGGTGTGAGAGAGAGGAACACATTGTCTTATGTTTTTGTTCCCACAGTATGGAGATAGTTTTCTATTCAAATAATTTCTACCTGGTGCCCTTGACAGGTTATAGGAGTTTGTGAGACTAATTTAGAATCGTATATTGTGTGTCTGACCAGTGCATTAAGATGACTGCAACCACAGACTCACTGTTTATTAATACAATGAAATTTATCCATAAACAATTCACATTGTGGACTCTGTGATTATTGAGTTTTTACTTGTTTTGTGCATTGGACAGTTTGTACCTTTTTCCTCAGGTATTGAAAGTTACTATTGTATTTTGTTAATATTTTCAACAAATATATCTCAGAGGGATGGGATAATAAACAGCCCACTGAAAATATAAGTTGTTTACTAGAAACGAACTAAGCAAGTTATCTTTTTGTAGACGGCTTTGTTTGTGGCTCTCCAGCAACCACTGTGTACGGTAGAGAAATGTGTTCATAAATGAATATCTTTGTGAATTCCGTGATTCTTCAGTATTTACTTGTCGCATGTCTTGGGAAATGTTAACTATTTTCTTAAATATTGAAGACTTATATAATAAACTGTTTTCTTATTATTATCAGATATTTTAAATAAATACAAGTATTTCTACATTTATTTCTAAATTCCTCTTAGAAACTCCTAGTATATGTGGAGGATGATGGGTAGATCATGTTCATTAATACTTGTAAGAGCTCATATTCAGAGAAATATTGTGTCTATGTTGCAGAAACTAATGGGTAGTACAAAGTCTTTGCTTGCCACAACTTCTAGGTGAAAGGCCATAGTAATTCAGAATAACTCTGCTTCCCACATGAGTTATACATTTACAGATTTAATAATTAGCAGAATCACAGTATATTAACATCGCTCTTCTTTTAGTAGATGTGTGAGAGCAGAACACGTCTTTTTTCCCTCCTTTATTGTGGAGATGGTATGCTATCAGACCTGGTTTTCTATTCAGATAATTTCTACCTGGTGCCCTTTACATATTATAGGAATTTGTGGTCTGTAAATAATTAACATTGTGTAATCTTTTATTATTGAGTTTTTACTTGTAATAAGTTATTTTTCTGTTGTTATCAGATATCTCTAAACAAATACAGGTGTTTTCTACATTCCCTTCACAAACTTCTAGTATGTGTGGAAGATAACAGGTAGATGATGACTGTTATTACTCATTGTTGAAAGACATACTATGTCAGTACTGAAGAAAATAATGTAGAAAACAATGTCTTGACATGCCACCACTTTTGGTTGAGAGACATAGTAATCCAGTGCAATTCTGGCTCCAACATTATTTTGATGATTGTAAATTCAATAATTAACAGAGTCATGGTAAATTAATATCGCTCTTCAGTTAGTAATATGAGACAGCAGAACACATGGTTTTACTCTATAGTTCCTGCAGTGTGGAAACACTATGAGTACGTCTTTGGACCTGAATTCCCAATCAAGTAATGGTCCACCCAAAGTCCTCTAAATGTCCTAGGAATTTGTGAGAATAACTTAGAATCAGAAGATATGTTTCAGATACTCACTTGTGAGACGATTGATTTCTCAGACTCATTTTATTACTGGCAGCCATTAATGTAAGTGCCTCTTAGAATTAATGCCATGTATTGTGAAGAAACAACAATAAATTATAATGTATGTGCCTTATGTTGTTAATAAACAATTACTAAATCAGTGAGGAGCAGTGGGAGTTTGTCTTTACATAAATATTTATTCATTGTAATTACCTTGGATTAAGCAGGTTCTTGCATTACTTTTAGCTCACACATACAGAATTACTTTACAAAACCATGAAGCATTCGCCAGAAACATATTAAATTTAGTCCACTTGCAATCTATAGTTGTGAAATAATAATAAATGTTCAAAATCAGTCTTTGGTAAATGTGCCATTCACAATTTAAAAAAAGAACTTGGGTTGTACTATGAGAAATGTAACAATGTGAACTCAGATTTGCCAGTTTAATTGAATGAAATAATTTTCTTCTTAGTATGGGTGTCCACTACTTCTGTGGATCTCTTCATTTCAGATTTTTTTGTCATAGTTCAACCCTTCCAATGCATCATCCCAGTGCTGAGTAATCATTATCATTCTTACAATATGTTCATGCTACTTTTCCACATTCTAGAAGAAATAATTTATATGCATTTGTCACAGCACAATTTATTTTGTATTTTTCTAAATCCCATTTTGGTCTAGTTGTCTTCTTTCACCCATATGTAAAGATCGCAACCTGTATGTTACCAAAGAAACTCTTTCATATGCAAGTAATTGCGCAACTATCAAGGACATCCCCAAAATACACAAACAATGACCACCCCTCACACACACACACACACACACACACACACACACACACACACACACATACACACACACACATATTTATATATTGTACTGGGTGTTCAAAAAGTCTCTCCGCACTGCCATTTGATTGTTAGCCGCGCATGCCGTATGCCGCAGGCAATATACTGAAATGAAACTCAGTGAAATACAAGTTATTAATTTATTGAATATTCATTTTTACTTACAAATTTTCACATTAAATGTTGAAATTGTCCCCCCTGTTGTTGAATACACAAGTCAATTCATCTAATCATGTTTCCAAACACAATCTGTAACATTTCTTCTGTAACAGAAGCAGTGAAAGTGGATATTGCAGTTTTCAATTCATCGATGGATTTTGGATGGTTTTTATGGACAGTTGCTTTTGCTGCACCCCAAAAGAAATAGTCAGGTGGTATTAGGTCAGGCGATCATGGAGGCCAAAGTCCCTGTGAAATTATGCGATCACCAAACACATCAGCAAGCACTGACATTGAAATGTGAGCTGTATGCATGGTTGCACCATCTTGCTGAACATAACCATTCAGTATTTCACTTAACACAAGTTCTCCAATGAATGGGTATAGAATATCACTGCAGTATTGTTGTGCATTTACTGTTTTGTTGAAAAATATGGGACCCACAATCCGACGTCTAGAAATTGCAATCCAAACTCCTGTTTTCACAGAATGAAGTGGTTCCTCATGAATATTGCAAGTTCATGTACCCAGATAAATGAAACCACACCTCATCAATGAAAAACATTTCATTAAGAATATCCCTTCCATTTTGTTGAAAGAAATTTTTGAACCATTGACAGTAATGCAGTCTCTTGCCATGATCAGTATTTTTCAGTTCTTGCATAACTGTCACTTTGTATTGGAAAAGTTCTAATTTTTTACTTACAGCTGTGTTGGCCGTTCCGACCCTAACGTTGATTTCCTGGACAAGTTTTCTTACTGACTTGTTTGGACTCATGGACATTTTATAGGAAATATTGAGTAGTTTATCCTCAGACAAAATGCTAGGATGACCACTTCTTGATGAATCTGTCACCGTACCCATACTTCGAAATTTGTTAATCAAATCTCACACAATATCGCGATGTGGGAGTGTTGTCTCAGGAAAAACTCAATTAAATGTTTGACAAACTGAAACTGTGTATTTACCACCAGCTTTGAACACTTGTTCAACTAAAAACACACATTCTTCAATGGCTAGCATTTTAATAGTGACAAAAACGAAACAAATGAACAAAGGAACTAAACTTAAATTTTCATGTCAACACGTAATGACACACACCAACAATACTACTGATGCTGGCTGAGATAAACAAAACAGTGGAATGCTGGGAGAGTCCACTTGAAGGGAAGTAACCCAGGCAGGTGAACAATCATACGGCACGTGCGGCTAACAATCATACGGCACTGCCGAGAGACTTTTTGAAACCCCTGTAGTTTTACAGACTTTGCAATACACAATAACAATAATCATAAAAGTAATATTTAAATGATCAGAACTAAAGCTGAAAATTGCTATTTGCAAAAGAAGCCTCAGAATGCCTCTAATGTTCAAAACTATCAGAAATTATACTTCATATTTTTATAAAGCCTCCTTGTCTCATTGTAATTGAATGCCAGTCTTTCAAGTTCTTTCAGCTTAGTGACATTTTATATAACGGTAAATTTCTTAACTTTTCACTGAATGCATATTGATGTCATGTGAGTGTCAATTAAATCTTACATTTATCAGAAAAGAAAAATGTTTGCCACTCTTAAACATCCAACATCACCCGAGAAGAGAAGGGGGAATGTTGTACCTTGGAACACTTTCCAGCCTTGTAATATAAGTTTAATATATTTTCTTATTCTGATTTGGAATGATATCAGTGCTAAATTCAAGAAAATTGTGTCAGTACTGTATTTAATAGTCTGTGTATTACATTATTAATCAACTACTCGCCAATAATCAGTAAGTGAAATTGGATCAAGAAGTAGTGTTATCAAAAACCAGTTACAATTTAAAAACATTTTCAAACAGAAGCTGTAAGCAACTAACACAAATTTTCATTTGCAAAATGAGTGAAATTTATAAGGCATTAAAGAGACTCGGTTCATTGGCAGATATCCTGTATACCATGGTAGAAGACCTTCTGTCCAAAAGTTATACAAGGGTGATTCTGTGATGATGTTACAAACTTTCTACAATGATGGAGAGGGTTAAATGTATCAATCTGAAGTAAGGGATCCTGGTCCAGAAATGACCTAGTTGAAGGTTATAAGCAAAAATCATTCTTGGACCTCTGCCAGTAGAATATATGCACCAGAACTGTTGTTGCTACGATTTTAGGATAGGAAACTTTCTGAGGTGGTAGTATGGACCAAAACAAAAAAAAGTCTAGTAAACATGGGCTCTAGACTGAATACCTTCAAAGCTATGAACACATGTTTGGTAGAAGAGATGTTTTCCACAGTAGCGGAGATAGCTCAAAAGGAATGCATTTTAGAGTCCATATTTACTAGACTTCTTTTCCCCTTTTTTGCACATACTACCTCCTCCAAAAATATGGAAATCAAAATGCTTGCTATAGAAGACATATGTTTCACAGTATCTGAGTAAAAGTACTCATAGCTCTTATGGCATGCATTTTAGAGTCCATGTTTACTAGACTTTTTTTCTTATTTTGAAAGTTGCCTACCCTACGATCTTAGCAACAACACTATCAGTGTATGTATTCCATTGGCAAAGGATCAGAATGATTTTTGTCTACAACTTTCCACTTGATCATTTCCAGACCAGGATCCCTTACCTCAAATTGAGACATTTACTATTCTCCATCACCTCTGAATGTTTGTAATATCATCAGAGATTCACTCTATATACTGGATTTTACTCTCATAAAACCCTGTATTTGAACTAACAGTATCATCCAAATGGCTTTAATATATACACATTAGCAATATACACACATCATGCAAGTGTGTTTCTATTGTAACTATTCCTGTACTGACTGGAAGGTCACTCCTGATGTTGTCTGTCAGCATACACACAGTTACCATAAGTGCTATCTATGGGTACAACGTCATCCTGTAATAGATTCCAGCTTTTTGCTTGAAAGTAAAGCACCAGTATGGATGCATTAGAGATGTGGAAGATTAGAGTGAACATCCATCATGCCACGAAAGACAATCATGACCAATGACTGGATCTGCATCATCATATTATGCACAGGATGTTTGCCAACCAAGGAAGTTGCTCAAAGTGTGCACCGGACTCAAAGTGATGAGGCGCGACATGGACTGGTTCCAGTTGACAGCTATTGTTGAGTACTTACACAACACAGGCTGTACATGTTGAACAGCTGCACATAATGATAAATACATCTGACTTTTAAGTCAAAGGAACAATGGGCTGAGAGCTCCAGAACTGAATTCAGCATTAAAAGAGACTACAGAATGTTGTCTATCATAACCAACTGTTAGGAAACAATTTCATGGTGAGACTTTCCCAATGACCATGGCAAGTGCCATCTCTTACACCACTACACCATGGACTCCACTACAGATGAACAAGAAATCATGCAGAATGGAAGCCTCAGGATTGGGATCAAGAGTTGTTTCAGGAGTTGTTTAAAGATGCAATTAAGATCTGTTTGCACCCTGAATATGGCAGACAGCATGTTTGGGGACAACCCAGTAATGTCAAATATGTGTAAAAAGGTGGTGGTGTTGAAGACAATCTCTCTCCTTTATGGTAGAGGGACAATATTCTGCAACCAATAGTGGGACTGTATTGCCAACATTTTAGTGACAATTTTGTCCCGATGGGTGATAACTCATGTTTTCATCATGTTGTTGTCACGAACGTGTTTCTTCAGCATCACCAGAATGGAGTGGCCTG
Source organism: Schistocerca serialis cubense (assembly GCF_023864345.2). Classification (NCBI taxonomy): domain Eukaryota; kingdom Metazoa; phylum Arthropoda; class Insecta; order Orthoptera; family Acrididae; genus Schistocerca; species Schistocerca serialis. The sequence continues at coordinate 605,408,851 of NC_064640.1, forward strand.
CCTGTTTTCTGGATGAATCCAACTGAACATGTGTGGAATCAAATGAGATGAGCTGCTTTTGAAGATCAACAGCGATCATGTGCTCCATCACATATTGACATTGCTAAGTAGTGCTATGAAAAGACCCTCATGGAAAACAGACAACTTTGTCATTACACAAGTATTTGTTTTTTTGAGTTGGTGATCTGGACACATTGTAGATGAATATACAGGGTGATTCAGCTATCCCTGCCTCTGGGTTTTATGCAGCCCACAACACCTTCAAATACCATGCTGAAGATTTTCATATCCTCTCACCCACCACTCACAAACTTTTAGTCCTACAGAAAAAATGAACAAGACTTTTTGTACAAAATTTGATGTAATTAAATTTTGTTCTGGGATGCATTTTCACAAGAGACTGTAGTTTTCAAATTATTCAAGAAAAATATACAAAAGTGATCTTCAAATGTCTTTTCCTTCAATAAATCAAAAGCTGTGGCCTTGAGTGAAAATGATTCTAGTACAAAATTTAAGTACATTAAATTTCCTACAAAAAGGACCTGCTCATTTTTGTCTGTAGGACTAATAGTTTGTGTCTAGTGAGCAAGAGATTAAGAAAATTTTGCAAGTGGTATCTGAAGGCACTGTGGGCTACAGCAATAGGTGCAGCTGACTCACCCTATATACACATTCCTATAAAGTGTACCCATACAGTAAATAGTTTTCTGTCTACACTGGCTCAAGCAGTGAAAGTTTAATCATAACTACCCTGTATAATGATACAGTATTCCTCTTGCTCTGTGTACTATTGGTATAAGGTGAGGAAACTGCTTCATTGGCAGAAGATATGTGCCGCACATACCAATTATGGGCAACACTTCCCTTATTTATAATTTTTTTTCATTTTCAATGAAATCATTGCCACCACATGTCTGTAAGTTTTACTACTTATTTCACTATCACAACTTTGATTGAACAACAATTTTCAAGTGCAATGGTAAAGCTGAAACCAATAAAACATATGGATAGCATAGTGCAAGGCATAGTGTGAGTAAATCTGATAACACAATTTCATAATCTTATTTTACAAAGTCAATAAATATTAGAGATGTCTGAATGAAATGTTGCAGTCAAAACATTACGATACATGTGTGGACCTATATACCAGTCGTCTCATCTTATGATCTAGTTGCAAATTAAAAACAGGGATTACAGCTAATATTACTCATGGCAGATACACTTTAACATACTGTGCCATAATAATTCTGGGCAACAGAGTTCTGATAAGCACTAACCATTTACAAACAAGAATTAACATTGATATTTGTCTGTACCATTTCATAGATTTTTATTTAGATAACAATCTCTGTATGATCTACAAAATCTTGGGAGTGCTAGTGACATATTAAGGAAGAGGAACAGGTTGTTTGTTCTGCCTGGTGTTCAATACACCCTTATAAATTCGTAATCATACCTGATCAAACAAATCTGAATTCATAAAATACGTCTGTAACATATAGACATTACCTTCCTGAAATAAACAAATCACAGTCCAAAATAGTATGCACACATCTCATGGTATAAAAACACAATCAATGCTGCACTGGCTAACAAAAATACCAGAAAGGATATACACATCCAGAAAAAAAAGCAAAATATAAAGTGGTGTCATAGTCACTGCCACCCAGCATCAGTGCTGATATTAAAACTGAGACTACACAATGCCAGCTTGCACACACCTATTACAAATAAGCAGCCTACATAGCAATAAAAGTAACTAACAGTTATATATGATATCTGACCTAAGAAGGGTGGGGGGGGGGGGGGGGAGGATAAAGGTGAAGGGGCATGAAAGTGAGGGAGAGGGGGAGGAAGGAGTTGGTGAACGGTATAGTGTATAGGCATTTCCCAACATGTCTTTACTTCCAGAAGTTGTAATGCATTATTATGCTGTACTAAAATATATGTTCAAGTGCTGTGCATATGTACATAACAGTTAACTGTGGTACCCCAGGAAAATCTACCTCCATAGTGATGCAAATCTGTAAACCAAGGTCTCGGTACAATTCAATAATATCAAGATCCGAACATACACAAAATGTGGGCCACGCACAATCTTAAAATAATACAGCAATACATTCATTTATACATTGTGATTCCATGATTATGTTGTAAACTTTCAGGGACAATGGAGAGTAGTAAATGTATTGATCTGTAAGAGTGCCTGATCTGGAAATGACAAAGTTGAAAATTATAAGCAAAAATTGTTCTGATACCTCTGATAGTGTAAAACATGTACCAGTACTGTTGTTGCTGAGCTTTTAGGGTATGCAACTTTCAGAGATGGTAGTATGGACCAAATAAAAAAAAGTCCAGTAAACAAGGGCTCTAAAGTGCATACCTTAAGAGTTACGAGCACTTACTCATCTTCACTACTGTGCAACATACCTCTTCTACTAAAAAAAAGTCTACATATGGCTGCAGGTATGATTTTAGACATCATATTTACTGGACTTTTCTTTGTTATGGTCCACACTACTTGCTCCAAAATTATAGAAACCAAAGAGCTTGCAGTAGAAGAGACGTGTTCCACAGTAGCAAAGATGAACAAGTGCTCATAGCTCTTAAGGTATGCAGTTTAGAGCCCGTGTTTACTAGACATTTCTTTCTTGTTTTGGCCCATACTACCATCTCTGGCATTTTCCTGTCCTACAGTCTTAGTAACAGTACCGGTACATGTATTCCACTGTCAGAAGTATCAGAACGATTTCCGCTTATAGCTTTTGACTCAGTTCTTTCTGGACCAGGGTCCCTTAGCCCAGATTGGTACATTTATCCTTCTCCATTATCCCTGAAAGTTTGTACCATTGTCACTGAATTACTCTGTAGTATGTAAGTATTAAAAGTCCTATATGAAACTGGCTCATAGCATGGAGGGTGCATTAGTATGCCATACTCATACGTGCATGTGTGCTGTGAATACATACATAACAAATAGATATTGCAGTTCCTCATGGAAATTTAAATAGCCATATTTTTACAAATTTTCCACACTTTTGTCATTTTTATGTATTTTTCCACGTTTTTGCCATTTTTCACATTTTTCCATATTTATCTACATAGCCATGTAATTCTGTAACACCAGGATCTGAATACAAATACATAACATACAGAACATACATAAAAATTGTTCCGTACAGCCTACATTCTTAAAAAAGGCAGTATACCAATAAATTCATTTATTTAATTAATGAAAAGTTCTACACAACATTAACTAATAGTATTGCTGGCTGGGGATGGGAATATGTTGGAACTGCATAGATGGATATGGGTATGCTAAATTCAGGCAACAGAATCATAAGTTTAGTAATACCACTACTTAAATAACGTTGACCACTGCTGTGACAATAACAGCCACAACCTACATGACACTGTTTGCTACCTGGACAGTGACTACCATATTTGCCTGACATTCACAGAACTTTTCCAAAATACTCCAGGACTACCCACATGCCACTGACTGCCCAGCAAACAGCAGAATCACCACCAGCAATCGCAACATCAGCCTCAACATGGCCAGCACCATTATCAGCTGCAGCATCACCAGCAATATCAGCAGTCAAACTATCACCAGAATTCTACAAGCAACAGCACCAACTACAATGCACACAGTAGTACCTGCAGGTAAACGTTTCCCACTCCATTGATCTCTCAACCTACTTTTGACACCCGATCTAAAGCTATCACAAAAACCAACAAAAAGCCTAGTACAAGTGAGTGCCAGAGTAAAACCAAAAGAACCCAGTTAACTCTATTAGACACTGACAATACATATGCCAAACTTGTTTCAGTTCCTTCCTGTTTCTCTTTATTAAGCAGATGTAACCCCTGACTCATAAAACCTGAGACATTCCCCAATCATATTCCACAATACATACCAGCAAATCCAGCAACTCATCCTCAGAAGAGACTCGACCATCATCAAAATCAACAACACACATTCTCATTTGTATCTGCTCAGAATTATTCCCTCTTCTGGAAATGCATCCTTAACTACCCTCAAAAACCCTCCATCAAAACAACTACAGCATCCATGCCGACACCAACATTCACAGTAATACCACAATAAAGAAAAATTGATACAGCATACATAGACAAAGAAATTGAAAGAGAACTGAACTCACAACCAGGAGTTAATGTGCAGAAGGCCCCATGCATTTGGAATAAAAATGGACGTCACTGTTTAGTAAGAGTGTTTCCAGAATCACCTGGAGCCATAGACAGACTTATAAAAAATGGGGCTTTGATTTACTGTTGGAAGATTCCTGTCAAAGCATCCAGAAACTACCACACAAGCATATCAATGTTAGCAATGCCACCAATATAATGATCATCTGACTGAAAATTGCCAAAATCCGCCCTGCTAGCAAGCTGCACAGCAAGCAACACTACCTTCACAAACAATGCCCAAACCTACAATCCCCGTATCTGTAACCAGTTTCACTCTGCCTTCTCCCATAAGTGCAAATCCAAAGTCTTCCCCAAAACCCAAATTTTACCATACCCATATGCACTGTTGACAAACCGTACTGTACAAACAACTTCCTCTGTCCTCTGCCCACCAGGTGGGGGGAGGAGGATGGGAGGTAATGCTTGATGTAGCTGAAGTATTTTTGATAAAGCCACACATTCCCCTAGAGTCATTCTAAATGGGAAGCATCTCAGGAAGTTCATCTTTCATTTGCTGGCTACAACTGAGCTCGTGTACAAGACATGAAGGTACTAGTACTTTGGAGTGGGCATCCAGCAAGACTATTTCAAATAATAAGGGAGCAGTGTGCAGAAAAGAAAACATGTATTCCATGATACAGGTTACATGGGGCTCATCCTCAGGAGGAAGTTACGGGCTGAAGGCTGTCTACTAGATCTGAACCAAAAAAAAGGAAGAGGAAGAGGTGTCAGTTCACATCAAGTTCTCTCTGTTGGCTAGTCTGTGGTGTGGGTAGTTAAGTGCATTCAGCAGAAGGCTGAAAATATACCCTGTCAGCAACTTTAACTGGGAAACCTGCTTCTGTCCTGAAGGGAATGGCCAGTTGGTCATGTAGGTATTGCAAGAACTTGTGCTGGGACCTAAGCCTTTAGTTTTGTTACAGCAACATGCATGAAATAAAATTTAAATTCTCAATAAAGTAGCAATGAATTACTCTGATAACCCAAACTGGGTAAGTGCCCTTTACAATTCTTCCCCCTTTCATAAGGTCCATGTTATTTGTTCATTTCATTTCAAAGAATCTGTTACAACTGTTTTCATTAAGTGTAAGTGGGAGGGGAATTACATTTACAATTTAAATTTGCTTAACCTTTCAAGTTACAGTTGTGCTAGAATTCAAATCTAACAATCAATGAAGCTAAAATCATCCAGGGGAGAGGATTGCAAAAATTAAATGAATCATGATGAGTCCTGCTTAGTTACAAAAAGAAGTTTCTATTAATGATTTGCTACTGCAATACTAAACTCAGTGTGATAATAGAGCAGAGAATGGCTAAACTGAATCTGTACTGATCTCTTAATGTTTTACAAGTGCTCCTAGAAATGTGTAGTTGTTTGAGTTGTCCAGAAAATGTTAATCTCATTGCCACATAGTGGAATCAATTTGGCACCAAGAATAATAAAATAAAATAATGTATAAGAATTCATAAAACAAAACTACATACAAAATCCAAGATAAAGGACTGAAAGGATTACATATAGTAACACTACAGTCCAAACCATGAATGATAGTGGATCGCATATGTCAAGGCACAGATGGGGATTGCATTGTTGACAATTTCAAGCAACAATTGCACTATGCACATGCAAGCTCTTTCTGCTTGAAGAAAGTATATAACCTCCAAATTATGTCTCTCCCTTGCTTATGCAGAATGCATCACTTACCACCACCATCAGCGATGAGAACTTGCAACAAATGGAATAAGAATTCACTAAACAATTCCCTATGATCACATTTAATGCTCACATTAGCTAAGTTATTAAGAACAGAGCCCTCAGGTCACATAAAGAAACTACCTCAACAATGGAATAAAATTTCAATATTAGATAAATGCACAAAAGAACATAATTGTAGAAAGCACATCTATGACAAAAGGCTGATACCTATCACATGAAAATCACTTATAATCAGCCATCATCAGGAGGAAGCATTGTCCATTAATTCAGTACTTTTCTATGTTGCTTACACAGAAAAACACATGAAAAATTACTAATTCCAATTTATTTAATGATGTAAAATACAGTTAAAAACTTACTGCGCTTCCATGTCACTACAGATAAGCCTGGTTTCAAACAATCACTACAATATCTGTTACCAATATTCTAGTGCATAAGAACTAATGTCTCACAACAGTGTATTAAATAATTGGCCTGAAATCCTCTGGCACAGCATTTATGTCACATTAGTCCTGTAGTATATGACATTGTTCCCAAAACACATCAAAAGAATTTGACATAAAGCAGTTCCATAAGCCAATTCCATGGCAGTATCAGATAAAACAGAATCAAGGAACCTCCTATATTTATCAATGACACACAGACTCTACAAAGGGTAAATAGAATACCAGTGTATGCAACAAGAAACTGCTTACTTGTACCATCAAATGATGCACTGGAGTAACAAAAGTAAATACTAGAACTTGTATACATATATCTCATAATCATTAGATCCACCATTAGAACACCACAAAGTTATTTAAATGTACATTATACCACATGACATAAACAATTTCAATGTCCAAAATATGAATATGAACGTTCTGCACCAAGAACCCTAGTTTTGACATCCTCATCAACAGTACAAGCATTATCATCAACCTCTTACTTCTTCAATACAACATACACTTTACACCAACTTGGGTCATCATTATTAGCTTATTGATATTCAATTCATAATCATCAAGTACATATTAAAAGCATGTCTAGAATATGGCTTGGCAAGGTGGGGGTGCACATGTATCATGCAAACAAAACATCAAACTGACAAGAGGTATCCATGTGGGTTGTGTGGCAGGGGTGGAAATATAAGTAAAAGAATAATGGTGACATAGTATATGGGCTTTAAAATTTTGATGATGCCTTAGTGCTTCCCTCTGTTGAATTTCAGCAGACACAAGGTTCCAAAAGCAGTGGCCATCAATTTTAGGGATCTCTCATTGTCATAGAAACCACCACTGGTTTGCACCAGTGTGAACATACACACATCAAAAAAGTTTTGCATCACCCCAGTTCCCAGAACTCCTGAAGACAGACATTGACTGGGGATATTGTATCACACACACATTCCCTTTGACTACTCAGAGATGTAAGTAAACCCACCCAAAGATGTAAACAACCATGCATGAGCAGCACCTATTAGATGGAAGGGGTCTGACAGCCGATCAGCTCCAGTCATTCCACCAGGCAGGAGGTATAGGGCTTGTGTTGTCTGTAGTTCAAGCATGCCTAGACGGCCACTACCATGGTTTGATTGCGTCTGCCTTGTTACTTTGCGCCAGGAAGGGCTCTCAACAAGGAAGTGTCCAGGCATCTCAGAGTGAATCAAAGTGATGTTGTTCAGACATGGAGGAGATACAGAGAGTCAGGCACTGTCAATGACATGCCTCACTCAGGCCACCCAAGGGCTACTATTGCAGTGGATGACTGCTACTTATAGATTATGGCTCAGAGGAACCCTGACAGCAATGCCACCATGTTGAATAATGCTTTTCATGCAGCCACAGGATGTTGTGTTACAACTCAAACTGTTCGCAATAGGCTGCATGATGTGCAACTACTCCCGATGTCCATGGCGAGGTCCATCTTTGCAACCACCACACCCTGCAGTGCAGTACAAATAGGCCCAACAATATGCCGAATCGACTGCTCAGGATTGGCATCATGTTCTCTTGACCGAAGAGTGTCACATATGCATTCAACATCATAAGAGACGTGTTTGGAAGTAACATGGTCAGGTTGAACACCTTAGACACTGTCCAATGAGTGCAGCAAGGTGGAGGTTCCCTGCTGTTTTGGAGTGGCATTATGTGGGGTCAACATACGCTGCTGGTGGTCATGGAAGGTGCCGTGATGGCTGTATGATATGTGAATGCCATCCTCCAACAGACAGTGTAACCATATTGGCAAAGCATTTGTCTTCATACATGACAATTCACGTCCCCCTTGTGGACATCTTGTGAATGGCTTTCTTCAGGATAATAACATCGCTCATCTAGAGTGGCCAGGTTGTTCTCTAGACATGAGTCCTATCAAACATGCCTGGGAAGGATTGAAAAGGGCTGTCTATGGGCGACGTGACCCACCAACCACTCTGAGAGATCTACGCCGAATCGCCATTGAGGAATTGGACAAGCTGGACCAATAGTGCCTTGATGAACTTGTGTATAGTATGCCATGGTGAATGCAGGCATGAATCAATGCAAGAGGACATGGTACTGGGTATTAGAGGTACCAGTGTGTATGGCATTCTGGACCACCACCTCTGAAGGTCTTGCTGTATGGTGGTACAAAATGCAATGTGTGGCTTTCATTAGCAATAAAAAGGGCAGAAATGATGTATATGTTGATCTCTAATCCAATTTTCTGTACAGGTTCTGGAACTCTCTGAATGGAGGTGATGCAAAACTTCTTTGCTAAGTATATATGTCAAACATGGAAGTTCTAAGGTATGCTACAGAATATTAGAATTTGGCTTCAAAATCTTTTGGGGGGGAGGGAGGGGAGATGAAGAAGAAAAAAAAAACAAGTATGTGTTTCTAAACAGGGGACAGATGTAACTCAACTGCAACATAATGTAACATTAGTTACAAAGTATGTGACTTTATCAACAGCTGCCGGCTGGAGTGGCCGTGCGGTTCTAGGCGCTACAGTCTGGGACCGAGTGACCGCTACGGTCGCAGGTTCGAATCCTGCCTCGGGCATGGATGTGTGTGATGTCCTTAGGTTAGTTAGGTTTAATTAGTTCTAAGCTCTAGGAGATTCATGACCTCAGAAGTTATGTCGCATAGTGCTCAGAGCCATTTGAACCATTTTTTTTATCAACAGCTCCCAGTCCTTTATCTTGGATTTTATTTAGTTTTGTGCAACAGTCCACACAAAGTCTTGGAAATCAAAGCAAACAGAATAGGCCAGCAAAGGAGTGACAGGTTTGTCAACAAGATGAAACACTTAAAAAATTAAAATTGTAGGCAATAGGTCTTACACATTCTTCCAAATTCCAGAAACTACTTAAAACATACACAAAATCTAATGACTTTCAGCTAAAAAAGTCTGACCAGTACATCATTCAATGATTTGATGGTTTCTGAGGATTTTCAGTAACGAAATATTGGAGAAATAATTGTCTCCCTACACATTAAATCCTCAACATTTAATTAAGAAGCCCCCACTAGAAAAAGACAAAGTATTGTCCAACCAATCTACTAATTCACAATGTTCACAGTACTGGGCAAAATAGTCAAAAGTAACAATTACTACTTCTCAGACATCAACTTCTAAACCATTTCTCTTCATTGGCACTGTAGGTTGCAGTTCTGCACATAACTGTATGATTTAAACTGCTTAATATAGTAAAAAGGGTACTGTGTTGCCAGGTTCTTGTCATTTAACCCATACAATAAATGTGTGATGGTATGTCTCATCACTAAAAAGCTTGATGAATTAGTCTGTCATCACACAAAATCATTAATGTTTACAACCATTTAAAATCTGTAAAATATGCCCTCAGACTACATAAGTTCAGTGACCATTTCCATTCATTAACATAAGATACCTGCAATAACATAATCAAATCAAGAAGAGTAGAGCAAAATCATTCAGTTTGTTAAGTGGGTAACTGCATTAGTTAACATACCATCAGTCCATGAGGTTGTTCAGATATTTGCTGCCTTAATGTATGTGATACAATAGATATTAAACTCATGTTGTACTGGAAACTCACTATGCAGAACTGACATGTTTACCAACTGACTTTCATTGTCCTCTGTAGGTAACAGTGGTAAATAATTCAATTAATAATATTCAGTACAAGTGCACTTACATCTCTCATAGGTTATATAAGCACCTTAATTTATTACAGTGGAGGCATGCTCCTTACCAAATGTTGTGTTCCAACTATACATACATTTCTCTGTAACATTCAGAGTTTCTTTTTTGCTTCAGAAACTTAGCATTAAACTTTGATGTGACTGAGATAGATATCACCACAAAACTGGCTTTTATGCATCAAAATAGTACTCCGATTAGACATGTAGAAACTTGGACTTTTGCCTACGTCAACATCAGTGTACATCACATGTTAACCTTTCATATAGCTGTAAACATAGAGTATACCTGTTAAAAACATAACCCATCACCATTTCTCAATCATGTTTCAACAGGTATGTAAATAATATGATGCAGAAAGAAATACCATCACAGCAGGAACCTGTATCATATTTCACATTCTACTTCACTCATTACAAGGTCACTTCATTCTCATCATGTGCATTTAGTTAACCAGTTTGCAGGCAACTACCACTTATCAATAAAAATTATGGACAGAAAAATAATACAAGGCAAGGAAAGAAAATGCAGCAAGAAGCAGAAAGAATAGTAAGGACAGGTGGCAAAAGTATAATGCTTTCATCTCACAATCAGATCATCTCACAGCATTCTAACAGTTTCAGTGGCAGCAGATTTTGATCACCTTTTAGCAACTGCATGGAACATACAAGCCCAAAGCTGTCCAGTCCCATTATTATATCGATAGAGACAACCTAGAATGGAAAACTTAATGGTTTGTAGCTTTTCTTTCAAACCCTAGACGCTGATGTCAGGCCTGTGTATGGTCTTGAAAAAAAACACACTTCCACCAAAGTTTAAAGTTTCAAGCCACTCGCTGGTGCAACAATGTTTTTGATTCTCTGCTAGACATGGTTAAGTGGGAAAATAAGGAGGCACAACACTTCACTCCCTCACATCTGTAGGGGCAGCAACCTGCTTTCATCAGGCACAAAATGGGCTGTTGAAAGGAAATTTGAAAGAAATAACATAGATCAGGATGCAAGAAATGAAACTGAAAGCATCTCACAATCAGCTAGGACTTTATGTGGGTTCTACTCTGTAACTTGTACATCAAAAGGTCCTGAAGATGGGTTCAAAAATCTACTTAAGAATCATAAAGATGAAATTTCCAGATCATTTTAGCAATTTTTGTTGACACTGTGGAAAACCCTGATTCATCAATGTTGTTGATATTCTGGGCTTTCAACAAATACTTCAGTCTCAGCTCTTTAAATGGTTCATAAAATTTACCTACATGAACTCGATTGAAGGCAATGATCTCAGTTCCCAACATTGTCGCTGGCTTTCTCAGAGATAGTTTGCAGATGTTTCAGAAGTTTATTACAAAGTCTTTTCCAGTGGGTTTCTTATCTTTACTGGACCAATGGCTGAATCCTAGCTTTTCTGCATACAAAAAACACAATTTTCCAAAGTGTTTATTTCTTATCCCAAATGCTTTTTTGTTCAAATCAATTACGTATCATCTAAGCTCTTCTATTTGATGGTCAGTAAATGTGTACTTAAATCTGCCTAAGTTCTGAGGACACTTCCACAATAAAGAAATTTTTATCTGTAAATGAGCCATGCGCGGCTCATGTTCGTGCCATTATTGCTTGACATCTTGTCTTACCGGTACTCCCGTCTCATTTCTTATTCGATTTACCGGCGTCACTAAGTTGCTTGCTTGCCTGCCCATGAGTGGCAGCAGCAGCTCTTATCAATAACAGCACTGTCATACTATCTTTGGAGTGACCGCTAGTATTTCTGTGTCATCGTGTGTCGGGAGTTGAGTCAAGACGGAGCAGCAGTGAGGTCATGACAGCCACGACTCTCCCGACTGTTGCCGACAAACATGACTTGAGTGGGGACAACCTTGGTTAGTCATTTGGTCAGTCGTCTCATCAGACAACATGTATTTGCTCGCCGACCACTTCTGAGTTCTCCATGTGTGTTGACTTGTGATTCGTCCTTGTTGTTCCAAAGTCACAGGTTTTAGTATTGTTCGAGTTGTTTGTGAAAGTGTTTTCATGAAACCATCTGTAGCTTGTGTGGTTTTGACTGAACAGCTATTTTAATGCTGTCTGCGTGCTGCATATAGTCAGTCGGCTGGGACAGAGCAGAGAGGAAGTCTCCACGGTGCAGGGTTAGGCCAGGACTGCTGGTGGTGTGCACGCATGGTTGGATTGTGAGGCGCTAGCCACGAGAGCTACAAAGTTCATTGTCCACCAAACCTGGACACTGAAGTTGAGTGATCAGTTAACCTGTTATGAAACCTCACTTGCTGTGACATCTCTTCGTTCATTGTCGGTTGTTGCTTGCTGGGCCGTTCCAGATAGCAGCAACGTATGGTGTGTTGGATTCGGTGAAACTTTGCAGCCGCCTTCCTGTGTGGTCTTTAACTATTAAATTGATTGTTACTTATCAGTGACGTGCACCAGCGGTATTTTCTGCCTTGTGGCCATTAATGCACCAGTTACCTGCCCTAGTCGTTAGGGTAGTTTTCCAGCAGTGTGTTTTTATTTTCCGTGTTGATGCTATCTGGCATGGTGTGTAGTTCGACAGCCTTTTAGTTGTTTGTTCATATTTTTTTCTTAAGAAAGGTTATTGTGGCTTGGCTGTTTTTAGCCGCCAATTTTGAAGACATAGTGTGGCTGGTATCTTCGTCCTCAGCTGATATTTTCTGTTGTCGTACCGTTGGTCGGGCGGAAGGGAATTGATTAGGTTGTTGGCCAGTCCTTCAGCTGTCCCTGGGTCGGGTTGCCATGCAATTATTTAACCTTACTCTTGGCTGCCTGTCTGTTTCACCTCACCTTACGTTGGAGCTACCTCCTCAGGCCAACCATTGGAACACTTCTGAGCACCACTGTTCTGTTGGTTTTAGATTATGATTTTCATTTTAGTCTGATGTACTGTGCGAGGCCTTCAGTCATCTATTAATTCAGTTTGTTTTCATTTTAAAATAAGGCCTTCCGTTGACTTAAATTAAAATTTGAAGATTGATTTGTTTTAAAAAACTTCCCCCCCCCCCCCCCCCCTTCCTTAAATCCAGGCCCTAAGCCCTGAGTTGTTCAATGTCTTGCGTGTGGCCTCCAGCCGAGTATTTACATGGAATTTTTTTTTTCAAATAAGGCCTTCAGCCACATGTATTCTTTAAAGCAATTTTCATAATTTGTATTCAGGCCTTCTGCCTTTCTTGTTTTTGATGTGGTTTTGGACCTTCAGGCCAGGAGGTATTGCAAGTTTTCTTAAATAGGTCTTCAGCTGTATTGTTTTAATTTTAAGGCAATGTGTAATTAAGTGGTTCTTAGGAAAATAAAATTTTGTGTGTTTTGTGCAACTAACAGTAACTGATTACAGCCCCCTCCACAACCATAACCTGATCCGCTCCATTCTGTGAAACCAGATTTCAGTAAATTTAAAGATTTATTATTTTTTAGGCGTATCTTTAAACATTTTTACTAAAACAGCCTACTTATGATTTCCCCATTGAGACCACATCTATGTTTCAAATATCACTTGAGTGTTAGCTCTGACATGTTACGTTCCTTTGCTGCTGCATTTACGCTTGAAATTTCATCTCATACTTCAGCAACCGCTGCATTCATTGCCTATCTATCCCACTTTCCAAGTCACTATTCCTCCTATAATTTCATGGCATTATATTCACAAATTGTAAAACATTAATAGATAAACAACCATAACTTATGATTTAAAATTAAGAAAAATAACTACAACCAAAATTCAGTTTCAAACCCAACTCTTAAATAATGTCAGTAGCTATTAGTAAAAAACGATTAGTCCAAAATATTTCAGGCAAGATGATGAACTTCTCATCATCTTACCCACCCTGCCCTTTGTCACCTTACCCCATGACACCATCTTGGTTTTAAAATTATTTACAATTACCGTATTTAATGGTCAGCTATCTACAACATACATTGTTTTTTAAAATATGAGTTATATTTTGAGAATATATTATGAAAGAAGAAAAACAGCTTATGACATATGAGTAATCCTTTCATTATGAAGTCTAAAAATTACAAGTTCATGAAAACAATATGCACATTTATTGCTACTGCTCACATAATAATCTGTCCAGACATCCCTTTCGGTGGACTTCTTTACTTATCGCCTGAGTCTCAGAAACTGCTTGGACACGTGGTGATATCTATGAATGTGTCAGAGAAATACAATGTTCATCATTTTATCTACTTTGTCATCTTACTCCACCTAACCCCAAGCTTAGACTACAGTCAGTGGTGGCAAATTTACAATGATTTACATAGTAACATGAGTCTGAATATGTGTGTAATTATCAGAAAGTAGATCTGGTGGTTTCCTGAATGCAATATTGGTCACTTCAATACAGTGTTTCTTGGTCTGCCACATTACAAAACCTAGATATTACTATTCTAGATTATACATCGATACATGACAAAGAATAATTAAATGACATGTGATTTGTTAACAAAGAATATTTGTATGATTTGTAGAAAAGTAACAGATTACTTAAGAATTGACTTGCACAGTGGTGTTGTAACGGCTTTAATGATTTATTTAAGGTATTGTGTCACATAATATGGAATGTAAGGTCAGTAATGACTAGAAGAATGAAACAACTTGGAGAAATAGTTGATAAATACCAATGTCTAGTGGAAGCAATCCAAGAAACAAGACTTCTTTATGGAGTTATAAGGATTGGAGATATTCACATGCTCTTCAACAGCAGCAAGCTAAGTCAAGCCAGGACTTCAGAATTTGGATTAGCTGTCCACTAAACAATGTCAGAAATCTGTAGAGATTAAATCAGCGAAAAGGCCAAAATGGCTAGAACAATGTTTGGAAGATGCAAGGATAGTTTACTGTGAGGCAAGATGTAACAGATCAGCTCATAAGGAAGACAAAATGGGGACATCATGATAGTCTGTTGATAGCTGTCAAAGAATCAAAGTCATCACACTCCTTTTTATGGGCCACAAGATTTTCCAGAGGTATCTACCAACAACATACACTGATTCTAATGAATGAGACTGGCAAAGTGGTATCACAATAATAACAGACATTTTGAGAACTTATTGAATTATGGCAATCCAACAGGGGTGACAACACTGATGCAAGACAGTTTGATAGAGTGAAAATCCATGAATCATCAGAGGAAGAAACCAGTATTGCATTGAAAGCTCTCAGGAACAGCAATGCTCCATGGACTACTGGTATGACAGGTGGGATGCTCCAATTGGAAAGTGAAACACTGATGGATGCTTTGAAACTGTTGATACAAATTGGTTGTAGTGTATTTACAATGCTGTGGCTATTCCAAATAGAACTGCTGGCTGAAGGAACTGTAGGCCCTTATCAATGTGGCTTCATCCCTGGTTGATTGATTCTTGACCACATATTTACCTTGAGGCAACTGACAGAAAAATGTTATGAGTTCAATCAGGAATTAGACCTCATCTTCACTGATTTTTGACAAGCTTATGACAGCACTGACTGCTCCATGTTATGGCAAATGTTAGAGGAATTTGACATCTCATCAAAATACAGCTGACTGATTGCAGCTTGCTATTCTCAATCAACTTGTCGGGTACAGTTTGGCAACTAACTATCAACACCATTTAATATTTGAAGTGTATTGTGACAAGAAGATCCATTGGCATCAATGCAATTAAACTTAGCCTTGGAAGTGAGAGCAGGCACAATCGTGGTATTTGCTAATGATGTGATTTTCAGTGACACTCTAGAGCAAGTATGTGCTGATACTTACTGATTTCTCCAGAATGTGAAGAAAATTTGGCTAGTGGTGATGCGCATACCTTTGTAAAAGTATAAGAATTCAAGTAACTGGGATCCATATTGACTAACATAAGTGAAGTGATGAAAGAAGTGTATCATAGAATAATAAACATTGATGACATGTTCTTTAGACTAATCAATTTAGTCAAGTCTTCACTAATATCACAGAAGAATAAGATCAAAACTGAACATGACTCTAGGATCGCAAGTACTTTCACATGGCTGTGAAGCCTGAAATACATCAGCAACAACTGAAGAAGCAGTCTGTGCCTCTGGGCGGAAGGTACTTCAAAAGTTCTATGGGCCTGTCTACAATACCATGGAAAGTAAATGGAAATTAAGAATAAAAGAAGACCTCTACCAGCAGTCTGGACAGCCACACATTGGCCCAATATTAGGGCAGAAGAGGCTACAGTGGTTTGGCCATATCATTTGAGCTGATGGATCCCTCCCATACCTGGTCCTCTATGCTCAACCCTTTTGAAAATGCCCAAGGGGACATCCAAGGATGTGATGGAAAGATTGAGTGTTAACAATCCTCAAACAAGTGGACCAGACAGTGGTATAAGATGAAATTATTGTCGCAGCAATGGACCATCATCTGCAGTAAATATCTCCTCTGTTGTTACTGGCTGACTTCCTTTTTTTATAGTGCTTTTTGTAGTGTGTTCTTTTATAACTTTTTTACAGCGCGCTGATTTTTTTTTAGTGTGTGTGTGTGTGTGTGTGTTTCTGTAGGCCTGTTAATTGAATAAATGCTGATTATGTCACTTATGCTCTGATCCTAATTGATACAATTTTTCTGTTTCATGCAACTCTGTGTACCTGTAAAGTATGCTTATATTGAAATGCAAAGAGAGGCAAAATATTCCACTCCAGTTGCAACTCTGAGAAGGCTGACAACTTGCTATTCCATGTCACATAACTGATGGTAGGATGAAGTCCAGATACTGATCACCTATCTGCACGACACGTCACTCACACTGAACAGTTTAAGGTAAACATTTGTCTCCATGTTTCAGAAAGGTATTTGTGTCATGTGCCTCATTATGTGAAAGAATACCAAAGTGACCAAAATAAATTGTGATTAAATAACTGGGTGACACTTCGCTGACACTTCACCAAGAGAATAAGACAATGTAATGACAAAATCATGACATTATTTTTAAAATTTCTTCTTTAAAATAAGGATTGGCTGATGGATAATTAGTCTAAATGGTATTATAAATTGATGATTAAATGTTACAACAAAGTATTAGTTACTTGGGATTGGCTGATGATTTATTGTGTGAACTTGATAGGTGTATGTAGTCTTATGAAACATTCTGGAACACAGGTTGTTACTTTCTCCGAAGGAATGTGTTTATGATATATAGGTAGCATACCTATGGACTACTGGCTTCATTATTTAGATAAGATAAGACCTTCAACGATATCAAATGAAGACACTAGGTTGGAGGAACAGTAAGAGCTTTAATGTTTTGCTGTACTGTGGATACAACTAAGCACTTTACAAGTCTTGCTACTCCAGTTCAAATGGGAGCAGTACAGGCTATCTGCAGTAACACTGAGAAGAGAATAACTCACTGACACTTTGACCATGTGTCATAGTTAGTTTCATGTCCTATGGACCATTTGCATGATAAAACATAATGATGTGGAACAAGTTATTTCAAGTAACAAATTAATTTGTAAATATGCCTACATGCTGATCATTTTTTAATATACACATCTCAATTAGTAATTGCTACCCACAACCTTTACACATTACAGTACAAGAAAATCTTCTATGGGATAGAAGAAGATGTCAAGGAGAAAGTTTTTCAGTTTCTCACCTTGCTGTCTGTCAGACATTTTATATCATTGGGTAGGTGATCACAAATATTGGTTACAACATTCTGTGCCTCTTTTTGTGCTAAATACAACCTTAATATTGAGTAATAAATGGCATTTTTCCTTCTGGTATTGTAATTATGTACATCATAGTCCCTTTTGAGCTACAGTGGCTTAGTTACAATAACAGCATCTACACTGCATTTGCAGTGTACAAATTGTGTTCATTTCCAAGCATGTCAATTGCCCCACAGCATAGCATTTGTATCTTCCAAAATAAACGTATGATACAATCCATTTTTATAATACTGATATGAAATGGACATTCCAGTATAATGAGAAGCTTACAGGCTGAATATTGTCATCATTTTGTAAATATTTTTAAAAAAAATTTTAAAGAAATACATATTCACAAGAAATAATTAATAAATTAAATCTGTCATAGAATATAAAATCAGACATCACACTAGCATTACATAGACTCATAGAATGTTCTGAAAGGTTGAAAAAAATAGCATGCCTTCTATTATTGTGCCCCAACACTAATTTCATTAGACCAATTTTGATAGCAGACTGATCAGACTGATTTTGGAATTGATAGCTTAAAGATGTGTGAAGCTCTATGAATATGGGACACTGTAAATGGTCTTAAATTGTATGTATTATTCTTGTGTCTTGAATTTGTGAAAGTGAATGTGGATAAACTCTTAAGTGGTTGTGAAGAGAGCCACTATTTTGCATAATAATGATAATGTATGTGGCTAGGTCAGGAGCCTCTATGAATTTGGTGTGATTAAATGCTTAATATTGGCTGTGGTGTTGTTTTATGCTTAAACTTTTACAAATTTTTAAGTCAATTGATCTCTAAATGGACTTAAGTGCATGTAGTGGATCTACAGCCTAAAGACGTTTAGCACTTCTGCTGTAGAAGCTGATGCCATCATGAAATCAAGTGAAACTTTTAATATACTGTGTAATGTTACCTTCCTTAAAGATGGAAGTACATGGCTATAAAGTTGATCTACATTATTTTGCAATGTTGTGAAGTAAAACAACAGTTTTCAAATTGCTGTATTAAGGGAGGGGTATTAAAACTGTCTGTTCATCACAAGCAAATCGGTATGGGATAGAATACATTCCCATAGAGGTTGGTTTTTTTCCTAATGTTAATAACATGGAAAATTGCAATTACAGTAAAAAATGAGAATGCAAAGAACAGGTATCCATCTCTAGAGGACCTGACTGTCTTACTGGCAAGTATATAGAAAAAATTATGCCATACTGATATGTAAAGGTGGCAATGTGTGTCGTGTAGACTTAGACCATTACCCATTAGCATTTGGTATATGTATCCCTAAGGTTATTCTGAAATTTTGGCTATTGGGATGAAATACTACCTTATATAGTGTTGACCATGTGATCATGAAATCTTTTCTGGTTATGACTTCTAAATTTAGAATACATAAGTGTTATATTTTATAGGTGGATGTCTACATCTTGTGGAAGACTGTAGTTTCACTGTATTATTTGGTAATGCTAGGTTGTAATAACATACCTCAACACTCTACTTAAGAAATGGCAATGAGGACCTATAATTATTTATAAAACTATGTGCTGTATGCCTATAATTTTAATGTGGAAATTGATTACCTTAAACAGTGATACAGGCAATTGTTTTGTAGACAATCTAATGGTGGAATTCAGACTTAGCCATATTACTGCAGTCAGCTACTTCCTATAGAATGAAGACTGGGAAACATGCATTATTATGCACCCGCAACTATGGCTGTCAGAAACATTAATTCCCCATAGATGTTATGGTATCATATTTTACCATATAACAAGAGACGTGCTGTGACCTCTGTGAGTCGTTGACTTCATACTTAATCTTTTGCTGCACTTTGGCCCCACAGTTTCATTTAGGTGTGTGTGTGTGTGTGTGTGTGTGTCGGAGGGGGCAGGGGGGGGGGGGGGACACATGTACATGTACTCTGTATCTATTTACAAGTCCTGTAGTGACATCATACACTAATATTCAAAATAGAACAGAACAGAAGTTCAGTGTCTCATAACACACAATTTCAAGACATTGACTTAATGTACAGGAGACTCATCAAAACACAAAAATTAGTTTACAATTTTTCTTGTAATATCATTAATGTAATATACTGTACTGGATATGTAATTGACATGCAACTAACAATTTTTTTCTTAAACAGTAACAAACTTTTAAAAATTAACAGTCCTAAGTACTTGCTGCTTTCTGATTAAATTTTCAGGATGTCCTTCGTGGATTCTTCTACTGAATATTAACATTTCTGCACTAGTTTCTCATATAAGGTTTTTCCAATGTTTCTAAATTTATACTGAACAGTTATCTTCATTTCACTTTGTTATATATTTTCATATTCATATACTGTGGAGTCTGACCATAAAGTTTTAAATGGTGGATGGGCAGCACAAAATTATTTTGATTTCCGGTGTTGTAATCATGCTCAAAATGATTGCTACAAATAAATTGGGGCTACTATGTACAAAGATGAACAGCTCATAGATGTATGGTGACAGAATACTTAATACACTTAGATTTTTTAGGAGTGGGCAACATGATTTTTTTCGTCCTACATTGTGCATATTTCTAATGATGGTTTTATGAAGTTTTAATATTCAACACAAAATACTATTCTGTACCTTATTACTGATTCAAAGTAGATGTGATATACTACTTTTCTTATATCTATCCTGGTAGTACTTTACAATACCCTCATTGCAAATGCTAAGCTATTTAACTTATTTGCGAGGTACTGAATGTTAGAGCCCCATGATACATTTTTATCTAGTTGCTTTCCTAGGAATTTCACACAGCTAGCTTCCTGTACATCCCAGTTTTTGTGAGTGATTTGAATATCATTTAATTTTGCTTGTCTTGTTTTAAACTGCATTAACTGTGACTTTTCCATGCATAATTTTAAACCATTTAAATCAAACCAGGTACCTAATTTTTCTACATCTGCAAATAAAACTGAGTGACACTCAGTGATAGTTATATGTCTCTTTTTATTCTGCCTAGGAGCACTGATGGATCTCACCCTTTATCATTGTGCTTGCAAGATTGTATTTTGTCTCCAAAGTTATCCCTGTATGTCCCATATAGTCCACATGTAGGGGGAAATATAGCGGTTGTGCCACTCCTACCTGCATTTGAAGAAAATTCCACACTAATGTTGCCAGTAAGATGGACATAGAAAGAGTGGTAACTCTCCTACTCAGTTTTTTTACATGCCTTCTATCAATGCCACACACTCTCTAATAAATACTGCAGTAGTTTATATCATGTTATACATGGTATTAGAAAATGTGTAAAAGAAGGACAAATTAATTTGTTATACATGTTAGAAACTCAGTAATTCTTTGCTTTTCATGAATATTTGCAGTGGGCATTGCATTGCAGCCCAATATCATTTTATATTTTTTTAAATGTATTCAATCATTCTGAATGTGCTGTGCATAACTGTGTATCAAATAAAATCCTAGCTCATCATGTTCAATGTATTATTTGCTTACTCAAGAAGAATCAATTGCAACTGGTTGTGGGTCCAGGAATACTAGACAAATAACATTTTTTGAAATATTAGTACTGGATGTGAAACAGTAATTCAAATATGAGAATGTCATGTGAGGTTAGTTTTCCAGCCACAGGTGAAGAGAAAAATAACTCAACCTCAAAATGGGAATTGAGATCATCTGCATAAATGAACTCAAAGATATGATAAATTGGACTGCTTGGAGGTTTCAAGTGCACATAGTGTTAAAATGACACAATAATTGTACTGTTCCTGATTGTTTGTATAATCTTCCTGAAGAAAAACCTGATAACAGTGCATACAGCAAGTTGGTTGCAGACTGGATGAAGTGGGAAACAACAGCTCTATGAATTATTGCTACATCAGTTGAAAAAGCTATGCTGCATTTTATGAACTGCAACACATCAAAAGAAAGAAATGAGATGCTAGTGTCTATTTACAAACAAAAATCTGGAACCAGTGTTTACATGTTACTCTAGCAGTAGTATAGTTTGCAAAAGGAACCAGCTGATAACAAAGTGACACACATTGCTGGAATGGAAGATATTGCACATCAATTGCAGATTCTAGGTGAGCAAATACTTGAGAAAGTTGTCAATACTAAAAGTTTGATAACGCTACCAGTATCATAAAAATATCTTGTCAGTGCATGGGAATCTGTGCAGACAAGTGAATGAACACTTAGCAATCTGATACACAGACTTACTACTGAAGAAAGTGGAATGAACGCAAATGATGAAGGTGAAAGTGAAAGTTTAGTGCATGCAGCAAACAACAGCTCTTATAAAAATTGTGGTAAGAAAAAACATTTTGCAAAACCAGGCATTTGTCACTATCATTGTAACCAGATCACTGGATCTGTTACTGAGAAAAGTGAAAAGCAGGAAATGCAAGCCAGTCTCCACTCAGTGGAGAAGCTCTCATTGGAGAAGCAATGTTCAGTGCCAGTGATTCAGATACAACTGGAGAAGCATGGCATATGGATTCAGGAGCAACTAATCACATGTCCAGTCAGCATTCTTTGTTCACCACCTATGTAGAATTTCCAGGTGCAAGACCTGTTCATACTGGTGATAGAAAATACATTCCTGTTATTGGATGTGGAGACATTAATATTCTGGCAGGGCACATATGGCCCAGGACAACTGGAAAACCTGGGAAAAAACATGGAAATGCTTTCAACTGGCAAAAATCTGGGAAAAATCCAGAAATATATTAGAATTCGTTTTTCATTGTTTTAGTTTTCAATTAAATTTTTGAAATTTGGATTGATAAGAATTGATACTCTAACAAAGAACTTTACTTTTGTTCACTACCTCAGAACAATACTGCATCAATAAGACATAAAAAAGAGAATAACACCAAAATAAAACTTTAGTTGCAAAGAAAATGTACCATTACAACAAAAAAACGCAGTGCACACATAAGCATCTGCCAACAGAAAAATGAGTTAGAGGCTTTAGGATGAAGACTATGCAATACTTCATAACAACAACCATAGGGTACCTCTTCATTATTTAACTCACATTTCCAGAAAGTAGTGTAAAATTTAAATTGTTGTTTCACAAACTTTGCACTGTTGTTTTTCTTACATACAATTGCATATAGGCCAAATTTTTGGAATCATATTTTCGTGTTTATCTGTAATTTAACTGACTTATTCTTAATAAACTATTACTTTTATCATGTGTGAAAAGTGCTTGACTTGCCATAGAATTGTTACATTGGGGCTTTGGTGTGACTGGTGCTGTATTTTTTTCCATGTGGGTGACTGTGGTGGCATGGGAGTATGGGAAGTAAATGAGACTCATCAGTGGTTTTGTAGAATATATAGTAGAGATAGGAAGATACTAGAATAGGAGGGGAAAATTGCCACCCTTCAGGCTGAGTTAGACAAGGCCAGGGGAGATCTTGACAGGTTAAGGAGGGAGCAGGGTAAATAGAGATGGAAAGTGGCAACAGGCAACAGGAGGAACTGGCCTAGAACTTTGTCTGACAGCTTCATGGTGACTGTAGAAAATAGATTTGACATGTTGATTTAGTTAGAAGCTGGTGAGTCTCAAGCAGTTGCAGGTGTAGACAGGGTACAACAAACTTTCAGCAGCAAATTGAAAAGTAAGAATGTAGGGAAATCAGTAAAGAGTAAGAAAGTGTTGTTGTTAGGTAGTTCCCATGGAAAAGGTGTTGACGAATTTTTGCAGGATAAATTACGATCAGAATACCGGGTCACCAATTTTTTTTAAACTAGTGCTGTTCTGGAGCAGGTGATAAAGGATTTAGGATCAAACTTCCTAGCAGATTAAAACTGTGTGCTGGACCAAGCCTCGAACTCAGGACCTTTGCTTATCGTGGGCAAGTGCTCTACCAGGAGAGCTTCTGTAAAGTTTTGAAGGTAGGAGATGAGGTACTGGTGGAAGTAAAGCTGTGAGGATGGGGCATGAGTCGTGCTTGGGTAGCTCAGTTGGTAGAGCACTTGCCCATGAAAGGCAAAGGTCCCAAGTTCGAGTCTCAGTCTGGCACACAGTTTTAATCTGCCAGGAAGTTTCATATCAGTGCACACTCCACTGCACAGTGAAAATCTCATTCTGGATTTAGGATCACTTTGCAAAGATTTCACTAAGGAAGACACCTTGCATATAGTGGGTGGGCCAGGTAATAGTATTGACAGAGATCATGGGTACAGTATAGAGTGTGACCTGGCAAATATTGCCTCAGCATCAAAGCATACTAATGTTGTTCTTGGGTGCCATGAACTCTTCTGTCAGGAGAATTAATTTGGACTTGGAACGGCTGCTTATGTTGGGTGCAGGGTCACACATTGGTGTGGTTCCTGTTGATTTTCTCAATAGGTGGGATTATACTAGGCATGGCCTTCACCTGAACAGGAAAGGGAAGGGTAAACTGTCTGGGAAAATAGCAGGAAAGTTAAATGCGTGAGGCACTGTCATGAGTGGTAAAATACCAGTGGTTATAGGGTTCAGAAACGGCCCTTTTTTAAGGTAGGGAGGACAGAAAGAACCCAAGTTTTAAGAGAGGTTAGGATTGAGACAACCTTCAGTTTGGGAAAGAAACCAAGAAACAAAATTGTAGCTTATTACATCAGCATAAACAGCTATTGGTTAAGAATTTTCAACAATCAGCAGAAATTTCAACTCTACCCAATTTTAACTCAGTCAATGTGAAATGTCAGAGATCTTTATTACATCAAAATATTCAAGGACTGAGAAATAAAATTAATGAATTAATTATCTGCATAGATGAATTAGAGTCCTCAAACCCAGCTGACATAATCTGCCTCTCTGAACATCACGTGACTACTGGTATAGAATTTTTAAGTGTTACAAGATTTAGATTAGCATCTCACTTTTGTAGAGCAGAAATGGAGAAAGGAGGAGTTGCCATATTCATCATGAACTGTCATAAATTTAAAAACATAGGCATTCATAAATGTTGCCTAGAATAGCATATGGAATCATGTGCAACAGAAGTAGAATATCATAAAAACTCCTTCATAATATTAAGCGTATATTGAGCACCTGCAGGTAACTTTAATTTGTTCATAAACCACCTTGAAGCCGTATTGGCCCATTTAAGAACCAAAAACAAAGCCTTAACGACTCTCCCAATAAGAACTTATTTCAGTTAGTAACACTATCATTCAACTTCATTCCCACTGTAAACTTCGCAGGTATGGTAGCAAATTGTTTACAAACAGCCATTGATAATATCTTTATAGAAAAGTCCAATGAACAAAATTATATTACAAAACCAATAGTCAGTGGCCTCTCTGACCATGACATGCAGTTCCTTCTGTTAAATGTTAATACCGAACAGGATATAAAATCTGTTAAATCTGAACTCAATAGGGTAATCAATGAGCCAAAAATTGATTATTTTAGGACACTCCTCAGAGACATTCACTGGAGTGATGTTTACAGTGCTCATGGCACAAATGAAAATATAATATTTTTGCTAATAAAATGCTTACCTTATTTGAACACTGTTTTCCCCCAAAACTAACCAAGGTTAGAGCAAAATTTACAAAGAAGCCATGGATTACCCAAGGAATAGAGGTATCTTGTAAAACAAAAAGAAAATTGTATCTGTCAATCCGAAACAGTTCTGATGTTAATGCTATAGCACATTACAAGAAATACTGCAAAATATTAAAGACTGTAATACAGACATCAAACAAATGTATTACAAGGAAAAGAGAGTCATATCAGATAACAAAATAAAGACAATATGGGATATAGTGAAGGAGGAGACCAGTAGAACCATACATGAAGAGGGGCAAATAGCATTAAGAGTAAATGATACATTGGTGACAGATGTGTATAGTGTTGCAGAACTTTTTCACAAATATTTTATAACTGTTACTGAAAAGATGGGGTTGTCAGGTTCTGCAGGTGCTGCCATCGCATACCTCAGATATATCAATTTGACCCTCCCTACCCCAACTGAAGTAATGTCCATTATAAAATCTTTAAAATCAAAAACATCTAGTGGGTATGATCAAATATCAACAAAGTTAATTAAAGAATGTGATTCTGATTTAAGTAACATATTAAGCTATCTTTGTAACCAGTCGTTTATCAGTGGAATATTTCCTGAATGGTTGAAATATGCTGAAGTTAAGCAACTTTTAAGGGAGATAAAGAAATAGCATCAAATTTCCATCCAATTTCACTTTTGTCAGCATTCTCAAAAATTTTAGAACAGGTAATGTACAATCAGCTATATAACCATGTAATCACAAATAATATACGGTCAAAGTTGCAGTTCGGATTTCTAAAGGACTCTGATATTGAGAAGGCTATCTACACTTACAGTGCTAATGTACTTAATTCATTAGACAAAAAATTGCAGGCAGCTGGTATATTTTGTGAACTGTCAAAGGCATTGACTGTGTAAATCACAATATCCTTTTAAGTAAATTAGAATATTATGGTATAACAGGAAATGCTGCAAAATGGTTCAAATCTTATATCTCCAGCAGGAAACAAAGGGTGTTATTAGGAAAGAGACATGTATTAATCCACCAGGCATCATCCAACTGGGAACTAATTACATGTGGGATCCCACAAAGTTCCATCTTAGGGCCTAGGGTCATGTATATCAATGACCTCTCATCAGTAACATTACCAGATGCCAAGTTTGTTTTGTTTGCTGATGATACAAACATTGAAATAAATAGCAAATCAAGTGTAGTCTTAGAAAGATTGGCTAATAAAATATTTGTGGACATTAATCACTGTTTCCTAACCAATTCTTTGTCACTAAACTTTGAAAAAACACACTACATGCAGTTCCGAACTTGTAAGGTGTGTCCCGGGAGTATATGCCTAACGTATGATGACAAGCAAATAGAAGAAGTGGACAGTGTTAAATTCTTGGTATTACAGCTTGATAATAAATTCAACTGCGAGGAGCACACCACAAAACTTCTGAAGTGTCTAAACAAATCTCTATTTGCAGTGCAAATTCTGTCAGACATAGGAGATAGAAAAATGCTTACTTTCATTCCATAATGTCATATGGGATTATTTCTTGGGGTAATTCATCAAGCGAAGTTAAAGATTTCTGGGCACAAAAATGTGCAGTTAGAGTTATATGTTGTGTGAACTCAAGAACATCCTGCAGAAGCCTGTTTAGGAAGCTAGGGATACTAACTACAGCTTCCCAATATATTTATTCCTTAATGAAATTTGCCATTAAAAATATATCAATTTTTCAGCTCAGCTCATGGAATCAATACTAATCTTCACAAGGATTTAAAGTCACTTACAAGTCACTTACTCTTGTACAAAATGGTGGGCATTATTCAGGAACACACATTTTCAATAACTTGCCAGCAGCGATAAAAAGCTTAACAACCAATGAAATTCAGTTTAAGAGAAGCCTAAAGGATTTATTGGTAGCCAACTCCTTCAACTCCATTGATGAATTTCTCAGTAGAACCAACTGATTTATATGAATATAAAAAATAATCTAGCTTCTGCACCATTTCAGTGCAGTAATGTGTTCATTGTAAATAATTGTTGTAGTAGTTTTATTATATGTTTATTACCTTACAAATAAATAAAACATTTTTTAAAAAATTTTAAATTCAGTGCACATATAGTGTTCATAAAAAAAAATGACGATCATTCCACTTGGAGGTACATTAGCTTATTTGTTTTAGTTGTAGATTTTTCTGACATATTCTACATCCTGGAGGACTTCCTCACTACAGATCAATTGAAATGAAAAAAAAAACCTCCTTTCAATGAACATGATGTTACAACTGTTTATATTGTGAATGGTGGTTTGAGAAGCATTACTTTCACAGTAAAATTGCTTTTATGCAACACAAAGTATGTTACTTGTGAGAATGTGGGATGAATTTCTTAAGTCAAGGAGTGTTTTACTCTCATTCAAAAGTTAACACTTTGAGGATCAGCCACCCGAAAAATGTCAGGCCCAGGAGACAAAACATTTATGCTGTTATATAAAATTTTAGTAGTGTATTGTCAAGTACCAAGGTCAGAAGTTTTAGTGTGAGGACTATATTACTGGTAAAATGTGTAAACTGCCATTTCAATCCAGTGGTACGAAATCAAAACAAATATGTGAGCTTGTACATGCAGAATTGTATGGTAAAATGCAAGAATACTCTGTGGGCGGTGAAAAATATTTTTTAATGTTAAGAGATTACTGCAGTCACTGAGGAATAGTGTATTTCATCAAGAGTAAATCAGACACAGCTGAATGTCTGAGAAATTTTTTTAAAGTGAGTGATAATCATTTTGCAGAGGCATAAAGACATTAAGAACAGGTAATGGATTAAAGTTTTGTAATCAAGAGAATAACAATTTGACTAACCAGCATTGCATTTTGTATCAGAAAACAGTACCATACAGTTCACAACAAAATGGAGTCATTGAAAGGGGCCGGCCGATGTGGCTGAGCGGTTCTAGGCGCTACAGTCTGGAACCGCGCGATTGCTACGGTTGCAGGTTCGAAGCCTGCTTCGGGCATGGATGTGTGTGATGTCCTTAGGTTAGTTAGGTTCAAGTAGTTCTAAGTTCTAGGGGACTGATGACCTCAGATGCTAAGTCCCATAGTGCTCAGAGCCATTTGAACCACTGAAAGGGAAAACAGAACTGTTGTCAAGTTAGCCAGGACTCATATGCATGCAAGTAGACTGCCAACAGAAATTTGGGCAGAAGCTGCAAATTATACAGTATTCATATTCCACTGGACTTGAATAAGTAAAGAGTGAGCTGTGGCTAGAAAATAAACAAAGCTTAAAAATTCTTACAACTTTTGGTGAAGAAATTTATGTCCATGTTCCTAAAGAAAAGAGACAAGAATGGGAAGGATAGACTGAAAAGGGTATTTTGTTTGTTACAGCTAAAACACAAAAGATTATCATGTGTGGTTTCCAGACTGGCAACAAGTAAGACTCCATAAAAGTGTTACTTTTACAAGAGAAGTGTTTAAGCACAAATGCAGCACATGTGAAATATCAACATCAAGGACACATTTTTCTACCTGAATCCTTAGAATATTCATGTGACGCAGGATCCTCCATAAGTGTGTGAAGAGAGAGACAATGATGCACCTTCTGATGATATCACTGAACAGGAATCAGTAGCTGATGAAGCCATTCAGTCTGATATGAAATATCAAGAAATTGTAGACCATTAAGACTGCCAGCAAGATATGAGAATCACATATCCATTTTAGATGTTGTTGAACCAGAAACATATGATGTTGCAGTTACATGTGATCAGACAGAAATATAGAAAGACGCAATGAATGATGAAATTAATCCCCTGGAAGTTAACCAAAGTTCTTACAATGCAAAACATATAGTAAAAACATCATTCATTGTAAGAACAAACAAGTCTCAATAGAGTGCTACATGTGTGAACATGCCCATTTGCACAGCATGCTTTTTACCTGTCTATGGTTTTAATTTTTACAGACCTATGTATAATGCACTTTATGTTCTCCACCATAATGATGACATGGTACAAGTGATAAACTCATAACGGAAAGCAATTTATAACCAAAAATTTTGTGACATTTGGAAGATGAGTGTTTCAACTGTCAAAACCATTCATCAATAATAAACATAAATTCATGTGATATTGGTCATAAAAAGATTTTTCACATTAAATTGTTCTTAACAAATAGACCTTGAGTGATGTGGCTTAACATAATTTGTTATTAACAAATAGACACCGTGTGATCCTCTCCCTATGCTGCACAGCTCCAGAATGACACTCAAGTACGCCATTTATAAAAGATGAAAGTAGGAAGAGGGAGCTTCAGTCTCATTGGTCCAGGAAGGTAGGAGGAGGGGGAGAGGAGGGCACAAGCAGTGATGGGTGGGGTAGTGGAGGAGGAGGGGGGGAGTTGGAGTTTCCTTGTATGATCTTGTTCGATTCCCACTGGTTCCCTATGGGGAGGGGAATGGGGAGTGACCATGAATACGTCACCTCAGAGTATAACCTAACACTGAAAGTGTAACCTGATACCCTCTTATCTTATCAGTGACTTTGAGATAAGAAACCAATTATTAGCAATCCTCGACTTGAATGCCCACTGATAACCTATTATTTATGACTGGAAGTGTCTCCCTTTGAATCACAATATTGGTCCCTTTAAATCATGTTATCTTGACATAAGTGCCCCTTGAAATCTAGAAAGAACCCTGCTATCCTACTAATGGCTATGGGAGCAGACCAGTCAGATATAGCAAATGAAATAAATGTTGGAACAAAGAACATAGTTGCGCACAGTTGGGTTACTCCAGAGCATGTGGAGTAGATGCAGAAAGAGTTTGATGTGTGGTTCACTAAAAACAAGCACCAGTATCTCTCTCTGGTAATAAGGAATATGAGGCTTTTGCAAACACTTGAAAGAAGGGAAACAGGTAGCACCTGGATGGAATCAGAAAGTAAGGAGACAGAAGTACTAATGTTGTAGAAGTTAAGGAGAGTAATGTAGAACTATCATTTCCAAGAACTTGTGAAAATGCTGTTTCTGAATAATCTATAGTGAGAAGAAGCAAATGTGTGCTATAATGAAGTGTGTAAGCAGCAACATGGGTGATATTGATTTAGGTGCAGCAGTACCAACTCCATTTTGTGATGATGAGTGTTGTTAAAAGGTGATGGAGCCTGGGCCAAATGTACAGGGAATTAGATGTGCCGATAATTTTTGTGTCATACAGAGAGGAACAGTAATTTTTTGTAGATACTGCAGAGGACAGACAGAAGGCCATTGATAATATTAATAGTGTTGCAGATGTGAGTAATGAAGTGGTACAGATGCACTTATTTCTGAAGGATGCAGGTTCATCGCCACCTTTAGTGGCACTGCCTCGTCAGAAGCAGGACGTGGATATGAGGGAAAGGAGAAAAAGTGGTTTTAAGACTACTTATTGGGTTGACAAGCATAAATTCTTTCAGGAGTGAGTGCCTGGGGATTGGAAAGTCCACAACAGTGATGACACATGAAATGTAATCTGTACTGAAGGTAAGAGGGAGCATCACACAAATGTTGACCTCTGGTGACATGTGGTGGAGCTTGGGGGAAGATTCTTCCAGCTAGGGGACACTGTCACAAGTGAAGAATTGTCACATGGTTCATCAGTTATGAAGGACCAAGGAATTAAACTGCATACTAAATCACTTTGCCTCAAATTGCTCGATGTAATACTGCAAGCCACAAGGAAATGTAACATTGCAAGAAGGATTCAGTCCATAATTAGAATTACAGTGAGTGAAATAAATGAATCTACCTGTCATCATATTGGGTGTGGTAGTACTGTACACGGTTTATGTGTGAGCATAGTTTTTGGGGTGTGGTAGGAGAAAATTTTGTTGCATAGACAAAGTTCCAAGAGATGTATGCAAGCAATGGGAAAGAATTTCCAAGTATTATTTTTAAATTTTTGTCTGGTGGATCAACTGCGTAACATTTCTCTATGAAAGGTAAGGTACATCAAGCAAAATTATAGCTACAAGAGATGGATTTGGTTACCCATAGCAAACAGGAACAGTAAAGCAAAAAGTAGATACACACTGCCTGATAAGCAGGATGAATTTATTGAGTAAATTTAATTATGATTAAGTTGATATAAGGGGTTAGTTAAAATTAAATAGTCTGATAATACTGCTTTGCTAGTTTGTAAGTGGTAATTCAATAGAGAAATGGTCATGTGTGAACAGGAGAAAAGCTAGTGGGCTATCACGGGAGTCCCATTTAGGTTAAGTATGCAATAATTGAACTTTGTGGTTTAACTTGACTAATGTAAGGGAATTATAAATTTGTAGGATGTATGTCAAAGCTCTGCAAAATTACTGTGAGCTGAGATCTGGAGGCCAGATCTACTGAAGAGGCAGGTATGTAGTACAACTACTATTTTTTGGCATGACTAATTAAATGCCACTGCCACAGCTAATGCAAGAGGCCATGGCAGCGAATCAGATCAGAGCTGGCCAGATTCAATTACAATATGGGCTAGCTGGTGACATGGCAAGTCCTGGCTCCAAGGCACTGGCTTAATTACCACATGCTGCAACTAATCTGAGGCACCAGAGCCATAATGGTACTGACACAGCAGAAAGGCAGAGCCACTGCAGCCTGGGTGACCTAGCTACTTCACATCTGAACCATGGTTTGTTGTTGCTTCTTTCACACAAACCAGTGCTGAAACAAAATAATGAGAAGCCAAGTCCATACAAATACTTATCAGCTTTAGTCAAAGGTATCCCAATCTGCCAGTCACCATCACGGAGGAAGGATCTGTGAAGACCAATGAGCCTACAAATCTACATCAAAATGTGACCACCTGCATACTCTGCTGACAGCCCTGCTGTCTGTGCCAAGTCTGACACTGTAGACATTATGCCTTCCAACTGGCCGGCCACCAGGGGCTTACTCCAGCTACTGCCAGCCCCTACCCCGGAGGTAAACCGTTTGAGCCCAGGGCTGATCAGCCACTCAGCTGCCACTGTTTGCATGGGCAAACTCCTTGTGCCTGCCTCTGCTCATGTGGGTGGACACTAATGCTGCAGTGAGTCATCTTGTCCACTCTGTGACCGCTGCATATTCGGTGTGCGTCAGCACACCTCATCCGGTGCTGCTAGGCACCCCTGAGTCTGCGGTGTGGGCAAACTGCTTGCTGCCTGCTGCTGCAGCCAACATATTTGTGTGTTTGCTGCGTCATCAGTCTGGTGGCCATGTGATGCTGCTAATGGTCAGGCCACCTACAACCTACATCCTGGGGGTATTGACTTCCCCTGTATTATCACAACTGCAGAAGTTTATTGAATAATGGATGTTATGTTGGTTGAGTACCAGATATCCATGCACAGTTCCACTGTAACCCTACCAAGAATAGTGTATTAGCAGCAACCTGACTCAGTTCTACCAACAACTGTAGTGGCCATCCATTCCCTGCCAGTACAGGTTGCAGATTTCAGAAAATATTTATATAGCTCTGAAGGTATCCAATGTCTTTCAATTTTACTGGTACAATTATGCTTCTAAACTTCCTGGGTCACAGAGGGTGCCATGAATTTTTCCAAATAAGTGACAGATTCCAACACGAAATGAATTATCAATTAAGGTGCTGATATTCCCCTGGTTTTCCCTCTATGATTTTCAAAGTAATAATGGTTCACATTTTCCATTCATACATTTTTTCATGTTATGAATAAGAATATTAATGGTTACAGTAGTTGAAGAATATTTATATGATTATTCACTTTGTTCCATCTCATATGAACACCACATGTTTCTATACAATCCACCATTATGAAGCTTTTAATTGACCAAGAATATTTTTATATATGACACAGAAGATTATAAACAAACAAGTTATGCAAACTTTGTGACAATTTCATCAATAAACTCACTCCAAGATACAGGTTGGTGAACCTAAAAATTTAAGAAGATACACTCTAATGTCACATGCCAGTAACTAGTCAAGATTCAACATTTGCCAGTAAATCCAACCAGGTGATGCTCACGACCATTAGGTTATCTGAGATTAAAAGTGTGCCGATTACCTAACATTTGTGATGTCATAAGGAAGGCATTTGAATCTGTAACTAACACCATCTAGTGATCTTCATCTGTAACTTATATTTGATGCAACTGATGTCACTCACTTATTGGCCAAAGCTTTCTAAATTGTTGGAAGAACTATCAATTCTCAATACAGTGATGCATGTAGCATCAGCTATGCACAATTAAAAGTTTTAAGAAACAAAGTTTGAGTGTGATAAATCTCAAATGTGGTGACAGACTGACCTGTAGTGTAGTTATAGACTGGATTGTAAGGTAATAATCTGAAGTCAATGAACATAATTGTAAATTATTGGTCTAATGACAGATTGATACACTATGTGATCAAAAGTATCCGGACATCCCCAGAAACATATGTTTTTCATATTAGGTACATTCTGCTGCCACCTACTGCCAGGTAATCCATATCAGCAACCTCAGTAGTCATTAGACATCTTGAGAGAGCAAAATGGGGTGCTCCACGGAACTCATGGACTTCGAATGTGGTTAGGTGATTGTGTGTCGCTTGTGTCATACATCTGTACATGAGATTTCCACACTCCTAAACAGCCCTAGGTCCACTGTTTCCTATGTGGTAGTGAAATGGAAAAATAAAAGGACAAGTACAGCACAAAAATGTACAGGCCGACCTCATCTGTTGACTGACAGAGACCGTCAACAGTTGAAGGGGGTCGTACTGTGTAATAGGCAGACATCTATCTGGACTACCACACAGAAAATCCAAACTGCATCAGGATCCACTGCAAGTACTATGACAGTTAGGTGGGAAGTAAGAAAACTTGGATTTCATAGTTGAGTGACTGCTCATAAGCCACAAATGATGGCAGTAAATGCCAAACAATGCCTTGCTTGGTATAAGGAGCATAAACATTGGATGGCTGAACAGTAGAACAACATTGTGCAGAGTGACAAATCATGGTACATAATGTGGCCATCTGATGGCATGTTGTGGGTATGGTGAATGCTCAGTGAACGTCATCTGCCAGCGTGTGTAGTGCCAACAGTAAAAATTGCAGGCAGTGGTGTTATGGTGTGGTCGTGTTTTTCATGGAGGGGGCTTTCAATCCTTGTTGTTTTGCTTTGAACTATCACAGCACAGGCCTATACTGATGTTTTAAGCACCTTCTCAGTTCCCACTGTTGAAGAGCAATTCTAAGATGACGATTGCATCTTTCAACATGATCGAGCACCCATTCATAATGCACAGCCTGTGGTGGAGTGGTTACATGACAATAATATCCCTGTAATGGACTGGCCTGTACAGAGTCCTGACCTGAATCCTATAGAACACCTTTGGGATGTTTTGGAACATCGACTTCGTGCCAGGACTCACCGACCAACATCGATACCTCTCCTCAGTGCAGCACTCCGTGAAGAATTGGCTGTCATTCCCCAAGAAACCTTCCAGTGCTTGATTGAGTGTATGCCTGCAAGAGTGGAAGCTGTCATCAAGGCTAATGGTGGGACACCACATTGAATTCCAGAATTACCAATGGAGGGTGCCTCGAACTTGTAAGTCATTTTCAGTCAGGTGTCTGGAGACTTTTGATCACATAGTGTATATACCATGTGCTGTGGTCTACATTATCAGTGGAATCAGAAAACTTATTGTTATTGCAATACCTCTGCCAGTGACCACTTTCATTGCCTCTCAACACCAGTGGCCCAGGATGAGGAGAAAGTTGGATATGGACAATACAAGGCCATACATTCATAATAATTAGCTCACTATTATCCTTGATATACACACAGTGGCTCCATATTTTTGAACACATTGTATTTTCCATCATTAGAACAGAAATTAAATTAACTGAAGCCTTTGGTACTACTTAACAACACTCAATCAAACTATCACCCTTGAACCTAACCTAGGCCTTGGTTACGCTGCAGAAAAGTGTGCCACAACAATTAAGATGTTGTATTCACATTTACTGGTTTTGTTAGCACACAGTCAAATTGTCATCTTTCAACCTAATCCATACCTTGAACTACACTAGAGATCAGTCTGTTGCCACAACATATGCCCCAGAAAATAATACAGAAACAAGGAAATATTGTCAGTTTTCTCTTCTCTTCCTGTTTGCTAAGGTATTGCGTCTCATGTCACATCACTATGTCACAGGCTGCAGCGAAGTAGACCCACCTCATTATGTGTGCTTACCATCATACATGTTAAAATACACACATTGCCTGAAAGAAAAGTGAAGCACACAGAATGGAAGGAGGAAACGAAATTAAACTTCATTAGTCAAGACAGTATGTGGTATTAATACAATTACAGAAAAATCGTCAAAGTTATGAGGAACTTGGCAGTATGAACCCACTTATCAGTACGACATTGCACACCCTCTGGCCTTGATGTAGGCACTGATTCAGTAGGGAAGAATGTCATAACACCATTGTATCTGCTTCTGAGGCAAGCTGGCCAGTAACTGTTGTAACTAGTCCTTGGTATCCTGGATACAGACACTGTGCTGGAGTTGTCCAAGCTGGTTTCACACATGTTCTGTTCAGGATAAATCTTGGGGTCTTACCGGCTATGGGAGTATCTGAATATCATGCAGACAGTACATAGAGACATATATGCCACATCTAGATAAGCATTTTCCAGTTGAAAAATGGCACCATAATACTGTCATATTAGAGGTAACACTTGAGGATGAAGGAGCCCATGATGGTAGCCTGTATATACTAGAACTATGCAAATTTGTAAAAAGTAATATTACAAAATTCAATAAAAATGTAAATGTCCATGACTATGGTAATAGACAGAAAATGAAACTCCATGTTAAAGAAATGTGCACCTCTGCCTTTAAAAACTCTCCCTTCAACAAAGGCATTAAAATATACAATAGCCTGCCATCAGAAATAAAAAACAGTAAGTCCCTGACTGTATTTAATAAAAAATTAAAATCATTCCTACTTGATCACTGTTTCTACAGTGCAAGTGAATTTCTGCTCCACATGGGTGGAAGGAAACATGAAACAATTTGCAGCAAAAAATTTTGTAAAGAGTAAAACATTAATGCAAGTATGCGCAAAAATCTTGTGTCTATATCATCTGCTACTAAGCAAATTAAGTGCAGAAAGAATATTCAACCAGGTACTGTTGTGTATATGTGTTAGAGGAATACAGCACTAAAATACAAATGTGTAACTGAGTATGTAATTTGTGTGTTCATAAATTTGTGTGTTCATAACTTCTCAGAAAATATGTATGTAAGCTGATGTTTGTGTAAACTTTTGGCCTATTACTTCATGCCAGCAAATTATCATAATGTCCAACATCAAATGTATGTTTGTGCATCACCATGTGCATGTCATGTTCACTATTGATTCAAAGGTCAATAAATAAATAAATGTACCATTATGCCATCAGAAGTACCTCAGTCACTACCAGCCTTGACCTGAAGTCATACCTAATGGTTCCCTACACCATGACACCAATATTAACACTGCAGTGTCTCTCCAAAATATTGGAAGAATGGGACCTCTTCCCAGGTTGCCTCCATACTTGCCAACGATGGTGCAGAACTGTGAATCATCACTGAACACTGTGCAATGCCATTCATCAGAATTTCATGCTCCCCAGGCATGGCTCTACTCCAAATGCCATCATCTGTATTGTGGTGTTAATGGAAACCTACAAACGGGACAGTAACTGCCTTGTCCGGCTACTGCTTGTGTCTGACCAATGGTGTGAGATGGCACAGAATGTTGTAGGAAGTCCATCACTTGTACTCAGATGGCAGACACATATGTGAAGGGTTATGATGTTCTTGATGCACAGATGTGGTCAACCAGAATCTTAACAAGTACAGCTGCCCTCACATTTCCATGCCCTCCAACACTGGGCCATTGTCACATCTGAAGACTGCAAAAATCTGGATACTGCATGGTTAAACCAGCCAGCCAAATGCAGACCTACAATGAGATCCCTTCCACACTGCTGGGTGCTAATAACTCTGTCCCACATGAGTATTTGGCATCCCCATGTTCTTCACATTGATTACTCAGTATTTATCTAATATATACACTGCCAGGCCTGGTACCAACTCTAAACATGAACAACACTAATGCACTCAGATGACCATTTCACCTATCACAGATAACTGCAACTCTAATTGTTTACAAACCTGTCAATGGTGTCTATGCATACGTAGTTACATTGACATCTGACCATTTCTTCTGTGGCTTCTCTCTATTTTGTCTGATAGTTTATATACATTATGAAGAAGATATGGTGAGATACAATGTTTGTGGTACAGGAGTTACCAGCAGGCATCAGTAGTAGTACAGTGTAAAACTATGTTTTATGTTACAAGATATTTTGTGAAAATTGTGTATGACAAAAAGATCATTGTATAATAGGTACCAACCAAATGAGGCAGCGCAGTTGTTAAAACACTTGACTTCATATTCAGGATGATGGAGTGTGTTCTTTCCAGCCATCCTGACATATGACTTCTGTGATTTCCTAAACCATTTCAGGCAAATGTGAGAATGATTCCTTCTGCAAGACCACAGCTGACCACATGTCCTATCCTTACAAAACATTACTTCTATATTCTGTGTGTAGTTAGTTACTTAGTTAGTTTCATGTTTCACATATCACTTGTAAAATTAACAGTAACGACACTGAACAAGTCATTTTACATTCACATTACAAATTAATGTATGAATGTGGCTAAATTCTGACAGTTTACAAGCTTCTTTTCTAATTTTATACTTTTTCTTTTACATACAGATGTGAATTATTGTTTTCAAATTTAAATTTGCTGTCTATCAGATGTTTATCATTGGGTAAGTGATCAAAAGTTAACCACCATAGCTGAGAGGTAAGTGTGGCTGACTGATATGTGGAGGACCCCAGTTATCCCAGTGTTGCCACGGATTTTTCCTTGGTGAGGGGACTGGAACAGGGTGCATTCAGCCTTGTGATGCCAACTGAGGAGCTACTTAACTGAGTAGTAGCAGCTCCAGGTCATGAAAACTCACAACAGCCAGGAGACAGTGTACTGATCCCATGCCCCTCCATACCACATCCAATGATGCCATTGGCAGAGGATGACATGGCAATCAGTCGGTACCAATAGGTCCCCCAGGGCTTGTGAATGGAGTTTAAGTATTCATAAAAAGTTATCAAAAATTTTTGTGGTAGCATTGTGCATTCCTTTTTCTGCCAAGTACAACCTTAATGTGGTGTAATGAATGTCATTTTTCCTCCTGGTATTGTAATTATGTACATCAGTGTTCCTTTTGAACTGCAGTGGATTATTTACAAAAAAACTTCATGAGAGAAGAAATATTCTGTGAAACAGCAGTGAGAATGGTTAATTCCTTTAACAGATGTCTACAACATGATTACAGGTGAACACCACATATTACTCTTACAGCATGTTTTTGAGCCATAAAGGATTTCTTTCTTAAGGATTAGTTACTCCAAAACATTATTCCATGTTATATTACTGAATCAAAATACACAAAGTATGAAAACTTAATGATTCTGTTCCCTACATCTACATCTACATCTACATCCATACTCCGCAAGTCACCCGACGATGCATGGTGGAGGGTACTTTGAGTACCTCTAACGGTTCTCCCTTCTATTCCAGTCTTGTATTGTTTGTGGAAAGAAAGATTGTCAGTATGCCTCTGTATGGGCTCTAATCTCTCTGATTTTATCCTCATGGTCTCTTCACAAGACATACGTCGGAGGGAGCAATATACTGCTTGACTCTTCGGTGAAGGTATGTTCTCGAAACTTCAACAGAAGCCCGTACCAAACTACAGAGCGTCTCTCTTGCAGAGTCTTCCACTGGAGTTTATCTATTATCTCTGTAACGCTTTCGCAATTACTAAATGATCCTGTAACAAAGTGCACTGCTCTCCGTTGGATCTTCTTTATCTCTTCTATCAACCCTATCTGGTACGGATCCCACACCCGTGAGCAGTATTCAAGCAGTGGGCTAACAAGTGTACTGTATCCTACTTCCTTTGTTTTCAGATTGCATTTCCTCAGGATTCTACCAATGAATCTCAGTCTGGCATCTGCTTTACCGATGATTAATTTTATATGGTCATTCCATTTTAAATCACTCCTAATGACTACTCCCAGATAATTTATGGAATTAACTGCTTCCAGTTGCTGACCTGCTATATTGTGTCTAAATGATAAGGGATCTTTCTTTCTACATATTTGCAGCACATTACACTTGTCTACATTGAGATTCAATTGCCATTCCCTGCACCATGCATCAATTCGCTGCAGATCCTCCTGCATTTCAGTACAATTTTCCATTGTTGCAATCTCTCAATATACCACAGCCTCAGTGAACTTCTGATGTTATCCACAAGGTCATTTATGTATATTGTGAATAGCAACAGTCCTACAACATGCCCCTGTGGCACACCTGAAATCACTCTTACTTCAGAAGACTTCTCCCCATTGAGAATGACATGCTGCGTTCTGTTATCTAGGAACACTTCAATCCAGTCACATGCATCTACCTGTGAACCCATGTCTATGGCCGTCTGAGTCTCGTGGATGAATAGCGTGAGCTGGGTTTCACACGATCATCTTTTTTGAAACCCATGCTGATTCCTACAGAGTAAATTTCTAGTCTCCAGAAAAGTCATTATACTCAAACATAATACGTGTTCCAAAATCCTACAACTGATCAACATTAGAGATATAGGTCTATAGTTCTGCACATCTGTTCAACATCCCTTCTTGAAAACGGGGATGACCTGTGCCCTTTTCCAATCCTATGGAATGCTATGCTCTTCTAGAGACCTACGGTACACCGTTGTAAGCAGGGGGGCAAGTTCCTTCACGTACTCTGTGTAAGATCAAACTGGTATCCCATCAGGTCCAGCGGCCTTTCCTACTTTGAGTGATTTTAATTGTTTCTCTATCCCTCTGTCACCTATTTCGATATCTACCATTTTGTCATCTGTGCGACAATCTAGAGAGGGAACTACAGTGCAGTCTTCCTCTGTGAAACAGCTTTGGAAAAAGACATTTAGTATTTCGGCCTTTAGTCTGTCATCCTCTGTTTCAGTACCATTTTGGTCACAGAGTGTCTCGACATTTTGTTTTGATCCACCTACCGCTTTGAAATAAGACCAAAATTTCTTACGATTTTCTGCCAAGTCAGTACATAGAACTTTACTTTTGAATTCATTGAAAGACTCTTGCATTGCCCTCCTCACACTAAATTTCACCTTGCGTAATTCTTGTTTGTCTGCAAGGCTTTGGCTATGTTTATGTTTGCTGTGAAGTTCCCTTTGCATCCGCAGCAGTTTTCTAACTTGGTTGTTGTACCACGGTGGCTCTTTCCCATTTCTTACGATCTTGCTTGGCACATACTCATCTAATGCATACCGAACGATGGTTTTGAACTTTGTCCACTGATCCTCAACACTATCTGTACTTGAGACAAAACTTTTGTGTTGAGCCATCAAGTACTCTAAAATCTGCTTTTTGTCACTTCTGCTAAACAGAAAAATCTTCCTACCTTTTTTAATATTTCTATTTATGGCTGAAATCATCGATGCAGTAACCGCTTTATGATCGCTGATTCCCTGTTCTGTGTTAACTGTTTCAAATAGTTCGGGTCTATTTGTCACCAGAAGGTCTAATATGTTATCGCCACGAGTCGGTTCTCTGTTTAACTGCTCAAGGTAGTTTTCAGATAATCCACTTAAAAAAATTTCACTGGATTCTTTGTCCCTGCCCCCCCCCCTCCCCCCCGTTATAAACACGAGTCTCCCAGTCTATATCTGGCAAATTAAAATCTCCACCTAGAACTATAACATGGTCAGGAAATCTACTCGAAATATTTTCCAAATTATACTTCAGGTGCTCTGCCACAACAGCTGCTGAGCCAAGGGGCCTATAGAGACATCCAATTACCATGTTTGAGCCTGCTTTAACCATGACCTTCACCCAAATTATTTCACATTTCAGATCTCCGTCAATTTCCTTCAATACTATTGTACTTTTGATCGCTATAAACACACCTCCCCCTCCACTGTCCAGCCTGTCTCTGTGGTATAATTTCCAATCTGAGTTTAGAATTTCATTACTTTCAGCCAACTTTTTGTCCCTAGTACTATGTGGATGTTGTGACTGTTTATTAATGAGAGCAGTTCTGGGACCTTTCTATAGATGCTCCTGCAGTTTACTATCAGCACATTAATATTGTTATTCCTCATTGCGTTTTGCTTACTACTACCTTGTCACCTCTCAGGAAGGGTCTTTTTGGGCCTAGGGAGGGAATTCTCTAAGCTAAAAAACCCACATGTGCACTCCACACATACTCCGCTACCCTCGTAGCCGCTTCCTGCATGTAGTGCACACCTGACCTATTCAGGAGGACCCTACATTTCTCCACCCAATGGTGGAGGTTGAGAAATTTGCACCCCAGATCTCCGCAGAATTGTCTGAGCTTCTGGTTTAAGCCTTCCACTCAGCTCCAAACCAGAAAACAGCGATCAGTTCTGGGAATGATACTACAGATAGTTAGCTCAGATTTCACCCTGTGAGCAAGGCTTTCCACCTTCAACTCCGCCAACTGCCTGCATGAACTGAGGATGGCCTCTGAACCCAGACGGCAGGAGTCATTGGTGCTGACATGAGCAACAATTTGCAGTCGGGTGCACCCAGTGCTCTTTATTGCTGCTGGCAGGGCCTCCTCCACATCTTGGATGAGACCCCCCAGCAAGTAGACAGAGTGAACACTCACCTTCTTCCCCAACCTTTCTGCTATCTCCCTAAGAGGCTCCATCACCCACCTCCCCCAAGATTTAGCATTTATTTGAAGTACAAACAGGCTAAATTAAATTGTTTTAGGAGCTCTAATGTTTTTTTTTTTTTCCCAGATCAGTTTCTCAACAATATGGACACCTGAAAATTTTGAAATTTCCAGCTTAGTTTAGTTCCTTACCATGTGCTATACTTATTATCGGCATAGTATCTGAAAATGTGCAGAATTGAATACGTTGTGTCTTTCTGAAAATGAGAGTGAGACCATTTTCAGGAAACCACTCAGTAATACTTTATGTATATTGATGCTGTTTACTTTATCTGTATTATGATGACAAATCCTATATCACTGCAAGATGATTGCTGGATGAACAAATAGAGAAATTATGATCACAATATAATTTGTTCATCAAACAACACATTACGTAGATGGGGCACATATTAAATTCTTCTACTGATCAAAATGCCTCTGGTGTAAGCCAGTTTCATGTGGTGTGTCTAAATATATTAATGTCACATGTTATGCCTGTACTGGTATTGTTAGATACTGGTAATTATAAACCCAACTGTGCATAACTGGTAGAGATCTTTTTGTCTGGTGGCTGGAATATCTATCTACTGTTTTCTGTGTACATTTGATAAACAGACTGTCACAGTTTATTCTTCTGTTGGTTTTTCTTTGTGAGTATCAAACAATTTGGAATAGAAGCAATATAACTGCTGGTATTTTCGATTTTTTAAAAATATGGTCTACTTGACTCTTCAAGTTCATATGATTGCCTTTTTCTGCTTATTAAGACTTCTTTATTTAATCAAGAGGAATTGCCTTATAACTGATCTACATATATCAGATGGTTGTAGAAAAAGACATAGTAGTCACTGAACAATAGATTAGCACTTACATATTACCTAAGTTTATTTAATAAATACATAATGCATTCTAACTTCGCACACCAATATTCCATGTGACATTTCCACATTAACTTTGAATCAAGATGAGTCCTGAGAAGTTTAGCAGAACCACAATCATTGTCATCTTTCACATAAATGTGTAAACAATAACTGTTTACAATGTACCACAGTCGTGTAGGTGAAGTCGAGATGAACAAATTGATATGAGACAGTCATGGTCTATCAAGCTGGAAAACAGCTTCAGATTGGCCCATAAAAGCCACCTAAGCTACAGTGCATGTGCACTTGAATGAGATTTTGGCTGATGTAATCCACAAATGTTAAAAACCCTTTGTTCTTGCTCTTATAAAATGTAAAACTGGCGTTTCTGTAAATTTTACCCCAATATAGTGTGAATTTTAATAGCATAAAATTAACAATTAAATCATTTTTTTGTCTAAGACTTCTAACTGTGATATTACTGTGCTTGTAAGAGTTAAATTTAGATTGAATTGTAAATGTAATTAGTTATTGTATAGTATATACAGAAGTTTTTTTATATGAATGTGTGTGTCTGTTCTTTCAGACATGTCCAAAAGAACAGACACCACACAGAATCTGCCGCTATGATATATATTCTGTAAACTGAAGGTGGAGGAGTGAGAAAGGAAAGGAAAGGGAAGGACTACTGATGTCAGCTGCATTGTGAATTTATGCAGAATCAGCAGTACAGAGTGAAAATGTGCACCAGGCCAAGATTCAGATCTAGGATCTCCTGCTTACTAGGCAGTTGTGTCAACCACTGTGCCAGACACAATATTTATCACAACTGCATGGATTATCTCAACATATCTCCTGGTCAACCCACAGTTGTGAAAAACACTGTGCC
The DNA here is from genome assembly GCF_023864345.2 of Schistocerca serialis cubense. Classification (NCBI taxonomy): domain Eukaryota; kingdom Metazoa; phylum Arthropoda; class Insecta; order Orthoptera; family Acrididae; genus Schistocerca; species Schistocerca serialis. The sequence goes on from NC_064640.1 coordinate 605,452,779, forward strand.
ACCCAGACACAATGTTTATCACAACTGCATGGATTATCTCAACATATCTCCTGGTCAACCCACAGTTGTGAAAAACACTGTGCCCAGGTGATGCAGTGGTTAACACAACTGCCTAGTAAGCAGGAGATCCTGGGCTCAAATCCCAGTCCAGTACACATTTTCACTTGGTGTCACTGGTTCCACATGAAGCCCCAATGCACCTGACATCAATATTTCCTTCTCTTTCCTTTTCTTTCCTTTCTCCCCCCTCCACCTTCAATTTACATAAAAAGTCTTTTTCCTATCTAGCAACATCTGTCTGCAGTCCCCATCCATGTCCTCCATTCTCAGATTCCCATAGGAGGTCAAATGTAATTGTGTATTTGCAACAAAGGTGGTGGATTCATTGCCCATCAATGTGAATCAATTACATGAATGTGTGGTGTCTGATCTGATTCACCTCAATGGGTAATGAATCCATCACCTTCAGTGCAGATGCACAATTACATTTGACCTCTTGGAGGAATCTCGAAGTGGTGAGCATGGAGGGCATGGACAGGAACTGCAGATAGGTGATACTAGGTGGGAATGTGGATCGGCCAGGAGGCATGCAGAGATAGTCCACGCAGTTGTGACAAACACTGTGCCCAGGTGATGCAGTGGTTAACACAATTGCCTAGTAAGCAGGAGATCCTGGGTTCCAATCCCAGTCCAGTACACATTTTCACTTGGTGTCACTGGTTCCACATGAAGTCCCAATGCACTTGACATCAATATTTCCTTCTCTTTCCTTTTCTTTCCTTTCTCCCCCCTCCACCTTCAATTTACATAAAAAGTCTTTTTTCTTCCAATACTCTCACCAGAAAGTTAAAATCAATAATGTTAATCAAATAACTGATGGCATAAGAGAGTGAAAGGAAATTCAAAATCTCTCATGGCTCCTGTAGCTTACGTGGCTTTTGTAGGCCAATTTGCAGTTGTTTCCTGGCTTGATAAACTGCAAGTGTTTGATATTAATTTGTTCAAATCAACTTCCCCTACACCACTGTGGCACATTGTGAACAGTTATCATTTACATCCTGTATAAACTGAAGGGAATATTCACAGGTTTTTCATGATTAACATACAAATCATTATTTTAAATGATATCCTGGCTGCTCTGATACAATATTTTCTTTGGTGCTTTAATGCTGTTAAGTCTTCTCCTGTTGTAACAAATGTGCTGGCATCTGCATACAGCATAGATTTACACAACAAAATACTTGACAAGTCAGTTACATATATTATGAATAATAAAAGTCCAAAGACAGAAGTTTGTGGCACATACCATGTGACATCCAGAACATTCATTCTTTTGTTATTGAACGGTAGTATTTGTTTTCTATCACTCAAGTATGAGGTGATTAATAAGAATTTTTTATCATAATTGTGTGGCTGACTGAGTCAGATGCCTTGCTGAGATACAATAGCATTGCATTAATAGATAACCATGACAGAAGTAATTTTCATAAAAATGAAACAATTTCTTTAGCTGTTTACACTGTTGAGAAACCAGACCCGAAACCAAACAGTGAGCCACTGAGAACATTACTTTTTGATTGATGCTTACGGATTTGGAGCTGTATGCAGTGCTCTACTACTTTTGAAAGGGTGGGCGCTTGAGAGACTGGGTGGTAATTATTAGAATGTGACTTGTCATCATTTTTGAGGAGAGATGTAACAACTATAATGTTTATGGATGATGGGTAACAAACACTACTAAATATTCAATGATCAGTGAAAATAGTGGATGTGTTATTATATCAATAACTTTTTAACCACAAAATTAGAGAGACCATAAATGTCCTCTAATTCTGAGGGACTTAGCTTTGCTATTTCTGTGGTAATTTACTTTAACCTCTTTATATATAAAAACAGGAAACATGAGTTCAAAATATTCCAGAAAGTTTCAGTATTTTTGGACTTCTGATGTTGTCCAATTTAGTATTTTCATTTTCAGCACTGTTATTCAAATCACAACCATTAATGAAGAAAATATTGAAATTATCTGAAGTGATACCAACTTCAGTGGGAATATTTTTGCTATTCTTATTTCTGCCCAGTTAGGTGTTGATAACATTTCATGCAGCTTTCATTGTTTTGAGAGCTAATGATGTACTCACTATTCTCCTTGCATTTGCCTAATCTGATTTCTGTCCTGTGTTTACTTTTTAACCTTATGTAGTTTACTTTCTGTGAATTACAATTATTTTGTTTTTCGTGAGAAATTATGACCAAAATTCTAGGTCATTTCCTGTTAAGCGTGAATCATTTATGCACAGGTATGAGATACTGTTTCCTGGCAATTTCCTTAGTTCTTTTTTAATTCCTCAGGGCAAAATATTTTTAACGTATCTGAGTGTGTGGTGATAAATAATGAAAATACACACCCAAAATCAAATTTTTTAGGGATATGATTGTATTTTCTCATCCTTAACCATGACCTGTAATTTTCAGTGTTTTTGCCATTCAGAAGTCTAATAAATTTCATTTCATTGCAATGTGGTGTATGGATTTTCGTTTTTAATTTTAACCATATACCTTTATGGGTAAAAGTTATAGCAATGGAGCTCTGTTGCACTTGTCACAACCAAAATGATCACCTTCCAATCACACCTAGCCCTTGAGATATGCTACTCAGCCTGTCACCAAAACCTAGATATCTGGGGGGCAGAAAAGGGGAGAGGGTAGATGGGAGGGGGGACTGAATTAGTCGACTATCACACTGTAGTGACCTTTATGATCTGATAAAGAAAGATACATATGGAACAACCCAACTTCATACAGATTTCTCTGAACACTGGCAATTACATTAACAAGACAGGAAAATTGTCTACTTGAATTATCATTAATGGAATACATATCGTGATATCCTAGCATAACAAAAAAATTAAAATTTTTGGGTGTGTTTAGTCTTACATCAGGAATTGTCTCTCCAAAACTTATTATCCTGTAATTAGACAATCTTTCAAACTGTAAGACCAATTTATCCAAAAGCTGTGGAAATGCTTCAATATTAGTGCCTGGACTTTTCTATTATCCAGTGTTGGCATTCTTGACTTACCTTGCAGTTTCAGTTTTTATAGCAAAAAGTGCATTAAATATGTCATGAACATATACATCAGGTTATGCAAAAGGTCAATATGTTGCCACACAATGCCGAATTACAAGAGTTAATACAAGGCAGGGACATAGTAAAATTTGTGAAGTCACAGCGAATACGATGGCTAGGACACTTGGAGAGAATGGCAGAGGATAGAATTCCAAAGAAAATGATGAAAGGTATGATCCATTCAGTTAGGCGAAAAGGGAGACCTAGAGGAAGATGGATCAATGAGGTAATAATGGATATCAGCAATATGGGAGTCCGGGGGTGGAAAAGAGCAGCAAATAACCGAGAAGTGTGGAGGAAGATTGTTGAAGAAGCCAAGGCTCACCAAGGGCTGTAGAGCTACTGAAGAAGAAGAATATGTTGCCACAACTTTTATTTCACTTCCCATTTGTTAGCTTTGCCAACTTGCAAAAAAATGTCACCTTTCAAACAAACTTAAACTCTGGATTGAACTACAGATAAGTTCATCATCATAACCAAAAGCATATTCAATCTTGTTACACCAGAATTCATTTATGCAGATAAAATAGATGGTTACACAATCTGAAAGTTCATTGGTTTTTGAATTTACAAGAAAGTAGCTTTTGAAATGTAATGTTGCATAAGACGGGTAGATAGCATAAAGAAAATTATGACACAACTTGGAAAAAATGTCAAATGTTTTGTGAAATGATTTCTTTAAAAGTAAGAAATAAAATAGATTAAAGGGACATTGACTTTTCTTTTAATGATGCTCAAAACCATGTACAGCAGCTGAGATTCTCATACCAATGGCTCCTGGTATTAACATCTTAACTTCAAATTGTCAGTTTTGCACATAAAGCAAAAAATGTTTGATTAAACAGTATAAATCCAAATTTATTTCAATTTTATTGAGCCTTCACAGATAAACAGTTACAAATGAAAGGATTGAAACATACTGCACTAACATGCTCCATGCGTTTTCAAAAATGGAATTTTTGGACCTGCAATGTTTTTCTCTAGAAAATCTACAGCATATTTCTCTTGAAAGTTCCACTACAATAGCTTTATGATAACAAAAACTGACAAAATTGTGTGTTATGCTGTTCATGTGTACTTTTCACAGGAAATCCCATCCTTCATCACCTAATGTGTCACTTTCAGTATGTTCTGGAGTACCGGGTAGTGTTGAAACCAGGCTTTGATAAAACTTATGATGAGCACATGCTGTCACATAAGAAGAAAAGTTCCTTCAGCTTTTGTTCACTGATAAGCAGGAATCTGTGATATGCCTGTTTAAGGATGTTACAGAATTATAGCTGCTTTCCCTTAGATTGCTTCTGGACAAATATACACTTTGCTTGTTCCTGGTATGTATAGTTGATGTACACTTTGTATGGTCATTATTCTATGACAGTAATTTCCTATTCTTTACTCCACATCATCTAATTTTTATTGGTGTCTTATGTCCACTGTTACTTCTGCACCACTTTATTGAAGTCTTATATTAAGTCCTGACTCATTTCATTAACTGTGAATGCTTGCTGGTTGCCTTGTTCATTCTAATTAATGTGACCCATGATCTGGAATGAACACAGATTGGTTCTTCTTTCAGTCAGAGCATGCACTGAGTCACCTTCATGCTGAGAGTGCCCCTGTTCTAGAGATCAATGTGTGATTGATACTGCATAATTAAGAGACACAATGACAAACCCAAAAAATAGGCATCTGCTCCTATGTTGCCTTCCACGACTATATGAGTAAAGTTTGAATGTTTTGCCACCTTTACCATCTTGTATCTGTAAGAAATGGTAAATATAGCTGGCTGTTTCATTTGGACCACAACAGGAAACAGCCTCATGCCAAACACAGAACTGTCCTTTGTTTTCCTTGTCATATACTGTGAAAGTGAATGTGGAATATTTCTGTTTGTAGTAATAAAGAGACGTGTCAGACTGAGGAGTAGCAGATACTTTCTGCAGATCAAAACATGCATTGACAATGGGCTTGATTGACACTGAAATGATTTTCTCTCTTTCTTTCAGTTTCCTGACAATAGCTTTCTTTGTAATGTGAGAGGCATATTTGTCAGCCAGATTTGCTTTCTCCCATTAAGAAGAACTAGTGTCAAGTTCACATTGGTTACACTTATTCTTTTAAGGCTGAAAGAATTACAAATTATTATCTTGGTTGAATATATCAGTGTACTGCCTTAATGTGGCAGGCTTCGAGGAAACACATCTACTTTCCTAGATCCAATACTGGTTCATTCTGTACATCTTTGCAATGCTCAGTTCAGCACCAAAGTATTTTCTGTTTGTCTTTTTCCTTGTGTAATGTGACTCTACTCAAGGAAAGCTGTTATATGCTCTTGCACTGATGCCTTTATTTCTGGTTGCATTGTATTCCTACATTTTTAAACGATTTTCTCTCATATCAGATGACAAAAATCCATCTGCTCCCAGTTTTTTGATTGCAGTCCTCACCCAAATATCTGCAATAGAGGGGGTAGGCAGACACATTTCAGATCGGTTTTCTGCTAACATTTTTCAGGTGATGACAGATAAATACTCACTGTTTGCTATGATATCCCATGTGCCAAAACTGTTAAAAAATATCCTGCCTGTTTTCTTGGGTTAAGTTATCATGACATTTCAGTTGGGATCACTTCCAGGCTTCATTAATCTAGCTTGTATTTGAGTACTCTTTTGGCCTTTGTGTGCAAACCCCTTTTTGAGGGATTCCTCTATTTACTATCCATGAGGATGAATTCCTACTCCTTTTACAGGTCCTCTTTTCATTACTTGAGCATCATTGTGTCCCAACAGTGTCTGGTGAGGAGCATGTTGCATTATGATCCATTGTGAAGATTTGCATTCACTGTGTTTAGAATCATGCTTATTATTTTTAATGTTTGACTTGAGCACAGTTCATCAAGAACTTAATTACTGATACCAATTATAAAAAATATCAAACTCAGAACCCATTCACACAGCTGTTTATCAATTATTATTCTACATGAAATCACTGGTTATAGTCATACTGATGACATCTCCACAATGAGCATAGCTGTTATTGGCTACAAGCAGCCTTAGATGATAATCTTCTTAACTGAATAGTGAGGATGATAAACAATGCACACTTGTAAACAGTAAACTTTCCCTGTACAAACATCATAACTACTGTTATGCTTTTAACTGTGCCACAATTCTCTCAGGAAAACATCATAACATAACTTGTGATTCTTTTCATCAATGAATGAGTTCCTTAGGTGACTTTGATATTCTGAAGAGTGCTTAACTTGCAGCACTAGAGAAATAATTTTTACACAAGATAAAAACAGTGACATAACAGTTCCGGAGAACATTGTAACTCAATTTGGCCATTTTTGGACTTCCAGTGTAAATACTTGGAGCTGTCAATATGTTCATGATGTAAGGAGACAAGTTTGAATAATTCGGATTCTTATAGCTGTGATTGCATTTGATTCAGCTGCCATGTTTGTAGACATTTTCCACATTGAATAAACAGTGTGTTACCCATGGTACAGAATCTTGAATATATGTAAAAAGCTTAAGAGCTGGAGCAGTCAACTCTCTACCACACTGAAGAGCCTGTCCAAAGTGTAACATGCTGCCAGTATTTATTTGACAATGGCAGTTTCATTGTCTCTACTATAAATAGATGGAATAGTTTTCACCACATGAGGGCTATCAAATATATCATCCCAGTCTCAACTCTGCAAACATCTGAAGAGGCCCAGGGGCTTATATTGGCTCCCTCTGCAACAGAAGTATACCACATAGATCTTATAGAAATCCAGATATTTCAACAGAAGTTGAACAATGCTTTATAATAGATTATTGTATTACACTTGAACATGATCAGTCCCATCTCATCAGAGATATTAACACCGACCCTGCAAGGTTACCTGTGGATGTGTTATAAGTGGCTGCACTCAGTATAGCCTACTCTACAAGTCCCAGCAGTTCCTGAATGGGAGAGATTTACGCAGTCCACAAGTAACACAATTAATGGTGAGAGATAAGTCATAACTTTCTGGTTATATAGTAATTCACCTCCAAGTTACTACAGCATGATTCCATGGCTTTACAACATGCTGCCAAAGAAATTATAGACAGCAGCAAGGTGCCATATTTACCAATCTAATCCCTTATCTTCTAACACTACAAAGGTAATTGGCAATACCACACTTACAAATTAAACAAATCTTGGTCATTGTCTACAGGAATGTATTTTACATTAAAGGCCATGTAAATGCAAATAAGTACTCACTTAATACAATGAAAATAACTTTATAAACACTAGCTCAGGAAAGTTATTTTGTCTACTCACTTTAAAGAACTGGGCAGGAAATGTCAGCGATGTATAGTCAATCAGTAATCTGAAAAGTGAGAAATGCTTGTGGTGGGGAAGTCACCTTTCCCAGAAGAACACAACAACTGTCACAAAGGATGACTGAACAACAATTCCCCATCTAACAGTGTACAGAGATTTATGTAGATTCTGTCCAAACATGTTTCCTCCCTGAAAATTATTAGTAACTTAGATATAAATTCCACTTAGCATTAAGATATCTTGTGAAAATAAAAAAGAACCCCCACCCCAGGACATGTTTTTTGTGAAACACCTGTAGTTGCTTCTTGTGATGTAGTGGGGGTAAATACAGTGTAGAATCACCTACTTGTTCTTCAGTTTACAGATCTATGAAGGATAAAGTGTATGATCACAATCCAGTGGTCTGCCTTCCTTCACACTTCCAACAGCCACCCCCTCCACCTCCACCCAGTAACATCACCAAGAATTCAATTTATCCCTTAATTCTCCAGTACTGCACATAGATGTGGTACATACATATAATATTTGTTCTTAACTCAACTCATTTGAAGATTGACATTAATTTTATACCATTTACACACTATCTTTAATAATCTGTAACTTTTCCATCCTCTGGAATGTGGAAAGTATTATTTCTGGGGAAAAATGAAAAGGACCTTTTGTAGGAAATTTAATGTAGTTCAAAGTGTTATTAAATGACATGCACAACACTGCAGAATTTGTTTTTCATTCCCCTTCACATTTATTAGCACACAATTCAGTTTCATTATCAGCTTTGTTAGAACATTTGAGTATCTACATTTCAACACAGGTCACATGGGCTAATATAAGAATCAAAATAATCAATAATTGATAATAATATGTAAATGGAGAGACAAAAAATCTACTCACCAGGTGGCGGCAGGGGAACACAAACACAAAAGTATTTAACTTTCACAAGCTTTTGGAGCCAGTGGCTCCTTTTTATGGCAGAAGAGTTGAAGGGGAAGGAAGAGGGGTGAAGGAAAAGGACTGGAGAGGTTTAAAGAAAGGGGTACAGCTTAGAAAAGTCAGCCAGAACCCCAGATCAGGGGAGACTTCCAGATGGGACGAGAATGAAAGACTGGTTGTTGGTGGTGGCAGCAGATGAGATTTGAAAACCTGAGAGCTTAAAGGTGGCAGACTGGGTAATATGCAAGACAGAGATCACCACCATCCAGTTATAAGTTAGGATGAATGGGCATAGGCAGAGGGTGTATACAGGCAACACACAACATCCTGTTGCAGAGCATGATGTACAACATGACAGTCGTGACCCTGGTGCCTACTTCACCACATGCACCCTCTGGATTCTTTCCCAAACGCAAGTTTTTCAGAAATCCACAGGTGGGAACTAGCATTACAATATGTCCTTGTTTCTCACCGTCCACCTGGCCTTAATTATGTTAATTCCTTCCATCTCAGCATTTATTCACAGTAACTACTCCTTTCTTCATGCCATTTTAGTTTTCTACATCAATTTTCTGACTTGTCTATTTTGTGCCCTCCCCCCTCTCACCCCTGTTACATAAGAAAATGGTTCAAATGGCTCTGAGCACTATGGGACTCAACTGCTGTGGTCATAAGTCCCTTAGAACTTAGAACTACTTAAACCTAACTAACCTAAGAACATCACACACGTCCATGCCCGAGGCAGGATTCGAACCTGCGACCGTAACGGTCGTGCGGTTCCAGACTGTAGCGCCTTTAACCACTCAGCCACTGCGGCCGGCCTGTTACATAAAATGCAGTTAGCTTTTCACTCTCACTAACTCATGCACAATGTTTTAGTAGTAATCTCTGTCTTGAATATTACCCTGTCTGCCACCTTTAAGCATGCAGGTTTTCAAATCTTGTCTGCTCCAGTCCCCAACAATCAGTCTTTCCTTCTCATCCCATCCATTAAGTCTCCCCTGACCTGGGGTTGTGGGTGGCTTTTCCAAAATGTACCCCTTTCCCTAAACCTCTCCAGTCCTTTTACATCACCCCTTTTCCATCCCCTTCAGCTCTTCTGCCAGAAGAAGGAGCCACTGGCTCTGAGAGCTTGTAAAAGTTAAATACTTTTGTTTGTGTGTTCCCCTGCTGCTGCTTGGTGAGTAGATTTTTTATGTGTCCATTTACATAATATTACACTACTGGCCATTAAAATTGCTACACCAAGGAGAAATGCAGATGACAAATGGTTATTCATTGGACAAATATATTATACTAGAACTGACATGTGATTACATTTTCACACAGTTTGGGTGCATAGATCCTGAGAAATCAGTACCCAGAACAACCACCTCTGGCTATAACAACAGCCTTGATACGTCTGGGCATTGAGTCAAACAGAAATTGGATGGTGTGTACAGGTACAGCTGCCCATGCAGCTTCAACATGATACCACTGTTCATCAAGAGTAGTCATTGGCGTATTATGATGAGCCAGTTACTCGGCCACCATTGACCAGACATTTTCAATTGGTGAGAGATCTGGAGAACGTGCTGGCCAGGGCAGCAGTCAAACATTTTCTGTATCCAGGAAGGCCCGTACAGGACCTGCAACATGCGGTCGTGCATTATCCTGCTGAAATGTAGGGTTTCACAGGGATCGAATGAAGGGTAGAGCCACGGGTCGTAACACATCTGAAATGTAATGTTCACTGTTCAAAGTGCCGTCAATGCAAGAGGTGACCGGGACGTGTAACCAATGGCATCCCATACCATCACGCCGGGTGATACGCCAGTATGGTGATGACAAATACACGCTTCCAATGTGCGTTCACCACGATGTCGCCAAACATGGATGTGACCATCATGATGCTGTAAACAGAACCTGGATTAATCCGAAAAAATGACGTTTTGCCATTCGTGCACCTAGGTTCGTCCTTGAGTACACTATCACAGGTGCTCCTGTTTGTGATGCAGTGTCAAGGGTAACTGCAGCCATGGTCTCCAGGCTGATAGTCCATGCTGCTGCAAACAGCATCGAACTGTTCGTGCAGATGGTTGTTGTCTTGCAAACGTCCCCATCTGTTGACTCAGGGATCGAGATGCAGCTGCACGATCCGTTACAGCCATGCAGATAAGATGCCTGTCATCTCAACTGATAGTGATACAAGGCCGTTGGGATCCAGCACAGCATTCCGTATTACCCTCCTGAACCCACCGATTCCATATTCTGCTAACAGTCATTGGATCTCAACCAACGCGAGCAGCAATGTCGTGATACAATAAACCGCAATCGCGATATGCTACAATCCGACCTTTATCAAAGTCAGAAACGTGATGGTACAGATTTCTTCTCCTTACATGAGGTATCACAACAATGTTTCACCATGCAGCACCGGTCAACTGCTGTTTGTGTATGAGAAATCAGTTGGAAACTTTCCTCATGTCAGCACGTTCTAGGTGTCGCCACTGGCACCAACCTTGTGTGAATGCTCTGAAAAGCTAATCATTTGCATATCACAGCATCTTCTCCCTGTCAGTTAAATTTCACATCTGTAGCACATTATCTTTGTGGTGTAGTAATTTTAATGGCCAGTAGTGTAATACAGGTCAGTACGCTACGACAACTCAAAGACGTTTCAAATGTTTCAGTAAATTACCTGTACTTCTTGAATGCTCGTTGTTGACTCACTATGAAATTTACATACATATTGCTGACCTAGGCTCCTGCAGACCTTTTGACTATCGCACATGACCTAACTCAGCTTTTGCAGGTGACAACTATTTATAGACACATGCAGTATAGAAATTACAAAATGACAAAACATAAGACTATTACTTTTTTAAATATTAGCACAAAACATAGAAAAAAATAAAAGATATAAACATGCTATAGGGAGTGAAGTGAATTTGTTTAACTAAAAACTGTAGAATTTACCACATGACAAAATAACAGATACTACATTACATCATGGAAGTTTTAATGTACATGGGGATACCCACAAATTGTCATGAATTTTCAGGAATATTAAGTTTTATGATTGGAATAATTAACTAATTAACAGGTTCGTTCAGTAAAAGAATACGTTTTCAGAAAAAAGGGCTGCAAAACCCTGAAAGTTTTGGAATGAATATCATTTATGGACTAGAATATTCTGGAACAGGAAAATTTTGAATGTACATAACTTTTGAAATATTAAGGTTTCAGGAAGAATTAAATGATTGCTTGAGTGAAGTGAAGAAGAGCTTTCAAATAAGCTAGGTCAGACTTCAAACAAACAATTTTTAGCAGTATTGAATAATTAAGTGCAAACAGTCTGTAAGCGTAATGGTTCAAATGGCTCTGAGCACTATGGGACTCAACTTCTGAGGTCATTAGTCCCCCAGAACTTAGAACTATTTAAACCTAACTAACCTAAGGACATCACACACATCCATGCCCAAGGCAGGATTCGAACCTGCGACCATAGCGGTCTCGCGGCTCCAGACTGCAGCGCCTAGAACCGCACGGCCACTTCGGCCGGCGTAAGCATAATGAATTATGAATAGTAAATAAAATATTTCAGGATGAACTAAATATATTACTTTCATTAGTACATTGTAAATTACATTGTGAATAACGAAATTTAATGATATATTGCATGGATAAGAATTCAGTCATGTAGTGGGGAAGAAAATGACTGGTGTGCTTAGGAACCCCATTACTGAATTTGATGGTGCTGTGAGATGATGTAACAGGTATGTGTATCTGCTTCTACATACATACTCCACAAGCCACCAAATGGTGTGTGGTGGATAGCACCTTGTACTAATACTAGTCATTTCAATTCCTTTTCCATTCACAAAAAGACTGAGGAAAATGACTGTCATATGCCACTGTATGAGCTCTAATTTCTCTTATCAAATGATGGAAAATCCAGGATGGAATGTAACAGTATTATGAGAGGGAAAGTTGCTACTCACAGTATAGCGGAGATGCTAAGTCACAGATAGGCACAACAAAAACACTCTCACAATTACAGCTTTTGGCCATTAAGGCCTTTGTCAACAACACACACACACACAACAGAGGTGAAATGCCACAAACACACACACACACACACACACACACACACACACACACACACACACACACACACAGGTGAAATGATGCACATTGGTGGCAGTTGAAACATTCTGCGGTCAACTTCAAATGCCAGTTCTCTAAATTTTCCAGTAGTGTTCCATGAAAAAACACCTTCTTTCCTCCAGAGGTTCCCACTTGAGTTCATGAAGTATCTTTAGAATACTCCTGTGTTGGTTGAACCTATTAGTACCAAAATCTAGCAGCCCACCTCTGAATTGCTTCAATGTCTTCCTTTAATATGACCTTGTAGGGATCCCAAAGACTCAAGCAGTACTCAAGAGTGGGTCGCACTAGTGTTCTACAGAGTGATTATAATTAAAGTTCAACTTTCAAACTGCTGTAGAAATAACACCACTGGTCAGAATGACATCAAATTGCAACAGAATATTATCAGAGAAAGGGGAAAACAAATGGCAGATGAAAAATAAATAGTTACCAAATGTAGCAATAGATGGCACTGTAAGCATCATAATTTAATAGTGGTCAACTACAAATGACAAATGAATCACACAACAATGCCTAAGATGTGCATTTGATGTCAAACAAACTGTACTAATCAGTGTGCATGGGCATACAGGTGTGATATTGTTAGTTACATACACCCATCAAACACGGTAAGGTCATATCACATTGGATGGGAAAAATTGGTTTTTAATTGTCCTGAGGCCAAATACCACACAAAAAGCATCACTCACATCGGTTTTTAATTGTCCTGAGGCCAAAAACCGCATAAAGCATAAATCAAAATCAAGTCAGATTATTAATCTCCATTAAACTGGCCCATAACATGTTCAGTATGCTGTCCACCATTTTCTACAACAAGTTGAAATCGAGAAACAGCATGTTCCACAACTGATCAAAGTGTTTCCGAGGTCACATTCAGAATGTGTTGCACAATGCATGCCTTCAGTGCAATTAAGTTTGCAATCAGAACACTGAACACAACATCTTTGAGATAGCCCCACAGCCAGATGTCATACGGACTAAGATCAGGTGATCAGAATGGCTGGGCTGTAGGGAAATGGTGGCTGATAATTCTAGCATTTCTAAAATGGCGATTCAGCAGCAGATTAATTGGATTTGCAATGTGCAGAGGTGTGCCATCTTGCATAGAAATGATCCCATCCACACATTCACACTGTTGGAGCACTCTAATGACATGGTTGCACAAGACACTCATAGCCCTTACCAGTGACAGTACAGGTAACAGGACTGGAAGCACCTGTCTCTTCGAAAAAATATGGCCCTATGATAAATGATGCTGTAAACCTGCACCGCACAGTGACCTTTTCAGGATGAAGTGGTACTGGTTGAATCGTATGTGGATTTTCTGTTGCCCATATTTGACAATTCTGTGTATTGACATATCCTGTCAGATGGAAGCAGGTTTCGTCTGTCCACAAAATCTTCCACGGCCAGTCATTGTCCACTTCCATGTGAGCAAGAAATTCTAAATCAAAGGTCTCTCTTGCTGGCAGGTCAACAGGAAGCAACTTGTGCACATGGGAAATTTTGAATGGAAAGCAAAGAAGGATGTTTCGTAGGATTTTGCACACCATGCTCACTGGTATGTCCAATGTTTGGGTAATTCTCCATGCACTACATGTTTGCACACGACCACTCACCTCCTCCTGCATTACTGTGGCCACTGCTTCCACTGACATTGAATCGATTCTTTTCCTCCTTCTACTAGGTTCACACACCAAAAGAACCCGTCTTTTCGATATTCCAAATCATTTTCTCCAGACTCATGGCAATCATCAGACCAATGCCTTTTTCCAAACCTTCAGTGTACTGAATTTCTGCAGTGCAATGTGTACACAGTCATCATTCTTCTAATACAGCTTTACAAGTAGAGCACGATCCTGCATTGAGGTTGTCATGGTGAACATCGCAGATGCAAAAGGAGGAAAAGCCAGGTACCCGGTATGTTTATAACAACTTCAATAGGTTGCGTGCATCGCATTTGCTTTCATTTACATACAGCACCATCTATTGATCCATTTTCACACTATTTTTTTTTTCTTCTGCCATATGTTTTCCCCTTCTCCAACAATATTCCATTGCAATTTAATGGCATCCTGACCAGTGTTGTTATTTCTACAGCATTTTGAAAGTTTAACTTTAATTATAATCACCCTGTATATATGGTTTTCTTTACAGATGAACCACACTTTCCTAGAATTTTCCAATAAACTAAAGCCAATCACTTACTTTTCCTACTACTGTCATTATGCACTTGTTCCATTTCATGTCACTTTGCAACATTAGGACTAGATATTTAATTACTGTGACAATTACACTACTAATGCTGTAGTCAGATATTGTGGGATTATTTTTCCTACTCATCTGTATTAACTTACACTTTTCTTCATTCATAGAAAACTGCCACTTGTCACACCAACCAGAAATTTTGTCTAAGTCATCTTGTATCCCTCTACAGTTGCTCAATAGTATCACCTTTCCATACACAACAGTAACATCAGCACAAAGGCACAGATTGTTGCTCACCACATCATCAGATGATTTATGCATGCATAGAATAAGAGCAGTCTCATCACACTTCCCTTGGGCACTCCTGATGATACCCTTGCATCTGATGAACACTCACCACTGGGGACAATGTACTGAGTTAAATTACTCAAGAAGTTTTTGAATCCCTTACATATCTGAAAACCTATTCAGTATGTTTGTATTTTCATTAATAGCCTGCAGTGGGGCACCATGTGAAAAGCTTTCCAGAAATTTAACCACGTGGACTCTGCTTGTTGCCTTTCATCTATGGTCCACAGGATATCATTTGACAAACAGGCAAGCAGAGTTTCAATCAGGTGATGTTTGCTAAATCCATGTCAATTTGTGGGCAGGAGCTTTCCTTCTCAAGGAAATTTGTTATATTTGAACTGAGAATATGTTTAAGAATTATGCAGTAAATTGATGTTAAGGATATTGGTCTGTAATTTTCCAGATCCATTCTTCTACCCTTCTTATATAAAGTAGTCACTTGTGCTTTTTTCTGGTTTCTTAGAACTTTGCACTGGGCAGGATATTTGCAACACGTAAGAGGCCAATGCCATAGAGTACTCTCTGTAAAAACAAATTGCATTTCCATCTGGACCTGATGACTTTTTTTTTTAACTCTTTCAGTTGCTTCTCTATGCTGGAGTTGCCTATAATTATGTCCTCCATATAGGAGTCTATATGATGGTCAAACAAGTGGTATGTTTGTATGATCCTCCCATGTGAATGATTTCTTAAATGTGAAATTTAAAACTCCTTTCACTGTCTTCTGTTGCCAGCTCAGACTGATCAATGAGTGACTGGATAGAAGCCCCCACCTGCTTATCAATTTTACACAAGAACGCAATTTTCTTTGGTTTTCAGTAAGATATTTTGCTAAGATACAATTGTGACAGCTATCATATGCTTCACGCATTGATATTTTTACAGATGCACAAATTACTACTAACTTTTCCCTGTCATTATTTGTGCATTCTTTTTTGAACCAAGAGTGCAACTGTTTCCAAATTTTGTTATTAAATCATGGTGGGTCTTTTACATACTTAATCCACTTATTCAACACATACTTCTCCAGTGTGTGATTTTCAATCCGTTTAATCTTTAACAATGAATCTTCTATGATTCCATCATATCTAAGTGGAATGCTAACAACTGTTTTCTGCTCTTTATAGAAAAAATATTCTCCTAGCCCTCTTGATGGACTTATTGACTGTAGTAGGTTGGTTGGTTTGGGGAAGGAGACCAGACAGCGTGGTCATCGGTCTCATCGGATTAGGGAAGGATTGGGAAGGAAGTCGGCCGTGCTCTTTCAGAGGAACCATCCCGGCATTTGCCTGGAGTGATTTAGGGAAATCACGGAAAACCTAAATCAGGATGGCCGGACGCGGGATTGAACCATCGTCCTCCCGAATGCGAGTCCAGTGTCTAACCACTGCGCAACCCCGCTCGGTCCAGACTGTAGTAGCCATTGCCACTGTGATGACTACATGATCACTAATCCCTATCTCCATACTGACACCACCAAATTATAAGATCTAAAATGTTTCCATTGTGTGTGAGCTGTTGGACTAGCTGCTCAAGACAGTTTTCAGATAACATCTTCAAAATTACTTCACAAGATTGCCTGTCCATATCACCTGCAATGAATCTGTCTGTCCCAGTCCTTACTTAGTAGGTTAAAGTTAATGTCAATTAATATTGCCAGATCTGTGTATTTCTGCACTACTCTGCAGAGACATTCTTTGAATGATTCTAAAACTGTCATGCCAGAATCAGGTGGCCAGTAAAACATTTGATAATGAACTGGAGTTCACCTAAATGTGTTACACACATCTAGGTAAATTGACACTCAGACTCAATTTTGACTTTGACAGATACAATATTTTTTGTCAGCTGCAACAAACACTCATCCTCCTATGGTATCTAAGCTGTCTTTTTGATATATGTTCCATGTCTTGCTAAATATTTCAGAGCTTTCTACTTTGGGTGTCAGCCAGCTTTTGGTTCTGAGCATAATTTTAGTGTGACAACCTTCCTGGAGGGCCGTAAACTCAGGAACTTTGTTACGAATATTCTGAAAATTTAATGTTAAAATTTTGACAGTTATGGTGTCTTCATCTTATTATCTTGAAGTTGAAGCTCTTCTGTCTGTGTCTGCTTGCAAATAAATTTGTTGTTAGAAGAGGTCTGTCTGGAGCAAAACAAAGTATTTTTCTTTTCTTTTATTACCCAGACATTGAAGTTTTAACATCAGTGGTCTTTTATTTTCTTTTTATTAATCGATAGGAAAAATGCTCTTTACTGCTTGTACACACATAAATTAGAGTTTTCAAGAAACTATTTACAAATTTGAAAAACCAGACAAAGTTTTGTATATATACCTTGTTATGACAGGTTGAACTGCAAAGCAAAACAAAAAACCAGAAAAACCAAGCTATGCGGTATATATATGGTACATATAAAACTTTGTATGTTTTTCAAATTTGTAAACACTTTCTTAAAAACTCAAATTTATATGTGTACAAGTAGTAAAGAGCATCTTCCTGTTGTTTGGTAGAAAGAGAATAAAAGTGCACTGAGGATGCTGAAGCTTCAGAGAAGCATGTCTGGGTAATAGAAGAAGGAAAAAACAGTGTTTTGCTTCCAAAAACAAATTTATGTCTTTACTTTGTATGTGGTCTTATATTGCTCTCTGTGTAACGACCGTCACATGTTTATCAGGGGACCTCAAGCTACCACCTAGCCTAAAAAAAGACCATGTACACTCCTCATGTATTCTGCTACCCAAGCAGCTGCTTCCTTTGTGTAGTTAACTCCTGACCTATCAAGGTAAGTCCTACAATTCTCCATCTCATAACACAGGATCAAAACTCTGCAGCCAAGACTTTCACATAACTGATGGAGCCTTTGGTTGAAGCATTCCACTTACTTCCAAGCCAAAGGATCCCAGTTGAGCTACATGGATGTCTGAAAAAAAAGTCACAGAGGTAGTAAACACATTAGTTTAGTTATTCTGCACATAAAGTGCAGCAGTTGTAATGTTGTCTTGCTACAATCACTGTCCAGGGGTGCAAACCAGCCCTGGAATGTGCATGTATGCTGAACTCAGCACATGGCCTCCAAAAGCATGAACAGATCACAGCCTCATGTGACGAGCAGGCAGCAGCAGTGTGGAGTCATTTTGTCAGCATTTGCATGGATGCAACTTCAGGCCCCAAGCAGGAGGTCAACACATTGCAGTGATGGGCCTCACAGAAGGCAGTCACATTGGTTGCTCCAGGTGCACGGCTCACCACAAGTAACTCTTGAGTGCAGAGTCAAAGTGGGGACCCCAGTGAAGGATCTACTGACAGTGGCCTGCAGAGGCAAACCTACGCAGGGCAAGCAGCATCTTGGTACCTGGTCAGGCTCAGGTGTGAACAATGGACCTTCAGATAGGCACCCTGAAGTTGGCAGCAGTAAGTCAGTAGGTGGCCTTCCAGCTGGGAGGCACCAGCCCATCTCCCCCTTGGCATACGGACTTTGACACAGCCCATAGTCCTGCAGCTAGTGGAGGCAACATCTCATAACAGCAGGCTGGATGACCCACATCAGGTCGATGACTGTCATAAAGTACCTCTCAGAGCTGGCTGCTGACAGTGACAGTGACTGACTGCATAGGTGAAACATGTAGTATTTATGATGGTTCATTCCACCCCTCTTTTGACAGAGCATTATTCTTCATCGTGGAAGACACAGTAGCAGTGTGGTGCCAGGTAGATCATGTGGTAATGCAGGTCACCACTACTGCCACAGTTTGTTGTGTCAGCAATATAGGAGCCTTGCCATTGGTGCTGAAACTGGACATGGGCAATTCATCCTGCTGTGAGATCCAGGTAGTGATTCTTGCTGTGTCAGCATAGCTCACCTGTAGATTCTTGTGAAAGAACACCTTGCTGGATACCCATTTGCTTGGCCTCTCTAAAGCTCCTTGCACTATTCCGTGGTGACAGCTGTCTGCTTATTTGGTGATGGGTTACAAACATAAAGTTATATAGCAGTGGCACAATGTGTCTCTTCTCTTTGGAAGGTCTAGTCTGCCTGATCATAGTCTGGCATTGTGCTAAAAATAACTTGACAATACATCTTATATCTTTATGTTTATGTATGTTCCAATCAGGTTTCCATTGTGCTAATCCAGCTTGAATTACAGTGTCCAGTGGGTGGTATACTTAAACACTAACAACAAACTTACTAAAGTGTATGCCCCCCGGTAGCTGAGTGGTAGCTGGCACGGTAGCTCAGTGTGTTCGGTCAGAGGGCTGCGTGCCCTCTATAATAAAAAAAACTGAGTCAAGGAACCAACGATCAACTTGAACGAATGTCTTGTGACGGCCGCCTAGACCAAACACAATGAACTATATCGAACAAAATGAAAAGAAAAAAAAAAAGTGGTCAGCACTACAGAATGTCAATCCTAATGGCCTGGGTTCAATTCCCTACTAGGTCAGAAATTTTCTCCGCTCAGGGACTGGGTGTTGTGTTGTCCTAATCATTATCATTTCATCCCCATTCTGTACCTGAGGCAGAAACATTGCCATGACCTTGACACCAGTATGTCCATTTTGTTGTGCTATTAGGTCACTGAACTTCCTTCATTTTTCACCCATAGGCATTACTACATTGAATCATCACATAATGAGATATTAGATAAAATTGCCAACTCTGTCCAGTGGTTTCTTCACTCACTGTTTTGGTACATCTCTTGGATTTGTCTTTGCAACAGAGGTGGTTGCCTCATGTTTTCCCATAAAATCCAGCCATGTTACTGTACTGATACATTACCAGTATCCAACTAAAGCAGTCTCACTCACTTCCCCAACTTCCACACTAATTACAGGTTGAATCCTGTCTATACTGTCATGTTTTCCTGAGGGAGTCCGGTGGACCTATCATGACCAAGTGTGTCGTTACCACCTCTTTACCCACAACATTTGCCATTGGCAATGTAATTAATATCAGCTATAACCTCTAGTGCATCCTTCATAGTATCTACAATAAAATTGTCATCTACAGCATGACACAAGAATCATTGGCATGCGCCACATTCATTCAGAAATACACCTCCACAGGCTCCATTGTCTGCATACACACCCATCAACTTCCAATGGGGCAGATACCACTCCACCTAAATCGGTACCATCCATTTGCTATTCACACCATTCTGTACAGAATAAATTTACTTAATTTGACACTACAGCTGATTTAGACTCTTGAATTCATGCCAGATATTAGAGTTGTTAATACCACTTTTTTTTTAAATTTCCACAGCCCTGCTATCTTCATTTAATTTTTCCCTATAACCATGGTTGAACCAACATTCCTATACAGCATTTGATCATCCTTGCTTCATTATTTTTCCATACCCTATTTATAAAACTCTTGACAGGTTAAACTAAGTCAACAGTAGTTAAACTTGGTGTGTGAGCAGCTAAATTGGATGAGGCTCTGTCCCCTCTCACAGCATTTAACTGCCTACACAGTATAGTATTATCTGCTCCTAACTTAGCTATCTGCTCTAATAATAAGTGTGCAACTTCCTGGTGGTAGCACCTGTGGTCCTGGCTCAGTCATTGTAAAGTCTTTAACCAGTACACAAGAGAAAAAATAGGAGAAACAAAAAATTGGAAGACTAGAAGCATAGCTAATCATAACACTGAAACATCACTCTCAGTCTTTGGGCATGATCATAAGCCATTGAGATTAATGACACTGCCTAATATAGTTACCTGATCTACAGCATGTAGAGCAGGTCATTGCAGCTGATTGCATTAGATTAGATCAGATAAGATTAGATTAGATTAATGCTAGTTTCATGGATCATGAATACGATATTTCGTCATGATGTCGAACGAGTCAAATTTTCCAATACATGATATAATTAAGTTAATTTACCAACATCATTAAGTTAATATAACAACTTTTTTATTTTCTTTTATTTTTTAATTTTTTTTTAATTTTTTTATATTTTTTTTTTCTTAATTTATATCTAAAAATTCCTCTATGGAGTAGAAGGAGTTGTCATTCAGAAATTCTTTTAATTTCTTCTTAAATACTTGTTGGTTATCTGTCACACTTCTGATACTATTTGGTAAGTGACCAAAGACTTTATTGGCAGTATAATTCACCCCTTTCTGTGCCAAAGTTAGATTTAATCTTGAATAGTGAAGATCATCCTTTCTCCTAGTATTGTACACTCCTGGAAATGGAAAAAAGAACACATTGACACCGGTGTGTCAGACCCACCATACTTGCTCCGGACACTGCGAGAGGGCTGTACAAGCAATGATCACACGCACGGCACAGCGGACACACCAGGAACCGCGGTGTTGGCTGTCGAATGGCGCTAGCTGCGCAGCATTTGTGCACCGCCGCCGTCAGTGTCAGCCAGTTTGCCGTGGCATACAGAGCTCCATCACAGTCTTTAACACTGGTAGCATGCCGCGACAGCGTGGACGTGAACCGTATGTGCAGTTGACGGACTTTGAGCGAGGGCGTATAGTGGGCATGCGCGAGACTGGGTGGACGTACCGCCGAATTGCTCAACACGTGGGGCGTGAGGTCTCCACAGTACATCGATGTTGTCGCCAGTGGTCAGCAGAAGGTGCACGTGCCCGTCAACCTGGGACCGGACCGCAGCGACGCACGGATGCACGCCAAGACCGTAGGATCCTACGCAGTGCCGTAGGGGACCGCACCGCCACTTCCCAGCAAATTAGGGACACTGTTGCTCCTGGGGTATCGGCGAGGACCATTCGCAACCGTCTCCATGAAGCTGGGCTACGGTCCCGCACACCGTTAGGCCATCTTCCGCTCACGCCCCAACATCGTGCAGCCCGCCTCCAGTGGTGTCGCGACAGGCGTGAATGGAGGGACGAATGGAGACGTGTCGTCTTCAGCGATGAGAGTCGCTTCTGCCTTGGTGCCAATCATGGTCGTATGCATGTTTGGCGCCGTGCAGGTGAGCGCCACAATCAGGACTGCATACGACCGAGGCACACAGGGCCAACACCCAGCATCATGGTGTGGGGAGTGATCTCCTACACTGGCCGTACACCACTGGTGATCGTCGAGGGGACACTGAATAGTGCACAGTACATCCAAACCGTCATCGAACCCATCGTTCTACCATTCCTAGACGGGCAAGGGAACTTGCTGTTCCAACAGGACAATGCACGTCCGCATGTAACCAGTGCCATCCAACGTGCTCTAGAAGGTGTAAGTCAACTACCCTGGCCAGCAAGAGCTCCGGATCTGTTCCCCATTGAGCATGTTTGGGACTGGATGAAGCGTCGTCTCACGCGGTCTGCACGTCCACCATCCACCACGAACGCTGGTCCAACTGAGGTGCCAGGTGGAAATGGCATGGCAAGCCATTCCACAGGACTACATCCAGCATCTCTACGATCGTCTCCATGGGAGAATAGCAGCCTGCATTGCTGCGAAAGGTGGATATACACTGTACTAGTGCCGACATTGTGCATGCTCTGTTGCCTGTGTCTATGTGCCTGTGGTTCTGTCAGTGTGATCATGTGATGTATCTGACCCCAGGAATGTGTCAATAAAGTTTCCCCTTCCTGGGACAATGAATTCACGGTGTTCTTATTTCAATTTCCAGGAGTGTAGTTATGCACACTGCTATTACTTTTGAATTGGGTTTCGTTGTTAATAACAAATTTCATAAGAGAGTATATATACTGAGAAGCTACTGTGAATATCCCTAGATCCTTAAATAAATGTCTGCAGGATGATCTTGGGTGGACTCCAGCTATTATGCTGATTACACGCTTTTGTGCAATAAATACTTTATTCCTCAGTGATGAATTACCCCAAAATATGATGCCATATGCAAGCAATGAGTGAAAATAGGCGTAGTAAGCTAATTTACTAAGATGTTTATCACCAAAATTTGCAATGACCCTTATTGCATAAGTAGCTGAACTCAAATGTTTCAGCAGATCATCAATGTGTTTCTTCCAATTTAATCTCTCATCAATGGACACACCTAAAAATTTTGAATATTCTACCTTAGCTATATGCTTCTGATTAAGGTCTATATTTATTAATGGCGTCATACCACTTACTGTACGGAAGTGTATGTACTGTGTCTTATAAAATTCAGTGAGAGTCTGTTTACAAGGAACCACTTAGTAATTTTCTGAAAGACATTATTGACAATTTCATCAGTTAATTCTTGTTTGTCAGGTGTGATTACTATACTTGTATCATCAGCAAAGAGAACTAACTTGGCCTCTTCATGAATATAGAATGGCAAGTCATTAATATATATTAAGAACAACAAAGGACCCAAAACCGACCCTTGTGGAACCCCATTCTTGATAGTTCCCCAGTTTGAGGAATGTGCTGATCTTTGCATATTATGAGAACTGCTTATTTCAACTTTCTGCACTCTTCCAGTTAGGTACAATTAAACCATTTGTGCACTGTCCCACTCATGCCACAATACTTGAGCTTGTCTAGCAGAATTTCATGATTTACACAATCAAAAGCCTTTGAGAGATCACAAAAAATCCCAATGGGTGGTGTTCGGTTATTCAGATCATTCAAAATTTGATTGGTGAAAGCATATATGGCATTTTCTGTTGAAAAACCTTTCTGGAAACCAAACTGACATTTTGTTAGTACTTCATTTTTACAGATATGTGAAGCTACTCTTGAATACATTACTTTCTCAAAAATTTTGGATAAAGCTGCTAGAAGGGAGATTAGATAGTAATTGTTGACATCAGATCTATCCCCTTTTTTATGCAAAGGTATGACAATAGCATACTTCAGTCTATCAGGGAAAATGCCCTGTTCCATAGAGCTATTATACAGGTGGCTGAGAATCTTACTTATCTGTTGAGAACAAGCTTTTAGTATTTTGCTGGAAATGCCATCAATTCCATGTGAGTTTTTGCTTTTAAGCAAGTTTATTATTTTCCTAATTTCAGAGGGAGAAGTGGGTGAGATTTCAATTGTATCAAATTGCATAGGTATTGCCTCTTCCATTAACTGCCTAGCATCTTCTAATGAACACCTGGATCCTACTATATCCACAACATTTGGAAAATGATTATTAAAAATATTTTCAACTTCCGACTTTTTGTTCAAAAAGTTTTCATTCAATTTGATGGTAATACTGTCTTCCTGTGCTCTTGGTTGACCTGTTTCTCTCTTAATAATATTCCAAATTGTTTTAATTTTATTATCAGTGTTGCTGATTTCAGACATGATACACATACTTCTGGATTTTTTTAATAACTTTTCTTAATATAGCACAGTAGTTTTTATAATGTTTGATAGTTTCTGGGTCACTACTCTTTCTTGCTGTCAGATACATTTCCCTTTTCCGGTTACAAGATATTTTTATACCCTTAGTAAGCCATGGTTTGTTACATGGTTTCTTACGAGTACATTTAACTATTTTCTTGGGAAAGCAGTTTTCAAATGGATTTACAAAAGTGTCATGAAATAAATTATATTTTAAATTGGCATCAGGTTCATGGTACACCTCATCCCAGTCTAACTGCTGTAGGCTTTCCCTGAAATTTGCAATTGTTAAATCGTTGACTAAACGTACTACTTTGGAGGACTGTTTAGTACTGCTGAATGGAGCTATGTCATATATTGTAACTAGCTGTGCACCATGATCAGAAAGACCATTCTCAACAGGCTGAGCATTTATCTGGTTAAACTTATCTTGGTCTATAAAGAAGTTATCTATCAGTGAGCTGCTATCCTTTACCACCCGAGTAGGAAAATCAATAACGGGTGAACCGAGTAATACTTCAAGGTCATCTTTCCTATTACCCTCTTTCAGAGAATCTACATTGAAGTCCCCACAAATAATAATTTGCTTCCTCCTGTCTGACAGATAGCACAACAAGGAGTCCAAATTTTTCAGAAATAGATGAAAATTTCCCGATGGGGACCTATATACAGTTACAATTATAAATGTGCCTTTATTTAATTTAAGCTCACAGGCACATGCTTCTATATGTTTCTCTACATAGAACTTTTTTGTTTCTATATTTTTTGCACAATGATAACTTTTGATATATATGGCAACTCCTCCTTTCTCCATATTTTCTCTAATTACATGTGCAGAGAGCTTATATCCACTTACATTTACCTTATCCATATCAGTAACAATATGATGCTCAGACAGGCATAGTATATCTATTTCATCCTCAGCTTCTAAATCTTCTAAAAGAACCAGAAGCTCATCTATTTTATTCTTTAAACTCCCAATATTTTGATGAAATATACTTACATTATTTTTAATTATACTTTTATGAGAACCTTTCCTTATTCTAACATTTGCAGTACTCTCCTGTCTGAGTTTCTCATTGTGCTTAGGCCTAGTTCCTATACCAGTGGTCACATGGTGTTCAGAGAGGCAGGTACCAGGCACACTATGTCTTCATCTGACCTAACAAACTTAAGCCTAAAACTTATTCACCAGTCCACATTTTCTGCCATCACACCCACAAAAGCACAAAAAAATAGTTACTGCATACACCCCATTTTCAGTGTCTGGAAAGTTCATTGCTGGATGATGGTATAGACATTAAAGCACTAACAGTGCCTCATGCATAGGGCACTGGAGGCTGTGATACCTATCAGGAGAGAGCCTTCTAGAGGAGTAACTTCCATCTGGACTGAGTTAATGCAGAAATTAAGATGGGAAACACAAAGAGCCAGTAAGATATTTCAGAAAAGCATGACCAAAGAAGAAAGAAGCTGAAGGCTGCATAGGTACAGGTAAGGGTACAGGTATATTAAACAGTGGTTTGAGAAAGAGTTATAGAAAACAAAATGGGATGATGGAAACAATTTGTGGAGACTAACTAACCAATCCCTGGGGAATACCATACAAAACAATCTGTGAAAAAATACAATCAGCAACAGTCTTATTCACAGTCAAAAGAAATGATGGAGCAGTAACAGAAGAACAGTCATTTGCCCTACTAACAGGAACACTGGTTCCCGACAACGAAGAAGAAGACAAGACAGAAGATCAACTTAGGTTATGAAAAATGTTATGGGATGGCTATAGAAACAATAATGTTGTGCACCATTTGCACAAGAAAAAATCAGGCAAATAATTTCAGGACTGAAAAAGAAAACATCTCTGAGACTGGATGGGATTGCTGCCAAAATAATACAAACCTTATGTAACTAATTAGATATTTACTTTCATGAACTGCACAATGAATCTCTCTTTCAGGGAAGTGTCCCTCCACTGTGGGAGAGTGCTGAAGTGATGATTATTACTACAGGCCAAGACTAGGATCTGATGATACCCAAATCACACAGATCAAAATGCGTTCTGAAAGTTCTTGGCAAGATATTTTAAGGGGCTCCAGAACGCCCTATACTTGCAATGTTAAAATAACGCTTATAAATTACATCTTTCCTCACAAAGTATTTGAGGTAGGAAGTTGAACTTTTTACAGGTTATTTATTGGAATATGGGCTACAACTTAACACAGGGATTTTACAAAATTTTAGTTCAGTTATTAAAGATGATTTTTTTCAATTGTAATAAAAATTCACAACAGTTTTTTGCAATTTTTTATTTCTATATTCAAAAATATACAGTTTTTTGGAAAAAGGCTGTGTTAAATTATGCAGAAGGTACTGTGTAACATTTACTGAAAGTTTGAAACAAATATGTTTGGAAGATCCTTAGAAAACATGTAATTAGTATGAGAAAATAAAAGTTTTGGGAATCGAGCGACAAAGATTGGATTAACTTTTTAGTGCATTCCAGGTCCAGCTTCCTCTTGTTCCTCCTCCTGTTTACTCTTGCTCGTATTTCTAGACTCTTTACAGCCCTGTCTGCAGCCCGAAGGTGTTCCTTGTCTAAAGCAAGCATCGCTCGTTGTTGTGTTCGTAGATTTTGCTACCATTTTCTTCAGTTGCAGTTACTGCAACACTGTTCCAAAAGGTAGTCATGTATGAACACTTATCACATTTCAGTTGTATTTCACTAGCAAGTCCTATGTGCTTTATTATGGAGAGTTCCAGACCAACTTCACTACAATGAATACATCTTACACAGTTTGAAAAAATTCCTTTGAGAACCGACATATCAAATATTTCATTCACATCCGATTCGCCCATAAAACATTCATAGTTTGCACTCATTGAACCAAGCTTCTTCTGTGAAGTATTTTCTTTCCCACTTTGACTGCTATGGGCAGGTGTACTTGAGAGGTTAGGTTCACTCACTTGGTTATTGTCTTTATTGTTTACAGTAATAACACATACCTTTGGCTTTCCAACATTTCTCCTTTTCTTAAAAGCCTTCAGAGGATTTCTAATAACTTTACTTTTACTCATTATTATACTTCAACAAAACAGAGACTCAAGAAACAGAATTAATTACGAATATTTTCGAGATAACGACAGAGTAAATAAACATGAATACTCATTATTATACTTCAACAAAACAGAGACTCAAGAAACAGAATTAATTACGAATATTTTCAAGATAACGAAGGAGTAAATAAACATGAAACAATTGACAATCACACCAGCGATATATATTGAACCATCACAGGTTAGCCACAACACATACTTTATCTCACATCACTAAAATGTACCTGATGAACACGGACGTTAATAATAACACCATTTGACAGCAGTTTAACAGCGCCACAGTGGGTCACGCCCATGTAGAACACATTTCAAAAAAAATTTAAAAATAGTTGTAGTCTTCGGAATTGAATAAATTATATATCTATTAAAAGGTAATAGTCTGCAGATTCAGAAAACGCAAAAAAGTAAAAATTGAACTTTTCATGATTTTGAGCCTTTCCGGAGCCCCTTAAAACTATTATGCAAGAGACTAAAAGATCAGGGACTACTGCATGGGGTGAGCCCTCACCTGTGCAGCATTAGAAAAGGCAATTCAACTGGAGATACAATTAATAAGGTGATCTCAATAGCAACAGATACTCATTCTATGTACACTTTAGCTATGATGATTGATATTGCTGGTATTTTCGACATTCTATGGCGACTGTCTTTCTTCAGTCACTTTAGGGTGTTGGAGTGCCCAGAAACACTGTATACTTGCCTGAGAGACTATTTCCATGTGATACATGCATCTTTAATATGCCCAAGAAAGGAGATAATGAAGACAATAACAGAAGATTGTCCCCAGGGATCAATGTGTGGTCCAGAGTTTTGAAACGTAGCATTGGACCCCATACTACAGAAGTTACAGGACAGTGCTAATGTCAATGGATTGGTAGCATTTGCAGATGACACACTGCTCATTGTAAACAGTGACTACAGAACAATTATAGTAGATAAATGTAATGCAGTGCTCCACGAAATTTAAGGATGATCTCAATAGGCCAAAATGTATTTACCTCATGCTGAAGAGGAACCTATGAAGAACTCCTAAAATAAAATTAAATGATATAAAAATTAGAAGACGTGCAGTAACAAGATATCTAGGGATATTCCTGGATGAACACTGCACCTTTTGCACATCATATGGAAGAGGCATGCAAAAAAGGTACAACAAAATAATAACCATTGCATACTTCTATAAGCAACTTCCACTTCCCTTGAAAACATATACCATACAATACCACACCATACCACCAGTCTATATTGGCACCAGTTATAGGACATAGTGTAATTTTTGGGCTTATAAATTGCATCTTGTGAAGCCAGTCTCATTAATCAGAAAAGCTCATCGAGGAGTGTTACTAAGATTAATGGGTGCCTATTGCACTACCCTGAATGATGCATTGTTAGTAATTCTAGGAACATGTCAAATTGAATAACAAATCAGAAACAGGGGAGCCCTTTATTGATTAAAGAAAGGCAATCAAATGGAAGTACAAAACACACACACTGAAACCATGACAAAATGAATGGGACACTTCAGGCACAAGCAGGAGGATATACTAACTTTTCCCTAACATCAGGGAGAGACTAAAAATGAAGAGTAGAGTGGACTGATGCATTATCTGATTAGTCATGACCCAAGTGCTACTGACAGTTGGGTACTTAGTTAAGGGTTTTATTGTACTTTTGTAGTGGTAGAGAGTACCATAGGATTGGCATTTTTATTAAGTACCAAGTACACTAAAGTGCCAAAGAAACTAATGCAGGCATGTGAATTCAAATACAGAGATATGTAAACAGGCAGGATATGATGCTGCATTTGGCAACCCTTATATAAGTGCCTGCTGCACTTTTTAGATTGGTTACTGCTGCTACAATGACAAGTTATCAAGATTTAAGTCAGTTTGAATGTAGTGTTATAGTCAGCACACGAGCGATGGGACACAGCATCTTTGAGGTAGAGATGAGGTGGGGATTTTCCCATACAACCATTTCATGAATGTACCATGAATATCTGGCATCTGAGAAAACATGAAATCTCTGACATCGCTGCGACCGGAAAAAGATCCTACAAGGACGGGACCAATGACGACTGAAAAGAATCATTCAACATGACAGAAGTGCAACCCTTTCGCAGATTGATGCAGATTTCAATGCTGGGCCATCAACAAGTATCAATGTGTGAACCATGCAACAAAACATCATCAGTATGAGCTTTCGGAGCCGAAGGCCCATTCATGTACCCTTAATGTTTGCACAACACAAAGCTTTATGGCCCATCAACACCAACATTGAACTGTTGATGACTGGAAACATATTGCCTGGTCAGACGAGTCTCACTTCAAATTGTATTGAGCAGATGGACGTGTATGTGAATGGAGACAACCTCATAAGTCCATGACCCTGCATATCAGTGGGGACTGTTCAAGCTGATGGAGGCTCTGTAATGGTGTGGGGCATGTGCAGTTGGAGTGATATGGGACCCTCGATACATCTAGACAGGAAAAGAAACAATAAAGGTTATGTACTGTATAATAAGTTGTTAACATATTGTATAAATTGTATTGCAGGCTGCAAAATGACCATAAGTGTTATATGTGCTCTTATTAATTGTTCATGTCTAGAATTTCAGAAATGCCTGTTTAAATACGATAATTATTATAACCTTTTTTTTAAGTAATTTGATGTGTCTCCAGTACAAAAACCATTGATTTGTAACTGTACATTATTAGATGAATAAACCACATTCTACTTTCCATATGAAATTTTATCCCTAGCTTTCATAAAGGTTTTGACCAGATACAATTAATGTTCAGCATAATGTTCAGACACATATTACTGGGGCCAAAATGAAAAGAGTACATCATATTCTTCTGTCCAGGCAGTTCATTCCCAGCATGTCAAAAGTGCAATGCATGAAGCATTTAGTGACTGCAGTAGCAAAATCTCATTGAAATATCTCCCACAACACTGAAAGAAATTCTGGTCATATGTAAATTCTGACAGTGGCACCAAAGTCAGTGCCCAGACATTCATGGACAGCATGGGAACTTAAATTGAGGGTAGCAGAGCAAAAGTAGAAATACTGAACTCTGTATTCAGGGGTTCATTTACTAAGTAAAATACAAATGTACTGCCCAAGGTTACTTCTCACACCACCAAAAAGATAAGCGATCTAGATATTAGTGTCAGTAACATTGAGAAACTTCTAAAATCACTAAACTAAACAAGGCTCCAGGGTCCAGTAGGAGCTCTGTCATATTCTGTACAGAATTTGTAACAGAGCTCCTGTTTTAAACGTAACAAAAAAGTGTACCTAGAACTGGAAAAAAGTACAGGTCACAACTGTTTAAAAGTAAGGTAACAAGCCAATTTCACTACTGTCTTCATTCTCAAAAATAACAGAATCAATCATGAAAGAGAGACTGATGAGTTACATCAATACATACAAGCTCCTTAATTAAGCACAGTTTGGTTTCTGAAGTGGGAGAAGTACAATGTCATCCATTACAGAGTTCACAAATGTGGTACTTGAGACCCTTGACAACGATGATTGAATGAGATTTTCACTCTTCAGTGGAGTGTGGGCTGATATGGAACTTCCTGGCAGATTAAAACTGTGTGCCAGACCGAGACTAGAACTCAGGACCTTTGTCATTCACAGGCAAGTGTTCTACTGACTGAGCAACCCAAGCATGACTAACAACCCATCATCACAGCTTCAATTCTGCCAGTACCTCGTCTCCTACCTTCCAAACTTCACAGAAGCTCTTCTGCAAACCTTGTGAGTTAATGAGCATTTTGCTCTCATTTAAGTATATGGCTGAAAGAGTCAGCCTTCAGGAATTATGAAACAAATCCTGTCTTCCAGGACCGTGTGACACAAAGAGAGCAGCTTCACCACAAGATGGGGAAATTCACAGGTGTCTATTGTGCTGAATGAGACCTAAGTGCTGTAATGTGCGAGTGAGACAGATGAGAACCTATAGCCTAGGAAAACCCAGTAGAAGCTGTTTGTGGCCAGGGAGATGTAGTAGTGTAAAATATGGCAGGCCTAAGATCGGCCATAAAGGGATACATTTATGACAACTATTTAATTCTTTAGCAATTCAGGGAATGAAACCACAGTAATTTTAATCTACAGTCCTTCATAAATTTTCATGGTGATCCCAATGAAACTTGAATATTGATCATATGTATAATAGCTTAGGATTTACTGTTAAAGAGAAATTAACAAGTTTTGTAACAAAGACCTGAATGCTAAAATCTGAACACTTTGGGCAATCTTAATGATCAACATTTCATATATAAGCACATCATTAAAATGACAAATGTTGTAAATATCAACTTTGTAACTTTTTTTTCGAAAGATATAGTAGAATTTAAATTATCAGTATTTTCAGTTAAGCATCAGATCATCATTTCTTCCACACAAAACACAATGAACGATGACAACATGACACCTTATTGAATCATTAGGTAATAGAATATTTGTTGTAAAGTTTAGTGCATAATAGTTACTTTTGTTCTTTATTTATTTATCAGAAAGCACATTGGTGCAAGGCTACTGGCTGTGACATTCAAAGCTAAGAAGGAAATTGTATTGGTTTTATGTAAAAGAATTTAATGTTTATTATGTAATGGACATTATTGTTACTTTATTTAGAATATGAAAGTGGTAAAGCTTTAATTATTTAAATATGTTAAAATGTAAAATAATGTAGAATAAGCCATAGCTAATCAGATGGATGGCTTCAGGAAAGGGAACTGCCCTAGTCAGTTGAGCAAGGATGTTCGGCATGCAGGAAACACAGGTGTTGCAGTTTACTACTTTCACAAGCTTATCATGTGTCAGGTGCATGATAGTAATGTCTAGTCATTCTCCCGAGTTCAATGTCTAATTCATAACTGGAGGATGCTGATTCAGTTTTCAGGTGGACTGAGGAGCATAGTTGAATATGTATGAGCATGAACTCAACTTGCTGAAGAGATTGGAGTTGGTGCAAGGGGCACACTAGCATCTTCACAGTCCAGAAGTCACCATCAGGGGTCCCTAGTATGTGCAGCAGCAATGAAGAACAGAAATGTGTTTTATACTAAAAGTTAACTGTGATAGGAACTATGACTATGTGTATTACAAGAAATGTTAAGAAAGGTAGGAAAATATTTTTACTTAGCAAGAATGATAACATACAAACTGCAGAGTATCTGTGCAGTCTGCATCAAATATTCAGATCTGGGGATGAAGATGTGGAGCACAAATGGAAAAAATTAAAAATCATTGATCAATACACCATAGACAAGTACGTTCTGAGCTAGGTCTTAAAGAATGGGAAAGACCCACTCTGGTTTAATAGCAATGTTAGAAAACTGCTATATAAACAAAAAGAGCTTCATCACAGATTCAAAATAAGTCAAAACTTATTTGACAAATAAAATATGTGAAACAAGCAAAAACGAGCATACAGAGAGCAATGAGAGAAGTGTTCAGTGACTTTAAAAGTAAAACTTTTTGGACCAGTTTCAGTAAAAACCCATTCAATGGTTCAAAACCCTCCATTCACTCACTCAGTCACCAAACTTGTACCAAAATGGAAGATAACAGCGAGACTGCCAAAATACTGAATTCAGTCTTCTGAAACTCTTCCACTATGGAAGATTGTAACACAGTTTCTACTTTCAGTCATTGTACAAATGCCAAAATGGCAGGTATTGAGATAACTGATCATGGAATAGAAAAGCAACTACAGTTGCTTAATAATGGAAAGGCATCAGGACCAAGTGAGATACCTGTAAGATTCTACATCGATAATGCAGAACAACTTGTTCCCCTTCTAGCAAAAGTTTATCATAAATCACTGAAACAGCAAAGAGAACCTAGCAACTGGAAAAAAGTGAAGATCATTCCCATTTTCAAGAATGGTTGTGGAACAGATGTGCATAATTATAGGCCTATATTGTTGACATCAATCTGTTGTCAAACCATGTAACATGTTTTAGCTCAAGAACTATGAAGTTTTTGAAGAAAGAAAATCTCCTCTATAAAAGTCAACATGAACTCCACAAACAGAGATCTTGTGAAACTCAGCTCTGTCAATTTTATTCCCTAAGAGCAACATGTTGAGTTCCATCAGCAAGGAGCCTACTGAGAATTGGACCAGATTTGCGACTTGATTCAAGACTTCCTTGCTGATGGAACTCAACATGTTGCTCTTAGGGAATAAAATTGACAGATGTAAAGGTCATTTCCAAGGAAATGTGATAGGATTGTTACTGTTTACAATGTATATAAATTATTTATTAGAAAGTGTCAGTAGCTCTTTAAGACTGTCTGCAGATGATGTCATTGTCTATAAGAAAGTACAACACCAGGGGACAGTATAGATTTGCAGAATGACCTGCAGAGGATTGATTAATGGCACAGGCTATGGCAGTTGACCCTGAAAGCAAATAAATGTAACATATTGCTCATAAACAGGAAAATAAATCCACTACTGTACAACTAACCTCATATTTGAGAGGATGGATTTTACTCTGTACAGCCATCCTAATTTATGTTTTCATTCATGCAAATGCTGGGATGATTCCTTAATCAAGCCATCCTCATAAAGCATGTGATGTATTCTGTGCATAAACACATTTTGTGCTTTAGGTCTGCATTCTATTGCCCTAATAATTCTTCTCCAGGAGACACAGCCTTATCAAAGTACTGACCGGGTGGGCAGAGAGGCTTGCATGTTTGCATGAACCCAAGCGCTATAATGGCTGTAGTGCAGCTACTTCAAGGGCCTCCCATGCTGGAGAGGCCTCAGCAGATGGGCCAGATGAACAGTGTCCCACAGTGTCCCCCAGTTATCCAACTCAAGGTGTGATGCAGTCCGTATCGAGAGGTGCATGGCACATGGGAACACATGCAATTAATGAAGTCTCAGGGATACTGGAAAAGCACCTAGAGTAATTGACCTTGTACCCTGGTGTCAAACAAATAAATTTTCCATTATCATGGGACCAGAATAGAGAACACAAAAAAAAGCAAGGCAAAAACTGTGGGACTTGATGGGACTTCAAACACCCAAGCATTGGGAATGGAACAGAAGGAAGCTGTTTCTGCAACTCGATTGGGCAGTAGACCAGTCCAAGACATGGAAATTGTCAGTGAGAAGTTGGACCATGTTAAGATCAAATCCTTGTCTGGGGCTGAGAGGGGGAAATTTCTCAAAGAACAAAAAGGAAAGGTAGGTAATAATGGCTTCATAAACATAAATGGAGGGACCTGAAAAGTCTTGAACTAAAGACTGCCAAAAAAAACACTCAAAGTCAAGAGGGTAATCAGACCCCTTCTACCTCTAATACAGGGAACAAAAGAAATGGACAGGGAAAGTTTTTGAAAACATTATCGAAAAAAGCAGCATTAGATAACTTGAAATAGTAATAAGCCTTGATAGCAATTAGTTATTAAAAATTAAAAATCAAATTTCAATGGTAAATCATCATCAGACCATGTCTCTGGAATGCAAAACATAATTCTCCTTAGAAGGTAACAGGTACCAATATTATACAATTTATCTACTTAATAAAATTAAGGAGATGGGACCTGGATAAACAGACTAAACCAGAGGTTGTACAGAGTTTCAGGGAGAGCATAAGGGAACAATTGACAGGAATGAGAGAAAGAAATACAGTAGAAGAAGAATAGAAGAATGGGTAGCTTTGAGAGATGAAATAGTGAAGGCAGCAGAGGATCAAGTAGGTAAAAAGACGAGGGCTACTAGAAATCCTTGGGTAACAGAAGAAATATTGAATTTAATTGATGAAAGGAGAAAGGAGAAAATAAAATATAAAAATGCAGTAAATGAAGCAGGCAAAAAGGAATAGAAACGTCTCAAAAATGAGATCGACAGGAAGTGCAAAATGGCTAAGCAAGGATGGCTAGAGGACAAATGTAAGGATGTAGAGGCACATATCACTAGGGATAAGATAGATACTGCCTATAGGAAAATTAAAGAAACCTTTGGAGAAAAGAGAGCCACTTGTATGAATATCAAGAGCTCAGATGGAAACCCAGTTCTAAGCAAAGAAGGCAAAGCAGATAGGTGGAAGGAGTATATAGAGGGTCTATACAAGGCCGATGTTCTTGAGGACAATATTATGGAAATGGAAGAGGATGTAGATGAAGCTGAAATGGGAGATATGATACTGCATGAAGAGTTTGACAGAACACTGAAAGACCTAAGTCAATACACGGCCCCAGGAGTAGACAACATTCCATTAGAACTACTGACAGCCTTGGGAGAGCCAGTCCTGACAAAACTCTACTATCTTGTGAGACAGGTGAAATACCCTCAGACTTCAAGAAGAATATAATAATTCCAATCCCAAAGAAGCAGGTGGTGACAGATGTGAAAATTACCAAACTATCAATTTAATAAGTCACGGCTGCAAAATACTAACACGAATTCTTTACAGATGAATGGAAAAACTAGTAGAAGCGAACCTCGGGGATGATCAGTTTGGATTCCGTAGAAATATTGGAACATGTGAGGCAATACTGACCCCATGACTTATCTTAGAAGAGAGATTAAGGAAAGGCAAACCTACATTTCTAGCATTTGTAGACTTAGAGAAAGCTTTTGACAATGTTGACTGGAATACTCTCTTTCAAATTCTGAAGGTGGCAGGGGTAAAATACAGGGTGCGAAAGACTATTTACAATTTGTACAGAAACCAGATGGCAGTTATAAGAGTCGAGGGACACAAAAGGGAAGCAGCGGTTGGGAAGGGAGTGAGACAGGGTTGTAGCCTCTCCCCGATGTTATTCAATCTGTATATTGAGCAAGCAGTGAAGGAAACAAAAGAAAAATTTGGAGTAGGTATTAAAATCCATGGAGAAGAAATAAAAACTTTGAGGTTCGCTGATGACATTGTAATTCTGTCAGAGACAGCAAAGGACTTGGAAGAGCAGTTGAACGGAATGGACAGTGTCTTGAAAGGAGGGTATAAGATGAACATTAACAAAATCAAAATGAAGATAATGGAATGTAGTCGAATTAAGTCAGGTGATGCTGAGGGAATTAGATTAGGAAATGAGACACTTAAGGGGAGCCGGAGGTGCCTATGCTGCCCATGTTAAAATAACTAAGTTTGAGGAACATTTATGAATTAACTACCAAATAGAAAAATTTGAATTTTTTTTTTTTACATATAGAGTGGTTTAGTATTCCAGTTATGACAGAGGGATTTTGGAGTATCTTTTCTAGTTTCCTTCCAATTATTTTTTTTATTAATGACCCAAATCTTTTTTACAGATAATTGCTTTATAATTAAACTGAAATGAAACTACTGAACATATTGCCAAATGGCTGTGTTACAATGTAAGTTTGACCACTAGGAGTGCTGTATAAAAATTTAATCTCTCTAGCTTGAGTGGATTTTGAGAAAATGTTCCTTATATTCGAAAAATTCTAATTTATGGGAAATGGCTATCAAAGTTTCTCAATACATTCCTGCACTATAGGATGGATTATCAGGGTCTTCTTCTTCATCCTCCAAAAGCTTCCTCTTCTGTCTTCATTCCTGGCCTATTGTTCCATCATACTTCATATGCCTTTCTCTTCTTTCTGCTCCTCTTATCTTTTCTCTGTCAATATTTCTTAGTGCTCGTACAGTGTTCACCCCAGCTGTAAATCCTAATGCCTTCAGAACTTCACACTTCACACTGTTCCCTTGGTTGTAGGTTGCTATTGCATCATAAATGCCAAAGTGCAGTGTTTTTATGCTTACAAACAACCTTTTAGGAATCACTTCCCAAATAAAATTGTTTATGCTCTCATTAGGAATCTGCGTCTTTCCGTGTAGACATTTGTGTAACAATTCTGGCTGTGCTAAGTCATGAAAAATTGGTTTTATTGGATTTATCACAGCTGGCAAACCATGTTTGTGATCATAGTCCTTTTTTGCATTATATTTGCACCAGGAATCTTTTGGGCACAGGCTGTGTTGAGGGTATTCATTGGAAGAGGCAGTATGAAGGAACAATGCCCACACTGCTTTTCGCATGTCACTAACATTACTAGTATTTTGCCTTATAGCATACCCATAGTATCTCTGTAGACGCTCAATCACCTCATCAGTAAGCCTGCCTCTCCCTCCTATTGCCTTTCCATCACTGAGCTTACTTGAACCCAAAGTTTGTTTGAGCCTTCGAAGCCGTGCACCCATACGCTTTTGCACATGCCCAATGCATTCCAACTTTTCAACTACAAATTCATTTTCATATGGTTTCAGTTCCTCTGTAGCCTTGAAACCTTTGGAGTCACCATCCCCAAGGTAGTATTTGTACCTAACGTTGTCTCTGGGAACTGAACGTTCAAAAATTTGTTTCACTCCATCCACTTCCATTGCTCCACTTTATCCACTAAAATTTGCCTCACAGGTTCCACTGTGCTCTCCTTTGATTTTATTTTTGCACCTACAATGTTTTGATAATATTGCAACATCTATCACTTTTGCACTATCACCACAAGTAGCACTTACAACCCCATTCAGGGATTTATGACCCCTCTTTTGCCAGGAACCATCTAATGCCACTACCAAATCCCTCTTGGCGCTTCATTTGTCACAGAAAACAATGTAGCCAACCCTTGCACACTCGCTGTATGCATAACATATGGCGCTGTATGCGTAAAAGGCCGAGAAAATCCCAAGCAGTTCGCCAGGAAGTCATGAGAGGGTGTTAGATGCATTCAGCAGCCGCCCATTTCCTCTGCAGGCGTGGGGGAAAATGGTAATAACTTCACTTCTAGGGCGAGTAGAACAATAATTCAAAGTTTACATTAAAGAGGAATGTTCCAATTAATTTTTGGTACCAAAAAAAAAAATCGTAGTAAAGGAGTTTTGGTATTTGGGGAGCAAAATAACTGATGATGGTCGAAGTAAAGAGAAAATAAAATGTAGACTGGCAATGGCAAGAAAAGCATTTCTGAAGAAGAGAAATTTGTTAACATTGAGTATAGATTTAAATGTGAGGGAGTCGTTTCTGAAAGTATTTGTATGGAGTGTAGCCACGTATGGAAGTGAAACATGGACAATAAATAGTTTGGACAAGAAGAGAATAGAAGCTTTCAAAATGTGGTGCTACAGAATAATGCTGAAGATTAGATGGGTAGATCACATAACTAATGAGGAGGTATTGAATAGAAATGGGGAGATGAGGACTTTGTGGCACAACTTGACTAGAAGGAGGGATCGGTTGGTAGGACATGTTCTGAGGCATCAAGGGATCACCAATTTAGTATTGGAGGGCAGCGTGGAAGGGAAAAATCGTATAGGGAGACCAAGAGATGAATACACTAAGCAGATTCAGAAGGATGCAGGTTGCAGTAGGTACTGGGAGATTAAGAAGCTTGCACAGGATAGATAGCATGGAAGCTGCATCAAACCAGTCTCAAGACTGAAGGCCACAACAGCAACAAAATATGGATACATGATAATAATAAAACAGAAAGGTTTTTATACCATTAGATGGTGGGCAGAGATGATCAGAGCACTGACAAGTATCTGAAGACACCTCCAGTAACTGCTAAATAGCGTAAAAATGCTATGTGTTATTAGGGGGAAGCTCCACCCCTCACTTGCTGTATGACCTCACTGGGAGCCAATAGGGCTTAACAAATGATGATAATGTATGTCAAAATTTAAAATATCAATCTAGATACAAATAAAGTACAATGTCAAACAATAGAAACTCCAGGTTGGAATATCAACAATGTAAGGAAAAGATAGGTTGCTACTTGTTGTAAAGATGACACATTAAGTTGCAGACAGGCTCAATTATAAGACACTTACACATTAGCTCTTGGCCACAGCCTTCATTGGAAAAAGAAAAATGAATACACACAGTCATTCACACCAGCAAGCACACTTCAGACACATAACTCTGCCATCTCTAGAGGCTCACACCAGAATGCCAGAATTCTGAGCCTTTTTAGTAGTTGCAGGGGCAACAGTCTGGATGATTGACTGATCTTGCCTTGTAACCCTAACCAAAACAGCCTTGCTGTGCTGATGATGCGAACAGCTGTAAGCAAGGGGAAACTACAGCCATAATTTTTTCTGAGGGCATGCAGTTTTACTGTATGGTTAAATGATGATGGCGTCCTCTTGGGTAAAATATTCCGGAGGTAAAATAGCCCACATTCGGATCTCCGGGCGGGGACTATTCAGGAGGATGTTGTTGTCAGGAGAAAGAAAACTGGCATTCTATGGATCAGAGCATGGAATGTCAGATCCCTTAATCGGGCAGGTAGGTTAGAAAATTTAAAAAGGGAAATGGATAGGTTAAAGTTAGATATAGTGGGAATTAGTGAAGTTCCGTGGCAGGAGGAACAAGACTTCTGGTCAGGTGAATATATGATTATAAATACAAAATCAAATAGGAGTAATGCAGGAGTAGGTTTAATAATAAATAGGAAGATAGGAATGTGTGTAAGCTACTACAAACATCATAGTGAATGCATTATTGTGGCCAAGATAGATACGAAGCCCACGCCTACCACAGTAGTACAAGCTTAAATGCCAACCAGCTCTGCAGATTATGAAGAGATTGATGAAATGTATGATGAGATAAAAGAAATTATTCAGATAGTGAAGGGAGATGAAAATTTAATAGTCATTGGTGACTGGAACTCGATAGTAGGGAAAGGAAGAGAAGAAAATGTAGTAAGTGAACGGGAGTAAGGAATGAAAGAGGAAGCCACCAGGTAGAAGTTTGCACAGAGCATAACTTAATCATAGCTAACACTTGGTTCAAGAATCATGACAGAAGGTTGTATACATGGAAGAAGCCTGGAGATACTTTAAGGTCTCAGATAAGATTATATATTGGTAAGACAGAGATTCAGAAACCAGGTTTTAAATTGTATGACATTTCCAGGGGCAGATGTGGACTCTGATCGCAATCTATTGGTTATGAACTGTAGATTAAAACTGAAGAATCTGCAAAAAGGTGGGAATTTGAGGAGATGGGACCTGGATAGACTGAAAGAACCAGATGTTGTAGAGAGTTTCAGCGAGAGTATTAGGGAACAATTGACGAGAATGGGGGAAAGAAAGACAGTAGAACAAGAATGGGTAGCTTTAAGAGATGAAATAGTGAAGGCAGCGGAGGATCAAGTAGGTAAAAAGACAAGGACTAACAGAAATCCTTGGGTAACAGAAGAGATATTGAATTTAATTAATGAAAGGAGAAAATACAAAAATGCAGTAAATGAAGCAGGCAAACATCTCAAACATCTCAAAAATGAGATCAACAGAAAGTGCAAAATGGCTAAGCTGGGATGGCTGCAGGACAAATGTAAGGATGTAGAGGCACATATCACAAGGGGTAAGATAGATACTGCCTACAGGAAAATTAAAGAGACCTTTGGAGAAAAGAGAACCACTTGCATGAATGTCAAGAGCTCAGATGGAAACCCAGTTCTAAGCAAAGAAGGGAAAGCAGAAAGGTGGAAGGTGTATATAGAGAGTCTATGCAAGGGTGATGTTTTGAGGACAATATTATGGAAATGGAAGAGGATGTAGATGAAGATGAAATGGGAAATATGATACTGTGTGAAGAGTTTGACAGATCACTGAAAGATCTAAGTTGAAACAAGGCCCCGGGAGTAGACAACATTCCATTACAACTAGTGACAGTCTTGGGAGAGCCAGGCCTAACAAAACTCTGCCATCTAGTGAGCAAAATGTATGAGACAGGCGAAATATCCTCAGACTTCAAGAAGAATATAATAATTCCAATCGCAAAGAAAGCAGGTGTTGGCAGATGGGAAATTACCAAACCATCAGTTTAATAAGTCATGGCTGCAAAATACTAGCACGAATTCTTTACAGATGAATGGAAAAACTGGCAGAAGCTGACCTCAGGGAAGATCAGTTTGGATTCAGTAGAAATGTTGGATCACGTGAGACAGTACTGACCTTATGACTTATCTTGTAAAATAGATTAAGAAAAGGCAAACTTATGTTTCTAGCATTTGTAGATTTAGAGAAAGCTTTTGACAATGTTGACTGGAATACTCTCTTTCAAATTCTGAACGTGGCAGGGGTAAAATACAGGTAGCGAAAGGCTATTTACAATTTGATCGTGACCTGGGCAAATATCTCAAGAAATAAGTGTCACATAAAAAAACTACAAAGAACTAAAATTGTCTAGCTTGAAGGGGGAAACCAGATGGCGCTATGGTTAGCCCACTAGATGGTGCTGCCATAGGTCAAACGGATATCAACAGCATTTTTTTTTTTTTAAATATTCCTGTAGTACGTAAAGAAATATGAATGTTTTAGTTTGACCACTTTTCTCACTTTGTGATAGATGGCGCTATAATAGTCACAAACATATGGCTCACAATTTTAGATGAACAGTTGGTAAGAGGTAGGTTTTTTAAATTAAAATACAGAACATACGTACGTTTGAACATTTTATTTTGGTTGTTCCAATGTGATACATGTACCTTTGTGAACTTATCATTTCTGAGAACGCATGCTGTTACAGCATGATTACCTTCATATACCACATTAATGCAATAAATGCTCAAAATTATGTCCTTCAACCTCAATGCATTTGGCAATATGTGTAACGAAATTCCTCTCAACAGCGAGCAGTTCACCATCCGTAGTGTTCGCACACGCATGGACAATGTGCTGATGCATGTTGTCAGGCATTGTCGGTGCATCATGATAGCAACTATCCTTCAACTTTCCCCACAGAAAGAAATCCGGGTACATCAGATCCGGTGAATGTGCGGGCCATGGTATGGTGCTTTGATGACCAATCCACCTGTCATGAAATATGCTATTCAATACCGCTTCAACCGCACGCGAGCTATGTACCGAACATCCATCATGTTGGAAGTACATCGCCATTCTGTCATGCAGTGAAACATCTTGTAGTAACATCGGTAGATCATTACGTAGGAAATCAGCATATATTGAACCATTTAGATTGCCATCAACAAAATGGGGGCCAATTATCCTTCCTCCCATAATGCTGCACCATACATTAACCTGCCATGGTCACTGATGTTCCATTTGTCACAGCCATCATGGATTTTCCATTGTACAATAGTGCATATTATGCTGGCTTAGATTACCGCTGCTGGTGAATGACGCTTCATCGCTAAATAGAACGCATTCAAAAAATCTGTCATCATCCCGTAATTTCCCTTGCGCCCAGTGGCAGAACCATGGAATTCCTGGTGCCTAGAAATATGGTAGAGTGCAATCAATGTCGATGTAGCATTCTCAGCACCAAGATTTTTTAGATTCCCGATTCTCACACAATTTGTCTGCTACTGATGGGTGGATTAGCCATGACAGCAGCTAAAACACCTAATTGGGCATCATCATTTGTTGCAGGT
Organism: Schistocerca serialis cubense; assembly: GCF_023864345.2. Classification (NCBI taxonomy): domain Eukaryota; kingdom Metazoa; phylum Arthropoda; class Insecta; order Orthoptera; family Acrididae; genus Schistocerca; species Schistocerca serialis. The sequence continues at coordinate 605,495,652 of NC_064640.1, forward strand.
CGTGGCTGACGTTTCACATGTGGCTGAACACTTCCTGTTTCCTTAAATAACATAACTATCCAGCAAATGGTCTGGATGCTTTGATGATTTCATCCAGGATACCGAGCAGCATACATAGCACATCCCCATTGGGCATTTTGATCACAATAGCCATACATCAACACGATATTGACCTTTTCCGCAGTTGGTAAACGGTCCATTTTAACACAAGTAATGTATCACGAAGCAAATACCATCCACACTGGTGGAATGTTGTGTGATACCATGTACTTATACATTTGTGACTATTACAGCTCCATCTATCACAAAGCAAAAAAAGTGGTCCAAGTAAAACATTCATATTTCGTTACGAACTACACGAATATGTAATAAAAAATGGGGGTTCCTATTTTAAAAAATGCAGTTGATATCCATTTGACCTATGGCAGTGCCATCTAGTGGGCCAACCATAGTGCCATCTGGTTTCCCCCTTCAAGCTAGACGAGTTTTGTTCTTTGTAGTTTTTTCATAAAACTCAATGATAAAATTGTATGAGCATTGAAGAAGTGTCTGAACCCATGTCATAATTTTCTTACTCACTTCAAATAGCATATGACTGATGTAGCCTGTCAGTATTTAATACATAATAAACATTCAGAAGGGCTTATTCAAGAGGATTTAAAATTTCTACACAGTATCTCCAAAGGGCACTTATTAAATGCTTTGGAAGATACTGAAATCTACAGAGTGGTCTAAATAAAAATGGCCCAGACAACTGGATATGATTGGACATGAATGTATGCATACAAGCACACCCCAATAGGAAGGAGCAACTGCCCACACAGCCAGCTGAATCTTTTAGCACATTTACACAATCTTCACACTTGACAGAGTTGTTAGCAGAGGTCAGTCTGGTCATGGCCCTAGCCAGCCACCCAGGTCACCTGATCTGCCAGTGTGGGATTACCTTGTGTGGGGAGCACTCAAGTCTAAGATGTATCACAACCACCATCATAATTTCCCAAAAACATTGCAGATAAGACTGCAGCATTTCCAGCAGTCCAGGTTTGATCCACCCTCAGCAGCTTGCTGATCAGGGCCCAAAAGTGCCAAGAGATCAGTGTGGTCACTTTCAATATCTGCTATGATCAGGTTAGCACTGTATTACCTTTCCTCTGCTATGTTTCTTTGTGCCCTGGAACTCTGTTCTCTGAGCCACTTTTATTTGCCCCACCCTGTATATCCATCATTAAAAGCAGCCACCTACCACACCGATGAGCAACTGGATTTTAGGGAGAAACTTTCTTTGGTCTTTTCAACAATTTGCTGTAATGCATATCTGCTCTTTTGCTTTTCTTTTGTTCTGAAAAATATTTTTAAATTATCTTTGTTTTTCCATCCCACCCCTCTGACTATATAACATACAATTCTTTGTAGCTCAAACTTTTGTATGAGAGATATCAGGCTGTAAAGATGGTAATAATGTCATTGTACTGTCATGACATTAAGTCATACATTTGTACAGTACATACAGTGCTTTTCTAATTGCCAGAGTACTATCTTTGTGTTGTTTTGAGTGTGACCAATATGACATGCAGTAAGATATTTCTTCACCACTTATACAATTTATCATGAAGTTTAAGGTTTTATACTTCCAAAGCTATGGTTCTGATCACCATTCATTGATCCCTATCTCCACGGTCACTGATGGCATGCTTCTTGTGTTATATCTCTGATGCACCATATTCTTTGCCACTTACTCTACTCATTGAGAAGTTCCACCCTACCACCTCCAAGGCAACAGCTGGTGTGTCTAAACTTATCTTTGCTTCCACCTCTCCATTTGAACTTTCACACAATGTGTGTAGATGACAGTTTAACATGCTTACAACTAACACTGTTAACAGATTGTTCATGCACGTTTGTAATTATCTTTTGCAACTTACATTTATGTAATCTTTCATATCATATTTTATTTGTATTTAGATTGATATTTTAAGTTTTTACATACATTATCATCATGTTAAGCCCTACTGGCTCCTTATGAGGTCATGCAGCATGAAAAGGGTGGAGATTCCACTTTGTAAAATGTAGCATTTTTTTGCTATTTAACAGTTGCCTGATGGGTTCCAACACATGTCATTGCTCCGGTCACAATATACACTCACCTCCTAAAGGTATAAAATCCTTTCTGTTTTATTATTATTATTATTATTATGTATCCAAATTTTATCATGTAGATAAATTCTATAATACTAGTACCTGTTATTTTAGGCATTCCAGAGACATGGTTTGATAATGATCTAGATATGATCAAAAACCGGTTACCACTGACGTGATTTTTAATTTTTAGTAATCCAACGTCTCAGGATAAACAGTTCCAGAAAAAGCTGAGGCATAAAACAGGGAAACAGACCTACAGTACTGTATTCTCAGTTTTTAGGACGGCAGTTATCCAACATGGATATCTGCTGATCATCACCTCACAGCAGGTGGAGCTTGTTCAGATGGCTCTCTTTAAAAAGATTGGTGTGGACACATGTCCAGGCCCTAAATTCAGGAGGGTCTGTGTGGACAAGATTCCTCTATGGGAGGAGGTGAAGTTGCTGGTCAAGACCGCAAAGACATCAATTTGGGTACTGAAACTTTTCAAGGATACTCCTCCTATGGCTGTTTGAGAAAGCACAGGTGCAAAACCCAAAGGTTTTGACTGGAGGATAATCAACCAAAATGTTATATTGCATGTCCAAACGCTTGTGTTATAATTCAGTGAAAAATCTCTGATGACAGTATTAGAACAGGACTTGCAGTATTTACCACATATCATGACAAATGTTAATACATTCCACTGAGCGATGCCAGGCAAGTAGGAATATATGTAGGTTGGAACTTAAACAGTGGAAACACTGCTGTGAAGACACTGTGCAATGGAATCTACTATTGTCACTGATAGCACACGTTGTTGACATACCTACCTTACCTCCGAGCAAATGGACTCGCCCGTTCTACATCACTGGCATGCACACAATCGAGGGAAACACGGTCACTTGTGAGCAAAGGGTCTAATGTAACAATGTCACTATGTTTTTGAAATAGGAAGAATGGAGTTGAATCAAGATTGACTCTGCCAAAGGTTGTACGGAACGACAGTGTCATCAAAGCCTTCAAGAGGCATGCAGGGAATTGGCATTGCCGTACAGAACAGTGGCACATTGGGTAAAAGCCTTCAACAAAGGTTAGCAAACCGTCGCAGAAATGCATCGGGCAGGTTGTCCTAGCGTCTCTGAAAAAGAAGTGCATGCTGTTGCCACATTAGTGGACAGTGATCAATGCCATAAGATTTGTGAGCTCGTCCATGAAACTGGATTAGTGCATACGACTGTGCTTCGCATCCTGAAGGAATGCCTGGGTGTACGAAAAATTGCATCACAATGGGTTCCATATGAATTGATGGAAATGCAGAAATGGATGCGTTACGACACTGTTCAGAAGCACCTGGAGCACTATGAGACCGAAGGAGAGGCTTTTGTATGCCGTATTGTAACACTGGATGAGACATGGGCCACATCATATGAGCCAAAACTGAAACACCAATCCAACGAATGGCATGATTATGGGTAGCCACAAAAGTTGAAAGTCTTTCAGAGCCCCAGTATGGTGAAAGTTATGGTGTTTCTCATGTACGACTGTGATGATGTTATCCTTATGCATTACATTCCTCCACGGCAAGCTGTCAATGCATAGTATTGCTGTTCATTTTTGAGCATCATCTGTGACCAGCTTTGCAAAAGAAGCAGTGACACTTTCTGCACAACCCACCCATCATTTTTCACAACAATGTGTGGGTGCATACAGCGCAAGCTGTGGCTGTTCTGTTCAGTCAATGGGACTGGGAAGTACTGTACCGTCCACCAACTCCCCAGACTTTAGCCCTTGTGACTTTGATTTGATTTCGAAGATGAAGGAACAACTTCATGGCATTCGCTTCAGAACTGTTCCAGAGATTCAACAGGCAGTAGACCGCTCCATTCGCACCATCAGCAGAACAGGCCCTGCTAATGGTATACTACCCCTTCCACATTGCTGACAATGGGTTCTACACAATGCTGGTGACTACTTTGCAGGGCAGTAAGAGATGCAAACATGTAATTCTTTTGTATCTGTTGTAAATAAATAGTTGCCACTATTTAAGTTCCAATCCTCATATGTTATAATTCTATATTATGGATTTTATATGAGTTAATGTACTGAAAATGTATGTTTTGTGTTTGTGTTGTGACTCACTGTCAAGTTCGGCTAGGTGTTCCAGTGCTGTTCTGATGAATGACAGCCGATGTACCAGGCACTACTGAGGTCCAACCATTAGCCAGCAGGTGGCAGAAGACCTGAAAGACATTGTTGGGACTGAATTAAATTATTAAAAATACATTGCTAATCAATGAATGTAAAGTTGTATTCACTTCTCTGTCTGATGTACGACTGTTAACATTAAAAAGTTGTGATATATCACATCTGCACATGTTGGTGATTGATTGCACATAAGAAGTTGTGAGAAGACACATTAAGATAGTTCAGTTGTGAGAATTGGTTAATATGGCAATCTTCAGTTTTGAATCTTGCATGAAGATTAGCCAAGCAGTCTTCAATTTTGGGTCTCTCTAGTTACCTGTGAAGATTAGCCAGGCAACTTTAAATGTCTATTCTTACCACTCAGTGAAAGTTATCATAACCTTAAATTGAGAGTTAAATGACAAAAAGGGTTCTTACACACAGAATAGGATCAGAAGTGTAGAACCATCTCTGACAGTTAATATTGTGAAGACTTAGACTGATTATTTTGCATTTCAGTATTCGACACATACTGAGCTCTAATGAAGTTTTATAAACTTTTATCAGTTTTATAGGAGCTTTTTTAACGAGCTTAATAGTGATTTGACGGTTAGAGGAAAATCAGTGAATGATATTAATATGATTGTGAATTCAGTGCATGTGAGTTACAGTGAGTGAACTGAATAGAATTATTAATGGCACTCAGGCATTGTTGAAGAGCTTGCACAACTTAAATGTGACTTTTGGTTGATTGCTGGTGCCTTGAAAGCCAGTTATAACCAATAATGGAATGATATTTGAACATGCATTATTCCACTTATCAATAATAGTGCTACCTTTGACTGTGTTTCATAACTGATGTGAAAATTGATATTTAAGCTGTAATGATGATGTGTGCAGTTAATGCTATCATTTGAAGTGAGTTATTTAAATACTTACATTCTCAAGAAAAGGTGTATCATTAAATACTTTCATTACAGAAGTGTGTGAAAGAGGATACTGATACAAGAGATTATTGTGTTGCTGAAACATCAATATGTATGGAGTCTTCCTTTGTTTCACAATATCGCAAACTTTTCCTGCAAACTTAATTCAACATTATTCATCTAAATTGTCCATGAGTCTATTCCTGGTTATCGAAAGGATCTGTTACAGAAGAATCGTATTTAAATATTAGAAGATCTGACTTATATGAGTATATCTGTGGGTTCATCAAAGTCCTGGTTATACTAAAATTTGCACTTGCAGCATGGTGACACACAGTCACACCGGCAACTACATGAGGAATAAAAGACCTTAGCCATCAACTAACTTGTCACAGGCAGCCTGCAGTTGATGTTAGGAGAGGAGGGACAATGGAACTTGAAATTGTACTTAGGGTTCTCACAGGTTACCAACAGAATAATGAATGACAGAAATGATGACAGTGGCAATTTAGAAACCACAACTATTTCAGATAAACCTGTGACACCGTAAAGGGGCATCTATTGCCTTAAGTCATTTTCTGGGAAGACAGGATATGGACAAGTCCTTGATCCAGGAACCTTGTCAATACCAAGGGGGTGATCCAGGCCTCAAAGAAAATGTAGGGACGTTGCTTTATGCCAGAAATGTAAAGAACTCCAGAACATGCATGTGTGCAGGAAGTGAGGAGAATCCTAGACAGCTGCTCACATCAGAATAGGAAACTGTTGGTTCACTATGATGCCAGTGCCCACAACCTGGTATTGGGAAACAGCAACAACAACAGAGGTGAGCACTTACCTGAATATCTACTCAAGAATCTAGGGTTAGGGAACCTATCTTCCAGAATAGAAGAAAGGAAGAACTAACTGACATAACTTTTGAGTCCATTCTAATGGGTAGTTATGTCAGACAATGGTATGTGATGTTGGAGTCATTCTTATCTGACCATGTGTGTACTATGTATGAGGTTAAAATAGGTGCTAAACAGACAATGGCCTATAGGAATCCTACGGAAGCAGATTGAGACTCATATAGGTTCAAATGACTCCAAGCACTATGGGACTCAACATCTGAGGTCATCAGTCCCCTAGACTTAGAAATACTTAAACCTAACTAACCTAAGGACATCACACACATCCATGCCCGAGGCAGGATTAAAACCTGCGACCATAGCAGCAGCGCAGTTCCAGACTGAAGTGCCTAGAACTGCTCGGCCACAGTGGCCGGCGGACTCATATAGGAAAGACCTAAACCTACACTTATCTTAGGTCAGAATTTTGATAAGGAACTCAGCAGATTTTAAGGTAATCGCAGGCACAATGACATCTGCCATTATGACCTGATATTTAGAAAACTGCCCAATCACCAAGAAGTGCACAAAGAGGAATGTACTTTCACTAAATGCAACATAGTCACATATACAAACAGTGATCCAATACTGTCAAATGTTTTTTATTCCAGTATTTGATCGCAATATCAATTCTTTAGACAGTGACCGGTTTCAGTCTGTCATGACCATCCTCAGATCTACAATATACAAATCTATACACCTAGTGAGCAGTGTGTCTTTCAACATAATACAGACATACACATCACAATATACTATCATGCAACCAGGGAAAAGTACAGATAAACTACAGTAAAACGCACCTTTTTTACACCATGACCTAAAGTGATACGGCCATAATGGCATCGTCAAAACATATAAACATAATCAGCACAGCATCATCACACAGATCTAAAATAAGGTGTAGAATAGGCCACATCATCCGCACAGTCATTATTGCAACTGGCTACAGAAGTACAGTAGCTATCAGAAATCTGTTTGCCTACTGTGGGCTTATATGTAGTTATAATTTACGCAAAAAACATAATCTGATAAAAATACATTAGGTAAAATTCATGTAGCAGACTTTTATAGTTGATAACTATCATAGAAACCAATTGTGATACATTAAAAGATGAATACAGTTACCCATATAAAATTATTAAATGGAAAGATATGAAGAGAATAGGTCCAACCCTTTTTTATGGTGAATTTATGGTCAACAATTCATATATGTGATGTGTCTCCAACGGAAAGCATTTAAACAACATATTAACAGTCAATAAATAAAATTATATAGTCTGGCTATACATTGCATGAATACGTAGGACATAATCGGTTACAGGATCAGAGCGACTAATGTATGGAAGTAAGGCAAATGTCTACTGTTCTTGACATAAATCATCAAGTAAGGCTACGTATAAATATGTGAGGCATTATTTGGTTATCATATTATGTTAGCAAACAAAGTAAAGTAGGCTTTGGGCCCAAAATCACTTTGTCCATTGAGTACCCAAGTGGGCTCATACTTTTTGGTTTTGTAAATCTCCAACTCCTCCAACAAGTCGAGAGCGTGACCCTTCTCTGCCCTGTGTAGAATACACATAAGACTCTCGATACTGTTTACAGTGTGGCCGGTTTCTGCCAAATGCATTCCCAATGCGGTTTTGTTATGTGCCTGCAAATGCTCCCTGAATATAATTTTAAAAGAACGGCCAGTTGGAGCGATGTAAAATTTGTCACATCTACTACAAACTGTCATACAGACATTTTATCTTTCATAGGAAATTTATAGGTTGCTACAGACAATGTATTATGTATATTAATTGTTGACCATAACTTCACCATAAAAAAGGGTTGGACCTGTTCTCTTCATATATTTCCATTTAATAATTTTATATGGGTAACTGTATTCATCTTTTAATGTATCACAATTGGTTTCAATGATAGTTATCAATTTTAAAAGTCTGCTACATGTATTTTACCTAATGTATTTTTATCAGATTATGTTTTTTGCGTAAATGATAACTACATCTAAGCCCACAGTAGCGACATCTAGGGAGGATGCAGGCAAACATATTTCTGATAGCTACTGTACTTCAGTAGCCAGTTGCAATAATGCCTGTGTGGATGATGTGGCCTATTCTACACCTTATTTTAGATCTGTGTGATGATGTTGTGCTGATTATATTTATATGATTTGATGATGGCATTATGGCCTTATCATTTTAAGACGTGGTGTAAAAAAGGTACGTTTTACTGTATTTTATCTGTACATTTCCCTGGTTGCATGATAGTATATTGTAGATCTGAGAATAGTCATTATGGACTGAAACTGGTCATCGTATAAGAAATTGATATTGTGATCAAAGACTGGAATAAAAAACATTGGAATGTACTGCAGGGAAAGTAGATAAGAAACTGTTCAACATTGCAAGAAAGAAAGAACAATGGGCAAAATATTAGGAGGCCCTTGTCAAATACAACCTTGTGATCAAGTGAAGACATCATCCTGGAAGATATTCTGTGAGAAAGTGGAATTTGCAAAATGCACATATGATTTGGTCATAGTAATACTTGACAAATTTGCTAGTACTGTTACAACAATGGTACAATGTGCACTGAACATTGCACAAAACTGCTGCAGGAAGCAGGATGTGATAGTTAATCCCAAGAAAACTGTTGTAGTACTGTTCATCAGGAAGCATATCCAGTGCACGCACTAGAAACTCAAGCTTCTTGACTAAACTCTACCAATAGAGGAGGTAGTGATGTATCTAATGACAACCTTGGATGCAAAACTATGATGGATCTTTAACATAAAAAACATACATTCAGAAGCAAGATGTATGCTTATGAGCACCAGAAGGGCCAGTGGTAAAAGTTGGGGTCTTAAGTCCAGGAGTATGTACTGGATACAAACCACTGTAATGACCTATGAAAATATATGGGGCTACAGTATGGTGAAGTAAAATGGAATAGAAGGTGGCTGCTATGGAGCCTGGCAAAGTGCAGATATTGGCCTGCTTAGACATAACAGGAGACTTAGCAGCACACCTACTGCAGGGATGGAGACCATCTACACCTACATACATACTACACAAGCCACCATATGGTGTGTGGTGGAGGGTACCCTGTACCACTACTAGTAATTTTCTTTTCTGTTTCACTCGCAAATAGAGCAAGGGAAAAATGACTATCTGTATGCCTCCATACAAGCCATAATCTCTCTAATCTTATCCTTGTGGTCCTTACATGAAATGTACAGTGGCGGCAGTAAAACTGTTCTGCAATCAGCCTCAAATGCTGGTTCTCTAAATTTTTTCATTAGTGCTCCTCAACAAGAATGTTGCCTTCCCTGCAGCAATTCCCAGTTCAGTTCTCAAAGCGCCTCTGTAGTACTTGTGTGTTGTTTGAACTTCCCAGTAACAAGCCTAGCACCCCATCTCTGAAGTGCTTCAGTGTCTTCCTTTAATCTGACCTGGTGCAGATCCCAAACACTCAAGTAGTACTCAAGACTAGGTCACACTAGTGCCCTACATGTGGCTCCTTTGCAGATGAACCACACATTCTCCCAATAAACCAAAGTCAACCATTTGCATTTCCTATTACAATACTTACATGCTCATTCCATTTCGTATCACTTTGCAGCATTATGCCTGGATATTTAATCGACAGGGTAAACACTAATATTACTGCAGTCAAACATTTTCCAACTCATCTGCATTAACTTACATTTTTCTACGTTCAGAGCTAGCTGCCATTCATCACACCAACTACAAATTTTGTCTAAGCCATCTTGTATGATCCTAAGTCAGTCAATGATGACACCTGTGCATACACCACAGCATCATTAGCAGACTGCTGCTTACACTGTCCACCAGATAATTTACCTATACAGATAATAACAGTGGCCCTATCACACTTTGTTCTTAAGATGTCTTTGAGCCACTCAACATATATGGCAAACCTATTCCATATGCTTGCACCTTCGTTAAGAATCAGCAATGTGGCACTATGTCAAATGCTTTATGAAATTCTGAAAATATGGAATCCACTTGTTGCCCTTCACCCATAGTTCACAGGACACAAAGTGAGAAAAGGGCAAGCTGAGTTTCGTATGAGAGATGCTTTCTAAAACCATGTTGATTTGTGGATAGAAGCTTTTCCTTCTCAAGGAAATTTATTATATTTGAACTGAGAATCTGTTCAAGAACTGTGCAGCAAACTGATGTTAAGGATGTCAGTCTGCAATTTTGTTGTTCTGCACTTTTAACGATCTTATACACAGGAGTCACCTGTGCTTTATGCTGGGTGAGAGACTCATAAAACATGCAAACTAATAAAGGGGCCATAGAGTATTCTTTGAAAAACCACATTGGGATTCCATACAGACCTGGTGACTTATTTGTTTTCAACTCTTTCACTTGTTTCTCTACACCATGGATGCTTATTACTGTGCCTCCATATGCGAATCTGCACGATCGTCAAACAGCGGTATGTTCGTACACGTCCCCTGCATGAAAGATTTCTTAAATACAAAATTTAAAACTTCAGCTTTACCTTTGTTATCTTCTACTGCCACACCAGACTGGACAACAAGTAACTGGATAGAGGCCTTAGTCCCACATAGTGATTTTAATTGTGACCAGAACTTTCTTCAGTTCTCAGCAATATCTTCTACTAAGGTAAGACAGTGGTAGTTGCTGTAAGCTTTGGGCATCAATCTTTTTACAGGTGCATGAATTTGTATTAACTTTTGCCTTTTGACATTTGCACATTCTCTTTTGAACCAAGAGTGCAACAGCCTCTGCTTTCTCAGCATTTTCTGAATTTCGTTGTTAAACCGCAGTGAGTATTTTCTGTCTTTAATCCACATACTTGGCATGTACTTCTCCAGAGTGTGATTTACAATCCGTTTAAAATTTGCCCATAATTTCTCTATCTCCATCGTACTGGAATTAAATGATGTCAGCTCATTTCCTAGGTGGGATGCTAACAACTGACTATCTGCTCTTTCTAGTAGAAATACTGTCCTAGCCTTCTTGACTGATTTGCTAACTTTAGTAATCAAAGTCACTATGACGACATTGTACCATGCTACACATGCCCCCATTCCACCTTTGTGTTACAATGGAGGCAGTGGCACAGAAAAACAGGTTAAAAACTGTAAATAGCTGAATACCTTTATGATATCCAGAATCACACACCAATACAGGTGAGTGTGGTGAGTATAGAAGTGGATGGGCAAATGCTTGCTGACTGTACAATAACTTGCAGCTGTTTCAATAATTTTTTCAGTGCAACAATTGGGAGAAGGGAGCAGTAGAAGAACGAATCACAATTTGGTTCAGGAGATATAATCTGGTCTACTAGCGGTTGAAAACAGACAAAAATGCTGGGGCTGGGGTATAAGGGGCACAGCCTTGACAAGAGAGAGCAATCTCTCCAGGGAAACTGTCAACAGTATTCAAAATGGAAATACCTGCTATCAGAGTGTAGGCTGAGTAGATTTTGCATGGGTGCCACAAGGAGCATAGCATCTACATTTATTCAGACTGACAAGCAGCTCTGAAATCTGTATCAGCCTCTACAATGAGATCAAAGATAGTTGCAGAATGCTGTGAAGACGTTATGAGACTAAAAGAAAGTAGCAGGGTAAACATGCTGTGTGTCCCTGGTCACTCAGGAATTAGTGGCAATGAACAAGCTGAGAGGCTGGTCAAGGCAAGTGCAACAACTCCATTTATTGGCCGGTAACCTGTTCCAACTATCACTAAGACAACAGTAAACTCAAAAGTATGTAGCTGGATCAGGAAGCAGCATGTAGAATATTGAACCATGATCTAAAAACGAAAACATGACAAGCTAATGATGCTGAAGACATTTTTCAAGAGAAGTTGTGTAATCCTGGATGTGAATAGGAGACAGATAAACTCATGATAGGACTTATAACTGTCCATGGGAACTTCAAGAAATGCCTACACATGATGGGTACATAGGAAGAAGCCCTAAGTGTAAACAATGTGGTGAGGAGAATGAAACCACACCACACCTGATCTTCCAATGCAAAACATTGGTGGGGAAAAAGACAGAATACTCACATTATTAAGTCCTGAAGAAATTGTGTCCAATAAGGAACTAGAAAAGAATCTTCTACTACTATTAAAAGGTATCAGTTGGCTTTTCTACAATCACAGGGAGGAAAACTGCATAATAAACTCAATTTCGGTGTGGACACCAGTAGGCTAATATCGTGTTGGTTTTTTCTCCCTGCACTAATCAAATTAAATCAAATCACATCAGATCAGATCAGAACAGAATAAAGATAAATATATAAGTGATCCAAACAACTATTGTCCAATCTCTTTGACATCTATCTACTGTGGAATCTTGTAACATATTTTGAACTAAAATATAATGATGTTCCTGGAACACAATGACCTCCTCTATGCCAACCAGCATTATTTATTGAAACATCAATCACGTGAAGCCCAACTTGAATTTTTCTCAAATGACATTCTAAAAACCACAGATTGAGGAATTCAGGGGGATGTAGTATGTTTTGACTTACAAACAGAATTTGGCTTGGTACTAAATCTGTGTTTATTAACAACAGTACAATTATATATGGTACAAAAAAATTGTTACTAGATTGCCAAGAAAATCACAGTTCTGTCTTCCAAGTGGAATTCTCAAAACTGTTTTAATCACTTAAGTAGACCTCTGATATGAACAATTTGAGTTTTCCCCAATTTCTGAGTGGAGATTAAGTCATCATGAAAAGAAAACTACCTAAAATTCAGACTTTTTCTAGCACCTGAAAATTATCCAATTTGATGCAAAATCTTATAGGAAACACGTTTTAGAGCATCAAATGTTGAAATTTCAAAGAAGAAATCTAGTCATACCTCTATAGCATATGACATCTAAAATCACAACACATGACAAGGTCACTCCTACCAGTGGTGAAACAATTTTTTGTAAAATCATGTTCTACAGAAAGTCCATTGAAGAGCATCAGCACTATTTTGAATACAAGCTGGCCACACCTCCTCTATCTATGTCTGACGATGTAGCTCTGTGGAAAACCCAAAAAACCATGTTTTACAAGTTGTGTGATGCCTTTAAAGACCCAACTGACTTCAGAAAGGCAGAGTTTGTTGTACAAGGAGGATTTCTGTTGTGTAGAGTAGCATGGGAGGCAAAACAACTATTTTCTCCATAATTATAAGGGGTGATCAAAAAGTTTCCTTTTCAAGACTGTACAGTCCAGAACTGATATGCCAATGACACAAAATAACCATGAGCATTGAGGCAATCATCCCACTTATGCACCACGTCAATGATACCCGTTTGGTAAAACACCATGTCCTGCTGCATGAAGAATTCTGTAATTGCCTGCTGCACATCCTCATCCAACAGGAATTGTTGACCTTTTAAGGCATTTTGTAATGGACTGAAGGCATTATAATTGCATGGGGATAGGGTAGGTGTTCAAGTGCCTCCCAGTTGAGTTGGTGTAACTTTCATGTTACATCATATGCGATATAGGGATGTGCATGTTATCGTGAAGCACCAGCACTCTCATCACACCATTCACAAAGATGGTTTTCAACAGACGTGCTGCCCCATGCACATTTTTCATTCTCATATGAATCTCTACCAGTGTTTTGTCATTCAGCAGCCAAGAAAAGAATTAAGAGAACATTAGTACCGTTTGGATGCATTTGGTAATAACATTACCATTGTTCACACTTCCATATTTACTGCAAGCATATCGGAAAGACACAAATGTCACACTAATCCTTCATGCTACCTCGCATATGTGCTGCAGCAATGCCCTCAAATGAAAAATCCAAAAGAATTTCACCAACTGTTATCTGTTATGTTTAGTGAACAATGTCAGTAACTACACAGTAGCAAAAGATTTGTTGCTCTCAAATGAACAAAATAAACATTGCCTAATTTCTTTACTAACATTACAACTTGAAGGGGATCATTTTATTACTAAGTAAGCTGTTTGAGGAAACCTATGGTCTTAATTGTAGCTACTGCTGTTGCCATTGCTAAGGACTCTGTGTTGTTGTTGTTGTTGTTGTTGTTGTTGTTGCTCAGGAGGACACTGACCTTCTTGTGATTCTGACCACTTCAGTCCCACTGTCCCCCAAAATTTTCCTACTGAAGGCAGGCAAGGAGAGAGAAGGCAAAGTACAGCCTCCTAAATTTCAAGTTGTCTCAAGTATCCAAATACAATGTTCTGTTCAGGAGCGTTTTTCAGCAAAGGAAAACTGAAACTCCTCAAGGCATTGGAGAAAAATAAACTACCTACAGAAAGTAGCAGAGATATTCTGCAATTCCAGTGCTAGTCCTGATGAGACTGGTCACAAATTCATAACAGCTATGTACTACAAAAATGAAACCAAACCATTAAATGAGCTTTGTCATCAAATCTTTCAAAAATATATGTCAAAAATATCATTCAACCTCACCTCTTGCGTCCTGCAGAAGCTGCAGCTCAACAGCATTCCCTGATTAGATTAGATTAGATTAAATTAATACTTGTTCCATAGATCATGAATATGACACTTTGTAATGATGTGGAATGTGTCAGGTTAATAAAAGATGTCTGTACAAGATATTACATTACACAAAATATTGCATGACACTAATGTTTAAGTTGTTGTTTTTTTTTTCCCTTAATTTATATCTAAAAATTCAGCCAATGAGTAGAAGGAGTTGTCATCTAGAAATTCTTTTAATTTATTTTTAAATGTTAGTTGGCTGTCTGTCAGGCTTTTGATGATGTTTGGTAGGTGACCAAAGACTTTTGTGGGAGCATAATTTACCCCTTTCTGTGCCAAAGTCAGATTTAACCCTGTGTAGTGAAGATCATCCTTTCTCCTGGTGTTATAGCTATGCACACTGCTATTACTTTTGAACTGGGTTGGATTATTAACAACAAATTTCATAAGTGAATATATATACTGTGAGGATCCTTAGATCCTTAAATAGATGTCTGCAGGATGACCGTCAGTGGTCTCCAGCAATTATTCTGATTACACATTTTTGAGCAATGAATACTTTTCTACTCAATGATGAATTACCCCAGAATATGATGCCATATGAAAGCAGTGAATGAAAGTAGGCATAGTAAGCTAATTTACTGAGATTCTTATCACCAAAATTTGCAATAACCCTAACAGCATATGTAGCTGAACTCAGACGTTTCAGCAGACCATCAATGTGTTGCTTCCAGTTTAACCTCTCATCAATGGACACAACTAAAAATTTTGAAAATTCTACCTTAGCTACAGACTTCTGTTCAAAGTCTATATTTATTACTGGAGTTGTGCCATTTACTGTACAGAACTGTGTATACTGTGTTTTATCAAAATTTAAAGAGAGTCTGTTTGCTGAGAACCACTTAATAATTTTGTGAAAAACATCATTTACAATTACATCACTTAGTTCTTGGTTTTTGGATGTTATTACTATACTTGTATCATCAGCAAAAAGAACTAACTTTGCATCTTCATCAATGTGGAATGATAAGTCATTAATGTATATGAAGAACAGTAAACAACCTAAGACCGAACCCTGTGGGCCCCTGTACTTGATAGACCCCCAGTTTGAGGAATCAGCTGTTGTTTTAACATTACATGAACCACTTATTTCAACTTTCTGCATTCTTCCAGTTAAGTATGAATTAAACCATTTGTGCACTGTCCCCCTCAAACCATAATGATTTAGCTTATCTAAAAGAAATCCATGATTTACACAATCAAAGGCCTTCGAGAGATCACAAAAAATACCAATGGGTGATGTCCAGTTATTCAGGGCATTTAATATTTGATCAGTGAAAGCGTATATAGCATTTTCTGTTGAAAAGCCTTTCTGAAAACCAAACTGACATTTTGTTAGTACTTTATTTTTACAAATATGGGAGGCTACTCTTGAATACATTACTTTCTCAAAAAATTTTGATAGAGCTGTCAGAAGAGAGACTGGGCGGTAGTTTTTGACATCCGACGTATCGCCCTTTTTATACAATGGTTTTACAATGGCATATTTCAGTCCATTGGGGAAAACACCCTGCTCCAAAGAGCTATTACATATGTGGCTGAGAATCCTACTTAACTGTGGGGAACAAGCTTTAAGTACCTTGCTTGCAAGATATTCTTATTCCTTTAGTTAGCCAAGGTTTTTTATATGTTTTCTTGGAATTATGTTTAACTATTTTCTTGGGAAAACAATTATCAAATACCCTTAAAAATGTATCATGAAATAAGTTATATTTCAAGTTTGCATCAGGTTCCTTATACACTTCATCCCAGTCTAGCTGCTGTAGGCTTTCCCTAAAGTTTGCAATATTTATATTGTTGAACGCACTGCTTTGAAAGTCTGATTTGATATACTGCATGGAGCTGTGTCGTGTACTGTAACTAGCTGTGCACCATGATCTGAAAGACCATTCTCAACAGGATAAGCATTTATGTCCTTAAACTTATCTGACAATATATTTGCAGGTGCAAGGTCAGAAAAAAGCACTAGATCCATAGCAATGGGCCTGGAAGGCTTCAAAATTTGGTCTATTGCTAGCTCCCACTACTAAAGAAGCAGTACCTGCAGAACTGTTGAAAGCCATTTACTCCACACGCAGCAAATGGTGCCACAAGGGTTGTTTCAGCAGAAAAATGGCATTCAGTGTATCAACATCTGCAAACTATGCAAAGGTCATTCCTGCACCAATGTTCCAACTGACATCTGTATAATTGGCATTGATGACTATGACATAGATAATAATGTTTTGGAAGAAGTATAAAGAGATCCCTCCAGGGATATGAATATAGAAGAAGTAAAAGAATTAGAGATAATGTTGTTTTTACCTTCATACTCCAAGCGAGTAAAGACGTGATACCGCAAAATTAAGAAAAACAGATTGTGCGCAGCTAAACATTAATCTTTTACTCTAGCTGAAGATACTTCTTTTAATTGCATTACTTTAACACAATCTTGTATAATCATATGTAGCTCTGTTTATTGTTAATCGAATTAAGTTTCTTTACACCTAATAAAACAGTAATAAACCTAAGGTATTTCTTTTCATTCATACCGACCATTAACCAATCTTTTGTCTTCTATGTAACATTATTCTGATAATTCCATAGTTTCCAAAACTATCTTGATAATGTATATTTGTTTTGTTTTGTTTAGTTTTGTTTTGTTTTAGTTTTAGTTTTAGGGTGCAAAAACAACTACGGTCATACACACCCATGTCAAAAATATAGAAACGAAAACAGAGAGGAGTTGAAAAATGACTACACATCAATAAAAATCAACATAAGGGAAGACAGCTAAAAACACAGACGTGGAGAAAGGTCTATAAAATACACCATAAAGAAACAGAGGTCCAGAACTAAAATTTAAATGGCCTTTGCCATATTGCTACGACAGATAAAAAGTAAAACCTAGTCTGCAGCCTACGCATCGTTTGCTAAAACGGCCGATAGACGGCAAACCCAAGCAGGAACGTAAACGGTTAAAAAATGGGCTTCTGTCAGGAAATGGCAGACAGTTAAAGCCTGGGTGCAAAGTAGCACCGCTGAACAAATGATGATGGCTAAAAAGGCAGTGCCCAATACACAACCTAGTTAAAATGACCTCATGGCAGGAGGGCTGAGAGGTGGTTGTTCAAAATGCTGGGAGAGGCTTAATAACCTGGAGCTTATTCCTACGAAAGGAGGGCCAGTGGCAATGCCAAAGTGACACCACCCCCTGACAGACGGCAACACAGAGATCATCCGAGGGAATATAAGAACTAGTGGGAAGGTACGAGGACTGCAGCAGCATCAGTAGCCTTGTTTCCTGTCAGACCTAGATGACCACGAACCCAGATAAACAACACATTGGCTCCATCAAGAGTGAGCAAGTGACAGTTTTCCAGGACCCATTGCACTAAGGGGTGGGTAGTGTATAGCGCACAGAGGCTTTGAAGGGCACTGAAAGAGTCTGAGCAGATGACAAAATTGAAAATCCTTTGTCACCAGATGTACTCCATGACCTGATGAAGGGCGGAGAGCTCTGCTGTAAATACTGAGCAGTGTGCTGGAAGCCGATACCAAAAAACATAAGTGCCAATGACGAAGGCACACCCGACACCGTGGTCAGTCCAAGAGCCATCAGTGTACACAAAGGTACAGTCGCGAAGTTCCGTGCGAAGGTCATGAAACTGAGGGATAGAACGAGGTTGAAGTAGTGTCCTTAGGTGGCGAATTAAGGCAGAGGTGAACAGAGGCTGCCACATGAAGCCAAGGTGGTGAAGGGTTCAAGCCCACTGGGAAAGTTTCAGGTAGTGAGAAGTTAAGCTGCCAGAGCAAGAGCCAAAAGCAAAAGCAAACTGAGGAAGGTAACAGAGAAGAGAAACGCGCCCCATGCTGGCAATCAAAGGTGTAATCGAAGAGGGAGGCATAGGATGGGTGGCCATGCAAGGCAGACAAATGGCACGCATACCTGCCGAGGAGAAAGTCACGGCAGTAGGACAGTAGTAGTTCAGCAGCTTCTGCACACAGACTCTCAAGTGGGCTAGCGTAAAAGACACCAGTGGCCAAATGGATGCCACAATGGTGGATAGAATTGAGACAGCATAAGAGGATGGACATTCAGATGCATAAACAAAGCACCCATAGACTAGTTTCGAATGGACAAGGGACCAGTAAAAACAGAGGAAGGTGGTCCGATCTGCTCCCCAGGAAGTACCCTTGAGGACATGTAAGACACTGCGTGACCACGTACATTGGGCTGCCAGGTAAGACATGTGGGAGGACCAAGAGTTTTCTATCGAGCATGAGCCCCAGGAGTTTCGTAGTTTCAACGAATGGAAGAGCAACAGGCCCATGATGTAAAGATGGTGGAAGAAACCAACTGCACTGTCAGAATTCATACAAACGGTTTTGTTGGTGGAAAAATGAAAGCCATTGTCGATGCTCAACGAGTAAAGACGATCGAGACATCAATGAAGATGCCGCTCAATGAGACAGAGAACTGCAATAGATAGCAAAATCATCAACGAAAGGGGAGCTGGAGATGCCAGGTGGCAGACAGGCCATAATGGGGTTAATGGTGATAGCAAAGAGGACGATGCTCAGGACGGAACCCTGAGGCACACTGTTTTCTTGGATAAAGGTGTCCAACAAGGCAGAACCCACAAAGACCTTGGAAAGTCAGTCTGTTATAAACTCCTCAAGGAAACTGAGCAGGCAGACACGTCAGCCCCATGTTAGAGTGTATGGAGGATACCAGTCCTGCAGCAGGTGTCGTAAGTTTTCTCCAGATTGATAAACATGGCCACAGTCTGTGATTTCTGTAGAAAACCATTCACGACATGGGTGGACAAAGTGATAAGATGGTCAACTGCAGAATGGTGCACTCGAAATCCACACTGTGCAGTAGTTGGTAAATTGCCAGGCTTGAGCCACCATACCAGCCGGGCATACATTCCATCACCTTGCAAACACAGCTGGTGAGAGAGATGGGACAGTAGCTAGAAGGAAGGTGTTTGTCCTTACCAGGCTTTGGTATGGGTATGACAGTGGCTTCACACCAGCATCTGGGAAATGTGCGTTTGTACGTATTAAGCAGAAAGTGCTTGCCCGCAGCAGAAAGGTGCTGCAACATCTGAACGTGAACATCATCTGGCCCTGGGTCACAGGATTGGGATGAAGTGAGAGCACAATCTAGCTCCCTCATAGTAAAAGTGGCATTGTAGCACTCATGATTCTGAGAAGAGAAGGATATTGTCTGAGCCTCCTCCGCTCATTTCCGATGGAGGAAGACAGGGTGGTAGTGGGAAGAGCTCAAAGTTTCCACAAAATAGTGGCCCAAGGGGTTGGAGATAGCAATAGGGTCCACAATGACATCATCTGCTACGGTCAGGACGGAAATTGGGGAATGGATCTTGGTCCCAGAGAGTCGTTCAAGATTGGTCCACATGACATAGGAGGGAGTGTAACTGTTAAAAGAACTAGTGAATGAAATCCAGCTAGCTTTTTTGCTATCCAGAATAACATGACAACACTGTGAACGCATCTGTTTATAAGAATGCAGTTTATCATTGTAGAATCACTGTTGAAAACACAGCGAGCATGTCTCCGTGCGTGAATTATGTCGCGGCATGCCTCAGTCCACCAAGGGACTGGGACATGGCATGGTGCAGGGGAAATGTGGGGAATGAAACATTCTGCAGTGGAAACAATAATGTTTGTAAGATAATTCGCCTGCTCATCGCAACTGGGGAAGGACAGACCACTCAAGACGATGGGCAAGCTGGGCAGTGCAGAAGGATAGGTCCTGTCCAAGGAGTCAGAAAGGAATGTGGGTGCTCCTGTGTGAAGGCAACAGAAGTTAAGTTGATTAAGGAGGTCAGCCAAGACGGCACCTCTCTGATATATTCTGGGAGAAACCCAAAAGGGATGGTGCACATTAAAGTCATCAAGTAGCAGAAATGGCTGAGGTAGCTCCCAATAAGCTGGAGGAATGACGGAGGGATATAAATGGTACAAAGGGAAAATGTCAGGTGAGGAAGGAAAAGGCAAACTGCAACAGCTTGAAGTCAGGTAGTCATGGAGATGGGTTGACTATGAATTTCATCCCATATGAGCAGCATGACTCCCTCATGAGATGGAATGCTGAGCTAAATTGATAATGTATAGGTTAGGGATTATGTATAGTAGCAAAAATAAAAAAGTGAATATTGGAAAAATTAACTGACTGGAATGTGGAAAGATGATGGTCATTAACCACTTGATTTAAATATGCTTGAATCATGGTGATATTTACTTACCAGTTAAGTTTTTTTTTTTTTTTTTTTTTTTTGTCATTTCTTTGACTTGTTGAAAACACAATTTGATGCTGTAATTTTCTCCTATAAAATTTTGCAACAAGTTGGTCAGTTTTCAGATGCTGCACATTTTATAGCAATGAAACAAGTGCATTTTCAGAAGTGTGAAAAATTAACACCTTTTCATGTAGATTTTCGATAGGAAAATTTAACCAAACAGCAAAGTTTTGACACTCAATAGACACAAAATTTAATTTTCTACATTTTTGGAAACCTTGGTTTTTTCACTTAAATGCTTAGTTCCAGTGTAATTTTTTTTTTTTTTTTTGTGGTTTTATTTTCATCACATATGACGCTACACTCAGAAAGTGGAGCAAAATCAGATTATTCATATCAAAGGCCTACTGGAGTGATTACAACAGTTTCCAGAAATACACTGATTTTTGGGAAGCAACCCCTTTTCGAAGCTAATTTTAATGGCCTATGACGATTTCTTTGTCAATAGCACGCAGGATGTTATGTTGTGTGCGATGGGAGCCTTGTTGTTCATTTTGTACATTAATGAGCTGGTAGAAAATATTAATTGCAACCTCAGGCTTTTCACAGATAACGCAGTTGTTTATAATGAAGTACCGTACTGTCTGAAAAACCTGCTGCAATATTCAACCCGATCTTGATAAGATTTCAAAGTGGTGCAAAGATTGGCAACTTGGTTTAAATGTATAGAAATGTGAAATTATGCGCATCACAAAACAAAAATACTACAATATCAATTACTGACAATTAGAATAAGTCAACTTGAACAAATTATGCACATCCTAAAACAAAACTACTACAATATCGATTACTGACAATTAGAATAAGTCAGCTTGAACAAATACCCATGTGTAACAATTTGTAGGGATATGAAGTGGATGTTCACATACGCTCAATTGAAGGTAAAGGAGGCAGCAGACTTTGATTCACTGTAATCCTACAGTGAAACAAAATGCAGTCAATCTCCAAAGGGATTGTTCACTGCTTACATGTGCATCCAATCACAGAATATTGCTAAAGTGTGTGGGACCCACACCAAACAGGACTAACAAGAGCATTGGACATATACAAAGAAGGGTGGCACAAATTGTCAGAGATTTGTTTGACTCATCACAGAAATGTTGAAAAATCTGATGGCAAAGTCTTGAAAATAGAAGTAAATTATTGAGCAAAAATTTACAAAGTTTCAAAAACCAATATTACGTGAAGAATCTACAGATCTTCTTCAACCCCTTATGTACTGCTCCCATAGTGCATAAGGACCAAATTAGACTAATTACAGCATGCACAGAAACATACAAACAGTCATTTTTCCCGCACTCTGTACATAACTGGAATCGAAAGAAAATCTAATTTTTGGCACCGTGTTAAGTACTCTCTGCCATGTACCTCACAGTGGTTTGTTGAGTATGTACGTATGCAGATATGATCATTTTAACTAGTACTGTCTCTGGGTGAGCCAGATGCAACTGCCTGTCCTGTTTCAGATGATGATTCTCAGCCTTCAAGGTCCGGGAAATCGCAGAGGGTGGGCTTATTGGTAGTTGGGAGCTCCAATGTTAGGCGCGTAATGGGTGCCCTTAGGGATATGGCGGCTAAGCAGGGGAAGAAATCCAGTGTGCATTCCGGGTGGAGTCATTCCTGATGTGGAAAGGGTCCTTCCGGATGCCATGAAGAGCACAGGGTGCAGCCAGCTGCAGGTCGTGGCACATGTCGGCACTAATGACGTGCGTCGCTTTGGATCTGAGGAAATTCTCTCTGGATTCCAGTGGCTATCGGATTTGGTGAAGGCTGCTGGTCTTGCTCACGAGATGAAGGCAGAGCTCACGAGATGAAGGCACAGCTCACCATCTGCAGCATCGTTGACAGAACTGACTGCAGACCTTTGGTGCAGAGCTGGGTGGAGGGTCTGAATCAGAGGCTCAGACTGTTTTGCGACCGTGTTGGCTGCAGATTCCTTGACTTGCGCCATAGGGTGGTGGGCTTTCGGGTTCTGCTGAATAGGTCAGGAGTTCACTACACTCAGCTGGCGGCTACATGGGTAGCGGAGGCTGTGTGGCGTGGACTGGGCGGTTTTTTAGGTTAGAAGGCCTCGGGAAAGTACGGGGTGGGCTGCAATCTCAAAGGGTGCACGGCAAATACAGGACATGCTTGTATCAAGGAACAGTCGGAATTGTAGTTGTAAATTGTTGTAGTTGTGTTGGGAAAGTCCCTGAGCTTCAAGTGCTAATAGAAAGCACAGAAGCTGAAATCGTTATAGGTACAGAAAGCTGGCTAAAGCCTGAAATAAGTTCTGCAGAAATTTTTACGAAGTCTCAGTCGGAGTTCAGGAAAGACAGATCAGGCAGAATTGGTGGTGGAGTGTTTGTGTCTGTCAGTAGTGGTTTATCTTGTAGTGAAGTCGAAGTAGATACTCCGTGCGAATTGGTATGGGTGGAGGTTATACTTAACAGCCGAACTAAGTTAATAATTGGCTCCTTCTACCGACCCCCAGACTCTGATGATATAGTTGCTGAACAGTTCAGAGAAAATTTGAGTCTCGTAACAAATAAATATGGTTATAGTTGGTGGGGACATCAACCTTCCCTCGATATGTTGACAAAAATACTTGTTCAAAACTGGTGGTAGGCAGAAAACATCTTCCAAGATTTTCCTAAATGCTTTCTCTGAAAAAATTTTTGAGCAGTTAGTCCACGAACCCACGCAAATTGTAAATGGTTGCGAAAACACACTTGACCTCTTAGCCACAAACAATCCAGAGCAAATAGAGAGCATCATGACTGATACAGGGATTAGTGATCACAAGGTCGTTGTAGCTAGGCTCAATACCGCTTCTTCCAAATCCACCAGAAACAAACGCAAAATAATTTTATTTAAAAAAGTGGATAAAGTGTCACTAGAAGCCTTCCTAAGAGACAATCTCCATTCCTTCCGAACTGACTATGCAAATGTAGACGAGATGTGGCTCAAATTCAAAGATATAGTAGCAACAGCAATTGAGAGGTTCATACCTCATAAATTGGTAAGAGATGGAACTGATCCCCCATGGTACACAAAACAGGTCTGAACGCTGTTGCAGAGGCAACGGAAAAAGCATGCAAAGTTCAAAAGAACGCAAAATCCCAAAGATTGGCTAAAATTTACAGACGTGCGAAATTTGGCATGGACCTCAATGTGAGATGCCTTTAATAGGTTCCACAATGAAACATTATCTCGAAATTTGGTAGAAAATCCGAAGAAATTCTGGTCGTATGTAAAGTACACAAGCGGCAAAATGCAGTCAATACCTTCACTGTGCAGTGCCGATGGTACTGTTACCAACGACTGTGCCGCTAAAGCAGAGTTATTGAATACAGTTTTCCGAAATTCCTTCACCAGGGAAGACGAATGAAATATTCCAGAATTTGAAACACGAACAGCTGCTAGCATGAGTTTCTTAGAAGTAGATACCTTAGGGGTTGCAAAGCAACTCACATCGCTTGATACGGGCAAGTTTTCAGGTCCAGATTGTATACCGATTGGGTTCCTTTCAGATTACGCTGATACAATAGCACCCTACTTAGCAATCATATACAACCGCTCGCTCACCGGTAGATCTGTACCTACAGATTGGAAAATTGGGCAGGTCGCACCAGTGTTTAAGAAGGGTAGTAGGAGTAACCCATCGAGCTACAGACCTATATCATTGACGTCGGTTTGCAGTAGGGTTTTAGAGCATATACTGTATTCAAACATTATGAATCACCTCGAAGGGAATGATCTATTGATACGTAATCAGCATGGTTTCAGAAAACATCGTTCTTGTGCAACGCATGAAGTAATGGCCGCTATTGACAGGGGATCTCAAGTTGATTCCGTATTTCTAGATTTCCGGAAAGCTTTTGACACCGATCCTCGCAAGCGACTTCCAATCAAGCTGCAGGCCTATGGGGTATCGTCTCAGTTGTGCAACAGGATTCGTGATTTCCTGTCAGGAAGGTCGCAGTTGGTAGTAATAGATGGCAAATCATCGAGTAAAACTGAAGTGATATCAGGTGTTCCCCAGGGAAGTGTCCTGGGACCTCTGCTGTTCTTGGTCTACAGGGTTATTACAAATGATTGAAGCGATTTCACAGCTCTACAATATCTTTATTATTTGAGGTATTTTCACAATGCTTTGCACACACATTCAAAAACTCAAAAAGTTTGTTTTAGGCATTCACAAATGTTCGGTATGTGCCCCTTTAGTGATTCGGCAGACATCAAGCCGATAATCAAGTTCCTCCCACACTCGGCGCAGCATGTCCCCATCAATGAGTTCGAAAGCATCGTTGATGCGAGCTCGCAGTTCTGGCACATTTCTTGATAGAGGAGGTTTAAACACTGAATCTTTCACATAACCCCACAGAAAGAAATTGCATGGGGTTAAGTCGGGAGAGCATGGAGGCCATGACATGAATTGCTGGTCATGATCTCCATCACGACCGATCCATCGGTTTTCCAATCTCCTGTTTAAGAAATGCCGAACATCATGATGGAAGTGCGGTGGAGCACCATCCTGTTGAAAGATGAAGTCGGCGCTGTCGGTCTCCAGTTGTGGCATGAGCCAATTTTCCAGCATGTCCAGATACACGTGTCCTGTAACGTTTTTTTCGCAGACGAAAAAGGGGCCGTAAACTTTAAACCGTGAGATTGCACAAAACACGTTAACTTTTGGTGAATTGCGAATTTGCTGCACGAATGCTTGAGGATTCTCTACCGCCCAGATTCACACATTGTGTCTGTTCACTTCACCATTAAGAAAAAATGTTGCTTCATCACTGAAAACAAGTTTCGCAATGAACGCATCCTCTTCCATGAGCTGTTGCAACTGCGCTGAAAATTCAAAGCGTTTGACTTTGTCATCGGGTGCCAGGGCTTGTAGCAATTGTAAACGGTAAGGCTTCTGCTTTAGCCTTTTCCGTAAGATTTTCCAAACCGTCGGCTGTGGTACGTTTTGCTCCCTGCTTGCTTTATTCGTCGACTTCCGCGGGCTACGCGTGAAACTTGCTCGCACGCGTTCAACCGTTTCTTCGCTCACTGCAGGCCGACCCGTTGATTTTCCCTTACAGAGGCATCCAGAAGCTTTAAACTGCGCATACCATCGCCGAATGGAGTTAGCAGTTGGTGGATCTTTGTTGAACTTCATCCTGAAGTGTCGTTGCACTGTTATGACTGACTGATGTGAGTGCATTTCAAGCACGACATACGCTTTCTTGGCTCCTGTCGCCATTTTGTCTCATTGCGCTCTCGAGCGCTCTGGCGGCAGAAACCTGAAAGCGGCTTCAGCCGAACAAAACATTATGAGTTTTTCTACGTATCTGTAGTGTGTCGTAACCATATGTCAATGAATGGAGCTACAGTGAATTTATGAAATCGCTTCAATCATTTGTAATAGCCCTGTATATAAATCACCTGGGTGACAATCTGAGCAGTTCTCTTAGGTTGTTCGCAGATGATGCTGTAATTTACCGTCTAGTAAGGTCATCCGAATACCAGTATCAGTTGCAAAGCGATTTAGAAAAGATTGCTGTATGGTGTGGCAGGTGGCAGTTGACACTAAGTAACGAAAAGTGTGAGGTGATCCACATGAGTTCCAAAAGAAATCCATTGGAATTCGATTACTCAATAAATAGTACAATTTTCAAGGCTGACAATTCAACTAAGTACCTGGGTGTTAAAATTACGAACAACTTCAGTTGGAAAGACCACATAGATAATATTGTGGGGAAGGCGAGCCAAAGGTTGCGTTTCATTGGCAGGACACTTAGAAGATGCCACAAGTCCACTAAAGAGACAGCTTACACTACACTCGTTCGTCCTCTGTTAGAATATTGCTACACGGTGTGGTATCCTTACCTGGTGGGATTGACGGAGGACATCGAAAGGGTGCAAAAGAGGGCAGCTCGTTTTGTATTATCACGTAATAGGGGAGAGAGTGTGTGAGATATGATACGCGAGTTGGGATTGAAGTCATTAAAGCAAAGACATTTTTCGTCGCGGCGAGATCTATTTACGAAATTCATAGGTAGGAATGATCCTCAAAATAAAATAAGAGAAATCAGAGCTCGAACAGAAAGGTTTAGGTGTTCGTTTTTCCCGCACGCTGTTCGGGAGTGGAATGGTAGAGAGATAGTATGATTGTGGTTCGATGAACCCTCTGCAAAGCACTTAAATGTGAATTGCAGAGTAATCACGTAGATGTAGTCTGTCAAGAGTTTAGTACATGAAGAATAGCTTATGTGGGAGGCCCAATTCTTCCCCTGGCAACCTAAAACACAAAATAAAGGTTATAGCACTTCCTTAAAATAGAATTTATTTTCTGTATTTGCATTTTCAGTGTTAACTCCCCACTGATATAACAAAAAGAGTTGACACTATTTACACAGGTACAAGGCATTTCTTCTTCTGAATTAACACAAACCTTCACAAACTTAGAACAATAAGTAATCATATTCAACGATATCAGAACTCTCAAATCTGAAATGAAAGTGGCAACACGTGCAACAAGATTCTACATTTTCAAGCATGACTGATTTGCAGTTCTGTCAAACGACCTTCATTTCCTGGAGGAAGATTGTGTGGTAATTCCTTGTGCAAATTTCAATTATTTTTTAACAATTGCCTGCAAAATATTAAAGCCAGAGGAGAACAATCACTATGCAGCTTTTTCAAAGATTTTGATTGATAAACGGTAGCGTGTCACAAGAAAACTGAGTCCAATAGCCAAAAACTGATAGTATTTTCTAATTCATCACCTATAACTCTATGAAGAACACTATTTAAACTCTTAATAATAACAATGTTGTTGTTCAGTGCAATTGGCAAAAATGTAGAACACTCACAACCATTAATGTATGAAATGTGAATTCTGTCATCAGAAAGATTGTAAAAAGACAGAGAGGTGATAGGTCTTAATCTGTTTATTCCTCTGATTGGTCATATTTGCATTGTGTTTATTGAACTTTCTTCAATGATCGAGTCTATTCTGGTAGAACTTGTTGCCTGGATCACCTTTAATCAGTTACACAACACACAAAGATGCCATGGTCTGCCAACACTTAAGCATCCCAGCGTCAGATCCTACAGCACACTGCTATGAGCCAATCAAAAATGGCTCTGAGCACTATGGGACTTAACAGCTGTGGTCGTCAGTCCCCTAGAACTTAGAACTACTTAAACCTAACTAATCTAAGGACATCACACACATCCATGCCCGAGGCAGGATTCGAATCTGCGACTGTAGCAGTCGCACGGTTCCGGACTGAGCACCTAGAACCGCTCGGCCACTGTGGCCAGCTATGGGCCAATCGGTCCATACTTGTCTGAATGCTGTTAGATGTTCCTTCATATCTGTTAGCAAAAGCTGGTGGCCCAGTTAATCTGTCTCCAGATGCCACATACACAACATGAAATTCAAAGTCTACTCAGATGCAATCACCAGTAATCTTTGTAGACTGCATGTGACCGAAGCCTCACCATCAGAGTAAGACTGCTGCCATTTGTCCTCAGTGGCTGGTATAAAACCAAATCCAGTATATATAGGCATCCTACAAACATACTATCACAGAAAAAATATTTACACACTATTGCCAAGTAATCACGAGATTGATTAATGAGCTTACAATATTGTTTTAATTTTCACTTAAAATTAAAAATTAGTTTGCAATTAATAAATGTAGTTTTCTACCAGCTGCTTACAAATCTTCCTCAGTGGATTGCTGGCAGTGATGTGACATGACTCCAGAAATCTGGTGCACAGCACTCACAGCTAACTGAAACTGAGACATGAAGCCTGTAATGTATACTGCAATTCAGGGGAAGAGAATTGTTCAGAGAACTTTTTATACACACTGGAGAACAGTTCTATTATTCTGAGCATTTTGAGAAACATTCAACAAAACCTGACATTTTAATTTCAAAGAATGAGCATATGGTTAGTGAAACTGAATAGTTCAAGTTTCTTGGTGTTCAGATCTATAGTAAGCTGTAGTGGAAAGCCCAAGTTCAGGATCTCGTTCAAAGACTTAATACTGCCATTTTTACTATTCGAACGGTATGTGAAGTGAGTGATTGTTCAACACAAAAATTAGTTTACTTTGCTTATTTTCCTTTGCTTATTTCATATGGTATTATATTTTGGGTTAACTCTTCCTGTTCTATAACGATATTTTTGGCTCAGAAACGGGTGGTTCAGGCAATAAGTGGTGTCAAGTTTGCGAACCTCTCGTCCACCCCTCTTCACTAGTTTGGGAATTCTGACACAGGCCTCTCAATATATTTATTTCTTACTGTCATTTCTTGTTAACAATATTAGCCTATTCCCAAGAATAAGCAGCTTTCACTCAGTTAATACTCAGCAGAAATCTAACCTGCATTTATGTCGGACTTCCTTAACTCTTGTGCAGAAAGTTGTGCAGTATACTGCTGCACCCATTTTCAATAAGCTACCACTCGAATTCAAAAATCTTAGCAATAATCCACATGCTTTCAAATTGAAACTGAAGACTTTCCTCATAGGTTCAAATGGCTTTGAGCACTATGGGACTTAACATCTGTGGTCATCAGTCCCCAAGAACTTATAACTACTTAAACCTGACTAACCTAAGGACATCACACACATCCATGCCCGAGGCAGGGTTCGAACCGGCGACCGTAGCGGTCACACGGTTCCAGACTGAAGCACCTAGAACCGCACAGCCACACCAGCCGGCTCCTCATAGGTCACTCCTCTTATTTTGTCGAGGAGTTCTTTAACAATTAAGCTGATTCTTGTTGTATTGTTGATTGTGTTTACTTAAACTTGTGGACTGACTTTTCTCGGATTTATAAATTTTTATTTTTATCTGTTATTACCTTTATGTTGTACTTTCATGTACTGATAAGTTCCAGGACCTTTGAGATTTGCTCCTCAATTTGGTCCTATGGAACTTGACATGTAAATAAATAGATATAGTATGGTAATATAATGGTCTTAATTTAGCTATAGTATAAAAGGATCTGCAAGTCTTTCTCTGGTTGAGAAATAATTGTGCCTTCATATTATAAATATATATTTCCCAGTGAGGAAAGAGGGGTTGGATGGGGAAGGTCATAAAGGAAGGGTGGGTCACATAGTGAGAGCAATGAGAAGTATTTTCAGCACATTGCTGAAACATTTAGCCAACAGTCACAAGTTAAACCAACACTCTGTAGCTAAAGAAAATTATATTACTTTTTTATATCACTAAATACGGACACAAAATGGTGGATGTAGTGACTATAGTCTTCTTCAAATGTTTTCTGCCTGCATGTACATTCATTTAAAGAGTACTTTAATTTCATTACATTACATTACAGTAACAAGTAGCATTATCTCACAGCCTCATTTATAAATAACGAATCTGTAGAAAACTAATAACAGTGAAAACTTTGTGTGTGATGTGTCTCCAATCAGCTTTATTATGATGCCTGCATGATTTTCCATTCACTGACGTATTATGGTGTTACACTGGCATGACGCTGTAGAATTTAGCTCTCAATGCAGCTGTCTATAAACAACACACAAGAACTCAAAAGAGTTCCTATTCCCCAAAAGAACACAGCAGAAATTTCCTCTAGTAATTTACTGTTCAGTGTTTGGCTTTCAGCAGCTGTGCAGCAACAGTCAAATAAAAGTAAAATACCAGACTATTTCATGCTGACAGTAACGGCCACTGCAATAATTTTCTGTTGTGAAGAATGGTGTTCTTAAACTGACGGTTTGAACACTGCAATGCATTACTAGTGCCCTTGTCTTCCTTCTACATTTGAACCAATGTGCCTAGCCAGTTTAAGAGGACCTACATTTTAAAATGGAATCTGAAGCATTTTCCACAAATCATTGCCAGAGGTGAAAGGAGGGCAAGTGGAAATACTATAGCATCCAAACTAATAAGATGGCAAACAGAGATTTGTTTACGATATTGCTCCTTTCCTATTTTGTGTGAGGTGAAATATTTATGAAAATGCCATCGCGACTGAGTAGGTTGGGGTCAAATGCCAGTCATCAGTCCACAGCCAGTTGCTATCCAGCAATAGCTGTAGGCATTTGTCTGTAAAACCAGCTAGATTACATTTCTTGATTATTTTTTATAATGAATATAGTTTATGAAGATTAATGAAATTTGTTACTCTGGCCAAATTTATTGGTTACCAACTGAAGATTAAAACTGAAGAAGTTGCAGAAAAGTACTGAAATTATGAAAAAGTGGATAAACTGAAAGGTGCCAGTGGTTGTTAGTTTCAAAGGGAACATTACACCAATGAGTGACAGAAACAGGGGAATGAAATAAAATAGAAGAATAGGTATGATGTTTGAGAGACAAACCAGTTTAGATAAATAACATAAAATAAGCAAAAAGACAACATCCAGTACAAATGCTTCAGTAAAATATGAGATATGGAAAATAACCAATGAAAAGAAAAAACAAAAATTTGGTAAATAAAGCAGGCAAAAGGGAATAGACATAACGAAAAACAAGACTTTACAAAAAGTGCAAAACCACAAATATGGAATGGTTAGATAAGAAATACAAAGCTGTAGAACCATCCATCATTACAGGAAGAACAGATGATGCCTACAGGAAAATTAAAGAAACCTGTGGAAAAAAATGAAGCACCTGTCTGAATATTAAAAGCTCAGGTGACAAACCAGAACAAAAACAAAGGAAGGAAGGATGAAAGGGGCAAGGAATATATAGTTTTGTCAGAAACAGTTTAAAAAGCTTGTAAGGGCATTGCACAGTAGGTTGTGCTGAGAAACAATTGTTAAGGAAATACAGTAGGTTGCACCATTTCCTAGTTAACTGGAGTTGAAGTTAGTCAATCAGTCCATTGTGCGTGAAAATTCAAACAGCCTGCCAGCGACAGTGTTGCCAAACAAGTTCTTCGTTCGTATTGGACATAGGGTGGTAGTAAGGATCAAACCCGAGCCAAAGGCTGAGCAGTCTTGTGTATTATCATCTACACTATGAGAATAATTGACACTAATTGTATCAGGTGCCATCTTTGTTTACAAAATGTGAAAGTGTATATGTGATGTATTATGATAGAGAAAGGAGCCTGGGACCACTGGAGACAGTGCCAAATGTTACCCCAAAGTCTTAATAAAACACACACATGCCATATTAATACACTCAAATCCACCTGATGGAAGTTTCAACTTTTGAAGCATGTTGTGGAAAAACACTAGTGTCTGGTAACAGTAAATTTGTTGCTTCATTCAACATCAATAAATCCTGGTAATGCTTAACCTGAAACACATTTGAAGTTAATGAGATAGGAGTCACCAAAACATTTAGGATTCTCCATCACCTCAGACAGCTTTAAATACCTACTACTTCCAACCACACATTAGAAAATTTGCTTAAACGTTCTTAATCAGGTGATTCCATGTATATGCATTAACATAGCATTGCATATTTTTACTGTTTATGCATATTTAGGTTATACAACTGACATTATCAATTGCCGGCACATTCAATGGAATAGACATTATACACCTTTACACATATCTGAACAAACACCCCTTGAAAAGTAAAATTTTCAATGCTCAAAAAGTGAGACCCTTTTGGAAATTAGAAATCTTCACTGCAGGAATCAACATTGGTTCCACAAACAGTGACGTAGTGAAATTCAGCTTATTCTTTTTGCCCATGTCATCCCAAAAGCAGCAGATAGTGGCCATAGTTTGATGCCATGTTCTTTGGCTACTGCACTGTTGACTAGTAAACAAAATACAATCTTGCAGAATATCAGGCCAATTTTGTAGTTGGACTTCTACACCAACTTCTACACAGACATGCTGCAAGCCATCGTACCCTGTACCACTACTAGGCATTTCCTTTACAGTTCCACTTGCCGAAGCATCTTCGTAACACTTACATGTTGTTCGAACCTACTCGTAACAAATCTAGCAGCCCGCCTCTGAGTTGTTTCATTCAATCCAACCTGATACGGATCCCAAACACTTGAGCAGTACTCAAGAACAGGTCACACCAGCGTCCTCCTTAACAGACGGCACTCAGTTTTTCACCCATATTTCACCCATACAGTGAGTGGAGAAATTGTCAGTTGTGAAAGCAGTTTCAGGCCCAAACCAAAGACATGCTGTAGGGTAGTTGGTAGTTACTATTCGTATAACCTGAACAGGTATTCACAGATAATGCTGCTATATGTAGTGGGTTAAAATGACAGAAGATTGTAGCAGAATGCAGGCAAGACTTGCAGAAGTCTACACTCACTGTAGCAACTGGATGTTAACCACGAGTTTGAACAAATGTATGTATTGTGCATAAATAGGCAGAAAGGTCCACCTGTGTTCAATCATCACACAACTGGAAATCCATCACTGGAAACAGTCACAACTGAAAACATCTAGGATTGTGCATTGTAACTGACCTAAAGACAAAACAACCACTTGAAGCTAGTTGTAGGAACAGCAGATGCCACATTGTGGTTCACTGGAAGAATTCTAAGGAAATATAATTCAACCATGAAATAGGTAGCTTACAAAAGTCTCAGTCAGCCAATTCCTGAGTACTGATTATCTGTCTGAGACCATCACCAATTTGGATGGAGAAGGTCTAAGGAAAAACAGTGCACTTCATTTCAGATTCACTTAGTAAGTGTGAAATCATCAGATGGATGTATATTTAACTTCAGTGGCAAATGCTACAAGAAATTTGCTCTCTCTTACAAGAAGTTTGCAATTATAATTCTGTGAATGAGCATTTAAAAAAAGACGGGGGGAGGGGGGGGGGGTGAGTCAAGAAATGTATTACTTATTCCCAAATACACCTCATAAAATGAACATGACAGAAAAATCAGATAAATTTCAGCTCATACAGAGGATTACAGACTGTAGTAGTTCTGAATTCAGAAAGTGGAGACTATTACTTAAATTTCAACATCTTGAGAAATCTCTACAGCTTGCATTCTGAGTAACAAAAATAAACCATAAAACTTTCTAAAATCAGAACATTTTTATTAACTCTTATGTTTATCGATGCATCGTCAACTGTCCAGCTACATGTGTTTGCAGCCATTTTTTTCTCATTGCCCAGTTTACATTTCTGAAGTTCCACAGAAGTTCTTACAAATAGGACTACTGCAGAAAAACAGTAATGTTACTCACTTCCACTGAGAACAACACGAGTTGATAACTATTCTCATAAGTATATTGAGATACATCACTTATTTCTGAGAACAAAATACTGTGTGCATCTATGAAATACTACCCGATATGTCAAAAAGAGAATTATGTGGAAAGGACGATCAGCGTATTGACTTGTTGATGGTTGGACCTTCAGAGACATGTCCCGAGCTTGGCTTGGGCCACAGAGGAGGACATCATCCATGCCCTTTGCAAAGGAACAATTCCATTATCCGCGTAAGTCTTTAGGGACACCACAGAAAACCTATATCAGGATAGTCGGAGGAGTTTATGAACTCTGCTTCTCATGAATGTCAAACCAGTCTCTTACCACTGTGCCGCCTTGCTCAGCATATATTGGTAGTGCTGCATCACTTTCCTTAACTATAAGGCTTGCTCAGCTAGATATGGTAAATGACCATAATGTTATAATAACAGTAACCAACTTCAGTTTTAAACAATTAACAACAAAAATTTAATTAGCTCTCATAATTAAATTTTAGAGTACAGAAATAATTAATAAATTAGTAAGAAATTTATCATGAACAAAGTATAGCAAACCAATAATTCAAACACAATTACTTCACATTGAGTATACAGAGCTGTAAACATTTCACACAATAAAACTGAACAAGTAAAAATTTAACATCATTATTTTAGATTATCACGCAATCACACAAAAAATAAAATGAAACTTCGAAAAGTAATTTGCAAAAACTTCTAAATAAGAAAAAAATTATCATTAAAGTACTTATAATAATACAAAATCAATGCATATTAACTTCCAATTTTTATACACTCAAAAGTATTTGAAGTAATTTAGTCATGTCTAGATGTACTTGTAAGTGTATAACACTACTTCATTTGTACAAATTATCACATGTTGTTTGTTTAACTTTTTTACATAAATGTGGACTTCCATGAAATTTATTAGGGGCACCTGCTTCAATTCTCAATCAGTCACAGAGAAACTTACAAACTCGAAACCAAATATTGCTCATTTTAAGACCTATCATTGTACAGAAAAATCAACACAAGAATAGTACAATAATATAATGGCTTGCGTGTTTTCTGTAAAATATAAGCTTGTGTGCACAATTCTTTATATGCTCTAAAAATTAAAATTATAACTTTTTAAAGACCTGAATAGATCACCATTTTAAAATAGTGTCGATGCTTATAAAAGTTAGGTAGGTCCCACTGTACTTACTGTCTTTTTATGTTCCAGATTATTGCACTAACTCATGTCACATGTAGTACATAGAATACAATTATTAAACAAAACATAGGACAGGAAATTAAACAGAAACACATTAGCAACACCAGTTTGCAAAACTTAAATTTAATTTCTTGTATCTCATTTATGATCACCAATTTCTCTTCTAACTGACAACTTTTAACACCCCCTCCCTCCTTTTCACACACACACACACACACACACACACACACACACACACAATGATGCAAACTAATTTTATGTAAGACATGATAAACATTTTTAAACAAATGTAGGAGCAGTAGATATTACACACTGTTCTGCTTCAACAGGAAATTTTGTTTTTGCCATGAACAATTCTTTAGAATCATCACTGAAACAATGAGAAATGGAAGTCACTGACATCATCCTTCACTTTCAGAAAATGTCTTCTTTTCTACAAACCCATCAACTTCACACTTTGTTGATTATCAATACGCTGCCACAAAAGTATCAACAAAATTGTCACTGGTTAATTTAGTTATCTTTCTTATTCCACTGAAAATTCCTTACATGATTACAGACAATATGTAGCAAGAACCATGTAATCATTTCCTTCAGCAAAGTAGTCATGATTTTATTATAAAATTTTCTGTTTTGTGTAAACATGTAAGTAGGTACTGCGATCGTATCTGACATGAAATACGAACTGCACTGCATGTTTTCAGAGAAAAATATAATAATAATAATAATAATAATAAATAAATACAGAAAAAGACCACTTAAATTCCACATAAAACTACTTATTAGAAAATAGATCAATTCTGTAATCACTGTTTAATATTAACAAAAAGTTTACTTATTGCTAGGTGCAAGCATTTTTCCATCACCACCATCTCATGAGGTGGTCGAACGAATATTACAAAGACAACCAGCTCGTGTGCATATTGTAGAAGATTCTTCGATTAAGTATCAAATATGAGGTGTAGATCCCATTCGTTGCTGAGGAGAGAGATGCACTATAGCTATGAAGTAATTTAGGCATTAGTTGCTCTAAGTGTTCTACAAGTCTTAAACAGTGTAATAAATAATGGAATCAGTCTTTTATGATACTTCTCTGTAAACTTACCAAAGATTTAAAATAGTTATTAAAAATTAACTATTTTGTAACATGGCAGTAGTTAAAACTTTCATGGTTACTTTGCATAAGAGAATGTGTCTTGTTTGAAGAGATCTGTGTTTATTAGCGAATTAACTGCTTTTAACAACAATCAACACAAGGATCTTAGAAAAGTATTAAAAAGTCTATGACAGCAGGCTTTGTCTTCTCTTGTTGCAACTCTGACTAATAATTTCTACTTTACACATGATGACTTTCACAGCTGAACTGCTGCTTCATCTGTACAGGACAGGAAATAAAATTCCATTCACAAATAATAATAAACATTTCAGATTTCAATAACACAGAGTTTTAAAAAATTCACCAATTGCTACATTATGTAATTTGCCAATAAAAGTTTTTTGTTTTACTAAAAGCTTACTTTTTGAATCACAACATATGACTTCCTGCTTCAATAACAGATTTCATGATTTGAAGCAGCCTTATGACTGATTAAAAGTATTTTTATAACTGAAATATTAATCTGTGAAATGCAAGGGAAGAAACAGAGTTTTATGAACATCTGACATCACTTATAAAACAGCAATATGAGACACCAAAGTTAAATAATGAAATTTAACTTACAAAAATATTCAGTCCTTTGTAAATAATTAATTGCATATTAAATGAGGTTTCACACTTGATGACATCAACATCTTGCCACAATATTTTGGCTGACAACCATTCAGCCATCTTCAGGTGAGTTTTTACATCATGTACATCGTGGCAAAATGTCAATTTCATTTGGCTGCAAGCCTGAAACCTCATAGAATAGTCATTAAGCTGGAAACTGACAAGAATCAAAATTATCTCCATATATATATACCTCAGCCCAACCTGCATCAAC
This sequence comes from Schistocerca serialis cubense, assembly GCF_023864345.2. Lineage (NCBI taxonomy): Eukaryota > Metazoa > Arthropoda > Insecta > Orthoptera > Acrididae > Schistocerca > Schistocerca serialis. Next base: position 605,533,020 of record NC_064640.1, read on the forward strand.
AGATGAAGTTTCCTTAGTCCTTCAATATGGGTATTAACATAAACTTTATGTAAGGGCACAAATGTACCAAAACAGCAAGGAATAAAGAAATTAAATGATTAGTGGTCATGTGACAACCAGAGTATATAACAACATATATGCACATTTAATACACATACTATCACAGACATCTGTTTCACAATAATATGTACAATTAGTGTTACCAACACATTAACATTCTGTTCTGATGGAGGAAATCTAACAATTTGATATATGAAGCAAAAAAATAAATACACTCACACACTGTAAACTAGATATGCTGATAGAAAGCAATAGAAAAATCTTGAAGCTCATTAAAATATAACGTGATGTCTTGGAAAGAAAGTAAGTGGATTTTATTTCAATGTCAACTAATGTCACTCAAGGCCTTCAGCTTGAAAATGTTACCATAGTTTTCCTAGTCTTGGTTTTGTATTTATGCAAATTTTTCACTTAAACCTTTTGAACATACTGCCACATTACAATAAAAATTCTGAAGTGTATTTCTCGGTGTGCTATGTCTAAATTGTCATAACGGTAACAATTTTCTTAATCACATTTAACAGTTTACAGTACAAACAATTTTTTATGTTTGCAGACAAAATCAAGGGAAACAACAGTTAAATCACTTTTTCCCACATGATAAATGTGTGATAGATTGTACACAAGCTTTAAGTGATAGAGAAACTTGAACTTTGTATTCTTGTTTTTCTCACATGTTCCACATCATGGTGACTCTCCTCACCATCAATGTAAAAAACAGAGTATTTCTAATCTAATCAGCAGAACAAAAATTATGTTGTTGCTTAGATTTCTTGGTTTTAAGAACTTAAACATGTGGTAGATGGGAAACATTTATTACTTACATACATTGACGAATTCAGCTCCATATTTACATTGAAAACAAAAAAGATTATACCAATGTACATACTACTGTCACAACAGGTACAAGAAGAATAAGATGGATGGATGGATGGATGGATGAGAGAGAGAGAGAGAGAGAGAGAGAGAGAGAGAGAGAGAGAGAGAGAGAGATTAAAATGTATTCTATGGGTTTCATGAATGTTAACTACCACCAACAAGTTTTTTGAATGTGAATAAAATTCTAACTCATTGGATTCTCAAATTTTTATAATTACCAATGCCCATTAGTGACAATCGTATATCTCCAGCTCCTCCTTCCTCCCACTCAGAAACTCACTCACTCTTTTTCCTTCTTCTTCTTCTCCTCCTCTCTCTCTCTCTCTCTCTCTCTCTCTCTCTCTCTCTCTCTCTCTCTCTCACACACACACACACACACACACACACACACACACACACACACACACTTATGAATCAATGAGATATATAACACATTAAAAAATAGCATTTAACACACAGGAGATATACTGTTGCTCTGCACTATAACTATATTTATTTGGTGTTTATGACTGCCATGTGACAAAACCCGCAATTCAGGAATTATACATTCACACTTCACAAAAAAAGCACTTAAATAAACATTAGTGGTAATATCTCTCATAACCAATGTAAAGAAATTCCTTAATTTCAATAAATTTCTGTAGTGTAGGAAACAATTTCTTTTGGACACCATATCTATACATTTTACCTGTTCAATTTTTTTTAATTAGAATGATTAAATTTAAAGTTACTAGTGAGACTAAAACTAAAACTTTTAGAATGCGAAGATACATGTAAACCCTGAAAACAAACAGCAACAGTAACTAACATTTTTGACATGTCTTTTAATCACAGCAATGCACAGCACATCCCATTCCACATTGAACATTGCAATGGTCATTAAAATATCATCAATGCCTGACAAACAAAAATTTCCACACACAAAAAGGGATGTGCTTCTCTAATCTTTTCCTCAACAACAAAAAGGGAAAACAATATGATGCCTAACATTAGTACTTTTTCTACTGAAGTTCTGTTACTCTCCCACTTTACTTTGTAACAGCTAACTAGCTGTTTCAGTACTTACACACAAGGGCAATGGAATTTTTCTCATTTCATGAAAAGAAACAGGCATTAACCAATGAATTTCCAGTTCAGAGCGAACTTAAGGCACAACCCAAGGAACCTGACTGCAGAAAACTTATGTACTCAACCATTCCAAATTTATGATACACTACATGAATCAGCAATTTCTGAGCATAATTCCTCTTCATAATATATTTAACAGTTCATTGCGAAGATTAACAATTAGTGGGAGGGTGGGCTTTAAGCAACGACATTCATGTTTGTAATTTAGCACTTGTAAGCTCATAAATAGAAAACAACTTTTGAATAAAGAAACAGGCGTTATCAGGTTTTTCAGTCTTCCCATTCATCGTCCCCATCATCATCATCGTCATCATCATCTCCGCTTGATCCACTACTTTCTGAATGAATTACACGAGCCCTTTCTGCTAAAGCTCGAGCCAATGCACCAGCTAAGCTATTCTGTGTCTCCTCAACTTGTGGACGTTGGTTTGGCTGTACCTGTAAAAAAGAATATTACGTAAAACATTGTGCCACATGCTGCTTTAATATAGACAAACCAATTTTATGATAAACAATGCAGTCAGTTGCAATGACACAGCAAACAAGAAAACATGCCAAATTTGAGAATTTACTTCCACTAATGACAGACAGCAAACATGAAAACATGCCAAATTTGAGAATTTACTTCCACTAATGACAGTGGAGAGGTACTTTAGAAGTGCAGCAATTTATTAGAACTCATAACAGAACTACTGCTATACTTCTTTCTTTAGTTCAAGCAACTCTTGAGCAAGTGACTAATGTATAATGCATGTGCAAAACACTCCTAAAGAACATAGTTAATTCTACACTCAAAACTGGTAAGACCACAGCAGTTTGTCTTAGTACAAATTTAATAGTGTTTCTGGAGAACAGTTTTTAAAATTCTGCATAATGAAGATAAAATATTGCCACTAAGTGGGAGGAATATGCAGGATTTAAACAGCTCCTTATCCTATTAATGTTGTTAATGGTCACATTTATTCCTCACTAAAGTTGTGCAAATCTAATGAGAGGAATGCCCATTTTCTTGGAACACAGACTGCAGATGTTCCCAAATCCTTCAAACAGCAAAGAGTACTAGTACTGTTCAGCTGCCAATTTCAGCTGAAGATGGCTGCTGGTGGTCAGCCAAAATACCAAGGCAAAAGATGACATCATTTGTTCCAATCAAGTTCGTTTAACTAACATTGCAGTTTGTTATATTGGCCCATTCCTGGGCTATGAATATTTTTTTGAATACACCGAGTTATTACAGGTTAAAATACTGTAGAACATAAGAGAGTGACAACATAAAAAGTATACAAGGCTGTTTTTTTTTCTTTTTGCAGTGTAAATGACAGTGGGGATTATTCTAATAATAGATAGCATCAATCAGCTTTTACACAGAATTCTAAATATGAAACTTCCAAATAAATATTTTATTTATATTCAGTCCTTGTAACTTAAAATATTTTGTTATAGTGACTTTGTAATACAAATGTCTGCTTGTGTCTGTGTATGTGTGGATGGATATGTGTGTGTGTGCGAGTGTATACCTGTCCTTTTTTCCCTTTTTTCCCCCTAAGGTAAGTCTTTCCGCTCCCGGGATTGGAATGACTCCTTACCCTCTCCCTTAAAACCCATATCCTTTTGTCTTTCCTTCTCCTTCCCTCTTTCCTGACGAGGCAACCATTGGTTGCGAAAGCTAGAATTTTGTGTGTATGTTTGTGTTTGTTTGTGTGTCTATCGACCTGCCAGCGCTTTTGTTTGGTAAGTTTCATCATCTTTCTTTTTAGATATATTTTTCCCACGTGGAATGTTTCCCTCTATTATATATATATATATATATATATATATATATATATATATATATAAATTGGGCTTAAAGCATAGCTCTGTGGCATCCCCCCCCCCCCCCCCCCCCATTAAAATCTCACAGTAGCCATTCACATACAAAAATTTATTCCCTGTTGGTGACAGTTGATAACTTTCTGATCCCAATTTGCCACATCTATACATCTACACAATTACTCAGCAATTCACAATAAAGATTTTGGCAGAGGGTTCAATGAACCACCTTCAAGCTGTCTCTCTACTGTTCCACTCTCTAACGGCACGTGGGAAAACCGAGCCCTGATTTCTTTTATTTTATTATGATGATCATTTCTCCCTATGTAGGTGGGTGCCAACAGAATGTTTTTACAATCGGAGGAGAAAACTGGTAATTGAAATTTCACGAGAAGGTCCCATCGCAACAAAAAACGTCTTTGTTTTAATGACTGCCACTCCAATTCACGTATCATGTCTGCGGCACTATCTCCGCTATTTCATGATAATACAAAATGAGCTGCCCTTCTTTGTACCTTTTCGATGTCCTCTGTCATTCCCACCTGATGCGGATCCCAAACCGCAAAGCAATATTCCAGAATAGTGCGGACAAGCATGGTGCAAGCAGTCTCTTTAGTAGACTTATTGCACCTTCTAAGTGCTCTGCCAATGAACTGCAGTCTTTGGTTTGCTCTACCGACAACATTATCTATGAAATCATTCCAATTTAGGTTATTGGTAATTGGAATCCCTAAGTATTTAGTTGAATTCACAGCCTTCAGATTTGTGTGACTTATCGCATAATCGAAATTTAGCAGATTTTTTTTTTTAAATTAGTACTCATGTGAATAACTCCACACTTTTCTTTATTCAGGGTCAACTGCCACTTTTTGCACCATACAGATATCTTATACAAATCATTTTGCAATTCGCTTTGATCATCTGATGACTTTACAAGATGGTAAATGACAGCATCATCTGCAAACAATCTAAGAGGGCTACTCAGATTGTCTCCTATGTTGTTAATATAGATAAGGAACAATAGAGGGCCTATAACACTTCCTTGGGGAATGCCAGATATTACTTCTGTTTTACTTGATGACTTTCCATTTATTACTACAAACTGTGACCTTTCTGACAGGAAATCACAAATCTAGTTGCACAACTGAGGCAATATTCCATAGGCATGCAGTTTGGTTAGACACTTGTGAGGAATGATGTCAAAAGCCTTCTGGAAATCTAAAAATATGGAATCAATTTGACATCCCCTGTCGATAGCACTCAATACTTCATGAGTATAAAGAGCTTCTTGTGTTTTGCAAGAACTATATTTTCTGAATCCGTGCTGAATATGTGCCAATAAATCGTTTTCTTCGAGGTTCTTCATAATTTTCGAATACAGTATATGTTCCAAAACCCTACTGCAAATCGCTAGATACAAAAGGTATCACTGATGAGCGTTCCCACTAATTCTGCAATGTTTCACTTTGTGATAAAGTATAACTTGCTTGGTTCACACACTCAAATGTTGTTATGATATCTATTGAACTCAAGTTATCATTTTGCTCCAAAACTACTTCACCCGCAAAAGAATGAATTGCCATCTCTGTTAATGTACCTCTTCTGAAGACAAATTCCCAATATGATGGCAAAATACATGTACTGAGTCGGGCTACTAGTCTCTTACGAAGACATCTCAAAAACCTCCAAAAACACTAGTACCAATGAAATTGGCTGTAATTGTCTGCCTTATTTGTTTCTACAATTTTAAACAGTGGGTGTACTAATGACTACTTTTATCAGTCTGGTCAAGTCGCCAAACTGGCATCAACTAAAAAGACTTGCACTAGGTGACCAGTCTATCCGATGGAAGGTCTTAGCCACACATACAGCAGTCTGAAAACTAACCACTCCAGAAAAACATGAAACAAGGAACAGAGTACATCAGTAGTGTAAAATGAAAATGAACAGATGATCTTGAGCGTAACTGATATTTCGTCATACCCACGTAAGTCTTTATACTTCAGCTCTGGCAATAACTGTTTTTTTCATCAGCATGAGTGAAGATATGTACAGAGTCCAGTCTTTTATGACTCAGGCTTACACGTTTACTGATTATGTTTACTGATTGTAATATACTGTATACAATTAGATACTGTGGGTAGTTGTTTGGGTAACATATAACATATATGTACATGGATTTATCCACATGAAAATGGCTACATAACTGTATTGACCAATAGTGGTTTAAACAATTTTTTTTTTCTGCGTACAATAATGGTTCCCTGCTCCTGTAGCACTTATTATTGTAACATGTATTGGTCCCCCTTCAAACACTCATGTCTGTAGGATCTTTTCGTGGTTATAGTAATCAACTTTCTAGGGTAAATGTGCCATTAAACCTGAAGATACTGTAAAAACTGTTGCTTTGGTGGGAGATGATCACAACATGCTGCAAAAATGTTCAGATCTACACCTTCCTATATGTCCAGAAGCGTAAGAAGGTACAGGGAATCTGAAGGCTATGCAACGAAATCAGGATCAGGTCCAAGAAAAATAGCATCTGCAACTATTGGGAATAATGTAGTCGAAGTACCAGATTCAGATATTGATATTACAAGCAATATAAGCATTAGTGATTGTTGCACCTTGACCAGGCGGAATAAAGTGCTTGCAGAGAACACATTGAAAATTGTGAAAGGTTTTAAATACTCTGTTGACATACATATACATGGTATGTCATGTGCTATTCTGAAGGATACTGTATCTGATATTGTTGAACCTTTGACTGCTGTCATTAACCAAAGGCTTGATGTTGGTATTTTTCCAGACTTCATAAATTGGCAAAGACAATACCAGTGTATATAAAAGGTGATCCTAACAGTCCATCCAGCTATAGAACAATTTCTATAATACCTATAGTAGCAAACATGATTGAAACTATAGCGAAGAACCAACTATTATGTTATTTCAAAGACGACAATCTCTTCCTGGATAACAATCATGGATTTAGAAGAACGAACTCTATATTTACTGCAATGCTTGATGTAATAACAAGAACTGCATGGTTTTAATTCTTTGTGCTCTACACAAGGCATCCGATTGCATCTCTAATATGATACTGTTGGAAAAATTAAAATTTTATGGTATAAAGGGTGTCATTTTTGGGACACTACCATCTTACCTAAGAGACAGACGGCAGATTGTTTGTATCTAGAGAGCAATGTTTCGTGAAATGGTGTTTCAACACTGCATACTGCAGGGCTCTGTACTTGGCCCTCTGCTCTTTTTAATATTTTTTCAACGACTTAAGATGTGATGGTCATATTCTGTTCTTTGCAGATGATACAACATTAATGACTAAGAGTAGAAATTCAGGTGAGGCACTAATGGATGCTAATATTTTGTTTGAAGTAGCCAAAACGTGGTTCAAAGCAAACAAAATGGGATTAAATTAAGATAAAAGCCAGAAAATATTATGCAGCCTTGGTGACTGTGGACCCACAGCAAATATTTATAGTGTCTGACTCCTGGGAATGACAACTGACAATAAGCTGATGTGAACCAAACACATTACACATGTGTATTCTAAGCTCTAAAGAGTAATTTACCTCATCAGGAAGCTCAAATGTGTGATAATAGGTCAGTACTTAATCATAATATATTAGGCACTGCTCCACAGCCACTTCACATATGGACTGTTGCTGTGGGGACACTCTACTGGAAGTAAACATATTGAGCCTACAAAAGAAGGCTGAAAGAATAATGTCTTCCAGCAAGAAGTTTGACAACTGTAGACCCATTTCCAAGCAGTTGGGAATAATGACAATATTTAGCCAGTATGTTTTCAACTCTCTTTGCTATATCTTGCTACTAGTGCGTGTGAGTTTCAGTGAACTGAGCGTGGTGTTGTCGTGCATGTGTAGTTGAATCGGCTGCAAATTGTATCAGATTGCTGGAGGCACCTGTGGGAAGTGTGCACATGGCCCAATCTTCATCAACCATCTGCTGCCAGCTTGCGCATATATATGCACGGGGCAGTGCTGACTGGCACTTTCTGTGTTCGCCCAGTTCTGCCGTTCACACCAGATGTCTCATAATGTGTGGATTCCTGACTAGCTCATTTCTGCTATCACTCAGTGGCTTATGAATAAAGCCATATTTATGTTACTTGGATCAGTTTTGTGTATTACTTGGTTATTACACAACTGGTGACGAGTTTGGAACGGTTTCCACGTGTGCAGTCTTTAAGTGCAGTTTCATCAAATTAGTCGTTATGGACACCATGTTACCGACCCTGATTGAACAGCTTACTTCGGCAGTGACCGTTTTGTCAGCTTTCATTAACACACAGGGTACCATTCCAATGGTCCATCCAGCCACTTTTCCTCTGTATGATGATTTGGCCGATGATTGGGAAGCTTACAACAAAAGACTCACAAAGCATTTTTTCACTTTCGATGTGACAGACTCAAATTTGTGCAGAGCCTTCTTCCTCTTCTAGATAAAAAGTATCCATTACTGTGTCGGCTTGCCCTTTTACAAGAGCCAGCAGCTCTTACTTCTGATCACATGTACACTTTATAGTCCAGCTACGATCACAAATGAAAGTCTGTCATAGCGGTGCGAGTTGAATTCTACCGATGCCACAAGAAATCATACTAGTCATACAGGACCTGGGCAGCTAAACTTCATGAGCTTAGCAGAAAGTGCCAAATCATTGCTGATGCCCATAATCACTCTTATGCAGAGTCTCCTGTGCGTGTTGCAATTATCTGTTTAGCTACGGACAACGAAGTGCACCACAAGACTTTACTCTGTGAAACCCCCCCCCCCCATTGGCAGTTGTTTCGCAAATAGCACAATCTCTTGAAGTTTCTGAGGCAGCAGGTGACCAAACTGAAGCATGGGATGATGGGGCAGTAGTGTTACAAGATGTGCCCACTATGATGACAGATAGCTTGCAAAAGAAACAGCAGTAGCAATGGTTAACATATGGACCCAGAGCCGAGTGGATCAAGGCCGGCCCAAGCAGCCGCGACCACCATAGCACCACCATCAGCATTCTGTTTCCATCTTGTCCTTTTTGTTTTGTCAACAGGAAAGTCAGCATGCCGTAAGCACTGGGCTAACTGTAATGCTTGCCAGAAGAAAAGCCCCGTCGCCTCTGTGTGTCATTTGGCGAAGGCTGCTCAGGATATGGACATGGGCATAAACAGTGTGACTCCAATACTTGTGACTGTCCCAGTTATTTACCGAGTTAAGTGTTTTTTGACAAGTACTCTGGCTACAGGTCGACACAGGTGCTGCAGTGATGTTATTGAATTCTCAATTAGAAACACTATGCAAGGAGGTTTTGGACTTTTTTGTTTTTGAAAGGTATAGTATTTGCTACAAATTTTCTGCTCACATCCACAGTTCAGCCCCATTTCTGTCACACCTATTCTATTCCTGTTGCCCTGAAAGATCAAGTGAAAGCAGAATTAGACAGACTTCAATCTCTAGGGGTGGTGTAACCTGTTATGCTTAGTGAATGGTCGTCGTCACTGGTTTTAGTTCAGAAACCACTGGGGAAACTTCACCTCTGTGGCAACTTCAGTACGACTGTCAACACACAGTCAATCATGGATATGTATCCTCTACCACACGAGGAGGAACTGTTGGCAAAAATATTGGGTGGTGAGTACTTTTCTAAAATTGATCTGTCTGAAGTGTATCTGTAGGTTACTGTGGGCAAACAGTATCAGCGATTCTGGATTTGAGTACTCCTTTGGTCTCCTTTCGGAGTGGCTAGCACCACCGCTATTTTTCAAGGATTTTTAGAGCAACTGACTATGATATTGTTGTCATGGGCTCCTCCACAGCTGATCACTTAAAAAATTTGCACATTTCGTTTTCTGTCTTACAGTCTGCAGGCTTACAGTGCAACCTTACGAAATCTCAGTTTTTTTCAACCTTCTGTTGTTTATTTGGGGTTTGAGGTCTCGTGGGATTGGGTTTTCCCCCGCCAGACCACATCTCCACTGTTACGTCTATGCCTCACCACTCGTTCATAAAGGAGCTTCAGGCTTTCCTAGGGCAGATAACCTACTACCATAAATTCCTGCCAGGGGCAGCCACATTGGCCTACCCGTCACATACCTTGTTACGCAAGAATGGACCTTTTCAATGGAGCCAAATTGCTAATTTGATTTTCAAATGAAATCCAAACTACTCTTGGCCCCTTGTTCAGCTATGTTCTCTCTGGACCAGCACACAGTTTTGGTGACTGATGCCTCACAGCAAAGCCACGGCATGGTCCTAGCGCACCGATATGCCAACAGCTATGAATGGCCTGCTGCTTTTGGCTCTAAATCTCTCACTCCACAGCAGCAGCCTTGCTTTCAGGTGCAAAAAGAGGCTCTTGCTGTAGTCTACACTCTCTGGAAGTTTCGTATTTTTTTATGTGGCTCCAAGTTTCACCTTATTACTGACCATAAACCCTTGGTTTCCTCATTTAATCCTCACACTAACTTGCTGACACAGCAGCACATCGCCAACAATGCTGGGCACTGTTCTTGTCTCATTACAATTATGAAATCCATTTTCAACCTATGTCAAAACGTGTCAATGCAGACACCTTGTCCCACATTTCTGGATTTGATTGTGAAGAAATGCTTTGCTTCCAGCTTGATATTTAAACACAGGCCAAGGTTGAAGGTTTCCCAATTATGAGCACGTGCATAGCAGCTACCAATGCTGCCTACACGGTTCTCCACCATGTGGTTCTGTTTGTCAACAGGGCTGGCCAGATAAATTGCCGGGTCAGGCTTCGGACTCCCTGAGCAACTGTTTTTTCTTATGATATCACCTCTCTGTTTTAGACATTGTTTTCCATGGAAGACTTCCCTCCAAGAGTAGTCATTCCCGCTGCCTTATAGCACACGGTTCTACACATCCTCCACCAGGGCCAATGGCGAAGCTTCGAACACTAAACTGTTACCTAGGAGACATGTTTTTTGGCCACGGATTGATGGCGAAATTGTCTGTTTTGTTGTGGCTTGTGAGCAGCGTGCCCATCAACAGACAGCTTCCAGGGCATCCCTGTCCCCCTGACCTGCTCTCTGCCAGCCATGGGAATGTATTCATGTGGACTTTGCTGGTCCCTTCTTTAATTCCTATTGGCTCTTGGTTCTGGATGCATTTTCCCTGTTTCCTTACATTCTCCAGTGTGTTTAGACATCAGCTGAGGTCACAATTCACACACACTTTTAAAGGTTTTTTCTACTTTTTGGTTGCCTTGTACCTTAGCTCCTGATAATGTGCTCCAGTTCATTCCTCACATCTTTCAATTGTTTTGCTCCTATCACGCCATTAGCCATGTTATGGCTCCATCATTCCACTCTCAAATGGCGAGGCAGAACAACTAATGCATACATTCAAGTCCCAAATGAAAAAGTTTGTTGTGGATTCTTTACAGGATGATACCCAACTCCATTTTCTGAGCACCTATCGCTTCATGCCTATGGGAGAGTGGAGGCTGGCGAGTTGCTTTTCGATTGGCAATCGTGGATGCTCCTCCATCTCCTTCAGCCTGCACCACACCTGCCGCAGTTGGGTTCGTCTGGCCATATCACATTGGGATCACTGGTGTGGGCGTGAAGGTTTGGTTACCAGCCCAAGTGGATACTGGCCACTGTTGTCCACTGCTGGGGGTGCCATCTTTGTGACATCTGTACAGCCGATGGGCTGGTGGCACATCACTTTGATCAGTTGTACCCTCTTCGTCACTGGAAGCTACTGGTTTGCAGGTGTGGCCCCATCACCACAACCTGCCCCATTGCCCTCTGCCTTGAGACTGTAATCATTGCTGTGGAGGTGAACCCATCCCATTGGCTGCCTTCTCTGTGTGTGGCACCCTGGGGTTCCATCTTCCTGTCGCGGGGTTCCAGCTTCCTGTCACTGGGTTCCAAGTCCATCTCCGGACTTGGGTCCGATGCGATGGCCTGCTGTTCCAGTCAGGCCATCTCCACTGACCCCCTTGCTATCATCGCCTCAGCCACTGTCATCAGTGGGTTCAGCCCCACCTTTACCGCACTGGGACCTGTCTGCATCCTACTCTCCGGTGCTGTCATAAGGTGTCACGCAGGACCACCACCGTCGGGCGTGCCCACATCCCTGCACATTCCGACCCAATGCTCCAGTGACTGCCTGGCACATTGTTCCGCCCCCTCTGTCCGCAATGGCTGCCGCCAATCTGGAGCTGATGGATGCCTCTCTCGTCGGGCTGCTGCTGTCTCCTCCGTTGCCTGGGTGCCCATTTCGCATGAGGGAGAGGTATGCTGTATCTTGCTACAACTGCATATGAGTGTGCCGAGTGTGGTGTTGCCACACGTGTGTGTGTGTGTGTGTGTGTGTGTGTGTGTGTGTGTGTGTGTGTGTGTTTGTGCCACCAACTGTATCAGGATGGGCTGGCCATTGGAGGCCGCCTACTACAGGCGTGAAAGAGTCGTAGTCTCCGCCACACTGTCTGTTAGCACCGACTGATGCTCTCTGTGTTCGAGTTTTACCATTCACACCATTTGTTCTGTATATCATATTGCATGGATTCCCAACAGGGTTATTTCTGTTACTGTTCAGAGGCTTATGAATAAAGTCACAGTTGTAATACTTGGATCGGTTTCGTGTATTACAAAGCCGACATTGATTTTCCAAGCTGCCGCCTAAGTAAGACACGGGACGGTTTTTCCACAGCAGCCATGATGACATTCAACTGCCTACCACTGGATGTTCGAACATTGCCACAGAGGATGTTCAGAGCTAGACTGACGCATGTGCCCAAGCAACAACCACTATATTCTGTAAATAAATTTTCCTCTACAAGTGGAATTGTAGACTGGTCAGCATGTTACCATCACATGTGAAGCCACAAACTGGAAACATTTAAGAGCTGTAAAGTGTTGTTTATAACTAATGCTTATAACACCAACTGTTGTGTAATGCTTCTTGTCTGTTTTCTTAGTTTTAGTAGTGGTTTTAATATGTAATTGCTAAGATGGGATGCAATCCAGGCGGCCATGGCCGGTGAACAATGTTGTAATAGTAATAGCAAGAGGTGACCACTTCTTGGAATTTCAATTTCTCTGCCACTGTCACACCACTGCTATTGAAGCATGAAATTGACTCCGCCAAGGTAAAGAGGTCAATTTTAGTAAGAGAACTGTCTAAACAAGACAGGAAGAAGCCAATCTTCAATCCAGAAGACCTGCTACAGACCCAGAACTCACCAGACTCATCACACAACTCGACTATGTTTTGCAAGGGACAACTGGGGCAAGTATTGGTCACTGATGGGTCGCAATTTGACCTGCAATTACCTGGCAGTAAAGAGAGAGTATGGGGTTCTCCTTTGAACATTCTCACCCAGGACACCTTTTCAGGGTGGTTCTCTGATGGTGTAGGGAGGAATCATTATGACTGCTTGTACGGATCTCATCTTTGTGGAGCATGGGGACCTTAAAGCACATAGGCATGGGGAAGAGACCCTTTTGAAGCACATGGTGCCTTTCACTCCATTTAATGATGATGGTTTTACACAAATACATGACAATGCATACCCACATGTTACAAGAATAGTACAACAGTTCTTGGATGAAAAAGAGATTTATGCTATGACTTGGCCTGCCCAAAGCCCTTATCTGAATTCTAGTGAGCATGTATCAATGCAGCTGGGGAGAAGGTCCAGTTAGCACTATTGAGAGGGCCTATGGTAGGCCCTCTTGAAAGAATGGTATATGATTTCTCAAGAGGACACTGCAGCAGTAATGAGGAGTACGACTGAAAATGTTAGATGCCGTGATAGGTGCAAGGGGCAATAATATGTATTTTTGAAGGTTTGAAGAGAGATCTGTGGAATGAAATGTAGAAAACCAAATGAGAGGTACACTACTGTTATGAGCTTGCTTAAACTTTGTTTTAAATGTGAATCCATTTGTGTTACTTCCACATCTCCAATTTAATTCAATCATAATTATCTTTTTTTCATTGTTAGTCACGTAGATTGGACCACATGACAATATTTTATGATAAAATAGTAGATTAGCGATATAAAAGTGACTGGAATTTAAAACAAAAAATTTAAATAGAAGTTTTTACAAAACTGAAGTGTTGCATTCTTTTGTGCTGGTCAGCGTACACAGTATTACTTATTTCTGACTACATCCTGTCATCATAGTCCTGCTGTCAACTGAAATAATGTTTTGGCATTATCAGCTGATTTGTCTGCATGTACATGCAAATAAAGGACACTCATAAGGAGTTGGAGGGCTGAAAAGCACTATCACAATTGTGTGCTTTTTTTCATGTTTGGAAGCTGCTATAGCACAATCAAATCAAAGGACAAAATGCTCAAATTGCTGCAAAATTATACTGAATCATTCGGAAGTGAAATTAAATCTCTTAAGGAAACAAACGCCAAGTTACTAAGTGAATCAGCACACTGTGTTTGTGGGAACCCAGTGCCACACACAAAAAAAACTGAAAATTCTCATGTGCAAACTATGAATACTGCACCCAGTGCGAAAACAAACGCAAAAAATTCTCATGGGCAAAATAGGACTGAAAAAGATGCAGAGTGTAAAAACCTATAAGTAACTATAGTTGGAAAACAGCCACATATAATAAAAGGAAGAAACATGAAATTGATTCACAAAATCAGATAAACAAAAATGAATTACCTCTTATTGGCAATTTTAAAATAAAATATGTAGTTTCACCAAACTATGAAATCGCTGTCTGCCCTGGTACCCGACCTCATCAGCTCAACAAACATTTTAAAAATCTCGTGCATAACAGTCCACAACTAAAAAAGGAAACACTATAAAGACCAATTTCATAGGTGTTTTTATTCATTCTGGGATGAACTCAGTACGAAACAGTAATGAGGAAGATATTTAAAGTGAGATCAGAAACATTATTCGCTCAGCCAAAGCATTGTACACAAAACTTAAGACTCTGGAATTCTGCACAGAAGGTCAGTAAGTAGTTCTTACATAAACAAAATAAACAGCGGTATCAGGGAACAGTGCACCAAATCCAGCACAATATTTGTTGATCCTAACCAATTTTTAAGTGACAAATGCCTGGGAAAGGATGGTATGCATTTAAACAGAGAAGGCTCAATGAATTATAGTAAAATGATTACAGACATCTGTAAAATCAATAAGAACAAAGGAAACTGATACCACGTGAAGGGCGGTAAAATTTCAAAAGTCACAATTGAAAATAAAAAATAACTCCCAGTCAGAAATTCCAATATAAATATAAGTACTAAGGGCAGTAAGTTTCAGATCTTAGATTTAACTCCAAACCTGATGATATTTCATCACAATGTATAATCGCTATCCAACAAACAAACAAATAAATTTCATAAGTAGGTTAGAACTTAAATAGTGGCAACACTGCTGTGGAGACACTATGCAATGGAATCTACTATTGTCGCTGATAGCACACGTTGTTGACATACCTACCTT
Source organism: Schistocerca serialis cubense (assembly GCF_023864345.2). Classification (NCBI taxonomy): domain Eukaryota; kingdom Metazoa; phylum Arthropoda; class Insecta; order Orthoptera; family Acrididae; genus Schistocerca; species Schistocerca serialis. Next base: position 605,548,385 of record NC_064640.1, read on the forward strand.
ACCTCTGAGCAAATGGACTCACCTGTCCCACATCACCGGCATGCGCACAATCGAGTGAAACACAGTCACTTGTGAGCGAGGGGTCTAATGTAACAAAGTCACTATGTTTTTGAAACAGGAACAATGGAGTTGAATCAAGATTGACTCTGCCAAAGGTTGTACGGAACGACAGTGTCATCAAGGTCTTCAAGAGGGATGCAGGGAATTGGCATTGCCACACAGAACAGTGGTACATTGGGTAAAAGCCTTCAACGTAGGTCGTCAAACTGTGGCAGACATACATCGGGCAGGTCGTCCTAGCGTATCTGAAAAAGAAGTGCATGCTGTTGCCGGGTTAGTGGACAGTGATCGACACCATACGATTTGTGAGCTCACCCACAAAACTGGATTAGCGCATACGACTGTGCTTTGGATTCTAATGGAATGACTGAGCATGTGAAAAATTGCATCATGATGGATTCCACATTAACTGACAGAAATGGATGCATTATGACGTTGCTCAGACGCACTTTGAGTGCTATGAGCGTAAAGGAGTGGCTTTTTTATGCCACATCGTAACACTGGATGGGCCACATCATACGAGCCAAAATTGAAACGCCAATCCAACGAATGGCTTCATTATGGGTAGCCGCGAAAGTCAAAAGTGCGTCAGAGCCCCAGTATGGTGAAAGTTATGGCGATTCTCGTGTATGACTTTGATGGTGTTATCTAACGCATTACGTTCCTCCATGGCAGATCATATTGTTCGTATTTGGAGCATCACCTGCGACCAGCTTTGCGAAAGAAGCGGCGACACATTTTGAGCAACTCACCCATCATTTTGCACAACAATGAGCGGGTGCTTACAGCTGTGGCTGCTCTGCTCAGGCAATGGGACTGGGAAGTACTGTACCATCCACCATACTCCCCGGACTTAAGTTCTTGTGACTTTGATTTGATTCTGAAGATGAAGAAACTATTTCGTGGCATTTGCTTCAGAACTGTTCCAGAGATTCAACAGGCAGTAGACCGCTCCATTCGCACAATCAACAGAACAGGCTCTGCTAATGGTATACTACGCCTTCCACATTGCTGGCAATGGGTTCTGCACAATGCTGGTGACTACTTTGAAGGACAGTAACAGGTGCAAACATGTAACTCCTTTGTACAGATTGTGAATAAATAGTTAGCACTATTTAAATTCCAACCCTCATATTTTGTTAGAAACTAACATGTAAAACACCTTCGTATTATGTTTTACTCAACATTGGCTTAATACGGTATCCATTCCAAATTTTGCACTGAGTAACTATTTTTGTAGGAAACTGAACAAATATGGCGGTAGTTGCATTTATGTCAAAAATGGCATAAATTTTAAATGTATACCCCACTTAGAAAAATTATCCAAAGAAAAAGATACTGAGGTAGTAAGTGAATTTGAAATCACTAATTAAAAATAGCTATAATTTGTCTATAAAGAGCACCAACTGGAATATACATCATTTTAAAGAACCTTGAAAATATCTTACACCAGACTGCACAAGAAAGTAATTATATGAGGGGATTTCAATACTGACTTTGCAAGTGAGTCCCAGCAAAAAACTGTTTTACTGAATCTCTTAGCAACTTTCAATTTAAAGGTTACTGTAGAAACACTAACACACATCACAAAAACCTCATCCACAATCCTTGATCAAATATTTATGAATCTGCCCTTGAAATATGCAACACAGACCTTCAATACAGCCCAAGAAATTAATACATGATTAGGAAAATAGCTTTGTTTGACCAAATAGCTAACAACTACATCTACGAAGTATAATGACGAGAACATACAAAATTTCCTTCACTGCCTGAGTAAAGAAACTTGGGAAGAGCTCTATGAATGTAAAAATACTAATGGTAAGTTCCACAAATTCTTAAGTAGTTTTAGCTATTATTTTGAACTTTGCTTTCTGCAATCACAAAAAAGGGATTTGAAAATAAAATGGGTTACAACAGGGATACAAATATCAGAAAAGAAAAACAGATTACTTCATGACATATCTAGACAGCACACCACATCTCCAGAATTTGCCTCCTATTTTAATAATTACAAAGAGTTTTAACGAAAGTTGTAACTGAAGCAAAAAGAATGGCAAATAGTTCCTACATAACAAATGCACCAAATAAAATGAAGGCCACATGGGACATTGTAAGACAAGAAACAGGCGTACAACAGAGAAAATACCATAACATACAATTGAAAGAAAACTCATTAGTAATATTTGATCCCCATCAGATAGCAAATAATTTCAACCCAAATTTTGCCAAGGCAGCTGAGATTCTGGTGAAGCAAAACTTTCAATATGCTAGCACTGCAAGTCAGATTAGAACTATCCCTAGTAATAAGTCTCTCTTCCTACACCCAACAGATGAATGGGAAATGCTAAAAACAACAGCAGAGCTAAAATCAAAATCTTCCTTTGGTGCTTACAACATACCAGACTTAGTAGTTAGGCCCATGGTTGGCATATGCAACAGGTCACTTTCTGAGGGAATCTTCCCAGAAAAGGTAAAAATAGCTCAAGTGATGCCACTGTACGAAAAAGGTGAAAAAACAGAAGAAACAAATTATAGGCCAGTCTCTCTACTATCACTCTTTTCTAAAGTAATTGAAAAAAAACTTTTACAAAAGACTCATAGTTTTCATTGAAAAAAAAAATTATACTTTTCTCACCCACACAGCATGGTTTCTGAAAATGTAACTCAACCGAGACAGGTATTACTGATTTCCTAAATGAAGCTTTGAACACATTATACAAAAATGAACACATAGCAGCAATATTCCTACAACTTTCAAAAGCATTTGACAACATTAACCACAGTCTATTGCTTAGAAAGCTAGAAAATGTTGGTGTCAGAGGCCCAACCTATGAGTGGGTAAAGTCATACCTACAAAATAGACAACAAATGGTTGAAGTCTTGCACAAAGAAGGCAAAAATTGAATTTCCTATCTTTCAGAAAAATACTGTGTGCCACAGGGTTCCATACTGGGAGCAACCTTGTTCTCGCTGTTTGTAAATGACTTGGAACCACCCAGCCCTAACTATAAGTACATTAAATATTCTGATGATACAAATATTCTTATCCAATGCAAGATCCCAGAAGAGCTCCAAAACGAAATAAAAAAGATCACTTCACGTATATCAGAATGGTTCATAATGAACAACTTAATAAACACACAGAAAACAAACACACAGACCAGAATAAACAGCCCCAACTGCAAACATAGAACTGTTAGGCAAAAGGCTTGAAACTGTAAACAGCACCAAATTTCTAGAAGTTTGGATCCAAGATGACCTAAGATGGCAGAACCATACAGAACACCTAAGTAGTAAACTAAATACCATTTGTTATAGTATTAAATTTCTTGTTGGATGCACATCAATACAAGTCATAAAAATGTGTACTATGCCCTAGCAGAGTCACAATTAAGATAGGGTTTAATTTGCTGGGGAAATCCAATACCCGGCAAAGGCTGTTTCATTGTACAAAAAGAATTAAAAGTGCCATGGCAGGCACAGCACCTCAACCTTCATGCAAACTTTCATTTGAAAAGCTTCATATTCTTCCATTATCATACCTATATATCTTAGAAACAATAATGTTTATAAGGAAAATCATAGAGGACAACAGCAAAATTGCTCCAAAAAATCAAAACCAATTCATACAACAACAGGAATAACCAAGATTTACATGTGCAGTTTGCATATACCACACTGAAACAGAAAGGACCTCTGCAAGCAGCAAAAAACTCTACAACACACTACCTAAAAGAATTAAGATAATAACTGGCTTGCATAAAACCAAAATAACAGGGAGTGACTACTTGCTACAGAATTGCTGCTACAGTGCTGATGAATTTTTATCTACTATGTAAATATGTGAAAAAAATTAAATAGTTTATACAATTAAGGCCAAAATAAGAAATGTGTATGTATAAATTTATTTGTGTATTCTATGTATGTGTGGACTGTTATATACAAATGTGTGTGTGTATAATCAAGGCCAAAAGTAAGAACTGTGTATGTGTAACATTATTTGTGCATTTGTGGACTATTTTCCTCCTTATCTTAGGCTTATATCACTATATACTGTGCTATACGACAGCTTCTGTTCAGAATTTATTGCAATTATTTGACTTGTCCGACATCACTATGTATCCCTGTACAATGTGAGATTCACAGGACCAAGAAATATACAATACTATACAATACAAAACAAAACAAAACAATACAATACAATACAATACAAAACAATACATCAATAGTGGTGTAGATACAGAGAATAAATGAACTGTCAGTACAGCTGCAAGGTTCAGCAGAAGGTTGACAGAAAATACTGGGTTCAGCGACCTGAAAGTGTTAATACATCAGCATAGCAGACTATCTGAATGCAAAATAATGTGTTTGTCACAAACAGGCAAATAGGAACAATTCCAGCATTCATCTGATTTGTAGTCCATTGTTATGTGAGACTGCCAAACTGGTCTGCTACTTGCATATTCCAACCATACCAATAAACAACCAGAAAGAGCTGTGATAGTCTGGCAAATAATGGATATTACGGTATGTGTGTATGAACTTTTGAAGAAACATATGACCTGTTTCCGGTATGACTATGTACTTGCAGACTGGCTGCGATCAACCAACATTACATTTCCCCCCCCCCCCCCCCCCCCCCCCCCCCCCCCTCTAGTCTCAGAATATTACAAGTTGACTACACAGTCATTACACGTCTTACAACATAGTGGAGGAGCTTTATCACATTGGATAGCTCCCAAATAAACCAGATCTGTACACTAACTTGTAAAAGTGGTCCTTGTGGTACATGGTACATCATGTTAATCAGTACAGATAGAATGTCCATACAATCATGGGGAACACTCAGAAAAGAACCTCTTTGAGAAGTTGTTTAACTTGCACAAAACATTGGCTTAATGTCAGTTATGTCATCAACGAGCACTTGCACTCTGTGTATATTTCTGCACTCTGTCATTTTGTGGTAGGTTCCTACCGATAACATCAACTCTCGTCACATGTGATAACTTTTTCCAGAAAATAATTGTCCACATTTTGCATTTCAATCAAGTCGTGGCAGGGATCAAAACATATTTTCTTTTTTTTCTCCCCCACCCCCCTGAGTCAAGGTTTGCAGTACAAACTTTGTACACACTTTTCTCTTCTTCAAAACATTCTGTTGAAGATCTTGAACTTTTTATACAGAGATGTTGCCCCACTGCAACAATGCTTTCACAAAATAGTCACACAACCACTACTTAACACTGGCTGCTCACAACTGAATGGTCAGATGCACATCTGTTGTTTACAATTGTTAGTTCAAGCAGCTGGCTTGTGGCTCTTGAAATAATGTCTATTGGATGGCTATCAGGAGACTCAAATCTGTCACTGACTACAAATGAGGGGCTGAGTTAGTCTCTTCTTCAGGCAACCCTGGAGAAAGTATAACACAGTGACCAATTTGTAGCAACAGTATAATCAAGTTGGACTGCTAGAACTGACTAACAGACCACTCATAAAATTAAGCCTGAATGCAACTATACTTGTCAAATGTTGTGAACGCTATAGCTTTTTTTTTTTTTTTTTTTTTCAATCATGACCTTGAGATTAGGAAGTTTAATAACAATGTTTACAACATGTCTAACAAAATCATTCTATACAAAGAAAAAATATCACACACATCAATCACAAAATGCATGTAAACTTTTGAACTCATCTAATGTCTTACACCTAAAATTTGCTAATTTTTACTGGATTTACACTGGAAATTTTGTTAACCCACAAACTGAAAGAACAAGAAGAATTTCTAAGACAGGTGTTCAAGGAATGGTGCTTCTCTTCTTGGGCTAGGATTCACTAAAATTGTACTGGTGTGCGTGTGTGTGTGTGTGTGTGTGTGTGTGGGGGGGGGGGGGGGGGGGGGGGGGGGGGGCTCAGCTCCAGAGATGCCAGCAATTTATGATGCTTGAAATTTTTGAGTGGATATACAGGGATATTACAATGATTGAAGCGATTTCACAGCTCTACAATCACTTTATTATTTCAGGTATTTTCACAATGCTTTGCACACACATACAAAAACTCAAAAAGTTTTTTTAGGCAATCACAAACGTTCGATATGTGCCCCTTCAGTGATTCGGCAGATAACAAGCTGATAATCAAGTTCCTCCCACACTCGGCGCAGCATGTCCCCATCAATGAGTTCGAAAGCATCGTTGATGCGAGCTCGCAGTTCTGGCACATTGTGTCTGTTCACTTCACCATTAATAAAAAATGTTGCTTCATCACTGAAAACAAGTTTCGCAATGAACGCATCCTCTTCCATGAGCTGTTGCAACCACGCCGAAAATTCAAAGCGTTTGACTTTGTCATCGGGTGTCAGGGCTTGTAGCAATTGTAAACGGTAAGGCTTCTGCTTTAGCCTTTTCCGTAAGATTTTCCAAACTGTCGGCTGTGGTATGTTTAGCTCCCTGCTTGCTTTATTCGTCGACTTCCGCGGGCTACGCGTGAAACTTGCCCGCACGCGTTCAACCGTTTCTTCGCTCACTGCAGGCCGACCCGTTGATTTCCCCTTACAGAGGCATCCAGAAGCTTTAAACTGCGCATACCATCGCCAAATGGAGTTAGCAGTTGGTGGATCTTTGTTGAACTTCGTCCTGAAGTGTCGTTGCACTGTTATGACTGACTGATGAGAGTGCTTTTCAAGCACAACATACGCTTTCTCGGCTCCTGTCGCCATTTTGTCTCACTGCGCTCTGGCGGCAGAAACTTGCAGTGCGGCTTCAGCCGAACAAAACTTTATGAGTTTTTCTACGTATCTGTAGTGTGTCGTGACCATATGTCAATGAATGGAGCTACAGTGAATTAATGAAATCACTTCAATCATTTGTAATAGCCCTGTACTTTCAGAAGCTCATGCATGATATCATACAGAATGTTGAGTTTGGTTTGAGTTCTCAGGCATCTGATAACATCTTTCACTTGTTGCCTAATGGGTGCCAAAACAATGCTTGTGGATCTCCTTACCTAGTTCATCTTAGTGGACTCTGTCAAAGGCATCACCTTTTGTACCATTGCACTGCAAACTGAGCATCTATGACAGACACAGTTCAGAAGCATATAAAAGTGGTATGTGCTTGGTATTAGCCAGTGTTCTGTAATATACCACATGTTTCCCTGATAATGCGATAAACTTCTAGAGACAGTGTAGAAATACAAGAAGCAAATTAAGATAAGGAACCTGTATGGGAATATTTAGTACAAAAGTTACACAGCAAAACAGTTGTTAACAAGACAGCCTCTAACAGAAACAACCCTACCTTGACTGCAATTACATACATATCATTTGCCCCCCCCCCCCCCCCCTCATGCTCATTCAAAGTTTCTATATAGGGAAACATTTTCTTTGTGTTGGGTTCCACAGCCACTAAGATTAATTAAAACTGTGGTTCTACCAAGGTTGTAATTTTTTGTCAACATTTTTAATTTTCAACTAGTGAAACAAAGTATCCTTAAATATATTCTCATCTTAAGGTGTCGGTTAATGCGTAGGAATGCAGAACTCTTTTGAAAACTGGGTCAGTGCAGAAATGTTTTTTACACATATCTATATGCCAGTAAACTTTAATTTTGCTGCATGAAACTTATTTTGTGCTCTAAATATTTTTATGGTTGTGAAATTACAATTAACGATTTTTTATATCTGTGTAGTTACACATATATTTCTCACATTACAAGCAGTACTTGATAATGTTAAAAGCTGAAACAAGATTGTAGTGCATGTGAAAATTGTTAAATTTTGTTAAAAAATTATAGCCACTGCGGAACCAGGGTTTTAATCCTCAACAAGTTCTACACAGATATTATAGTTTTAATATATCTATTCTAACCACCATGTCATTATTTGAACAAGACTACTAGCAAGAATAGCTTTTGCCAGAGTTGCTTCTCACTGTGTATAAATAAAAATACACTGAGGAATAGGTGTCTATTATGTAAGTGTTCACCATGCTTAGCCACATGTTCACTGCAACTCCTTGTTGTTGGTGCACCACAGCACTAGCAATGGGATCTACATAATGACTACTGTAGCTATTACATATCAAATCTGCAAAGAAATATGCTTAATCTGTTGGCGGCCTGTAGAGATGGAAAGAAAGCAAGAGTTTAAAATCCTGTCAACATCAATGTCACCATAAACTTGGCTATAATAATGGCTTGAAAAGGATGGGCAAAGGAGATCACCTGCGTCCTCATTAAAGGAATCACCCTGGAATTCTCGTTGAATGATTTATGAAAACTTAAAACAAGATTTCTAGATGGGGTTTTTAATCCCGAATGAATTCAAATACGATTCAGGCTCCTATTGGATCATTTACCTTGTTGAAAAGTATGTAGACTTGACTGACTTTATTTGATTGTTGTCATAGTAACCATTCCTAACATTACTGCTGCCAACATTCAATTCTTGGGCAACTGATGATTGGTCAGTCACCCAATGAAGTAATTTTTCTTCAAAGTTACAAGATCTTGCTGCTGTTCTTGTCCACTCTCCTTATTCAAAGTGCTATTGCAGTTGCCCAGTTTCCCTCAAATATTGACAAAATCTGTGAAAAACTGTGTAACTCTTCCACTCCCTTGTGGCATCAGTTAGCTTGTCTTTAAAAAATGGAGGGAGAGAGGGGGGGAGGGAGATGAATATATACACTCCTGGAAATTGAAATAAGAACAGCGTGAATTCATTGTCCCAGGAAGGGGAAACTTTATTGACACATTCCTGGGGTCAGATACATCACATGATCACACTGACAGAACCACAGGCACATAGACACAGGCAACAGAGCATGCACAATGTCGGCATTAGTACAGTGTATATCCACCTTTCGCAGCAATGCAGGCTGCTATTCTCCCATGGAGACGATCGTAGAGATGCTGGATGTAGTCCTGTGGAACGGCTTGCCATGCCATTTCCACCTGGCGCCTCAGTTGGACCAGCGTTCGTGCTGGACGTGCAGACCGCGTGAGACGACGCTTCATCCAGTCCCAAACATGCTCAATGGGGGACAGATCCGGAGATCTTGCTGGCCAGGGTAGTTGACTTACACCTTCTAGAGCACGTTGGGTGGCACGGGATACATGCGGACGTGCATTGTCCTGTTGGAACAGCAAGTTCCCTTGCCGGTCTAGGAATGGTAGAACGATGGGTTCGATGACGGTTTGGATGTACCGTGCACTATTCAGTGTCCCCTCGACGATCACCAGTGGTGTACGGCCAGTGTAGGAGATCGCTCCCCACACCATGATGCCGGGTGTTGGCCCTGTGTGCCTCGGTCGTATGCAGTCCTGATTGTGGCGCTCACCTGCACAGCGCCAAACACGCATACGACCATCATTGGCACCAAGGAAGAAGCGACTCTCATCGCTGAAGACGACACGTCTCCATTCGTCCCTCCATTCACGCCTGTCGCGACACCACTGGAGGCGGGCTGCACGATGTTGGGGCGTGAGCGGAAGACGGCCTAACGGTGTGCGGGACCGTAGCCTAGCTTCATGGAGACGGTTGCGAATGGTCCTCGCCCATACCCCAGGAGCAACAGTGTCCCTAATTTGCTGGGAAGTGGCGGTGCGGTCCCCTACAGCACTGCGTAGGATCCTACGGTCTTGGCGTGCATCCGTGCGTCGCTGCGGTCCGGTCCCAGGTCGACGGGCACGTGCACCTTCAACCGACCACTGGCGACAACATCGATGTACTGTGGAGACCTCACGCACCACGTGTTGAGCAATTCGGTGGTACGTCCACCCGGCCTCCTGCATGCCCACTATACGCCCTCGCTCAATGTCCGTCAACTGCACATACGGTTCACGTCCACGCTGTCGCGGCATGCTACCAGTGTTAAAGACTGCGATGGAGCTCCGTATGCCACGGCAAACTGGCTGACACTGACGGCGGCGGTGCACAAATGCTGCGCAGCTAGCGCCATTCGACGGCCAACACCGCGGTTCCTGGTGTGTCCGCTGTGCCGTGCGTGTGATCATTGCTTGTACAGCCCTCTCGCAGTGTCCGTAGCAAGTATGCTGGGTCTGACACACCGGTGTCAATGTGTTCTTTTTTCCATTTCCAGGAGTGTATAATAAAACCGAGAAATTTCAGGGATGGATTCATGACTGGAAGTGGAAGAAAATATGATCATGTGTACAGAAATGCATTGTTGCCATGGTAGATGGCACTGATTAATGACAGTTCCTCTGTCCACATGCCATGTGTTTCTTCCATGTTGTAGCTTTGTGATTGATGCAGCATACTCTACGTAGCAGAATGGCCTGATATTGATGTTAGGAACAAGCCGAGATTGTGTTTGTGTATGGCCAAGCAAATGTAAATGGTCGAGAGGTAGCACAGTTATACCAAAACGGCAAGTATGTATATACACACACACACACACACACACACACACACACACACACATACACACACACCAACCACATCACACAACATTTAAAGCTCTTTTTGTGAGTTTGTGAGATCATGGGTACTTTTGGACAGATCCACGGAGGTGGCGGACTGTGTTTACACGAGATTTGGAGGATCAGGTTCTACAGGATATTTAGATGAACCCTAGTACAAGCTCCAGGCACGTGCCCAACCAACATGGTATAAACCAAAGTACAATTACACGTATCCTGCATCACAACTGCTACTGTCCTTATCATCTGCAATCCCACGTAGGCCACTCTGAATGCCTGTAGTGATGTGGCTGCATTGCAGTTCTGGACTGTGTTCTGGAATGATTTGTTGTCATTGCACGCAGACCATCCATTTCTGGACACATTCATAGGAGCTTTTTTAGAGAAAATGTTAGATCTTCAATATGCAAACATAAAGCACAAGAAAACATATATTCCGATATTCCAAGCTCTTGCCTCCCACCCTGCCCCTGTTAACGAAACGTATGGAGGGCTGACAATGCATTTGGTGCTGCACATTTTCACTTGTTCTTCATTATGTTAGTAGCGTTGTTGTCTCGACTGATATCTTGAGGAGTGTTATCTACTGGCTGCATGTAACTATTTTCGCTGAGATCTTTCAGTTGACATGTTTCCAGACCTATATCACTTAATATAACAGTAGAGAAACTACTGTTTAGAAAAATAAGACTGAGTTATGCTTATATAAAAAAGCACCAGTAGATGAATAAATATTAGTGAAGAGAGGAAAAGCAGAAATGAAACTGCTAAACAGACTGAAAGGACACATGGTTGGAGCCATCACAATACCAAGCAGTGGTAGAAAAATGACAAAATAATACTTCCAAATAATTGCAACTTCCAGGCAATTTGCCAAAAACTGACATTTTGCAATCATTGCTGTGTACAAAATATAAATTAATTCTTACAAAGAAGTAAACAGCAACCAGCCAAAGTTACTATGCAAATAGTGCAGATATTGTTTTCTTCTTTGCAAGAATCAACATGTGCTTTGTACATACTCAAGGACTTGAAATGCAAATTTTCGACAAAATAGTCTTAAGCTTACCAAACCAGGTGCTGAGAAATGTTCGTGCTTTTAATGTAATCTACATGTGAACAGCCATGTGAAGATGAACTTTTGGTTCAAAACCGGTAATGGCACTATTTGTGTATTTACACTGACTAGTTACTGGTTTTTTCTTTGCAAGAATCAACCAATATACTGCTACTTCGATTTTATAATTCACAAGTCTCAGGAAATTCAACTGATGTAATTTTTTTTTAAAGTGAAAAATTATTTCACTGAAAGTAAATCTACTGTGTTCATGTGTAGTATGATAAATAGCATTAAACCCATTGCCCATGGGTAGAATGGATTTACACTGGTGTAATATTAGAAAATATTTAAACTTAAAACTTTACTTCATCTGGAAATCAAATACTGGAACTAATAATGCGCAGTATCCTCTGTCACTTCCTGCATCAATGACGTACTGTATACATTTGAAAAGGTTGGATGGATTTCTTACAAAAAAACTGGAAAATCCTACCATACTTTCTAGTTCACGTGCATTGCCAATTCGGAATAACAAAAGTTATTTTGAACCTTTTAGAATAAATAAATCCAAGTTAATACATTACTACATTCACATGGATGGAAATGATTACGCAATTAATGCACCACTGAGCCACCTTGTGCCAGCAGTTAGCCACCAAATTACACCTAAACTTTAAATGAGTGGTGTTTGGTGATGGAACTTGGCATCGAAATGATATGATAAAGCCAGCAGTTTACAGAAATTAATGATGCATTCATGTCAACTTTCGTCACTTTTTTTTAAATACAGAAAATATTAATTGAAATATCTAATAAAATGTGAACAAACTTGTGAGACTGTTTGTTCAGTCTGCTCTGAACATTTGATAACTCAGTGAGAATCACTTCTACACAGACCATCTGGATTCTTGATGTAATTTATGACAACACATTACTTTTACATGACCCAATTCTCCCATCTTACTTTTACAAATGAATTATTATGTAATCTGCAGAAGACTATGACACAGCTTTTGCCCTTTCATGCCATCAGTATCTATCTGTTTCTGTACACTATTGTATATCGGTCTCATAAATTGACACACAGTTGGGAGAGTGGTTTGCTGATCACATGTCCCTCCATAAACCCATCGACTGACACCTGTGGGCTGAGGATGACGTGGTGGCTGGCTGGTACCGTTAGGCCTTCGTGGTCTGTTTAGGTGGAGTTTAGTTTAGTTTAGTTGTTTACTACAGTATACAGTCTCATCTTCTGCTTTCAATATCTTATGAAACTAATGCACTTCCTACTTTCTTTCTATCTTTCCTTCTTTCTTCGTTCCTTCCTTCCACATTGTTACAACAACATAAGTACCTGTATTTTTCCTAGGTTGTTTGTTGATCAAATTTATACTCTGTATTGCTGTATTTATCTGATTACATGATGAGGCTTTTTCCCTAATTTGTCATTCAAAAAATACAGGGCCATCTTATATTTGCAGATTAAACTATTGCTGCTGAGGTTAACATTTTTACATTGTTTTAGTAGACTATATAGGGGTCACCTTACATTTACAAATGAAGTTCTGGCAATTGAGGTCATGTGCAGATTTATTCTAAAGAATTCGGAAGGGCAGGCTGGGTCAATGATATTCACGTTCAAAGATGCTCAACATTTCCCAGTATGTCTCAGTGCTCGATACAGTACTGAAGTTGCTCACTCACATGACATTCGACTCACATGGCACTAGAGGAAGGATATGCAAGAAATTACGAACTAGCCACTACAACAACCTATTGCTCTGCTTAAAAACTGACAATTTTGTGAAACGCAGAAGAAAATAGCACTAAATTCTATCACCTTACAAACTCTTGTTGTACTCAAACAGGTTTGCAATAAAAGTTCTCATACAGGTATGAATACTGTGTACAAACATTAATCCTGCTTTTTAAGTAAAGGTAATATTAAAAAGCAGAAATGTTGTCCTTCAAAGAACATTACTTGATTCTGAACGGAGATCAATATTTTACTTGGCTATGAGAAACTGTAATGATTTACTAAGCGTGTTGCAAATGAGAAATTCAGTTGCTGTTCACATAATAGAATACAAGGTAAAAATTTTATCAGCTTTTAATCAGCTTTAGAACATGATAGTGACATTCAGATGAAACAAGGAGGAAAGTCAATCCAGAATTAAATGCCTAACACATGAAATTAATCATATTAATCTAACTATAATAATTGTTGTGAAAAAATTACAGCAGCAAGACCATCGTGGGGATAGTACCAACAGATGTCAGTAGATCAAGGGATGAGCGGAAGCTCAAGAATTGGATTGAATCGTGATTGCGATCTTTTAGTTATTTATTAGTTACTGTTGTAATATATGACTTGTACCTGAGAAGATATTGCAATCCGTGTTTCACAGTTGCTTAAGCACAGTATTATGGAAGAGTTGGAGGGGAAACAGTGATATTTGCTTGGCTGAGAACTTGACGATTGCAAGGAGGGGTGTAGTGAGCAAGCCAGCCGGGGTGGTCGAGCGGTTCTAGGTGCTACAGTCAGGAACCGCACGACTGCTACGGTCGCAGGTTCGAATCCTGCCTCGGGCATGGGTGTGTGTGATGTCCTTAGGTTAGTTAGGTTTAAGTAGTTCTAAGTTCTAGGGGACTGATGACCTCAGAAGTCAAGTCCCATAGTGCTCAGAGCCATTTGAACTACTACTTTTTTTTTTTTTTTTTTTTTTTAGTGAGCAGGCAGAAAATTACATCCTGTTGCCAACCATGGAAATCTATACTGCACACTGTGGCTTCTTAGGAACTTCTACCACATTTGACTGCAATTTACCTGAATCCATTTGTATTCGGAATTGAATTACTTTAAAACTAGACAATTACTCAAAAACAGTATTCATTTCTGTGGAGATGATAATAGTCTAGATAGGAGCCAGTGGCGTAACTTACGTGTTTCATGGTGCATTGGTCTTGACACTCACCAAGACGTATGACAGGAATGAAAAGGGATGTGAAAGCTTCTGGTTCTACACAACCAATGAGATAGTGGTGGGCAAATTATACATTTGTAAGCAAGAGACATTATAACATTCTCAATTCAGAATAAAAGCTAAAGTCGATATGCATTTGGATTATAACAGCTACAGTATAACCCCACTTCTACATTCCCGGAATTAACATTTTCCCGCTGTTTATGACATTTTTTATTGTTCCCGTCAAATTTCCTATGTTCACAATTTTAATTTGCACCCTCTACAATATTTTCACTTGACAATGCAAAGCATGAAAAAATACGTAACTAGTGCAGTATTTCATTATTTAAATATTGAATGACAGCAGCAGGCTTTCAAAACATCTATTATGACATATGAAATTGAGTCAAATGTTCATACTTTCCAGAAAGTTATCAGTTCCAGTTACATCAGCGGTTTTTATTAGATAATAAACCTTTATTAGATAATAAGTTCCTGACAAGTCTTTTGAAGGCTGTTACGTACTTATATCACACAACGTGCGAAAATGCAAGGGTGTATCCTATACATAACTTTTACAGCTTAAAAACATTATTTCCCACATTTTACACCATTTTTAAGGCCCTTGATAAGTGTAAAAGTGGGGTTTCACTGTTTTTTCTCAGGTCCCACGGTAACCACAGCCTCAAAAATTGAAACAATCAAATATTTGTGACAATGAATTTTGATCAAAAATAATGACACCACAGACAACAGGGCTAGCAAGCGAAAAACATAGAAAAGAAAATGGATCACAATTTAATGTAAGCCATTCATTTTCATTTATTTTATTTCTGCTTGTATTATCAAAGTGTAGACAATCAATAAACAACATAAATTTATGACACGTATAATGTTTAGCTTTTTAGGCAGATACTGCATGTCAATAAAGCAGTTTGTAGTTTTGATTAGTCAGAATATGTTGAAAATAAATTTTTCTCAAGAAGCCTCTTGAAGAAAAGGGGACCGTCTTATAATCAGGGTCGTCTTATACTCGGGCAAATACTGTGGTTGTTAACATATATACAGTAACCTTTTCCAAGTAAATCACATGCTTGTTCCAAAGTAGTTCAAGAAGTTACTTTCTCTTCAGGATAGTCTGTGTGTTATAATTTGCATCCCTGACAGTACAAAAAATATCTGCCAAAAGTTCTTAACATTCTGCACTTTCCTAAAGGTGGATTTGCATCTGTGCAGCTTGCTCCCAGTTGTCACGTGTTGGTCCTTGCCTCATACACAAAAAGAGGCACATATTGAGAACATGTCATGTGCATGCAACACTTCATTCACATGTTGACAAAAGCATGCACAGTTAATTACAGAGTTCAAAATGACTGCTTTGTTAAAAACAATTGCACCACATTGGTATTATTTTGCAACAAAGACAAAAGGACAGGTGTTGGGTAAATGAATACCTTTCACGTCATAGTGTGCATGTGTGTGTGAATCAAGAAGTAGAGACTGCAGGATGTGTGCTTTATTAAAATTTTACTTCTAAATTGGTAACTGATATTGAGATAATACATCATACTTTCTAGTTTGAGGTATCTATTGCGTCAATATGTGGCTTTACCCTTTTAAATTCCTATAAACACTCTTGCAAAAGACTTGGCACATGCTTAACATTCACAAACTACAGTCAAAGAATATGTGAAAACTTTCTATTTTATGTCTGGACATCCAAGATTGTACAAGTACAGTAGAGTCTCGATTATCCAATCTTCGGTTATCTGACCTTCTATGTTATCCGACCTTTTCTCCACACCGGACGTGTGCCAGCCAACGACAAGTCAGTGACTAACGTGTCGTTTGTTGATACTCAGTTCATTGTCGCCGTCTGCTACTCCTCACTCCTCAGTGCTAACTTAGATCTGTAGTGGAGTGGACGTGTTGCACTTTGTTTATTGTAAAAATTTGTGGTGATGGCTTCAAAATGGAAAAAAGTGGTTGTTTCAATGGAAGAAAAACTTAAAGCTTTAAAAAGAATAGACAATGGTGAAACTTTATTAAAAGTGGCACAAGATTATAACATCGGGATAACAACAGCTGGAGACTGGAAAAGCAACTGCAATGAAATTGAGAAGTGGTGTTCTCAGTGAGCAACCTCGGCTGTTTTGGAAGATTGGAAAACCATGAAAAAATGTGATTATGAAAAAGTAAGTGAAGCTTTGTTCCTATGGTTTACTCAACAGAGATAAAGGTTTACCCATGTCAGGGCCTATTTTGCAGGAAAAAGCCTTAAAGTTTCGTAACAAACTAAACGAAGGTGAACCTGATTTTACAGCTAGTGTAGGCTGGCTCGGTAGATGGAAGAAAAGATACGGAATTCAGCAACTTAATGTCTGTGGTGAAAAGCTTTCAGCAAATTTTGAATCTGTTCAATTGTTTAGGAATAAACTTCACAATGTATTGGACAAGGAAAACAGGTGATCAAATTTTGAACTGCGATGAGACTGGTCTCAATTACAAAATGTTACCGGAAAAAACATTAACGTCAAAGGCTGAAAAGGCAGTGCCAGGCTACAAATGTAGCAAAGAAAGAGTGACAATTCTTGCATGCAGTAACGCCACAGCAAATTTGAAAATGAAACTGTCTATGATAGGTAAGCCAAAAAAACCGAGAGCATTTAAAAATGTATCTAAAAATGCTTTACTGGTGAAATATTACATTAAAAAAAAAATGCTTGGATGAGCTCAGACATTTTTAAAGAATGGTTTTTTAATGAGCTCGTGGCACCAACTGAAAAGTTTTTGAAAGCCAACAACTTGCCCCGCAAAGCACTATTGCTTCTAGACAATACCAATTGTCATCCTAATGAAGATGAATTTCAAGATCAAGATATAAAGGCCATGTTTTTGCCTCCAAATGTCACATCCTTATGTCAGCCTATGGACCAACGGACCTTAGAGACACTGAAGAGGAACTACTGCAGAAACTTGCTTTCCTCTTTAATGCTATGGACAAGGGAGAAGACATGCTAGAGCAGTTGCGCCGTATTAATTTGAAAGACGTAGTTTATGATGTGGCCCAATCTTGATTGAGTGTTGGAGCAAACACAACTGCAACATGGTAAACAAAAAAGAAGACGACGAAGAAGTGGATGTAGTGGAGGAAAGTGCGCCCAAGATTTCTCACAACCAAGGACACAAGGCCTTAGAAACTGCTTTAAAATATGTAAAGCAACTGGATGAAACATTGTCGACCGAGGTTTTACTTCTTAAGAGACTACGTGATTTAGCAGCAAAAAAAAAACGGCAAAACGGCAAACAGCAGGCAAACAAAAGACAATTACTAACTTCTTCACACAGTATATATCAATTCAGTCTAATTTGATTTGTATTGTATTGTATTGGACTACTTAAGTGCTGCTCTTTCCCAAGCATTAGTCTGCTATGTCAAGGATCACATGGTCAGTCTCATCTCATGGTCTGCTTCGTCTTAGAATACACATTAACCTTAGGTTTTAAGTTGGATTCCTCTGCAGGTTAAGGATCTCAATTTCACCCTGCTCTACAAACCAGGACAACAGCTGTCGACTGGTATGTATGCGTGAGCAATCTAGAAGAAATTTGATAAGATCTTGTGGATATCATCATATTCATTCTGGAAACATCACATGCTCCATGGTATGAAGAGACTGATCGGCACTACGGGTACTACCAATACAATGACACACACATCAGGCACCTCTCTACTTTCCTAGATGATATCCCAGCTGGTTCTTGGATCTATGAAGAACTGTTCTAGCAAGACCTTGCTTGAGATACAATATGAGTGTTCTATAGAAACATTCTGTGTACTGATGATCAGTATACTGTTGATACTGGACTCTAAGAGGTAAAATAAGGGAATTTCAAAATGTTTGTGATATTTCCCTTACTGTCAGAGCTCCAAGATCAATGGAGACTTGAAGCCATACTAGATGAATATCAGACTGTAAATTCCGGAAAAAAGTACAAGTTTTTCATTCAGAAAGTGGTTTGCTTCTTAGCACCACCAATTTGCATATGGTCATCATCAGTAGTAAATCTACAAAAATATACAGCATCAGAGAAGAAGATTAGTGTTTTATATATCATCAGTATTCTATTCAGTCACGTCTTTGCACTATTCCACATACCATGAATTACACTTAGGTGTCAACAGTCTTAGCATGAAATTATAACAGCATTACAGATCACTGCATTCCTAATACCTTAAACATTTTCTGTATGGTGTGAAAGTGTCAACTGACTCAAAATAATAAAAAGTGTGAGCCCATCAGATAAGTACTAAAAGAATTCCATTAAATTTTGGTTACACAATAAATAACACATATTTAAAGGTTGTATAATAAAACTGGCTACTGGCCCAACAGGTGAGGCATCCCATGCTGGCTTGGATGTTTTATCAACACTGGGTAGCACCTTACACCTGTGGTTAAGAGGTATGGGGCAGCCATGTGACCAGTTCCCATTTCCGCCCTCTGCCCGGAGATACGTAAACCCATCATTATCCCTCATTCACCCTGAAGTGTAGACAGACCGATCACCTGTTACACACTGAATGATACAATGGCAATGGTGTTTCCGGGGGATTTCAAGAGAATCACAAAGATGATGCAGCTTTTGCCAGTTGTGCCCCAAAGTCGTTCCATCTTAGAGCAGTAGCCTGAAGTGTGATGACAGTTGCCAAGTAGCTGTTTCCAGACAGTGGTCATTTCACCTTGCAGCCACAAACAACAGGCATAGTCTTAATCCATTCCTTACTGTGAAGTAACTATATAACTGCATAACACAACCACATACTGGAAATACATCACAACTGGTATGCATTAGCTCAAGAAGAATAAAAATACTAATGGTGACAGTGCCCCATGGGACTTTATGGTATTAGCCATAACAGCTTTGTTAACATCTTTGGTGTGACGTCATAAGCG
Organism: Schistocerca serialis cubense; assembly: GCF_023864345.2. Classification (NCBI taxonomy): domain Eukaryota; kingdom Metazoa; phylum Arthropoda; class Insecta; order Orthoptera; family Acrididae; genus Schistocerca; species Schistocerca serialis. Next base: position 605,567,875 of record NC_064640.1, read on the forward strand.
AGTGACTGCGTGAGAGATCGCTCTCTAAGTTTTCATATATTTTTAGGTTTCAGATACATATTTTAACAGTTTTTGTGATAATATTTACTACATAAGTGACGTATAGTGGTTTCTTCATTCACCTCTGCCTTTCTTGTGTTGTGACCTGATATTTGTAAGTGTTTCGTATCGAGCAACTTAACCTCTTGCCTGTGTTTACATTCCGCGCTGACCAGTTGCAGCTGTAGCGGCACATCGAAAGCTAAGTACTAATTAATTGCTTGTGTATAGTGGTTTATTTAGGAACTTTAGTAGTCTTCAACCGGTGTTCTTGGTGTTTTCTGGTGAAATAATTTCAGAAGAACCTTTTGGGAACTGTTTTCAGCTTCGTTACTGTGTCATTAGACGTTTGATTCTCTTTCTGTATTAGTCTTTTGTTATATTCACATTTGTTGTTTATTAATACTGTTAATAATAGTAGTTACTTCCCTTGTAGAGTAAGTCTGTGATTATTGTAGTCAGGTTTTTAACATCATCTTATTGTAGTAGCGGAACTTAGAAAAAGTAAAATTTTACCATGAGTGAGAAGTGTGGGCTTTGCCGTAGGTTCGTGAGTAGTGGATTGCGGTGTGAGACTTGTTCGAAGTATTTTCACTGGGGGGGAATGCAGTGGGGAAGCCAGTGGGCATTGTGGTGAGATCCTCTCCTGGAACTGCAGGTTATGTAGCAAGAGTAAGTTGATAGAGGAGCAGGAGCGTAAGATCTGTGCCCTTCAGGTGCAGTTGAAAAACGCACAGGAGGAGCTAGATAGGATGAGGAGGGAGAAGGGGGTTGGGGAATGGGAGCTGGCTGTTGGCAAGAGATCTGCTAGGAGAAGAAGATTTTCAGATAGTTTGGTGTTTACAATAGATATGACCAACTGTCAGAGTCTAGTGGAGAGGAATCTCTAGTAGCTGTAGATGTAGGAAGTATGCAGCAGACCTCAGTAGTTACTGTGCCTAGAACAGTTGCAAAGTCGAAGAGGAAGAAGAAGTTTCTGCTGTTAGGTAGTTCTCATGGCAGAGGTGTAGGCCAGCAGTTGCAGGAAGTGCTGGGGAGTGAGTACCAGGTCACCAGCATTGTGAAGCCTAATGCAGGGTTGGCTCAGGTGACTGTTAACATAGGGGCGTTATGTAGGGATTTTACTAAAGAGGATCACGTAGTGATTGTGGGTGGGGCTGGTAATAGTATTGGTAGGGATGGGGAGTATAACATAGAGGTGACCTGGAAAAGATAGCCACTCAGACTGGCAACACGAATGTGCATTTCGTGGAACTGTTTCAGCGTCACGATCTGCCTCATCTTAATACAGCCGTCAGGCGTAATAACATGAGACTTGGGGGTGCGCTGATGACAGAAAGCATGGGTCACATTTCAGTGGTGTTGGTGGAATCTATCAGCAGGACGGGTTTCACTAGACATGGCCTGCACCTCAACAGGTATGGGAAGGGGAGGTTGGCAAAGCTTATAGGTGACAGCATAGGTGGGGTTGGTGGGATCACTCATGAGAAAATTCCTGCAGTAGTGGGTGTTAGAGCTGCACCTTTTTTAGATTGAAGTCAGCTGATAGGTATTCCTGCTTAAGGAAAGTCTCTCTAACAAGGGAATCACTTTTGACAGAGCTTAGGTATCCGAGTAATGAGGGAATTAGTATATTTCATCAAAATATACAAGGTATTAGAGATAAAGTTAGTGAACTGCTTATAGATGTTGACTCTGAAATTATTGGTATATCTGAACACTTCTTAAATAAGGAGATAATTCAGAGGCTTCCTTTACCAGGATACAGGTTGGCTGGCAGCTTTTCGAGGAGCTCTTTGCGGTGTGGGGAGTAGCCATGTATGTGAAAAACGGCATCCCATTTGAGTCAATTGATGTTTCAAAGTACTGCACTGAAAAGGTGTTTGAATGTTGTGCAGCTGTGGTTAAATTTAATGGAGCTAAACTTCTAACTGTTGTTATTTATAGATCCCCAGACTCCGATTTCACAACATTTTTGTTAAAGCTAGAGGAGGTTCTTGGTTCACTTTATAGCAAATACAAAAAGTTAGTTATATGTGGTGACTTCAATATTAATTGTATAAGTGATTGTGCAAGGAAGAGGATGCTGGTAGACCTATTTAATTCATATAATGTTATGCAAACCGTATTCTTTCCAACGAGAGTGCAAGGGAACAGTAGAACAGCCATAGACAACATTTTTGTTCATTCCTCATTACTAGAAGGGCATTCTGTTAGCAAAAAGGTGAATGGCCTTTCAGATCATGATGCACAAATTTTAACTTTAAAAGATTTTTGTGCTGCAACACGTGTTAAATATAGTCATCAGCTGTTCAGGAAAGCTGATCCAGTTGCTGTAGAGACCTTTGTAAACCTTATCAAGGAACAAGAGTGGCAAGATGTTTATAGTGCTGATACAGTAGACGATAAATATAATGCTTTTCTCAAGACTTTTCTCATGCTCTTTGAAAGTTGCTTTCCGTTAGAACGTTTAAAACAGGGTACTAGCACAAACAGGCAGCCTGTGTGGCTGACTAGAGGGATAAGAATATCTTGTAGAACAAAGTGGCAATTATATCAAAACGTTAGAAACAGTCAAAATCTAAATGCAGCAGCCCATTACAAACAGTATTGTAAGGTGCTTAAAAATGTTATTAGGAAGGCAAAAAGTATGTGGTATGCAGATAGAATAGCTAAGTCTCAGGATAAAATTAAAATCATATGGTCAGTCATAAAGGAAGTTGCTGGTCTGCAGAGACAGGTCGAGGATATAGAATCAGTGCATAGTGGGAATGTCCGTGTTACTGATAAGTTGCATATATGTACAGTATTTAATAATCACTTTCTGAAAATAGCAGGTGAACTAAATAGAAACCTAGTCCCCACAGGGAATCATATAGCGCTCTTAGAAAAAAGTGTTCCGAGACTGTTACCTGAAATGCTCCTCCATGATACTGACAAGAGGGAGATTGAGTTAATAATTAAATCACTAAAGACCAAGAACTCTCATGGATATGACGGGGTATCTAGCAGAATACTGAAGTATTGTTCTATGTATGTTAGCCCAGTTCTCAGCCATATCTGTAACTTTTCCTTTAGGAGTGGTCGGTTTCCTGACCGATTAAAGTACTCGGTAGTGAAGCCACTTTATAAAAAGGGAGACATTGATAACGTTGACAATTTTAGACCTATTTCTATGCCGTCGGTGTTTGCTAAAGTTATCGAGAAGGTTGTATATTCAAGGTTACTGGAGCATTTAAATTCACATAATTTGCTGTTAAATGTTCAGTTTGGTTTTAGAAATGGTTTAACAACTGAAAATGCTATATTCTCTTTTCTCTGTGAGGTTTTGGACGGATTAAATAAAAGGTTGCGAACGCTAGGTGTTTTCTTTGATTTAACGAAGGCTTTTGACTGTGTTGACCACAAAATATTACTGCAGAAGTTGGACCATTATGGAGTAAGGGGAGTAGCTTACAATTGGTTCGCCTCTTACTTTAAGAACAGAAAGCAGAGGGTAATTCTCTGCAATATTGAGAGTGGTAGTGATGTTCAGTCCCAATGGGGCACTGTTAAGTGGGGCGTTCCCCAAGGGTCGGTGCTGGGGCCACTGCTGTTTCTTATTTATATAAATGATATGCCTTCTAGTATTACAGGTGATTCAAAAATATTTCTGTTTGCTGATGACACCAGCTTGATAGTGAAGGATCTTGTGTGTAATATTGAAACAGTAACAAATAATGTAGTTCATGAAATAAGTTCGTGGCTTGTGGAAAATAATTTGATGCTAAATCACAGTAAGACTGAGTTTTTACAGTTTCTAACTCACAATTCAACAAGAACCGATATTTTGATCAGACAGAATAGGCATATTATAAGTGAGACGGAACAGTTCAAGTTCCTAGGTGTTCGGATAGATAGTAAGCTGTTGTGGAAAGCCCATGTCCAGGATCTTGTTCAGAAGCTAAATGCTGCTTTATTTACCATTAGAACAGTATCTGAAATAAGTGACACTTCAACACGAAAAGTAGTCTACTTCGCAAATTTTCATATGCTTATGTCGTATGGTATTATTTTTTGGGGTAATTATTCTGATTCAAAAATGGTATTTTTGGCTCAAAAACGGGCTGTTCGAGCTATATGTGGTGTAAGTTCGAGAACGTCTTGTCGACCACTATTCAAAAATCTGGGAATTCTGACATTGCCCTCACAGTATAAATTTTCTTTAATGTCGTTTGTTGTTAGCAATATTAGCCTATTCCCAAGAGTTAGCAGCTTTCACTCAGTTAATACTAGGCAGAAATCAAATCTGCATGTAGAATGCACTTCCTTGGCTCTTGTGCAGAAAGGAGTGCAGTATTCTGCTGCATCCATTTTCAATAAGCTACCACAAGAACTCAAAAATCTTAGCAGTAGCCCAAACTCTTTTAAATCTAAACTGAAGAGTTTCCTCATGGCTCACTCCTATTCTGTCGAGGAGCTCCTGGAAGAGCTAAAGAATTAAGCAAATTCCAGTGTTACATTGTTGATTTTCTTCATTTAAACTTACGACTTGTCACCTGAATGTGTTTTTTTATATTTCATTTTATCTGTTTCTAATATCATGTTATAATTTCAAGTATTGACTCGTTCCATGACCATGGAGACTTCTCCTTAATTTGGTCCCACGGAACAATAAATAAATAAATAAAACATCCCAGACTTGTTAACCTGAGCAATCACTCATAATCTATCAGTGTCACATTGCCCACAGTGTGATGTGTTTGGCAGTCACTACGGTTGTATCTTTGTGAGAGTGCATGCTTAAACTGGAAAAATAGCAGTAGCCCAGTGCGAGCTAAAAGTTAATTCTGAGTTGTCAGGTGTACGTATGCATCAAATCATCAGTATGCTAGTGAAAAGTAGTTGACTTTCCTCAGTCTAATTCATTAAATTTTTATAAAACTTTTTTAACAACAGTCTGTCCTCAATATCTTCATCCCTGGATGGAAAAAAGGAATATTAAGGTGTAACCTCCAATTACGAATGAGGTCATTAGAGCAGGAGTACAAGATCGAATTTGGGGAAGATACTGAAGAAAATAGATTATGTCCTTTTAAATATAAACATATCTATAACTGTCTTATGATATTTCAGGAAACCATGTAAATACAAAATCTGGATGGCCAAATAGGGATTTGAGTTTTCACTGTATATTGCGTATTGCACCACCTCAACTGAGCCTCTCTGGCATTCTTTATCCAGAGAGACTACAATTAGCACCCCTCAAAACCCACAGTTATCAGTGGATTATTATTCTAATAAACATCTCTGATTTACAACAAAAAAAGGAAAGAAAGAATTTTAATTGGTGTAGTTGACTGATACTGATGCCTCCTTTGAAACAACCTACACTCTTTTCCACCAATAATCACCTAACACTTCTCCAATGATAACACTTCACAACTTCTAACAAATAATCTTATTGGCCTTTCTTCAAATGCATAGACTCCTTTTGCTTATTTGCTTAATGTTCACAGAAATATAAAATGAAAGAACAAAACTTAAGATTAACTTTGTAATTGTAATAGAAATTGTCTTTTGCTATATCTTACTGGAAAATACTCATTTACTCACAGATTTTAGCTCAACGCCTTGTCTTATTTGGTCAAGCAGATCACCACGTGAATCTCCTCTACCTCCTGACGATTTCTTCTGCTCAACTTCCACATGCTGCAATAAGAGATTTTTTGTTTTATTGTTTACAGTCTGCTGTGTAAACGCAATTGTACAAATATTTGTATGCTTCTAAACTGTTTGCATTATTTTAAAAAATATGAAAAAATTAACAAAAATAATTATTATCAACATGATGGAAGAGAATGAATCCAATTTACAACAAAATGAAATACATCCAGTTTGAAGCCACAAAATGGTTTGTGTAGTCAATTTCTTTACCAGTTATATCATGGTATCCAATGAACACAGCAGACAAATAAATGTCAATGACTGTTGAAGCATGAGAAACTGTTATATACACTATATTAGGATGGCTTGCATCAGAAGAGTATAACTGGGGTTTAATGTTCAAACAGCAAAAAATTCATTATAGATGGAGCACCAATCCAGTTCTACAAGGAGTGGAGAAGTATTAGGCCACTCCTTAATAAAGACTCCATCCTGACAGTCATCAGATGTGCAGATGTGGGAGACCTATTTTCCATTGGCCAAATAGGGATTGTAATCCTGTTCCACACAGATCAGTTTTTTATGCTCTGTAGTTCCTCACTCAATTCAAATGCTGTACAAATGGAAGTTCAGAGTGAAATACAGTGGTGGTGTTTTCTCAAAACATTTCATGCCACAGTATAACAATATTATTGCAGAAAAATATTACACTCACAAAAACCAGTGGAGATCTTTTTTTAAGTCAATCATCATAAAAAATACAAACCTATCATCTCAAAATTACACCCGCTACAGGCACATATTCATATTCATATAAAGCATGAGGGGTGAACTTCAAATCCATTAATATGTCACACACAAGAGGATGGTACAATGATCAATCACTATGTTGCTATGTAAGCAACATCCACAATCACCAAGATGAATACTATGGTGATTCAGTGTTCAATACAAATACATACAAGTCTTTTCCACTGGATTCAGAATGTTTTCCAACGACGAATGCCTTTAAAAGTGGGAACAGGTGGAGGTCACATTCTGCTAAATGTTGTGAATAGGGTGGGTGTTAATTATGTACACAGATAGTTCATCTTAAGTTTTGATGATCAAGTTTCCAAGTATCAGACTAGGTGATATAAATGACTGTATCTTTTGATTTCACTGACTAATAGCTTAAATTTTTTTCCCCAGTGGATGTTAGAACTTAATAGTTGACAAATTTCAGCTTGATGCCTCTATCTGGTTTTGAGAAAACAGGATCTTAACAGATGGACAACAAAGTGACCCTATAAGGGTTCCGTTTTTATCAACTAAGGTACGGAACCCTAAAAGATAACTTCACACATGAAACTGACTTTTTTTTAAAGACATTTAATGCAGCTGTGGATGCACGAATACAAAAAGACAACTCAAATCCACAAACTGAAGGATCTTCTAAATCAACATAAAAACATCTCATAATTTCTTTAAAATTAAGAACAGTATCCCTTATCGTTAGTTCAGGAAAGTTAAAAACAAAACATTAATGGTTAAAAGGGGCACAAACTGAATTCAGTTGAAAAATGAAAATCTTTGCTCTCCAGCTATTCCTCCAGTATTCTGTCAGCTCCACAAAAGAAAGATATGTCATCCACAAACAATGAACACTGAACAGGATTTCTTACTGTCACTGTTTTACTGTTAATAGTTACAGCAAGGGAGACATCACCACATTGGCATTTAAAATACCAGGGGGAGAGAAGGACAACATAAAGATGGGAGGACATCAGAAGGCCGATTCGTAGAGCTGCCCGAGAATCTATTGCCTCCAAAATGCATCACGAGCCTTCTCAATGTCAAAAAATATACTATTTCACAACAGCAGTGCATGATATCATATTATGTGGCTGCTTCCAAGTTATCAAAGATGGGTTGATATTACCTAAAACCACATCAAAAATCACTTAGGAACTGTCTGGAGAAGTTATATGCTTCATCACTGGCGAAACTGAATTCCCAATGACCCCTCTTGGCAACAATGCTGTGGTGTTCAAAAGCTGGCATCTGACCGTAACATTGAATAATTGCTTGTCATCAGACCAATCACACAGTAACACTGTCAGTTTTGTAACAGATCATTTTGGCCTGTTTTTCTTATTCCCTTGCTTGGATTTTGGGGAAGCCGTTTCATTGAATTTTTTTTTCCCTCAGCCTGCCATAATTGTTCATTGTTCTGCTCAACGACAGGTTCAGCTACATTATGTTTCTGTTGTACACATACATGCTGGTCTAATCAGAGGTGCAAGTTTGCAGCTATACTTTGATTAAAATAACTTTGTGATTAATAAATGTCAGTGGTGGGGAGCAGAGTAGCCAGCTCATACACACAATAGCATATGCTCATGCAACCGACAGTTGCGAGTCTAAAAAAGAAAAGAATTTCATGTGGCCGGCCCACCTGGCGCACCTACCTCCCTTTGGAGCTTGCACTGCAAGGCACTGCTGTTGGTGTCTGTAGAACAGTATGTGGAGCCAAAACAGTAGCAGCAATAGGCTGGTGCCCAGTTCCTACTACTCAGCCCACAGAAACATCAATCACAAAGATATTTTAAGGAAGTGGAGCCCAAGCAATACTAGCTATGGGCTGGTGCCTGATCCACACCATTTGACCCCACAGAAATGTCAATCACACAGTATACATCTACACATGCAGGTTGTTGTGCTTGACTCAGATGTCACTGACTAGGTGCCAAAAATGGTCTTTATTATGAAGGGGATGACTTTATGGAAGTGGTGGCTGGATGGCCATAAGTGCATTTTTCACCTCATAGTACGGGATCCCCTGGATGAGCTCGATTTTCCACATCCTTCTCTCTTCTGTGAAGGCTCAGCACTGTCTGCTTCATACTGGGTGATGTTGGGAGTAATTCACAGTTGGGGAGTACTTTTTGTTGGCAGCCAACTGCCACATCTGCCACTCGTTGCCTGTCCTTTGCATCTTACAATTGTGTTCTCAAGATGTAGCACATGGGATTAGGTATATAAGGCCTAACCTAATCACGGATGAAAGCTCCAGCAGTGCACTCAGGTAATTTAAGCATATTACTAAGTTGGTGCATAGGTTCATAGCATTTTTGTTTCGCATGTTGGTATTCCAATCACTACAGGTTTATTTATCGACAGTCATTTTTTACTTGTAGTTCATTGTTGCTATCTGAGTTTACATATTGTCATTTTATCATTTGGAGATAGTAAGTGGAGCTGTGGATGTTAGAAAATGGTGTGTCTAGTGGAGAAATCAGAACATTTCCAACATATTCCTGCATTTGAGTTCAACAGAGGAGTGACAGCAGTAGAGGCAGATAGAAACATTTCTGCTGTAAAGGGGATAAGATCAGTCAACAGAGCACAGCAAAAAAACATTTTTCTTGTTTTGACATTAATGACTCTTCAAGTTTAGGATGACCTTCGCAATTTGGTGAAGATCATTTAAACACATTAATCCACAATGATCTAGGTCAGTGTACTTGAGAACTGGCAAATGTGATGAAATGTGATCATTCCACCATCGTGCAACATCTGCATGCAATGGCGAAAGTTCAAAAATCGGGTGTATATATACTTCATGCCCCACACCAAAATCACAAAACTCAGTGTATGACCATATGTGCATCTCTGCTTGCTCACCATCAATTGGCTTGTGAACAACACTGACCATTCCTACCCTGTATTATTGGTGACAAAAAATGTGTCTTTATGCTAACATAAAGAAAAGAAAGGAATGGTTGAGCCAAGAAAAAGCAACAACTCCCCATACAAAGATCTGCAGCATTCACAAAAGATAACATTATGCACCTGGTGTAACAGCGACAGTATATTGTACCACAAATTGCTTCCCTGAGGCGTAACCATAACTGCTGACATTTATTGTCAACAAATGAGATGTCTTGCAGATGCAGTCCAAGAACAATGACCAGGAAGACAACATGAAGTGATGCTACTCCAGATAATGCCTGCCCGCATTTTGTTAGACTGACAAAAAACACTACACAGGAACTGGATTGGAAAGTCTTCCTGCAACCACCTCATTCACCTGATCTTTTGCCCTCATATTTTCACCTTTTCTGCTCTCTATCAAACAACCTTCACGGAACTTCCTTGCTGGGTGAAAACATGCTCTGAAGATGATTTGATGATTTTTTGCCTCAAAGTCACACGATTTCTACAATCACAGAATATAAAAGTTACCCCAGCATTGGCAGACTGATGCAAATAGTGAAGGACAATATATTATTGATGACCAAAGTCTATTTTATGTGTATCTGTTGTGTTTATTAAACTTGTGGAAAAACACAATGAAATTATGCACCAATCCAATATATGTGAGAATAAAGGTATCGTCTTTTCAAACTCATCATTTACTCTAACACCTTAATTCCCATTTGCATTGTAGTTCCTAGGTGAAGAGACGTGTTATTCCCTGCAGCTGAATATCCCTTTACTAAACTTCAGAGTGGTGTTCGGTTATGTATTTATAACGCATTCTCCTAACAACTTAGTGTTTAGCTGATTGCTAAGTTGGGCAGCACTTTTTGTCTTGAGCAGTAATGAACCACTTCACAGTTTATTAATGGATTTTAGTGTCTCTGCGAGTCCCTCCAATGCTTTATTAATGCATAAAGGTGATTGTTCATCAAATGTATTTCCTACACATTTAATTACAATGAATGTGTTATTCATGACAGGACATGGTAGTGGTAGCAGTTTCTCTAGTATTGACAGAGGTCTCGTGTGGACGTCTCGTGTGGACCAGCCACACAAGGCCTCTTTGTTGTATGCGCATTACTACTACCCAACGGACCACTTGAACTGCTGGGAGTGTTCGTAATTTATGTAGGACCCTTTAGTGTACCACAGCAGCTACGGAATGAAGTGTCCAGCCTCAAAAAGCTCTGCTTATCTAGGTAAGCCTTATATAACTGGAGTGTGGCATATGCCCCATATGTTATAGTTAGTGCTTTGCCTCAACACCCATCTCTCTCATTGGCACAGAGCACTTCTTGGGGTTGGACTTTTTTTTAAGTTTTGTACTGTACATATAATCCAGGATTTAACCCAAGATTCCTGTGACAATGTACCACCACCACAAGAACAGCCCAGTTCAGAGCCCCCACATTCATCAAACCTCTATCCAGTCAACAAAGACTCAGCTCCCTAATGCACTCACTATTTAAGCATGACTTAGGAGACATATGTGGCTTATCAAATGCCATGGATGTGCCTTTCATGCCATAATAGATCCCAGGAACAGTGAGGTATGGTCCTCCTCACAGATTTAGTCTCATTTCACCTACAGGAGGCTGTTCCAAAGGTGCCCCAAGAACCAGGAGTGCTCCAGAGCACTCAGTGCAGTGACTCTGAAGCCTGAGAGGTGGGGGAAATTGAACTCACCGCCCCCGGGTTGCATAAAGTCTTAAGAAATGCAACAATCTGTGTTCAACAACAGCTATGGTCCATCACAGAAAGCCTATACCTCAACTTGAAGATACATTTCTATTTATTGATGGGGGAAGGGAAGGGGGCAGAGTGCCTTGTATGTCACAATGTAGTTAATTCTGCTAAGAAGTACAACATACAGTATCATTATGCAAGTCTTCACACAATGCATTCTGGGCCAAGGTATAAGGCAAAGTACTAAGAGAGCTAGTAGCCAAGCTTAAGAACAACACACTAGGAGACATAAGTTTAGAACAGAATTCTCAGTATATAAGTTACATAAGCATGCATCACAAGTTCATTAACTGTAACGCGTTTATAAATTTTCAGGTGAATGACACTGAAGAAAAACAATGGGAGGCGGCAGTTCAAGCAAGCTACAAAGCTGCTCACATTATAGCAACGAGTTGCAATCTGTTTCAGTGGGACCTCCCATAAAACCATATTCATCAACTGCAGAATCACATCCTATCAATGTCGTGCCTCACCAATCCATGACTAGAACTTGGCAACATCTATGCGACTACGCCGCCAATCTGCAGCTGGCTATGATACACGTACTTCTCAGTCCATGCAGTCAGCATTGCCACGGAACCGACTTAAAGGACATTTGCACCAATCTGTCACTCACTCTATTTTAGCCTAATCTAGTGTGCCTGTCCAGTCTAAGCATTGTCATTCAGCCTCTGTAACTATCGTGGATATCCGACTTGTATTGTCTCAAGAACTCACATTGGACATTGTTCTGGACTTGCCGTTATTCAAGTTAAGTATTATTTTAACAATACATGTGGGTTTCATTCTTTTGATTTTCTGTCACAGAATCCACCGACTCCTTAGCATCCACCAGCTGGATGACCACACATCTGGCGACATGGGAAACACTATCTTCGGTTGCTACCTAGTTCTACTTCTCACCAAACAAGCAACTGGTGACGATATTTATTGTATATTTGTTGCAGGACTGTGTTCACCTGCTATGCTTACCTGCTACATTTCTTAAGTATTGTAGTACGTGTGTGTTTCAAAACATTAGCTCTGCAACTGACCCAATGTCTCGTGCTTCACAGAGGCTGTTCCTTCTAGTGACTAATTCACACTTTCTTGCAGCACTGTTTAGCGGTTGTGCTATACTTCTTGTTCAGGTGTTATTTTTGTGTGTTTCATCACAGCCAGTCCACCACAAGAACTGTCAATAACTCAAGATTGTTCTGTTTCAGGTGTAGCAGCTCATGGAAACTACGACCAGAATGCTTGCAGCGCAAGCAAACACAGCAGCACTGTCACAGCAAGCAGCAACTGCTTCCATACTGCCATTCCGTGCATCTGATTCTACATGAAGAATGGTTGGAGTACCATTCACAACTCAGCTCAATCCAACTCATGCTTCACGGCGCGCTACATTGAAGATAGTAAAAGACAACCTTATTTTCTTGCAAAATTTGGAGTCTCCGTTCACCGATTCGCTAGCAAACTGGTCCCCAGTACCCGCCCTGAAAGTGTTCCTTATGATGGTCTCATTGCTCCACTCGATAAGTATTACGATAAGCAGATTAACACGACAGCTGCTTTATGCAACCCAATCAGACACATAAGCAGTGGGTAGCAGATTTCAAGGACTTACACATCATTGTCAAATCAAGTGTGAGTGTGTACACTACTGTAGAGATGCCATTATTAGGGGCACCATTACTCAAAATGTGTCAGATTCTCACATACACAGATTCTGAAGTATCCTGAGCCTAGCTCGGAAGAAGTTTTGAAACTAGTGGAGCATCAGGGCTCTTATGATAATGCAGCGGTAGACTTTGACTCTGCTCCTGCTTGTGCAGTACAGAGAAATGGTACGCCAGTTGTGCCTGTAGTTCGTGCACTGTGGCAATCAAAGCCTCAGCCACAGCAGGATATAAACAAAACCACTGTACTGTGCAGCAGCATAGTGGAGTTAAATTCTGTCCTCGATGTTTCACAGCACGTTATCATCAGGAATGCCCTTGTCGTATGCTAAGTTTTACCACTGTTGCGAGCACACTGAGGTTTAATCTGCTTGCCTGCAGAAATGCAAGTCCAACAAGCACTCTGTACATTCTCCCATATCTCAGTCAATGGATATCAATGCAATATTTTTAAGGTCAAATAGTGATTCTAGTGTTGATCAGTGCACGTCAAGTGCATCAGTGAAGAAGCCACACACTTCTTCCATCCAGTGTCAGGCTAAGGAATCGTTTGTCACTTTGCACATTGGCAAACACAAAATAAGCATTCAATTAGGCACTGGTGTGTCTGTGACTTTGTTGTTGGATAGAAGCATATATGAGGCACTGAGAGCACAAGCGGACCAAGCCACACTTTTTGTGCATTTGAGGTACTGACATGATGTGATAACAGTATACGATTATTACGCATTGCCTGTTGATCTGTTCATTTATCTGAAGGTTTGTCTAATTTAGCAACATACACATCGCTGTTGCACTCAACTGTCGATAAATACCGTTGAGAGCAGGAGTGGGCTATGCATCATAGTCAATTTGCACTCTGTGCTCTCCATCCACTGTCGCTGCATGTGATGCGAGCGAACGAAGAATTTGTGTATTCAGCGTGGAGCAACGTATTGGGCCAGTGAGCAAGTGGAAGTGTATGTCAGTTGTTCAGCATGGAGGCCCCTGCGAAAAGTGTGGAGGAGCAATTGCAAGTTTAGTTGTCGTGTTCCTTTCTTTTGTTTGTGGATAACACTGTCGAATGTACACTAACTTGTTCATATTCAAATACTCCAGAGGTATCACGAACAGTGACTGTTCACAAAATGCAAGTTGTTTTCCATACGAAAACACAATGAAATACAAACAATACTTTATTTATTGCTATATTGTGTAAGAGAGTAATGATCACTTTTAATGTTATGTGTACGACGTTTTAGCGTCCGCCGAGTTGTGTTGTGCAATTGCTTCGCCTGTGGATACCAATGCCCATGTTGACCATTACTGTCATGTAGTTAATATTACGTTGAGGGACGGATATTTTTATTACAGAGATGTTTGCATCAGATGGGGAAGCGCCGGGAGAAGCGAGAGTGAGCACGGCTGCAGCAACAACTTCCCCAGAGGATGTACCAAAGACAAACGATGAAGCCGTGATACAGAGCCGAGGAAAGAAGTGCCTTAGAAACAAAGATTAATGGCTTTGTAATGCTAGGAAAGAACTGAGAGCTCCAGGTCAAGAGTATGCCAACCGTAAGGGTAACATTGTACCTCGAAAGCAATTGCGGACAATCAGCGAGTGTTTGTGTGGTATGAGAGCCACAAAAACATCAATGAAGAACGGCAGGAACGAGTGTTCAATGAGTTTATCTCATTTTATTTTCCACAAAATTTTTTAAGAAAACTGCAATTTGTCATTTCATCCACCCGTGCCTGACTTGTCAAACATGCGATGTTTTGCAGGTAAAAATAACAGCTGCCAATAATGATAAGGAGAGATGGGAGTTAATTGCAGAACGTGAATTCCATCAGCAAAAAGCTGAGTATGCACAGGCAGGTTTACAGAGTGATACTTTGCTTAGCAAATCAGATGGTAATGTTACAGTGATAACATTTGATTTGATGAAAACTTTGCCTACACCAGTTATCTCAACTGGAGTTTGCTATTACAAACATCAGTTGTGGACATATTGCTTTGGCATCCACAGTATGCACAATGATGATGCATACATGTTTCTGTGTAATGAATACATTGAGTCGAGGGGGCCACAAGAAATTGATTCTTGTTTGCTGTATTTCATATGCAATTTTGTCAGGGCTGAAAAACTAATTATGTACTCTGATCAGTGTGGAGGCCAGAATAGAAACATAAAAGTTGCTGTACTGTGCCAATACATTTAAGCAGCTCAGAGTTCTCTGTGAAGGAAACAGACCATAAATTTTTAACAATTTTAACAAACATTTTTGGAACAGTGATTAAACTGATGTCAGTTGACATCACAGCAACTGAGAAGAGTGCTCCACCTACCATCTTCGAAGGATGCCATAGGTCTGATGATGGTCATGTGATATGACCGAAACTGGTCACCTATGTTCTTGTAACATACGTGGTGTGATTAAGACTGAATTTTAAAAACAAAAAATTTCATAAATTTTTAGTCAGTGGACAATCATACCAGCCCTGTGATCAGGATTTTGGCTTGGTTCAGAAACATAAAAAGTATTTTCCTAATATTTACCTTCCTGAACACCGGAATGATGTGGTAGTGAGTGCCAAAAAAGGAATTGGTTCAAGGTAATCAATATGAATGAGGAATATTTACTCTAAAGAAACATCATAAGAAACATCCTAAATCGAAAAATGTCTTCTGACAATTGTAAAGTACAATGGTCGAACATACAGTGGCTGCAGTTTGAAGCAACCAGCGGATTCAAAATATGGTATAAATACTCGAACCAAAGCCAAGAGCCATTTCAGGAAATTGATGTGGCCAAACAAACATCCACATGCATCAGCAATCTCAAATTGCTTTATCCTAATGCACATGTAATAACAGAAGCAAAAAAGAAGGATCTTCTCAGTTTGCTTCCATATGTACCACCACTTCATCATGATTTCTACAAAAATTTAAAAGTGTCTTCAAATGCTGTAGAAACATTGCATGTGGATGATTTTGAAATGCAACATAGTTGTTAAAATTATAGAACCCAATGTATAATGTTACATGTAATCTGTACAATGTATAATAATAATGTATAATATTGTCACATGCAATCTATGATGGACTTTGTGCAATGAACAGCATGAATAATCAGCATACTAACGGACCTGTCATTGAAAATGTTCAACTACTCAGAGTGAAAACGGACTAAGCCACAACAAAACTACTAATATTCTACTATATAATTAATGTTTGTAATGTATCTATGTCAGAATATTGTTCAATAAAACCACAGTTACATAGTATACATGTTAAAAGGCTGCAATGCATCACGGAAAAACATTCTTTGTGAGCCCTTATTATTAGGCCTGTTTCCTCCATATTGACTTCCCCAGGGTTAGTCCACTTGTTCTCTCAGTGCCTCATATGAACTATTAGGCAAGCCCAAACTACATGAGTTGTTTGAGCTTTCTAGTTATGGTGGACATGACATTCCTGTACTAGGTATTTGTACAGTCTACCTGCCACGTTTTGTTACAATACTAAGACAGTTTAATTCACAGTTTTGTGATCACGAGAAAGTGAAAATATTTTTGGTAGGGCCTCTTTAGATCTGTTTGGTCTGCACATTCAAGAATATGTTCTGTGAACTCCTCTGTGCTTTTATACAGGGTAGCTGAACTTCAAGCTGAATTTAGTGACTTTTCCAAGGTAGACTAGGGAAAGCTAATAATTTTGAGGCTGATGTTACTATGAAAGACAATGCACAACCATAGATTTGCCAACCATGGCCCATCCCTCACACTATCAGAAAGCAAGTGTCACAGAAACTATTATCTTGGCAGGACAATGATATGATTTCTCCTGTAGCAGCCCATCAGTGGACATCCCCATTGTTGATAAAGAAACCTTCACAATAATTACACCTATGTGCAGATTTCACTGCAACGGTAAATCCACAGACTGTGACACTTTTTCTTTGCCACAGTCTGAGGAACTCATGGACAAACTTGGTGCAGGCTAATTCTCTTCCAAGACTGATCTTTGCAGTGCTTATTTGCAGCTTCCCATAGATGAACAGTCACAACAAGGAGTTGTTCATTTCTCTGGTTGCCCTTCCGCAGTGTATCTGCACCTGCAATTTTTTAATGTTACTTGTCACAGTCGACTGCTACAGTTCCTTCTCGTTTGAGCTATTTGTGTGACACTGTAGTTTTGGATCGTACTCCAAATGAACATCTTTACAGTCTCAGGAAATCACACAATGGAAAATCCAGAATGGATCTAACAATATTATGAAAAGGAAAGTTGCTACTCACCAAAGAGTGAAGAGACCGAGTCGCAGATAGGCACAACAAAAAAAACTGTCACCAATAAAGCTTTCGGCCAGTACGACCTTCATCAAAAATAGACCCCCCCACCCACACACACACACACGACTGCAATTTCAGGCAACTGAAATCAAACCGCCTGTGGTCTTAGTTGCCTGAGACTGCAGTCGTGTGTGTGTGTGTGTGTGTGTGTGTGTGTGCGTGTGTGTGTGTGTGCATGTGTGTGCATGTCTGTCATCTATTTTTGATGAAGGATTTACTGGCTGCAAGCTTTATTTGTGACGTCTTTTTTTGTGCCTATCTGTGGCTCAATCTCAAGAAATTGTTTCAAGCGCTCTCAAGTGCTGGATTAAAGTGTCCAAGACAACTGCACCTCCTTTCAGACTGAGATTGAATATTTAGGATATGTCATCAACAGTCAGGATATCCACCCTTTGCAGTCCCACTTAACTGCCATCAGGGATCTATCAGCTGCTTGGAGCATCACTGAACTCCAGGCTGTCTTGGGTGAACTAACTTACTACATTTCATTCATTCCAAACACTATGCAGATTGCAGCTCCACTGCCTCAACTTCGACAAAAGAATGTCCTGTTTGAGTGGATTAGGGAATGTCAAATCACATTTCAGAAACTGAAAGATGCTTTATTGAGCGATCACTATTTGGTTCATTTTGATCCCACCAAGCAGGTCATGCTGGCATCTGACACAGTCTCTCTTATGGGATTGGTGTTTTTCTCTCACACAGAGTTGGATCACTGGACAGGCCAACTGCCTTTGCATCTAAACTCTCAAACAAAGCGCAGTGTAAGGAAACTCTTGCTATAGTATATGGGGTGACCAAATTCCACTAATACTTATATGGCAGGAAATTCTACTTGGTGACGGACCCCAAGCCTCTCACGTCATTGTTCAGCCCTTCAAAGCTAGTCCCACAGCGCAGGATTGGTTTCTGTGACTCTCCATTTCCCACTGTGAAACTGTGTACAGGCCAACGATTAGGCACTTGAATGCGTGCACCCTTTCTCACCTACCAGTCAGCACTGATTCAGCATTTACACCACAGCTGATTCTTGCTTTCACATTGATGTCCAGAACAATGGAACACTTGATGGTTTGCCTATCAAATACCAATGGATAACTCAGGCAATGGCTGTGGGCCCCAGTCTCAAGATTCTGTTGCAGTACCTCCAAATCGGTTGGCTACATACCATTAAGCAGATTAGTGATCCAGTCATACAATGTTATTCCGCACTTCAACACAGCTCATCGGTCCAACCGGGTGTCATCCTCTTACACGCAGCCAATGACCAGTTCCATCTCACTGTGCCACGTTTTCTTCAGAAGGAAGTTCTTCACCTCCTTCATCAAGTCCATTAGGTGGGTGACAGGCCAGACCCACAGGCAAGCTTCAGGTATCTCTGACGGATCTGGTACGCTGATCTGAGGCCTGTTGTTTCCCACTAACGTGCAGGCACCACCTGTGCTTGTTGTGGGGGCAAATTGGTGGATTTTCATGATTCATGTGTGGACCTAGGACTGTGGTGCATGCTCAACAGATCACAGGCTAATTGTGATTAATTTCAGGAATTGCAACTGCACAACTATGTTGTACAGAGCAGTGTTTTATAGGCATTTTATTTACTGCAGTACATTTTCGCACTTTTTATCTTAAAGAGAAAATATGGAATATGCTATGAAGCAAACTGTGGCAGCAGTGGCTATTTGTATGCTGTGTATTCATGTGTAACTTGAAAGAAAAATTAAAGAAAATGGGTAAAAAAAAAAAAAAAAGAATTGCCAAAATGCAACATTCCAGATCTGATTCAGAATCATGGGCATTTCTCTGAGAATCATGGAGATTCACTATGCTAGGAAGAGGGCATTCTTGAGCATTTGTAAAGTACTGTAATGCATAATAACTGTAAAATAATGGACATAACACAATTATACAGATAGCACTAGTATCACACCCAAGGTATAAAAGGGCAGTGCATTGGCAGAATGTCATCTGTACTCAGGCAATTCATGTGAAAAGGTTTCTGACATTATTATGGCCACACAATGCGAATTAATTGGCCTTGAATGTGGAATGTTAGTTGGAGCTAGACACATGGGATGTTCCACTTCGGAAACTGTTAGGGAATTCAATATTCCAAGACTCACAGTGACAAGAGTGTGCTGAGAATACCAACGTTCAGGTATTACCTCTCACCACAGACAACACAGTGGCTGATAGCCTTCACTTAATGACCAAGAGCAGCAGAATTTCACAGAGTTGTCAGTTCTAACACTGCCTGAAATAACCACAGAAACTGATGTGGGACATACAATGAACATATTTGTTATGACAATGCAGTAAAATCCAGCATCAATGGGCTAGGGCAGCAGACAACAGATGCAAGTGCCTTTGCTAACAGCACATCACCTGCAGCTCCTCTCCTGAGCTGATGACCATATCGGTTGGAACCTAGATGACTAGAAAACCATAGCCTGGTCAGATAAATCCCAATTTTAGTTGGTAGAGTTCGAGTGTGGTGCAGACCCCACCATTAATCCAAGTTGTCTCCAAGGCACTGTGCAAGCTGGTGGTGGCTCCATAATAGTGTGGGCTGCGTTTACATGGAATGGACTGGGTCCTCTGGTCCAACTAAACCAATGGAAATGGTTATGTTTGGCTACTTGGAGACCATTTGCAGTCATTCATGGCCTTCATGTTCTCAAACAATGATGGAATTTCTACGGATGACAATGTGCTATGTCACCGGGTCACAATAATTCGTGGTTGGTTTGAAGAACATACTGAGAAATTCAAGTGAATGATTTCGTCGCCCAGATCGCCAGGCACGAATTCCATAGAACATTTATGGGACATAATTGAGACATCACTTCATGCACAAAATCTTGCAACTGCAACACTTTCACAGTTATAGACAGCTATAGAGGCAATATGGCTCAATATTTCTGCAGAGTACTTCCAACGATATGTTGAGTTCGTTCCACATTGAGTTGCTGCACTACATCAGGCAAAAGAAGGTCCAACACAGTATTAGGAGGTATCCCATGACTTTTGCCACCTGAGTGTAGTACAAGAAACATTTTATTGGTGCTCACTACTGTGTTGGTTTATACAACTCATCCCCACTTTAATGTTTCTTCCAAGAGACCTACACCTTTCTGAGATTATTTCTGAAATTATTGAAGGTATTTTAAATCTGTCTTTGAAACTACAACAAAATGCGAATTTTTGTCACCAAATGTGTTTTGTTTCACAGACAAGGTACATCATGGTAAAACTGTATACGTTTCTTGATGTGGTCATTGGTCCATCGCCTCCACTATACTTATAGCAATTAAAACTTGCTGTCACCTAACAATCACTCATTCCTCAGTGACGAATTTTGAGTATCACCTGTATTTCTCTTGTTGCCATGTTAAAAGTTGCTTCTTTTGTCAAAAAGAAGCAGAGTTTACATGTCACCTTGCTAACATACTAATGCAGCTGCAAATGCAAAAGAATCCTGAAACAATGGTTTGTTAAATGAGGAACTGAGGACAAATCAGGTCAAAAACTTATGAAAAACCACATTCTCGGTATAAAAATAAGCACGTAACTCCTTCATTTGTCTTGCTGCAAATCCACAGTAATTCTCATTTCACCAGCTATAGACGACTATTAAAAAGTTACACCATTCCATTGCCAAAGTCTACAGTTACTCACATATCTATCACGGTAGATAAAAAGGTCCACGCGTTTATGATATGGAAAAACGACCTGCTCTTAGAGTGCTATCATTTGCCGTAATCTTATTTCGATATCCTGAATCATTTATGATATTTGAGAAACATAGTGAATATACCATTCTCGTGCTTGCGTGAGCGGGAAAGTGAATGTGCTATATACAACCCATTTTCTTGAGATTGGAATTAGGTACGTCAGCTAAATTTCACACACAACAATATATGGTCTAATATGCACCAAACACAAATTCATAGCAACCCCTATTTTTATTACAATGCATTCAAATTTCAGACAATGTGTTACTTACATGGGAAATCTCAATGGAACTATGACCATTATCAAAATGATATGCACTTCATCATGAAGTTGACATATAAAGCTATATTAAAGTAAAAACAATTTTTTTTTAGCTGAATAGTTTCTTTGAAATGGTGGGAGAGTGATTGTAGGATGGCTGACATTAGTGCACTGTTCTGCCACAGTAGCACATCAGCCACCGGCTTGCCGGAAGCTCTTGGACTTCCTGAATCAGGCGTGTGCAGAAATCTGCACGTGTGTATCCACTGTCAGCCTGGATAACCAGTTCCCAGAACTGTAGGTAATGGTCTGAAGATTGGGGGGGGGGGGGGGGGGGGAGGGAGGGTGTTTGCAGGTTTTCAAGAATCCTCCAGAAATACAGAAATATCCATGGCCTGTCACTAAAATCCACTCGTGTGTGGCCAGTTACTGGGGCATTGTACGCACTAAGCAGCTCTTCGGGCGCCACTGCATTTGAGCCAGTATGGACATGCCTAGCGTGTGTGAAGCACTACACTGCTCCTACACAAAAATTTTTCAATTCGCCCAAGCCCAGTGCCCCTTGGAAACATTTGCATATTGACTTTGAATATCCCTACTGGTAATCCTGTTGGCTCATCGTGGTAGACACCTTTAGCACATTTCCATTCATGGTGCCTGTGCACTTCACCACAACAGTTAGGACTATCAAGACTGACGTCAATCTGCTCAAGCACATTACGACAGCACTGTTCTACCACCATCCAATGGTGAAGCAGAACGCTTCATCAGAACTTTCCAGCAACAGATGAACAAGTTACAGTCTTTCCACAGACAAGATCAAGCTTTAGTGTTCTTTCTCTCATCCTACCTTTCTCAATCATGCATCAGAAAACCTCTGGTGGAGCTGTTACAGGAAGGCCGAATAGGACAATGCTTTAGCTGCTGCATTCTCTGCCGCCAGTGGCCCATCCCCACAGCGCTCTTAGTTTAATGTGCATAATTTGCTCTTTTTTTTTGTGTTTTTGGCGACCAAAGGTGCTGGGAATGGGGCACTATCACCAAAGTCTTAGTCTGCTCATTAAATGTGTACAGGGTCCTGTTGGGCTGCAGAAATGACATCAGAATCAGCTTCGTTTGTGTGGGGTGCATGATCTTGCTGCAGGTTTTCCATTTGCACAGTTGGTGCCCAGGGCAACTCTGTGGCCTCAGCCACTTTGCCTCTCTTGACACACACATCTTAGGAGGTTTAGGGAAAACCATAAAAAACCTCAATGTGGATGACTGGATGGGGATTTGCACTGAAATCCTCTCAAATGCTGGTCAAATGTCCTACAATTGCTACACATCTTGCTTATAAAATAAGGGCTGTTATTCACTATTTTAAACTGATTACTTGAACTATTTTGAAATTATATATGAAAAATTTTGGTACTTTGAAAACAGATAATTACTGTACAGAAAAAAATTAAGATAAATTTCACACAAATATCCCACTAAACAAAGTGAGTACAATTATGTGTCGATATTCCTAATGTAACACTGAAATAACTTGTTCCCACTAATAAGCAGATAAAAAAGCAATCAAACTTGCCTTAAGTGTCTTTCCTGAGCGGATTGCATCCATAAGAGCTGCTCGTTGATCTGATCCAGTTGAAACAGGGGGTGCTGGCACAGTTGGTACTGGTGGTGGCAATGGTGCTGACTCAAACATTGGGGGTGGTGGAGGTGGAGGCGGGGCTGGAGGTGCCTGTGGGGGACATGGTGACGCTGCCTCTGAAACACGAAGTAAGAAGCATTTATTTCACTTTTTTCCTAATGCATCAGAAGTTAAAGAACATTTCTAGTCGTCCATGAATTGATAGACTTAACCAGTATTCACCACTATTATTTTCTGCAGAATTCAATATGTATCTGACAATCACATACCTGAAATGTTTTGTAATCTTATTCTCCATGTAATAACCCAACTTTTCGTATGGGCCAATCGGGGTTTTTAACAATACAGCCCCTTATAAGACTTGGATGTCCAACAATGTATGGAACTGCATGGGATTGCATTTATTGTGCTTAGCATTTTATCTACATCCACCTGACTATTCTCCATTCACGCATAAGTGCCTGGCAGAGGGTTCATCGAACCACTTTCACACTATTTCTCTATGGTTCCCCTATCAAACAGTGTGAAGGAAAAACAAACACCTAAGGTAAGAACACACTGAGCAGGAACTGCGCTGTAGCAGAATGGCATGGCATGACATGGCACTATTTGGTATACTGCATTTGAATTGCAGTGGCGTGACAATACGTAGCAAATTTTGTATGTAAGTCATTTGGCAACCTCCAAGCAAAATGGACAAAAGTGATATTGATGTGATGATAATTTCTTTGTTATGTGAGGAAGAAGGCTATAAATTTATATATGTGAAGACTGGTGACCTTGGAAAGAATAGCGACATGGGGATCTTTTCATGGTCAGATTTAGGAACAAAACTGAAGACAAATACCTTGAATACACCAAGCCCAAAAGAATTACCAGGCACGAGAGTTCAGCTGCCTCCTATGATTGTTGGAAACAAAGCTCTTCCATTTATAACTTACTTGATGAGACCTTATCCTCGTACACCATTACATGACCAACAGAAAGAAGTACACAGTTGCAGTCATAACTTTACGATTTACTATCACAAGATCTGTTTCAGTCTGGAACACACAGAGAAAATGATCCTTGCCACTTGTGTCTCACACAGACATGATACTGTGTTGCTTGACGATGAAGAAACTAAAGAGATATAATTACGAACCTTCCTCATATAGGAAGCAATTTCATAAATAGTGCTATCCAGATACAGAATGGATTCAAAGATTATTTCAATTCCCCCCAAGGCAGTTTGGTCTAGCAAAAGACAAAGTAAACAGGGGATATCATTGAAGAGAAAATAAGTAGAAAAGAAATTTAATAACAAGCATGTAGCTACAAAAAAATAAATAACTAATCATCTATTTCACAACATTAAAAAATTGTAAATTGCAGGTATTCATAAATTATGTTTACTGTCATTGCCTTGGTAATTTCTTTTGAAATGTCGCTTTTTCTGCTACAACTAATATAATGTTCATTTTAAAGGTCATACAAATCTGGATATTCACGTATACATACAATGAACTTTTAACTGCCTACCACTATTTTGGTAAACAAACTTTCATTTTGCATCTCAAAAGAGTTATGATTTGAATGATGTGCAGTGTTGTGACACTTACTGTTCTGCCCCAGTGACAATAAAATTAGACAATGCCACACAATGCATCGCAGTTGTCTTGTTCATCAACTCTATCTCGCAGTGCTACACTGTGCAGTTCCACTGTCGCATATTGCTCAGAGCAGTCTTTCTTTTATACCTTTTTGTGCGAGCTTCGATTTCTCTTATTACAATGATCATTTCTCCCTATACATGTAAGCATCAACAGAATATTTATGCATTCAGAGGAGAAAATGGCAATTGAAATTTCATGAAAAGATCTAACTGCAACAAAAAAAAGCCTTTGTTCTAATGACTGCCACCCCAACTCAAGTATCATATGTGAGACACTCACTCAGCTATTTGCGACAGTTCAAAACAAGCTGTCCACCTTTGAACTTTTTCAATACTCTCCATCAATCCTATCTGGTAAGGATCCCGTACCACACAGCAATACTCTAGCAGAGTACAGGCAAGTATAGTGTAGGCAGTATCTTTAGTGGACTTGTAGGATCTTCTAAGTGTTCTGCCAATGAAGTACAGTCTTTGGTTCCCTTACCCACAATGTTATATATGTAATTGTTCCAATTTAAGTTGTTCATAAGCCATAGGTATTTAGTTGAATTGACAGCCTTTAGATTAATGTAATGGATTTCTTTTAGTACTCATGTGGATGACCTCACACTTCATTATTTATGGTCAACTGTCAATTTTTGCATGATACAGATTGTGTCTAATTTTGCAATTGGTTCTTCTCATGATCTAACAGGGCTGCTCAGATTAAATATTTATGAACATCAGAAACAGCAGATGACCTATACAACACTTTCTTGGGAACACCAGATATCATTCTTTTTTACTCAATGACTTTCCATCAATTACTATGAACTGTGACTTTTCTGACAGGAAATCACAGTGAGCATGTAAGTTTGATGCCACCCTGATGGGTAAAGCACACTGTTGTCATGTACCATTTATTATTTGCTTACACTTTAGCAAAAGCCCTGAGTGCTTCACATACTGCTGAACAGACTTCAGGAACTACATGTGAAACTTTTTTTTAACCATAAAAATTTGAACTACGTGCTTAAGACAAATTATACTGCTAGACTTTTCAGTAATTGGCTTTGTATTTTTCTCCCTGTTACTTTGAGTAATCATCAAAACTTATCTAATAAAATAAAAGACAAGTTGTATAACATGGGCATACAACTTGCCTTTGTGAAAAAACCTAAAAATGGCAAAACCTGCAATTCTGTCAGAACTGTTATTGCATCAGGTCCCTGGAGTTTCTGAAAAAGTTCAGACAAACCAATTTTTTTCTTCTCTTGTACAGAAGTATTTGCTTCACAAGTGAAAATGGATTAAAATTAGAAGTAGGAACAGGGAAACAAACATGAATCAAGGAACAGACTAGAGTGGAAGGCATAATTATGACTGAAATTAAAATGAAAAGAACTGCAAGGAAATGTATCCAGGTAAATGGATGAGTAGCTTGATTAAGGATGTTCTCCGCTGAACTTCATGCTACAAGGGTGGGTTGTTTGGGGAAGGAGACCAGACAGCGTGGTCATCGGTCTCATCTGATTAGGGAAGGATGGAGAAGGACGTCGGCCGTGCCCTTTCGGAGGAACCATCCTGGCATTTGCCTGGAGTGATTTAGGGAAATCACGGAAAACCCAAATCAGGATGGCCGGACGCGGGATTGAACCGTCGTCCTCCCGAATGCGAGTCCAGTGTCCATGCTACAAGGAACAGCATCAATGCACACAACTAATGACGTGAATGGAAAAGTCTATAGAGTTGGCCTTAGTAGTGGCTGTTAAATGGCTGAACTGGTAATCTCAATGTGAGATCCATGTGTGAAGCAGTCACTTGCAGCTCTCTGGAAACTCCAGAGCTGAAGATTACTAGCATTAACTGCAATTATTCTTTAATTATGGTTCAACTTTAGTGCCAACAGACTTACTCTTTGTTTTATCAGCAATGGAGATGTTATCATACCCAGCCAAAGACTACATTATACAGCACAAATGTCAAATATCTGTAAAAATGTCTCAAGCTTCTAAAAACAATAGGTTTTTTTTTTTTTTACATAATCAGAAACAGAAGATGGTAAAATAGGGTAGCTCAAAAAGTCTTCCAACAGACAGGTGACTACAATTTATGAGAAAATGAGAGACTACAGAACAAGAGCCTTGTGTTTTTGTTTAAAGTTGTCAGTATTTTCACCCCTTCTAACACAATCTTTGGCTCATTTGAGACATGCTGTCCTCTCATGTATTGACAATATTTTATTTTTTTCCCCGCCACATACATATGACACAGAATCATGTCTGAAATTCTTTTATAATGGAAGTGGATTACTTTGCTCCAACCCGTCAGGTATGCCACGTATCTAGTACTGTCTTGTAAATGAGTATTTTGAGTGCTTGTGGAGTTACAGATGAAAGGAACAGCTAACAGGAAACCAAATGCTGGCACTA
Organism: Schistocerca serialis cubense; assembly: GCF_023864345.2. Classification (NCBI taxonomy): domain Eukaryota; kingdom Metazoa; phylum Arthropoda; class Insecta; order Orthoptera; family Acrididae; genus Schistocerca; species Schistocerca serialis. The sequence goes on from NC_064640.1 coordinate 605,594,747, forward strand.
CAGAGAGATTTGAAATTAAACTGAAGACAGAGTTGCAGTATGGCAGTTAATTAGGTATGACTGGTTGCACGAAAACTTTAGAGTTTGCTCAATCAAGGAATTGTTTAGAAAAATGAGAAGTCTTTTCACACTTGCTGATTTTGACCTTAAGAATAATAAGTTGTTCACATCAATAACTTAAGTATATCAAAATCAGTTATTTTTTCTTAGCCATTTCAAGTAGACAACATGGGGTGTCCTCCAAAGTGTTGTTGCCATATTTATCTTGTACAGACACAGTTGCAAACATATATATCTGTCTTACTAACATCCCCTTTCACTAACCACAACCTTTTCAGAATGTATATACATTAATTTGCCTTGTGAATGTAAAATGATACACTGCACACCATTGTGATCTATTGTACAAACATGTAACATGGAACTAACTAACTAACTAACTAACTAACTAACCAACCAACCAACCAACTAACATTTTGTGAAATAAAGTATTATGGTCTCTAAATGTCACTGATAAAAGCTGCTTCACAATGAAAATATATATGTTATAGCAAGAACAACATGATTTATGGGACATAGTACTTTATAGAGCATACATCAGCACATATCGATGGTGGCAATGAAATTCTCTTACCTCCATCTGTCTGTGAAAACCCTCATTTCCTGTAGTTATCAAAGAGCGATTTGAAAGTACATGGATTCCTCTAATCTGTCAATAACTAGGCATCTATTATATTGCTACACGTGTAACAACTTTACCTGTATCACTTTATATATTTTTAAGAATCTGTTTTTGCTTCACCTGTAAAATTTAGCAAAATGGAGTTATGCAGTTTTCACTGCCTACCATCGACATAAAAGTTCCTCAAACGTAACCTAAAAAAATAGGAGTTTGGCTAACTGATGTATCAAGAACATACTAATTAAAGCTATGATTTGTATCTATCTAGCAGCACTAACATTGTCATAAAGCAGCTCAGAAACTGTAGCCAGGGTCTGCAACGTAACACAATGATTTAAACCTCAAGATCTTTTGTCTTGACCTACAGTATGCATCAAAGTCAAATATGCACTGTTGTTTAAACACACTGATCCAACAGGGCAAAAAAAGTTAATTCTTATATATTTGCCCCAAATGCCATGTCCTGTCCTGGAAATGAGGCTTGGTGGCTCAGTAAGCAAGAACCAGACTACAAAGGCAAAGATCCACAGTTTGATCCCCAGTCAGTCCTAGGGTTTTTTCCTTTCACAACTTCTTTCACATCCAGCAATGATTTGACAATGTAGAAAATGCAATGATGCACTGTGGTTTGGAGGCCATGTTAAGCTGGATGTCCCCCTATAATTGGCTGGGCCAGCCACTTCAAAATTCAAAAGAATGCAGGGGCATGTGACTTCCAAAAGGACTGTGCATAATAAAACACTGTGGCATTCAAAGAATCCTCCTCCAGGTTAGTGACAACTTTATCTTTACATGCTATAAATAGAATTTTCACAACAAATTACGAGGCTAAGCCAGTATAAATATAGTACCTGTTGTCCGTACAGGTGCTGGTGTAACTCCTCTCGACTGTTGTGGTGGAGGTGGAGGTGGCAATGGTGTCGATCGTGATGGGGGTGGTGGTGGTGCAGATCGTACTTGAGGTTGTACTGGAGCTACTGGTGTTCGTGCAGGAACAGGTGGTGGCACAGCTGCTGGTGGTGGTGTTGGAATTGCTGCAGGTGGTGTCACTAACTCCTCTTTAACTGCATCCATGCCACCATGGCGACTGATGAAGTCATAGATGAACTCTCTTGTTTCACGGTCCTGCAGCTGCCTATTTGACACACCAGCCTGAAAATTAATGTTGTGTGGTATTAGCCGTACCGTAAGAAACCATAACTACAAAATGTAATTGTTCATGACTTCATTCTGCAATACATAAATATAGTGTGGCCTAAATAAGTTAAATTAGAATCCATACATATCAGTTTGCAAATACCTAATTGAAGCTTTCCCCATTTAATTAGCACTTTGATGGCGGAGGCCATTCATTCATTGCATCATAAGTGCACCACACATCAGGTGTCACAGACCACTATAGCAGTATGTCCAACATGCAAATGTTGCATTCAACTGTAGTACAAGCTCTTGAGATTCCTGCTCATTTACTGCTTTGCTGTGGCTGATGTTCAAGTCAATTTGATAACAGTACTTGATGTTCAAGTTAATTTGATAACAGTACTACTGATCTAAATCTTGCCAAACTTTCTCATTTGTTCTGAACCAAATACATGACATATCAACGTAAAATAAACAACTTTATTCTTAAGTCCAATGACAGCACTACTGTCACTGTCTAGTGTTATTTTATAGCTTTCTGGAATCTGGATAACTGGTGCTGGGCATAAACAATAATATAGCTTTACTGAAGTCTGGCACAAATCACAGACAATTAACATCAGTGAATGTTCTGGGATAACTCTTTTACACCAGTCAACATTTCATACTTCATACACAACTGGAGTTAAAAATCTGTCATTTTTTTCTGGTAAGAATGGTTAGCACACTAGCTCTAGTCATCCACAGCAGTAAATTCGATCTCAGGTCACATTCTGAACCTTTTATGAGAAAATCAATTATGTGCCTCAATGCAATGTGTCAAACTGTGATACAATTCTATTCAACTCACTGCTCTTCAGAAATCAGCCATCGACTACGAGCAACTGCTCTATTCTGAATTGACCAATCCAAATAAAAACTGCCTTTTAAATTATAATCTGCCATTCTACTAAATAAAAGTCAGGTTTGATGTAATGTAACAGACAGTTTCGGACACTACACAAAATTGCTTGAAATTATCTGTCCCTTCTACATCAATATTTTTACTTGTATCTGCTTTCCCAGCTTTCTTGGTGTGCTTAAAGGTTTTGAATTTGATTTATCTTCTAGAAATTATCACCAGCTTTACAAATATGTACTGAAAGACAGAACAACCTCTTATTCACAAGGACACAATAGGTTTTGTGTAAATAGCTAGCATCATGGATTCAATTAAAAAATGAGGAACAATCAAAACAACAAAGCCTGGCAGATGCGAGAACACAGTTCACATTAATTCTGATAATTTTTTTTTTTTTAGAAAAGCCTTTTGAAGCAATTGATGTATTTCAGTCAAAGCAAGAGGTCAAAATATGGTTCAAATGGCTCTGAGCACTATGGGACTCAACTTCTCAGGTCATTAGTCCTCTAGAACTTAGAACTAGTTAAACCTAACTAACCTAAGGACATCACAAACATCCATGCCCGAGGCAGGATTCGAACCTGCGACCGTAGCGGTCTTGCCGTTCCAGACTGCAGCGCCTTTAACCGCACGGCCACTTCGGCCGGCTAGGTCAAAATACCTCAATTCTAGTAATTAGTTTTAGTTAAAAGGTGTTTTTAGTTGCTATTATTTAATTAAAATGTTGATAACTTTTGTAATACTTTGCCCAGACACGATCCAGTTTCAGTTTCACAATCCTCTGATCAAAAGGAATTACTGATATACATCACAATAATATGGTGTTTTATTTTTTAATTTTTACATTTTTCCAATGATTTTTTTATGTTTTCAGCCCTTTCACCACCTTTCAACCTGGTTCAATCAAAATATTATTAACACAATTTGCATGTGATCAGCTTTAGCAATTTGTGTAAGACTCCCAAAATCATTTTAATGCCATCAGAATTCCTTAAATTTAATTTGAGTCATAGGACATGATTTAATTCAGATGTGGAGCCTGTCTAATGGCAAGGCAATGATGTCATCAGTCACTAGAATGAGGTAATAAGCCCCAACCAAAGTGTAATGGCGCTTGGGCAGTTGTGGCAACAGTCTTGACACAATACACACAGTGTAGGAAGAGGACATTTTGAGAGCTACAAATGTCAAATGTGCACACATTTCCAAGATGTCACTGTGAGATGGCAACAATGATTCACTGATGCAGCGAGATACTTCAGCAGACTGATTTCGCATAATTGATTATGTACAAAAAATTAAACTTATGTTTGAAGGGTTTGTGGATTCCTTAGAAAGCTAAAAAACACCTCAGTCAACATAAGAAGCAGTGGACCTGCAACCCTGGACAACAAATGGCTACAAGATAAGTACATCTACAGGAGTCACCTATTTGGGAATCTACATTATTAGTGGGGGCTCGAATTAATGCCATTTAAAATAAACCATAGTTAGATCTCTACAGGCTTCAGCACTAAAAGTCTAATAGGAAAAATAACTCAAATTGGCACATTGTTATTAAAACAGGCACATCAATAATTATTAAAAAAAAAAAACTGGTGGTCAACTTCACATATTATTTATATAATTACCATTAAGGAATCGTTAGAAAACTTATGATAGACTAATGAGGACAGCTGCATCAGAACAGTCTTTGGACAAAATATGATGACCACAAGAACGACGACGACGACGACAACAACAACAACAACAGAAAAACCATAGGATTTACATCACATTATTTATGTCATGCAATGTTAGTTATAATACAAATCAATGAAATTTAAGATTTGTTTATATAATGAGAAGGAAACATATTTTGTAGCACCACAGTGAGCTGGTATAAAGCCTTCATCACTAAAATATCTAATCATAAGCATTTGATGCATTTCTTAGGCATCATCTGCTAACCTGTTTCAAAACACATCCAATAACTATTCATACTATGTTTTGAAGAAAGCCTACGTCCCATCTGCTGTCTCGCCTTATTGTGTACACTTTCAACAAGTGACAAAGCCAACAACCAGATCAAGAAAGTGGGGGTATATGCTATGCTCTGAAGGAGGCTTCATCCTCCCAAGAAATACAAACTGGAACACAGCCTACGAGTGTTCTGAAAGCTCATGTATTTCATCTCTACAATTTTCATATGTAGCACTGACTTCACAGAAGGGTTTTGTTCTTATTAATTGACTTCATAGAAAGGATTTGTTCTTATTACAAGATGTACAACTTTGCTTCCACCATTTGCTGATAGGTGGTGACAACGGTAAGTAGTGGTCGAAAGAAACAGATTGCAGATGTCAGGCAGTAAGCTTTGACCTTGGTCAACATAACCTCGTTCAAACATTAGTCTATTTGTGTTTGCATCATAAAGTTGTTCTTGATTGAAAATGTCAGTTTACGAGCCTAATTCTCATCATTTGCGAGAGGTGTTACTGTTTTGTTTCAGTATGAAGTAAACAGCAGCTGAGTCTCATTGAATGCTCTCAAGCACGTATGGTAAGGACGCTATTAGTGAAATAACGGGTCATGAGTGGTGTCAACAATTCAAGAACGATGATTTTAACGTTGCAGACTGGCATAGTGGTGGAAGAGAGAATGTTTTCGAAGAAGCAGAAATGGAGACATTGCTGAGTGAAGACACGTGTCAAGCTAAAGAAGAATTGGCATGATTAGTGGGAGTGGCATAGTAAGCCATTTCAAAATGTCTCAAGGCTATGGGCATGATTCAGAAAGAAGGAACTTGGGTCCCGTGTGAGCTGAAACCAAGAGACGTTGAATGGAGTTTGTGTGTTTGTGAACAGTTGCTTCAGAGGCAGAAACGGAAGGGATTTCTGCATCGCATTGTGACCGGGGACGAAAAATAGGTTCATTACGATAACCCTAAACGCAAAAAATCTTGTCAATATTCCAGCCATGCTTCCACGTCGACAGCCAAACCAAATATTCACTGCTCAAAGATCATGCTCTGGATTTGGTGGGACCAGCTCGGCGTCGTGTACTATGAGGCATTAAAACCAAGTGAAACAATTACAGGTGCTCATTATTGAACACAATTGATGCATTTGAGCAGAGCATTACAGTGAGAGGCATGATAAAGTGATTTTGCAGCACAACGCTTGACCCCACATTGCAAAAGAGGTTAAAACGTACATGTAAACGTTAAAATGGGAAGACCTAGCCCACCCGCCATGTTCTCCAGTCACTGCTCCGTCTGACTATCACCTGTTTAGATCAATGGCGCATGGCCTGGCTGATCAACACTTCCAATCTCATGAAGAAGTCACAAATTGGATCGATTCATGGATCGCTTCAGAAGATCAACGATTTTTTGGACACAGGATTCGTACACTGCCCGATAGATGGGAGAAAGTAGTGGCCAGTGATAGAAAATACAATGAATGATACATGTGTAATCAATTTGTTTAATTAAAGCCTCAAATGTTGGAGAAAAAAGGGCGGAAGCAAAGTTGTACATCTTGTAATTATCAGTTTCATCATCAGTTGCCTTACATAGCATCCATTTCTTACCCTCCCAATGATTCATGGTGCTTTTTCTTTATCAAAAACTACGTTACCTATCACAAATGATTTACATAGTATCAGTGAACACTAACAGTTCATTAACTTTGTGTTAACTGCACACCAGGACAAGCAATGAGTGAATAATACAATTACTATTTAATGCTCTGCAAAAACTATAGTCCAAACACTGTTAAAAAATTACATATTTGTATGAAAAACAGCACACAAAGCAGAGCTGTCAGCAAAATAAAAAAGTTGATGTTGAAGCCTTTTAATGCTGGCATGGTACATTTAATAATCCTACGAAAGAGAAACGATTCAATGTACCCATATGTTGCTGATCTTCATTGAACTGTGGCTTTTGTTGACTAGGAGGTATAATAGGTCACTCAAGTCTTGATTGTGAGAAAGAACACTGTTTTGTTGTATAGCCAATATTTGACTTGTCTGTCTCATATGCCAATCTTTGAGTGCACTATTGCACATTTACTTGAGCAATTAAAGAATTTTCACAATAAATTGTTACATTAAGAAAGAATTCACATTTTTGCATCCAACAGAATAAAAAGTTAACACCATAAAACTCTTACGAGACCATCATGCGCACTTATAACAAAGAAGCTTAATTCCCGCGCATTTTTTGTGAACAAAAGACCTGCAAATTACTCGCAGAGGCGTGGCAACTACGATGTGTCTCAGTACAATACAAAATTATAACTGCACTAAATGGTTCGGAATGTATTAGGTGATACTGCTAACTTACGTTTGTATCCAGATATTTCTTCATGAAATTAATATTGGTAATAACATCCACTTTTAACTACAGTGAAAATATGGATAAGTTGCCTATTTTTACGAATAGAAAAATCTGAGAATCAAAATAGTCTTAAAAGATATTTTAAAAAGTTCAGAATTAAATATTGGAAGTTCCAAAATACTTCATGTGAAAAAGTTTATGTACATTTAAAAATATTGTATGTTTGTATCAAGTCAAGTTAACTACATTTTCGGAATAGAATGACGACCATTTATTTAACGAATAATAAATTACAGTTTGGTAAAGCTTATATAAAATTTGGAGATTTGGTAGGTACAAGGCACATTCATTATTAATTGTGTGGTTGAAATGAATGCAAATTATATTCTTTACAGACACAAATTCTCCAATAAATTACATTTATGGTTACTGATAAGTGAAATTTATAGAATGACCAACTTTTTCTGATTATATGTATATACACTGTAACTCAAAACAATGTTTTTCATAATTTATACATAAATACGAAAGAAGTGTAACTCAAAAAGAATCCATGTCTCACAAACTTGTATAAAATCACGATCACATATATTACAACAGAGAATGGATCAAGTTCATAACAAGTGAAAGTAGTATCAGAAGATTCATTTGGACTAATTACCATTAAGCTTGACCTGTTACAACATGTCTGACTTTTCCAAATGTTCCTCCTGTTTGAATCACAAGCAAGTGATGGAAAGTCATTTATTATTGGAAAGATGTTGTGAATCTAACTTCACAAGAACTTCACCGAAAGTAAAATGAAACACAGTTATGACCTACCACAAACAACCCAAACTACCACCACTACACATAAAAATCATAAAGTATTCTCCACAACCACAGATGGCGAATCCTTTAATGATTTCTCTGAACTCTCTTCCTAGCATCCTCAGTTACAAAGAAACTGGCACACACTTATGAAAGTGCAAACTTCTGTCATTTTGTTTTACAAACCTATTGTGCTTTTTCTGATCTGTTTGTTCACCTTTTCACCACAGTAATTATTAGATGTTTTAGAATTGATTTGGATGAGATGTAAAAAGTCCAACAAAATTTCTATGAAAAAGTCAGAGATCAAATTAAGTGCTCTTTTGCAAAGGAGTACGTACTGAAAAGCTTGGTGTCAACAAACCTTAACAAAAAATTGTTTCAGCTGAGGATCATCAACATTATCCAAGTCAAATCCTTTATTTGGATCCCATCCCACATGAGTCACATGACGGAAATCCTTTGGACCACTTATATCAGCCTTTGTTATACGTCTTTTTGGATCCTTTTCCTTCCTTTTGCCAGAGCCTGCAAAATTTGGTACCACATCAGAATTACTACACACATGAAAAAATACGTGCTTCCAGAGCAATGGAGCTGAGAAAGTAACAGTTTCTACAAGAAATTAAATATTAGTTTCAAAACTAAGTTTATTTGAATAAATAGAAAAAATATAGGATACCCCAGGCACAAAGCTTCTGTTATACAAGCAAATTAGAATTCCTCGACAGTTACTAAGTTTAGCAAGACAAACACACAGTACATGGAATGTAAGTCCAGTTCATCTGTGCACAGACAAATGAACAGTAAGTAGGCAAACCAATTTTCAAACTTGACTAGGTTTTATAAGGGGACTCCTAAGATGAGTGAGAACTATACTGCAAGAAACCACATTTCAAGGTGCTATAGTGCACAATAGTTATGTTGATCAGTTATAAAACTACTTCTAAAACTGTACGGGTTTCTGCTTATCATTCTTTTCCAAAGAAAAAAAAAAAAAAAAAAAAAAAAAAAAAATGAAACCCTAGCACATAAAATTATTTCATTCTTGTTAATTACATTTAAAATTTAAGAATAAACATAAAATGAAGATATGTGAAGAGGAAAGGTGAGCAATCAGCCTTACTGACTGTCAAGATTTCCACACAAAATGAATCATGCTATCTTAAAGGGTCAGACCTCGGCTCAAAACAGGTACATTATTGTAGTGAGCAGAGTGAAGTATCATCGCAAAATTGAGGGACCTGACAAATTGCAAGAAATAGAGGAGAAATGGATAAGTCTAGACTGAAAATTTCTACACAGCACAAAATGCAATAGAAAGGACAGGGAATAATTGCATGGGGGAAATATATACTGACGTATGAAGGAGGGGATACAGGCCATCATGGTACAGGTCTTCTTATATGTATCTCAATGAAGGCAAATGTAATTAGGTGTATAGAAGCATAATAGCAAAAGAAAGCCTGCATGACGTCAGTAATGATAATGGGCTAAGGCTGTTAGACTTCACTAACGTGAAGGGGATGATGATGATAAAAAGCACATGGTGTCCAAGGAAAGACATTAAAAAGTGTACTTTGGCATTGCCAGACAGAGTTACAAGAAATCAAATAGACAATGTGATTAAAAATGTGTGCCACACATCAGACACTATTGAAAGGCGACAAATGAAGAGACAGATCATTACTTAGATTGTGTCAGATATAAACAGAAGATAGATATGGCAAGAAACAAAAAAGTAGGGGAAAAGAGAAACACAATAACGAAACTCTCCAAATTAAATAAAAGCAGGAAGAACACAGAAAGACACTGGATGAGATTCTCAAGACAAGAAAGAACACAGGAAAGGAATGGGATGTGAAAACTAAATGGGAGGTACTGAAAATGGCCATCAGCATAGTCACGGAAGGAATACAGGGGAGGGCAGAATACAAAAGAACAGGGAAATGGTTCAACAAGGAGTGCTCATCAATACTCAAAGGGAGAAATGAAGCAAGGCAAAGAATGCTGCCAAAGAAAATAAGACTAGCAGTGGAAAACAATAGAGAGAAGAGGCAAAGAGCAGATAAGTTATGTAGGATGAAGAAAAGGCAGAATAAATGGAGGAACATATAACAGTTGGATGAAATGAGGGACAATAATGAGACATGGAAGTTCTATGAAAAACCTACAGAAATGACAAAAGGATTTCAACATAGAGTAGTTTTCTGTAAGGATAACTGGAGACAAAAGTAAACTTTTGGGAAGATCGCAACAGTATTTTACTGAGCTACTTGATGGAAAATGGGGGAAGTAAATGGGAGGAGAGCTTGAATGAGGAAAAGGAGGAACCAGAACTGGAATTAGAATTTTAAGCGGGGAAACAGGAACTCAAACCACCAGACTTACAGGAAGTGAAGAATGCAATCAAAAACTTAAAGAATAATAAAGCAGCAGGAGAAGATGGCACAGATGCTGAATTACCAAAATTTGGGGGAAAGACAATGGAGTAGGGTGTTAATGAATTGAGATATGAAATAGTGATAAAGAAAGAAATGTCAAAGTATTGGTATAGGAGATAATCTGCTGAATACATAAGAAAGGTTATGAGGCAGAATGTAGCAATTACCACAGGATTACTCTCTTAGATACAATGTATAAGATGTTTAGTAAGATTTTAGCCTCACAGAATGCTGGCTGGAAAGGATACTAGGGAATTAACAGGTTAGATTAGGAAGAAATAAATCCACAATTAACCACATATTTTTACTGAGAGAAATGTTAGAGAAATTTTATGAATATGACACACAACTTCATCATTTGAAACTTTCTGGCAAATTAAAACTGTGTGCCAGACCAAAAATCAAACACAAGACTTTTGCCTTTCATGGGCAAGTGCTCTACTGATATACCCAAGCATGACTCACAACCCACTTTCACAGCTTTACTTCTGCCAGTACCTCATCTCCTACCTGTCAGAGTCGTGAGTCATGCTTGGGTAGCTCAATCGGTAGAGCACTTGTCCACGAAAGGCAAATTCCCCAAGTATGACTCTCCGTCCAGCACACAGTTCAATCTGCCAGGAAGTTTCATATCAGCGCACATTTACTGCAGAGTGAAAAATTAATTCTGGAACTTCACCAGGTGTACACTGATTTTAAACAAGCACAGCTTAGACATGAATACAATTTTCCAAGACATGAAAGATTTTAGAATCCTGCTAAAATTTGGGATATCATTCAAAATGATAATGAAAAGTAACAGTTTGCAAGGTCAGAATAGAACAAGAACTGTCAAGAGAGGTTCCTGTAGGGAGGTGCCTGCAGCAGGCAGTTGTGGTCTCTGCACTTTTCTTTAACTTAGCACTAGAGAAGGTAATTCGGCAGATGCCAACAAACCAAGGGAGAACAATGTTTAATCGGCAGATGCAGCTGGTATATATGCTGATGATGTAGCATTAATTGCAAGGAATATCAGAGCTTTGAAAAGTAATTATATTGCTTTAGAAGGAGCAGTGCGAAAGTTAGAACGGGCAGTGAATATAGGCAAAAACAAAGTATATGATGATGGGAGATCCTGGTAGGGATAGAGGAGAGACTGCAATAAAAATAAATGGGAATGATTATCAAACAATAGAAGAGTTTAAAAGTTTAGATTCAACAATAACAGAAGATAACAGAACAGCAGTAGAAATTCGAGAAAGAGCAGGAAGTGGAAACCAATGTCATTATTCCTTGCAGAATATATTCAAGTTCAAAAATGTTAGTAGGAATGCAAAAATCAAAATATATTTTCCTATATTATAACCTATAGTGATGTATGGATTGAAAGGCTGGGAGATGAGTACAAATGAAGAAGGCTGGTTACTGAGATGGGAAGGAAGATTTTGAGAAAGATATTTGGGGCAGAGAAAGAGGAAGAAATCTGGAAAATAAGTCCAAATGCAGAACTACAGACACTTTTTGGACAGGTGAATATTGTAGTGGAAATCAAGCAAGGAAGAATAAGATGGGCTGGTCATGCACTGGGAATGCCAGATACTCTGAGTATTATGAAAGCATATATAGGAAAGCTCCCAAGGAGAAGGAGAAGAGGAAGACCCAGGAAAAGGTGGCCTGAAGATATGGAGGAGGATCTCAAAGCAATGGGAGGCAGAAATTAGAGAAGAAAAGCAATGGACTGAGAAGAATGGAGGGAGATGACAAAGGAAACCAAGGTTCTACAAGGACTGTAGCACTGACCAGTAAGTATATGGTTAGGTGTGATAAGGACAGCTAGAACACAGATTTTACGACATGTTAAAAGCTGCTCCTAATTTCCCACTCTTACATTACTAGAAATAAATATTGCCTAAGTAGTAAATCTATTTAGCACCCACTAATTTTAACATCATGCCAAACAGCTTTTATCACTAAGAAATAAAGATCAAAGCACTCTGCACAAGGCTGCCAGAAGCACCATGTGACTTATTCAATCCCCAATAGTTGTCCTCCCGTCATTATGACCCTCAAAAGTGTTTTACTTTATTCTGTCTTAAAAAATGTTCTTTCCTGCTCCACATAGTATGGACAAATGTTTAAATTCTTTGGACTCACATTAACACATGTAGGAAACCATAATAAATATATAGGGTTATACATGAATTATGACACTTTTACAACATGCTTTTGTATTAATTTTGTAACAATGATGTTACTTATTACCAGTGGGAATGTGGATCTGACGAGATGGGATGACTCCATTGGCCATATGAAGATTATCTCCAGGCAATAGTGGCCCTGTCTGGTGCACATTAACCTGTCGAGACTGCGGAGAGGTATGAGAACGCCTTGCTACAGAAAAACAATGACAGAAGGTGAACATAAATTAAGTTTCTTTCTGAAATAAAATACATTTCCAAATGCATTATATCAAATACTTTTAAGTGCAGAATATTACCAGGTTTACAAGTTTGAAATGCACATTTCAGACAACATATGTTGAACCACTGCAGTTTGTGTTATAAAGATTTGACACTGCACCATTTTGTTGTGTCATCAACAAGTGTCACATGTGCACAAATGATAAATTGGAAAAGTGTGTGCACAGTGATGTGCTGTTGTGTTCAATATGTCGAAATTTATACTGAACAAAGAGCATTCAAGGACAGCATTAATTTTTTGTTTTCATTTGAAAAAACTGCTGCTGAATCATACCAATTACTTTGAGAAGCTTATGGTGAACATGCTTATGTTTTTTATGTTATACTTTCTGACACATTCCACACCCAAGAGAATCATCTCATTTTTGGGTCTATGTAACGAAAACTGAATCTAATGCAATCTAGCTAAAACACTGATCTTACAACTGGTTCTCCCATGGCATGATCACTGTAGCGTTACCTTTATCCACTTTAAGTACTATGCTATCCATGTCTGCTCCTACATTACAGAGGGCTACCCTCTACACAGATGAAACATTACTCTTTGTGGAGTGCCTCTCCTCAACACTCTGCAAGACTCCTCACTAATTAACTCTGTTGCAACTTGTGTAAGAAAGCGAACAGCCTCCTTGATGAAGCTAACGAAGTCCACCAGTCATGGTGAAAGAGGTGTACAAGACAAATTAACACATCATACCAACACAGATACAGTTTTGTCATCATAGATTTCCCCTTTAAAAATTGATAATAGATCATCAAGCACAAACTCTCTGTGGCACTTACATTCCAAGTCACTAAAAAATTTACTACCTGTTCGGTGTTGGTCCAGTTTGCCTTGGCCCACCCCCAAGACAATTAAGAGATGTTCAGTAACAGCACACCTGATGGCTCGAAAGAAATAAGTATGCGTCTGCGTTCCTGTTCCACGGTGCACTCCTAAATTGTAAGTGTCATTTGCCCTATATAAGATCTTCCACAGTCACAAAATCCTGTAAATGTCTACCTTATGCAGCAGTATCAAGTCATCTTTGATGGTACCACAAGGACTGAGGCTGCATGTAAGCTGTCATCTTGAAGGCATCATCCTCATTGTTGTTTTGTCTGTAGCACCCTCTGAATCTCATGAGAGAAATAGCCACACATCAAACTTTTGGGACACCATCATTTAGTAATCAGTGGAAATACAACTGTTTTTGGATCTTATTAATCAGGGTGGCATCCAGCTGGACAGTGCATGCTGTATGTAGCTGACGTCCAGCTCAAAGCTAAAAGAGAAAGGGTGACTGATCTGATATTAATAAAGGAAACTTCACCACGTAGCAACATATATACTTGCAACAGAGGCACATGCACTCAAGTAACATGTGCATACCCACCTACAAATGCACCATGCATGTGCCACCTGGGTCTTAAACAGATGAGCTTGGTATACCTTCACTAGCGTACAACTGAAGATGGCCAGAAGAATGTGACAAAATATTACAGCAGAAAGTTTCTAACATCCAGCAGTTCACTCAAAACTTCACAGAAGTATTTAGCATTTTTCATGAATGGAGTTATAAATTCATTTTAGTTTCCTTGTAATATTCCGTAACTTATATCTGTGCTCCTTCAATGTAAATTTGATTTCCTTTTGGCTTTGCAAAAGTAGTTTCTCTGGCAACCATTGCAAGGAAAATAGCAATATGATTGAATCAACTGACAAAAAAATTGAGCATACAAACACAATTACCAAAATTACTAGCTATAATACCCAAAAAGATAGTAAAAATTCACCTTTATGTTGCTTCCTTGCTTCAAGTTTTTCAAATAATACAGTCTTTACCAAAGAAGCCTCTTCCTCATTAGCAAAGTTGAACCCAACCATACAATCCTGAAATTAAAATAACCAACATTACTTGACGAGTCTCAAAAAACAAATTTCTTGACAACATCGTTAGATTCCTTAACATTTTTCTTTCTGCTGATGGTCCTGCAAAAGAAAATTAAAGACTTTCACATCAGTTACCTAAAAGACACCACTGTTCTACACTCATGAACATCTGAACTAGAGATATTTATCAAACAACTTGTTGTACCTTACTTTCACCCTGATGATGGCACATGCCATGACTGGACACTCTGAGACACTCAAAGCATTGGGAAGTCATTCTAATGCATAACCACTAAACAACATCGACAATTCAGATAGATTGTTGAAGTTGGGCTCAAAGCACTCGCAATCTTGCATGATGGCTTCCCAGATGGAGTTCAGAAAACTGAACAGATCACACAACCACCCTCCCTCAGATCACTGAACACTTAATCAAAACAGTCTGAAACAATCAGGAAGTGATGGAGTTGTGGACTGTTATGCTGAAAGTAGAGGTCACTTGTAGAGTGCAGTAAGTGAACAAACAGACACACATGCTTGAAAAGTTGGTTCCTCTATCATACCAGAGTGAGGGATGATAGAAGATTTATCAGGGGCTCCATCTCATTATGTGTTAATATCACCCATGCAAAAATGTCTACCTGGATAATGCCACAAGCTGCGATGCTTACAACATGGTACAGTGCTTAGCATGGCTGGCTGGCATGCTGTGGGTCACCAGTTCAAACTCAACCACCAGCAATTACTTGTTATTTAGTACAGATCAGTTCTGGAAGGTTCTTGAAATACCTTATGTTTTTAATGGTCATATACTCTAGAATATTCAATGTTTGTATAAATACCAACATTCTGGAGTACTTGATATTTGTATAAACTGCTGCACTCTCCATCCACTAGTTCAGTCCTGTTCTGACCACACACTGGTGTCAGTAATAAATGTGCTTTCAGTTCTACTTCTTGTACTTAACTGACAACGCCCCCTTCAGATTTGGACTTGATTGTGTTTTTGACATGACAATATTGCCTTGTTGGAAACTGAGATGTATGGAGTCACACTAATGTGTCCTGTGACTCATCAATCCTAGCAACTTTTCATCATGTTCACACACACAGTGCCCATGCTCATCTTTTTGTCCTGTGATGTAATAAGGTAAGCAGAGGTACATGTATGCCTTGTAAACAGATTATTATTGTTGTTGTTGGTGGTGGTGGTGGTGGTGGTGGTGGTGGTGGTGGTGGTCAACATAGTTAGTGAGTGGTGTGCTGCACTGTGAATCAACTAGTTGCTCTTATCATGATTATCTAGAGCAATCCCAGTTGTCCACATTTTGTAGCCCTTTATAACTAACTATGGCAACTATCTCTGGCAGCAAGGGTTTCCTCCAAACTGAGATATTCACCTCATCTTGGCCCACTGGAATGTCATCATACCAATGTTTACGTAAGACCTGAGGTTAGATGTCCAACAAATCAGACATAACTATCTGGTCACAATAAAATGTGAAAATATTACACATCTACATCTACTTCTAAACTCTGGCAGTCACTTTACTGTGTGGGGTGGAGGGTACTTTGTGTACCATGGCCGTTTCCCCCTTTTCCTGTTCCAGCTGTGAATGGTTCTTAGGTAGCACACTCACTGATAAGTCTCTGTGTGAGCTCAAATCTCTCCAAGCTTGCCTTCACAGATTTGCAATGTTTTGCTGTTTTTCAATCTCGCGTTAGGGAAGGTAATGCGAGAGATGTAATCTAATGAACTCTCAGAGGAGTCCAGACCAGGGATATGTCAACAATACAGTGCTACTATCTGGATCACAAGAAGAATTAGGGGAAATGGCTGACATTCTGGAAACAAAAGCAAGGAAAATTGGACTTCAAATCAATTGCGACAAGATGGAATACATGGTTCTATACTGTAGACATAATGAAACTCAAGAACCACTTCCACCCTTACAGACAACTGAAGGTTCTTATTGTCAAGTCAGGGAATTCAAATATCTGGGCACAGGATTCAGAGATGAAACATCCAGTAAAATGGAAATACAGGCATGACTACAGGCAGGTAATCGCTGTTACTACAGCCTTAATGCTCACCTCAAAACCAGAAGTTTGTCAAGACATTTCAAAATAAACATCTACAAAATGCTCCTACAGCCAGTAGTACTATACGGATGTGCCACCTGGAGTACAACCAAGCAAGATATGAACAGACTGATGATATTTTAAAAGAAAGTCCTTCAGAAGATTTTTGGCCCAGTTTACAACAATGAGAATGAAAAATGGAGGAGTCATCACAATACAGAGTTGTATGATATTTACGACGAGCCAAGCATCGTGGCTATAATGAAGACACGACTACTCCAGTGGGCAGGGCATGTTGCTCGAATGCAGGACAACTGATGACCGAAAACTGTACTCAACATCAAGCCAACCGGCAGAAGGCCCATAGGAAGACCTAGAACTCAATGGAGTGACTGCATATCTAAAAGACTTTAAAGAGAGTGGGACTACTGGAAGGATGGCAGAAAGGAGCTGAAGACAGGCTGAAATGCAGTCAATCTCTCAAAGCAGCGTGCGGTGCGTTGGGCCTGATCACATAAAGTAAAAGAAAGAAAGTAAGTAAGTGTTTTGCTGTACCGCCAGAAATAGGTTTGTGTAATGTCACGAGTCCTGAACTGGGATTGTCTTATAGAATCAAACCAAGCACGCACCATGTTGATTTACATGTTTGTGAAGGTATAGGGACACATTTTATGGCTTTTGTATTTATACACAGTTGTAACTGATGCACCACATTAAAGATCTCTCCAAAAAGCATCCTTTTTTTGGTAAGATTTGTTGTGCAAAAATACCAGGAAACGTGATATTGCTGGGTAACAAGTAACAGGAGTACAAAGACTGCTTCATTATTGTAGCGAAAAAACTGTTTTAGAGATGAAACCAGCAAGCTTTTGAGAAATACGAAGGGACAAATACTTCAGGCAGAGGTAAAGGAAATACTGAAACTCAATGTGTTGCACCTTCAAACTAATCTAACAAGTCTTATGACCACAAAATCATTGCAAGTCAGCTGTCACATCCCTATATTCTCCTTTCAACCTTCACAGGCTAATGATGAACTCTATTAATACTGACATGGCAAACAGTCTGTGTACACCTGGAATGGCCACATCTCAGCTGTGTAGATATTTTGAAGGGATACAAATCCCTTCCTAATTTGGTGGAGAACCAACTTTCCATACAGGAGGAAATGTGGATATTGTTAAATATGTGATGTTCTGATCAAGGCAGATTTTCTTGTGTGTTCGAATGTAGACTCCACACAGCCGTTTTCACACTATAGTGAAGAGGTGAAATGGCAACAGATTGTCTCAGAAGAGAACATTAAAGTTATGACAATATATTCTTCTGAAGGCTGTAGAGCTATTTTTTATTTAATCAATTCAAATTTTTATGTCTGACATACATGTTTCTTTCTTTAAATAATGTAATTAAGCGTGATGTTGAAGTAGATAAATGTAATCTAATTAGTAGGTTTATCTTCATTTTCAACATAGCACTGTAAAACAAACAATAAGCTGTCAGAAGCTAATACAAAAACTGGAAAAAAATAATCCAAAATTGGAAATTTTACTCGCCAATTAACTGGGTCTCCAGACTAATTACAAAATATAGACACGGAGAACTGTGAAGAATCTGTAAACAATTTTGAACACACTGATCATTTTGTTCAAATACCAGATTTCGGCTCTACACTTTTAAGAATAACTACTGCAAATCTGATTTCTTTGCCACAAAAGGTAAATCTGTTTCATACCAAAATCAGTGCCGTAGGTTAGGGTTACCACACGTCCGCATTTGTGTGGACACGTTCTCATTTTCGACATTTAATGTAGCATCCACATATATTTTTACGATTTCTACTACTGTCTGCATTTCTTAGTTTAGGGAATTAAGATGATTTGATTTTTGTTTCCATCTCGTATCATACACAATTTATATAACGGGTGATCAAAAAGTCAGTATAAATTTGAAAACTTAATAAACCACGGAATAATGTAGATAGAGAGGTAAAAATTGACACACATGCTTGGAATGACATGGGGTTTTATTAGAACCAAAAAAAAGAACAAAGTATTGCTAGACGCGTGAAAGATATCTTGCACGCGTTTGGTGATGATCGTGTGCTCAGCCGCCATTTTCGTCATGCTTGGCCTCCCAGGTCCCCAGACCTCAGTCCGTGTGATTATTGGCTTTCGGGCTACCCGAAGTCTCAAGTGTATCGCGATCGACCGCACATCTCTAGGGATGCTGAAAGACAACATCCGATGCCAATGCCTCACCATAACTCTGGACATGCTTTACAGTGCTGTTCAGAACATTATTCCTCAACTACAGCTATTGTTGAGGAATGATGGTGGACATATTGAGCATTTCCTGTAAAGATCATCATCTTTGGTTTGTCTTAGTTTGTTATGCTAATTATTGCTATTCTGATCAGATGAAGTGCCATCTATCCGACAGTTTTAGAACGTTTGTATTTTTTTGGTTCTAATAAAACCCCATGTCATTCCAAGCATGTGCAAATTTATACTGACTTTTTGATCACCCGGTACTTTTTACGTAGTAACTGAATTACACCATTTGTTATTTGCTTACAATCAATTTCTTACGTTAAAAAAATTCAGAGCCCATATGATGGAAAATCTGAACCAAGCCATAAGAAATGATGCAAGTACATTGAGTCATGTAGTAGTGAGGAACAGTTTAGTGAATTAATTAAAACTTCTTTCTTTCTTCTCTGCAGTGCCAGCCCATAACACTTGTGTTGAGATGTTGTTCTCCTTGTTACAGGCGAAGTGTACAAAGGAAAGAAATAGATCGACAACTGAATCTGTAAAACTGATTGCAATGCTGAAATTTAATTGCAAAGACTTTTTAAATATCTGTGTGAACAAAATGAACTTTTGGAAAAGATTCGTTCCAACAAAAAATGTGGATAGGAAATGGGCTCTAAAGTAAGTTAGGGTATGTGTAATATTTTTATTTTTCTGTTTCTTATGCACTAAATTTAAAATATGGAAAGAGTGCTCTTTTTTCATCCTAAAATTTGAAAGTGTCCTTTTTGCATTCCAAAATATCGTACCCCTGCCACAGGTTAAAACTGTTAAATAACGGAAAAAATCTTAAAACTAAATGGGGACTGAACTACAGACTTAGTCTGACACTTATATACTCAGCCACCAAGCCACACTGTTCACACACAATTTACTTCCCAATTATAAATGCAATAGTATTTTCACAGAAAATACTTCCCTATGTGGCATGTAAAGTACATCATGACATACAGTGTGAAAGTCTGCTCACTCTTTTTCGTCATGGCCTTTTTTGATATTCCCAGAATTATTTATTCACAGTTCACTAACGGGTAACTCTGCATTCACTGGCCAGTTCTACATCAGTAAAATGACCACCTTCTCTATTTTCTCTGGCTGTCCTCCAAGTTACAAGATGCCTACTATGATAGTATCATAGACAACTGGAGGGAATGCACTAGTCAGAAACTCTAACTCTCCAATTAACCTGATTTTATGGCCAACTCTAATATACAAACAAGGAGCACTGTGACATTTTTGTGAAAGACCTTGGATTCTCTTACTATTTTGCTCAATCAGAGCAAAAGCTGGTTTGAAAAATAAAGATAACACAAAGCTCAAGGCAAACATGTGAACAGGAATGGCAAAAAACACAACTTACAACTAAAGGTCACAAACAGGTCAGTAAATTATCCACAGGAATTAGCAAATTTTGATAATGAAAATTTTTGGAGTGTTGCAAAAAAGTTATAACAAAAATAGCAACAAACGGAGCTTCTGTAAAAGATTATTCGGCAAGTCACTGACCACCACAATTGAAGTCAATAAGACACACCTTGGTTTTGCCACATGTTAAAGACACTCACCAAAGCACTCCTCGAACACCCAACAAGTCACATGCAGTTTCTCAGATGCTCATGCCAAGCCTCTGGACAATTACAATCTGCCCTTGGTCAAACTAAAATAGATTTCATGCTTTCCCCATCCTACACACGGACAGTATGCTCACTGATATAAATGCATCGTGCGTTTGTGTAACTAGCGGTCATTCCTTGCCAGGTGATGCCACTATCGCCTGGACAGGTTTATATCGATAGTAGGTCACTGGTCATAATGTTCTGGTTCATCAGTGTATGTCAGAACTGTTCCGATTTCTCCACTTGGCATTCCATTTTCTAGTGTATACAGCTCCACTCACTATCTCAAAATGACAATATGTAAACTCAAACAGCAATAGTGAACAACAAATAAAAAATGACAGTCGATAAATAAACCCATAGCAACCGGACTACCAACACGCAATAGAAAAATGCTACGAACTTATGCACCAACCTAACACTTTTCCATGAAATCGAACATGAAACCAATGGCAAAATAACAATGTTAGATGAAAAGTAGAGCAAGGAATTACAGTTGTCTGCTCATTGGATAAAAAAATGAGAGCAAGCCACTCTATAACGCAATAAAACCACAAACCTAAGGGTTTGGGCTGGAGTCTAGACAAATCACGAAATTTTAAGGTGAGTACCACATTCTTCTCTGTCTGCTAAAATAGATGGCAGCTCCCCACGAAAATTTACTGGTACCCTGCTGTCAGAATAGCTACACATTGTTAAAATATTAAGTACTGAAATGTGTATGCTACTTGCAATACAAATTGGGTGATCTGAGTGCTCTGCCACAGGCCATTCAATGCCTGTCATGCTGATGAAAAGACTTGTACTCTTCATTACAACATTAATAGGGTGCCACCCATCTCTTTCTGAAATCCCCCAAATGGCTTATATTGGTTGGTTGTTCGATTTAGCAGAACTGTTGATGGAGTTCATTGACTGTTGCCAGAATCTCTTTTTGCTCTCCATAATTATACAACAGCCTTTTGTTTCCACCATCTGAGAGGTTGTAATCAGATGGCATTTGAATTTCCACAGAGTTGCACATCTGTTCCTTACTGCAGAGTGGTAATCTTCGTTTTATTGAATGATGAGTGGTCATCATGGCTGACCCAAAAACTTAAGCATGCATGCATTGACGGTGTGGTGGATTGTTTTGGGGATATGATCCACATAACCGTGGACTATGTGTCTACATTCACACACTAACAGTTGGCTGTGTAATGTCCATTTTGCCTTTCTTAGCACCTATCTAGGCAACATCCTTTCATGTTCACCACAAAGGAGAAATGGTTCTGGGCAGAACAGAATTATCAGTATGAAATGTCTGTACTCTTCAACTGCTGATTAAGCCCTTCCCACACATTTTTCAGTTGTCTCCAAAAGTTGTGCACACACTCCTCAGAAGATACACATCCATCTACAAACCACTGGTTCACTCACTGCCTCGAGCCAGAAATATTTCAGTCATTTGACAGTGAATGTCTGCTAAACATGGGTTTTGTGTATTTAAGAATTTAATCACTGGCAAATCTCACATGTAATCACTGTTTTTATCTTGCTCACCTGCATTAACACGTCACCTCTTGTATACAACTCTCAACACAATTTAGTACATTACTTGTAAAAACAACAAATCTTTTCATTGAAGATATGAGAGCCACAAAGCGAAGTAGCATTTATCTCCCGCATACCTTACTGATGATAAAAAATTGCACAAGTAAATGAAACAATGTCACAACAATTGTAAACAAGAGACTCACACATTTAAACTGATGAATGACTTGAGTTATCATAGTGACATTAAAAATTAATTATACTGTAATTAATGTCATGCAGGAAGGAAATTATTTGTGTAGTCATCAAAGCATTGGAAATTAGCTTACCTCGCCTTCAAAAGAATGCAAAAATGGTCTCAGTGTCTTGTAGTCAAACCCCTTATAAACTTCATGCTCCCACACCATCTGCTTTCTTGTTAAGCAATATAATCTAAAGAAGTAAGACTTCCGTGAATTGTCTTTCACAAGGCACAAGACACCAGCATCATATTTTCTCCAAGACGAGTGATCCGGTGGATCTGACACAAACAACTGGATGACGGCAGATGCCAATGCCTGAAAGTGAAAATCCTGATGTAAATGTCTCACCATGTTCACTGAAGGCAGTTCACACCAAATATGAACTGTTATCTGTGAACTAATTAAAACTTCAAACCATAAGGAAGTAGTATTATATCACTGACAAGAAGTTTAATAATTCAGTAATGTTTAATAATAAATGATGATTTAATATTACACAGTAATTATTTTACAATATCATGCTAAAACCAATTTCTTGGGATAGGTAATCTAGTTTCAAGAGTACGTTTAATGCACACAGATTTCTATCTACAGGCAGCCAATTGCCATAATCTGCTGCAAACTGTGGGTATTTCAGAATTCTGACATGCACAGCATATATTTCAAATTGTGGTAGTTTGGGCAGGGGGAGTGCAAATTGGGACATCTTTGATTTGGGTCCTAGAAAAATGAGTATTATTTTTGTCAAATTTCCTGACATCAGTATCACAATGAATCGATGGTTCAAACACTAAAGATTACATACAAAATTTGTAACTTAAAAAATGGCCATAATCCATAAAATGCATCAGTAGTATAGTAACCCACACATTACTACACCACCACTACAGCCGCACTGCATGGCACATTCAAGTAGTGCACCGTTCAACTGCTTCAGGCACTTCCACCTGAGACTGCCAAGTGGAGACAGTGCAGCAGTTGCCTGCAGCATGAAGGCAGCTGCCCCTGGTGGGTGAGTACCCTTCATATTGTCTTGCACTAGTTCCAGCGAGTCTCCTTGTAAATGCTACCAAACTGTAATGTTTTGATTATGTTATGCATGTCACGCCGTGACTCAAATAAAAGTTTTTGGTTTTTCATAACCAAATATCTTACTGTTATGACAAAGAAGGAGAACACATTTAGTACTTTTGGGCCATCCCTATGTGTGTGTGTGTGTGTGTGTGTGTGTGTGTGTGTGTGTGAGAGAGAGAGAGAGAGAGAGAGAGAGAGAGAGAGAGAGAGAGAGAGAGCTCAACTTCCACTTTGAACACAAAGGTACTTTAGATGGGCCTCCATCAATCACTTACATTCATACTTTCAATGGAAACTACACTAACGTCAGAAATTCTTCTCATAGTTCCAAGACTAGTCTGACATTCATTTACCATTTATAATCCAAGAGTGCAAATCCACCACAAATTGTGACAACCCTCAAACTGGCCTAACACATGCATTTGCACTCCCCCCTCACACACACACACACACACACACACACACACACACACACACACACACACCATCAGCCCACTGGACAACAAATTTTTAGCAACGATTGTCAAAAAGTAAATAATAAAATGGTGAGTCGTATGTGTAAGAAAGCAGTTTACCACATGTCCCATATCTTACATTCATCAACTGTATTGGTACCACCATATTAAGGTCACAGTGGGGACAAAGTGCGACAAATCAGTGGTGCTCATACCTTTACTCTAACATTATCTGAGCATTACTGTAGAGATGTGTATGCCAGTTTCACTGCTCTATCTGCTTGCTGCACGAGTGTGTGAGATTAATGAAATTGAACTTTCAAGCTATATTTGATCAATGCTGTCCACATGGATTTGCAATTAGTTTCTATCTGCCTTTTTAATCATTTCTCTAAGTATTTTTGCTTCTCCTAGTTCAATGTTTAACTCATTATCAAGGATATGTTAGCTCTGCTACATTTAAAGTTATTGCCTCTTTTATTTTAGTGGTCCAGTCAGAGTTGCTCAAGTTATATCCGTTTCTGAACACTGCATTTATACACATACAATTTTGCCCAAATCTTGAAGCACCATTTTCCAAAATATGATACACAAGTTCTTTCCCTTCTCCTGACTTGACACCTTTCCAGTTTACTTTGAACTGTTAGGATCACACCCTTATAATAGCTATCATTTTTACACCAATTCACCTACAGTGCAGTCTCATACTGCTCTACACATTCATTTTCTGTCTTCTGACAGTTATTCAGTGACAACACCCCAATTTCATTACATTGTATTCATAATGGCCTGTTGATAGAAACTCCCCACTTTCATTACATTGTACTCATAATGGCCTGTTGAAAGAATTTAACTTCTGCACCCACTTCATATACCTACAAACACCAAGAGACAATAATTTAAGAGATGATGCACACAGCAGTACACACACACACAAAATTTCATATTACACAACATCACTTTTTTCCATTTTTTTCACTCCCACAACTGAGAGAGTAGTCAAAGTGCTTCATTAATCCTTTGAGTACGAGTGGTTTCTGCTCGAACCATTTATTTTTATTTGAAGTCCCAGTGCCTTTCACATGAAACCACTGATGTTATTGCAACTCAAATACCTCTAGTTGTACATTGAGGTGTTTCTGAGAATGCAGTGAATTGTAGCAGACATTTACGGCATTCAAAGCAACAGTCAGCACGGAGATTGGGCTACATGATTGTAGGAGATAGTACCCCCCCCCGCCCCTTTCTTTTTGTGATCGTGCTGAGTAGGCCATTGACAGTAAAAGTAAGTATACCTTACATTAATGTAATGTAAATTTGAGACTGAACTACTGCTTTTATGAGTAGTTTTGAAATGAAACCACCAAGGCAGTATGTACTTTTGATATTAATTTATAAAATTTTAGGTCCATTTTTGCTTGATATTTTGGACTACAGTTTCTTTTCAGCACTCTGAGTTCATGGGATTACTTCTACGGAAAATATGAAATTGCTTTCAAATATAGCAAATGAAATTATGGATGGTTGAAAACTGTACCCCATTGGTCCTAAAGTGAAACCACCTCATCAAAACTGACTCTTTACTTTTCACCAATTTCTCCTTGTATTCTTTGCTCACTATGATAATAGCCTAAAGGTTAATATTGTGAAAATTTTAAAATTATTTTCCAATGTGAAACCACCACTTTAAAACAATTAATTACTTACTTACTTTTTGTCAATTTCTTTTCTTGAAATGTCACTCTACTAAATATTACTGATTACTTTCCACAGGTAATTTATCTTATTTCCATTATAGTTGTGAAAGTTGAGTTTCTCCCAGCATATAAAATGTTCAAACAACAGCCAGGTGATGTCCTCAGCAACTGCCAACATTTCGACAGGCGAACATCCTTTCATTTTAAAGGCACAAATGCAGTGAGTGAGAACCATGCAAGGAAATTTAAACCCTGGGTAGACAAAGCTACACTAAAATAAAACCACCCACCCACACAAACTAGTGCCACCACAAAACTAATGACAATCAACATCAGACATTACTGACATGAATATTAATTGACCCACGGGTGAGCTCTGCTGTGGGACCAAGGCGACTAGGCGACTGCAGGATTTCAAGCATAATTTAAGCAAAAACTTCCATCTCTACCAGTACCAAGCCAATATTCTGCACAGTATATTTGCTCTGCTACTGTCAGTATGTGAGATGCTTACATTCTATATACCGGGTGATCAAAAAGCCAGTATAAATTTAAAAACTGAATAAACCACAGAATAATGTAGATAGAGAAGTAAAAAGAGAGGTAAAAATTGACACACATGCTTGGAATGACATGGGGTTTTATTAGGAAAAAAAAGTTCACAAAATGTCCGACAGATGGCGCTGGACAGCAAAATGTCAGTGACTGCACATGACAATTTTGTATAAAAGGAGCTGTAATGAGAGAGAGAATCATATGCGCCAGCAGTCACAGCATGTTGACATTACCTGAAAAGGTGCTTTTAGTGAAGCTGTATTATCAGAATGGGGAATGTGTGAGTTCAGCGTTACGATACTATCGCCATAGGAGGGTATTCGAATGGGCAAAGGTCCGTTGACAAATGCAGCTGTGGCGAGAATGATTTCGAAGTTTGAAGCCACGATAGACCCTGTAGTGGCCGACCGAGCACAAGGCGTAATGCTGCTGAGACAGTTCAGGAAGAAATGGAGACTGTAGCGGGTTCATCTATGCACAGGGAAGTCAGCGTTTGTGCAGGTGCACTGGCATTCCACACACTACTGTTTGGTTGGCACTAAGGCGTACCCTCCGATGCTATCCATACAAAATCCATCGGCATCATGAACTGTTACCTGGTGATTTAGTAAAGCGGAGGGCATTTGCGGTGTGGGCGTTTCAAAAGATGGTGGAAGATGACGATTGGTAGAATAACGTGTTGTGGACCGACAAAGCTCATTTCAAGCTCCGAGGGTCTGTCAACGTCCACAACTGCAGAATTTTGGCTACCGAAAATCCTAGAACTGTCGTGGAAACTCCATAAAGCTCATTTCATGCTCCGAGGGTCTGTCAACGGCCACAACTGCACAATTTTGGTTACTGAAAATCCTAGAACTGTCGTGGAAACTCCATTGCATGACGAGAAAGTCATGGTATGGGTTGGATTTACCACATCTACTGTTATCGGGCCTTTTTTTCTTCGAGGAAATACGTGATTCTGGTTTTGTAACTGCTACCGTGACGGGTGAGAGGTACTCCGATATGTTACAGAACCGCATCATCCCCAGCCTGGCTGATAAACACTTGCTGGAACGTACAATGTTTATGCAGGATGGCGCCCCACCCCAAATTGCTAGACGCGTGAAAGATTTCTTGCACGCGTCGTTTGGTGATGATCGTGTGCTCAGCCTCCCAGGTCCCCAGACCTCAGTCCGTGCGATTATTGGCTTTGGGCATACCTAAAGTCGCAAGTGTATTGTGATCGACCATCTCTAGGGATGCTGAATGACAACAACCGATGCCAATACCTCACCGTAACTCCCGACATGCTTTACATTGCTGTTCCCAACATTATTCCTCGACTACAGCTATTGTTGAGGAATGATGGTGGACATATTGTGCATTTCCTGTAAAGATCATCATCTTTGTTTTGTCTTACTTTGTTATGCTAATTATTGCTATTCTGATCAGATGAAGCGCCATCTGTCGGACATTTTTTGAACTTTTGTATTTTTTTGTTCTAATAAAACCCCATGTCATTCCAAGCATTTGTGTCAATTTGTACCTCTCTATCTACATTATTCCGTGATTTATTCAGTTTTCAAATTTATACTGACTTTTTGATCACCCGGTATTTGTCCTCCAAAGTCCTGATTGTCCGATCAATGTATGTCACACACAACTGAAAGGGGTACAGTAGACACCTGCCTTACACAAACTAAATCATCCTTCACAGATCCTAAAAGAGCCCTAACCTTACACAATCGTTGAAACACACACTTCACACCGTGTTTCTGTAGTTGTATTGGAAATGCCATATACTTAGGTGCTACCTGGCTGTTTTCATCAATCACCAAATTCACTATTTGTTTATACAATGGCTACAGCACACAACATTACAAATAGAGGTAATGGTAACATCTATTTCCTCCTGTATTTTAGTTTTTCCATCAATGTGACTAACCATTCATTTACTCTTTCATTAATTCATTCCTTCTCAAGCAGTGTTCAATACATTCCATGAAGAGGAACCACCACGAGTGCACATGAGTCAAAAGACATGGCTACACAAAGCGACAGTAACAAACTATAGATTATACTCCCACAATGGACAGCTCAAGTCTACCAAATATCACATTTTACAAGTGCGGTTAGTGCTCAACGCCTGATAAAAGTGCTACATACCATACACCTGTTTCCCAGCATCCTGTGTACCTGAGCATTTTCTTCCCGTGTAAGCAGGAGTGAACATCGTTGTTCAAGCGACATTGATCCAGATTTCATTACCTTTCTTCAGTTTGCAGACCCTATAAAAGAAAAGAAAAAACGAACAAACATTAATTGAATTCTCTCTTACTGTTGGGTAGAACATTATTAATTGTTACGAAAGGAGCAACAACACTTAATGTCCTACAGCTATTTTTATTTGCAAATACTATTTATAAACTCTCTCACCCTGCCCATTTCCCACTCAAATAGCCACAATTATTTATATCGAATTTCTTCTTTTTTACATTTTTATTCATTTAATGTATTCAGCATCCACACTTGTGAATATCTTCCTTAACATAAACGCAAAAAGTTTCTTTTTTTTTCCATTTGGTTTCAGTAAAATAAATATTCCTAAGAAAGAAGTACTGACTACAAACTATGAATGCCACTTTCCCAGAAAATGTGATTCATAGCAAATTAACTTTCTTCTCAAGTTGAATGGGCAGCACCTAGGTCAAGGTCTATAAATTTGACACACACACACACACACACACACACACACACACACACACACAGTAGTGTTTTTCTGTTTCGTGCGAAGTTCAAATTATGTAAAACAGGATGAGAACTTCAAAAACTACATTGGACTCCAACATGTTATTAGTGTTAGCAACTACTCCAACACAAATGCCTGCCAGAGCTAAACAAAAGAAAACAAGTTGCACTTAAAGTATTCACTACACAACATTATGTAAGCCAACATGTGCACACCTTGTACGGAATCTGAAAGCTGTATGAGACATTAATTTGCCATTAACACTTTATCTTATGATTAAAGAGATGTTAAAGTAATAGATAGAACGAAGTCAGAAGAGATACTGTTTCCACAGCCTTCAGTAGACCAAGTTTTTTCTTTTTTTTTTTTAAAAAAAAAAAAAAAAAAAAAAAAAGGGGGGGGGGGGGGGGGAAGGTGCAATCAATCTATGCCATAAAAACTAATTGATCATGTCTCCTTTGTAACACAATTCTGTGAACAATAGAAAACACTTCCAAAGTGAATGGAAAATATTTTCTCCTGTAAACCTACCATGAATGGGGGGAGGAGAACAAGAATTATAATGATCACTATAATGGAACATAATTATTCGTGATCAGCCAGTTTGAAATTTGGACGTATTTTTGACGACACTTATTTTGCCTGAAATGCCCTTCTTACAAAACTTTTTTCTGTGAGTTGAAAAATGATTACAAGAAGTGATAAATGGTCTCGTATCAGACTGACAAAGTTTTTCCAATTTTAAAAAAAGAAGGAAAAAACAGGATCTACAGAACATGTGAATCAACTAAGTGAAAAGAAGCCACTAAACTGTAGTCGAGATCTGGCCAATAAGCAACTACTAATAAATGTATGGGTAGTTTTCAAATAGTTGGATGAAAATGAAACTGCAGGACAAAATACAACACAGATACAGGTGAATTGTGTGTACAAGTACGTGTGAAATATACTTGACAGGCATTTGTGGACAAAGTCATGGGTAAAAAGCTCATCCTAAACCCTGGAATCATTTCCACCACATTTGGTACACATATTACTTACAATATGGACAGAAATACTGTGGAGGTAAGAACCACCAGCCTCCTACTGGTATGTGAGTGATAATATGGAGAGAGAAAGGGGGGGGGAGGAAGACTGACAGAAAGAGAGGGGGACGGAGGAGATGAACAGAAAGAGGGGGAGGGGAATGGGCAGAGAAAGAAAAGAGGAGACAGACAGACACACTGAGGGGAGAAAGAGATAGGCAGAGAGAGGGAGGAGGAGGAGCAGGAGGAGGAGGAAATGGAAAGAGAGAGGGGGAGAAGGAGACAAACAGAGAAAGGGGAGGAGGAGACGGTCAGAGAGGAGGGCAGAGGAGGAGGGCAGAGGAGGAGATGGAGCAATAGAAGACTGGAACGAATACATACCCAGGCAAAGCTGGGTACTCAGCTTGTATTTTGTAAATGATGGTTATGTGTAGGATTTTATTTGAGAACAAAGTTTTCTAAAACCCTACATGATTTTTTTAATGCTTCAGGGATCAAACACTGGAGTCAATAGCTCCAAATGACACAGTTCAAGCTGACTGTAATGGAAAGTAAATTTCAAAGTTAGCTATGAAGACTGAAGAAAAAGTATCTAAGCATGGCTGATGTGTGTCAGTGACAGACATCTGGCCACGAGTCAGATTATGCAATTTATATAGAACTTTCAGTAAGAACTTTCAGTAACAATGCAGAAATTGTGACACACACACACACACACACACACACACACACACACACACACAGAGAGAGAGAGAGAGAGAGAGAGAGAGAGAGAGAGAGAGAGAGAGAGAGAGAGAGAGAGAGAGACTGAGTCAAGATTACATGAGAATACCACTGATTGTGAAGCAAAAGAATGATTTTACATCACTTCCGCATTCTTATTATTAGCACTGATATTGAGATGTCCAACTCACTTCTCACAAAAATCTGAAGATAGACTTCCCTAATCAACTGCAACAACATCAAACCACACTTTTCTTCAAGGCATTATGGAAGAAAAATTTCAATGGAATTATGTTCTGCGAGATTGACCAATTTGTTTCCTTCTCAGAATTCCAGTTTATTCCCACCCAAGTTAGGATACAGTTTGTCCAAGCAGTCAGTCAGACAGGCAGCCAACCAGTCTTGGTGGGTCCAGGGGATGGTATATTAGCAGGGTGCCTTTTAACATACCATATGTGATCATGCTGCATGTAGGAACAAGGAAGAAAACACATCCTACCTACCTGAGTGCCTGTACAAGAGAGTGTTAGCAACTTGGGCCAAGAATCCTAGGTGGCTTCCCAGTTAGCAGTACTGACTGGCTACACACACCTAGTATGTACTGAGCAAATTCTTTGTCAGAATTTCAGATAAACTTATAACCTCTTCTGAGGCAACATTCCTACCTCGGTACATAGGTCACAATTAACTATAAAATGTTTAACAATAACTTTTGAAAGTAGATTACAATTGGCTGGGCAACCATTACATCATCATCTTAAAACTTAGCAATGATTTCAATCTTTTTTAGTGCCTGTGGACTACTACACACATCCTTCCATTCTCTGATTCCATTCACGAATTTCTGTCCAGTTCACATAAATTATATACGTACTAGGATAATTACAGCAAAATGTATCCACTGCTGTGCAGCCTATAAGAGACAGAAAGGTGGCAGAACAGGAGGATGACATTTGGTTCCCTTTGGCAGAGTCGCATTATGTAACATTGGAGTGACCTCCTCCTGACGCCATGAGACTGACTGACCGACCACTTGGGTTTATTTTTATTGAGATAAATAAATCAGAATTATACTGTTGTTGGAATTGTGGCTGACATCACTCTAATCGACATTTACATCTATAGTGATTATTCCCTAGTCTCAAAATGTTTCATTGAGTAAAAACATAGTGTTTCTTAATCGGACACTCTGCATTCTATTAATTAGATATGCTGAAAACCAGTTCCAGAATTATTTCCACTACAATACTATTTGTTTTCCTAAGAGAATACTGTGAATTGTACAATTAAATGCTTTTGACAAATCACAGAAAACAACAGTTGCCAATATTTTGTTATTTACATTTTGCATAATCTGATTCCTGAATCGAAAAAGTCATGTCCTGTGGAGAGATCCTTTTGAAATCCAAAGTGAAACTGAATAATATTTTATATTGGTATTGTTGTGTTATTGTTCTTGTGTACATATTTTTTTTTCTGTACCTTCAAACACATAAGCAGTCAGACTGGCTGATATTTGTGTAGAATTGTCATTGAAATACAACGTTCAGAGTGCCCTACAAAGTCTATCGTCACTATAGCATTTATATAAAAATGGTTAATTGAGCAATAATTACAAATTTCAGTAGTTCCAGGACACACTTGCACAGAATAATAGCAAAAAGATTCAGAATGAGATTTTCACTCTGCAGCGGAGTGTGCGCTGATATGAAACTTCCTGGCAGATTAAAACTGTGTGCCCGACCGAAACTCGAACTCGGGACCTTTGCCTTTCGCGGGCAAGTGCTCTACCAACTGAGCTACCGAAGCACGACTCACACCCGATACTCACAGCTTTACTTCTGCCAGTACCTCATCTTCTACCTTCCAAAATTTACAGAAGTTCTCCTGCTAACCTTGCAGAACTAGCACTCCTGAAAGAAAGGATATTGCGGAGACATGGCTTAGCCACAGCCTGGGGGATGTTTCCAGAATGAGATTTTCACTCTGCAGCGGAGTGTGCGCTGATATGAAACTTCCTGGCAGATTAAAACTGTGTGCCCGACCGAGACTCGAACTCGGGACCTTTGCCTTTCGTGGGCAAGTGCTCTACCAACTGAGCTACCGAAGCACGACTCACACCCGGTAATCCCAGCTTTACTTCTGCCAGTACCTCGTCTTCTACCTTCCAAACTTTACAGAAGCTCTCCTGCGAACCTTGCAGAACTAGCACTCCCGAAAGAAAGGAGTGCTAGTTCTGTAAGGTTCGCAGGAGAGCTTCTGTAAAGTTTGGAAGGTAGAAGACGAGGTACTGGCAGAAGTAAAGCTGTGAGTACCGGGCGTGAGTCATGCTTCGGTAGCTCAGTTGGTAGAGCACTTGCCCGCGAAAGGCAAAGGTCCCGAGTTCGAGTCTTGGTTGGGCACACAGTTTTAATCTGCCAGGAAGTTAGCAGAAAGATTAATTATGTGCAGTTTCATTGCAAAATACCTATGATGCTTTTAACATGTTTCTGTGACAATCTCCTAACTGAAAAAAGAAAATAGTGCAAACATGCCTGAATATTCTTGGAAAATAGCAGCTGCCATTTCCAAGCAATAATTGTCAGTACCTTAAGAAACTTGCACATCTTTCTGTTTTGAGAAGTGTACTACCATCTAAATGAAAAAGTTTGCATCAGTGTATGCAAGAAACAAAAATGTTTACACTGAAATAAGTCAAGAACAAAGTTTCATTATGAAACAAAGAAAAATTGCATCTTTTAGAATGACTTAACTAAATCAACACTGGTCCATTCATCTCAGTAGCGCATACATGTTCTGTAAGAATTTTCTACTTTGTTCTGAATCCCCATATAAAATTTCAATTGCTACATTATTGGCCACCATCTCAAACTGAATACATGGTCATGTACGACCTACACAAGCAACAACACTTTTTAACTCTACGAATTTTTGCAAGAGCGAGATACCCAGTTGGTACTGTGCTGTTACAAAGCACAAATGTATTATGGGAAAATGTAAAATATTCTTCAAGACCTCTCCAGGCAGCACCAAGCCGAGCCAGGCCAACACCCCACATTGCAAACAAAGCAACAAACAGGCAGAAAAATGACACTGCAGAAAGCAGAACAAACCTGGAAGATATTGCCTCACCTCACACGAGTGAGAGGTCAGAATCACAAACTCAGCAACATGACCTGAGTGAGGAGAAGACATCATATCATTCTAGCAGCACAGCCTGATTTCGTAACAGTGTGTCCTAGTTAGATATCATGAGAAAAACTCACGATAACCTGACCGAAGCACCTTCACTCCCAGGTGCAATAATATTGTGGTCGACTAACATATTGCGGAAGATTGATTTTAGCCTAGTCTGTGAATCACAGAATAACCAGTTGAGTCTGCAAATTTCATTACACAGTGTAGTAGAATCTACTTTTGAGACTTTATTATCCAATATCAGAATTAGATTATTACCTGACCACAATATTATTGCACTTGGTCACCTGTGGTCCTTATCGGAAACATGCAGTTATGTTACAGTAAACAAGTACAGTGGTCACTAAGGAAAATGTAGCAGATTGTGAATGATTTCAAGACAATTGTGCATGTACTGTTTACTGTAGCATAACTGCGTGTTTCCGATAAGGACCACGGGTGGTCAAATGCAACAATATCGTGGTCAGGTAATAATCTAATTCTGATATTGGATAATAAAGTCTCAAAAGTAGATTCTACAACACTGTGTAATGAAATTTGCAGACTCAACCTGTGAGGCTCAAAGGATTATTTCAAATGCTTGCAGCACAGTATTGCCAAGGATGGAATAATTTGGCTATTTCAAGTCTCTTGCAGCATATCAATTTCACAATTTAGGGTACACTCACTTAGCATTTTGAA
The DNA here is from genome assembly GCF_023864345.2 of Schistocerca serialis cubense. Classification (NCBI taxonomy): domain Eukaryota; kingdom Metazoa; phylum Arthropoda; class Insecta; order Orthoptera; family Acrididae; genus Schistocerca; species Schistocerca serialis. The sequence continues at coordinate 605,629,304 of NC_064640.1, forward strand.
ACAATCTTATTTTTCATTAGTACAGAAGAAGTCTGTCTGAAAAACAATGCACAGTCCTCTGCAGACACACTATAAGCCCTTACTCTGAAAACTAAAAATACTAACTGTACTCTCACTACACAAAGACGTGATTTAATTATCATAGCTAACCTTGAGGATTATCTGAAAAATGCTATCATGTCTACAACATCAAATACAGCTCAACCCTCCATATACAGCTAGCAAAATAACTTTTACACAAAGGTATGTAAGCCATACTTTATTACAACACAATGCCAGTTAAGATCAGACAATTAGAAGAAAAAATAAACTTAAGAAATCTACCTGAGCAGTGTTTTGACTCTAGATGACGAAACTAGTGTATAATATTTATTATGTTTGTTTATATTTTACCAAACAGAAAAAATGTCACAGAATTGCTGGTACACACAAAAATCATTTGTTGCTTAGGAAATATGAAGCACATGCTTAAGACCAGCAAACTATGAAGAACAAAGACAGAAACATGTGCTTGTGTGTGTTCCATTTCCTTATAATGAATTTAAGTAAAATTTTCATGTACATTGGGACAACATACAATATGTATTGTCTATGAATGGATAAATAAATAAAAAATAAAAATGTGACTGACAAAAAATTCCTTGGACCAACCGAGGCTTGAAGAACTGACATTTAGATTTGCAGCCTGACACACACCCAATTAGCCACACACTAATATGGATACAAACCTACTAAGAAATCCAAGGGAAAGCTGAAAAGTAATGCCTCCAATTTTTTTTTATTCTGTACGCTTCACTCACACAAGGTGTAACCGTTTGCCATGAGGGGCCTCCAAGTTGTAGTGTGTCATGTGGCAGCGTGTAACATGCATGAGAGGTCCCCAGGACACTGAAAGCACAAATTCAACAAGTTCAGCCACACATTCAGCATGACAATGCCAGACTACACATGAGTGCTGTGACATTTGCGACAATCTGATGTCTTGGTTTCAATGTCATTGATCATCCTCCATACAGTTGCGACTTGGCCCCCTCCAATTTTTATCTGTTTCCAAAACTTAAAGAACACCTTTGAGAACTTCACTTTGCCAGTGATGCAAGCAGAGGTGAGGTTGTGCCTCACTCAACAGAGTCAAACATTCTACAGTGACTGTAACAACGAGCTAGTCTCCATATGGCACAAACACGTTTGCCATCAGGGCAACTATGTTGATATATAAATGAGGGACATGAAGAATAAAGCTTTACCATATGAATTAAGTTTGTTTTGTCTTAAAAGAGTTTTCACATAAAATTTTTGAGGAATGACTAACTGTGTATTTAACACAGGGCCGGCATATGTAGGAAAAAAACATATGAGGATGCTATAATTACAGAGTTCTCAAAAAGTGAAGCAACCTTATGCAACAAATCTCTTTTTAGCTCCAGACAGATGCAGCGAAAAGCAATTGACAGTAAGTTTTAAAGCAAGGAACTCTGACAGCCAAGTTTCATAATATTCGAGTCCCATAAAGTCTCCAATGTCATCTAGCTTGTGTGATCTCTCCATTGGTACTGTCATGACCTCTTACCTGAAGAGAGTGGTAAAGTGTAGCTTTCTGACAGTGGTTCACGTGACGGGGAATAATTTGATACAAACAGTCTGAGAAGGTATAGTTTCACCTTGATGGAAATGTAAATGCATAGAAATCACACATTTGGGATATGGAAAATCAAGTCAGCTGCACCAAGTTCTCTCTGTGTTGCTGTGCAATTTCATAGGTAAATCTTCTCCGCATTCTTTCACGGTATGATGAACAGTGAGGACTACATATAGATGGTGCAACAATTTGTCAATCCTACAGCAGAAGACCAGCTAGACTACACATGATTTCAGCAAGAAAATATTCCGCTTGGTACAGCATATCTCCATGATGTCTTTGGATCAAAGTTTTCATAGACAAGAGTTTTTGAGGTGGTTGTGACTCCTAAGGTCTCCTAATATATTCTCATCTAAATTTTCTTGTGCAGATACCTTAATGACACTACTTACAAAGCTCACTCTTAAACTATTCCCGATTTGTAGGAAAGCTGAACAATGAGCAAAGGCCACTTTCAACAATTTCTATGACAGCCATTTTGCCACAAGATTGTGATACTTCCTGAACACACAGTACCTTTCCTTCTCAAATAGGGAAACTTTCTAATGCACTAAATATAGAAAATCATGGTTAAATAAGGTAAGAACATGATCATTAGGCTACACTACAGGTCAATGTGTTTCCACAACCTTTATCTGGCATTCACATTAGCTGGCTTCACCAACTCACAGCCAAATTAGCACCTTTCAACCTAACCTACACCTCAGGATATGCCACCACTACCAACACAGGGGTCCAATATCACACTCTAGTCATGAAATTTACGAAATGTTAAAATACAAGTAGCTAATACTATTTCTCAACGTTTGATCATCTCCCTTTAATATATTTAGGCTAAATTAAAACCTCAAAAAATCAACAACCCTTTGTTTCTGTCTGGTAGCATAATAAGGCATTGACACATTTCATGAAAATTTTCCAAATACAAAAATGCTGACTTATCTCAGACAATATCTTTCACAGACAGTTTTATACATTGACCATGACCTCCCTGGCAGGAAATTTTATCTGATGTACTTCATTGTAAGTACTGTGCATGCAGCACAATAAGTTATTAACGTACTTCGATAACATTAAATGACACCACAGCACATACTTTTTGCCAAATGCCTCAATGACATATCACTTAAGCTGACTAATGAAAGACAGTACAATGACTATTTTTTTTTAAGTCTTCAAAATCTAACATGCTGACACAGGTTGTCCTTTTTTGTATTCCGTGGAGGATTAGGCTATGGAGAACCAGTAAATGTTTACTACTCAATGCATGTAATAAAAGGAAAGGAAAAGGATTTGACTACTAACTTATATGAGATAGCCGTGGAAGAAGTATAAAGTTACCTTGTGTCTTGAAAAATGAATACACAGAAATTAGTTAACCACACAGGCAATTAAATGATAATTTTGACATGCATAGGCTCTGTTTTCGAAAAGATTTATCTTACATAGTTGTTGAATGGTAAGGGCCAATGCTGTTTTCAACATAAAGTTTGGTTTCAACACCACACTGCAATACTAGGCATGGTTCTACTAGAGGTGGCAGGCAACTACACTTCTCAAACCTATGAAATGTCTTACTCAATGAGTTATCGGAGACCTATAGTTTAATACTGACTCCTAACCACAGTGCAACTTTGCATTTTTCACATTTGTGATCACTATCACATGTTCAAAACATTCAGAACTTACTACATCAATTAAAAAAATGTGAGCCCAAAAAATTAAGCTACAACAAAGGAAATGTACTGGAGTCTTGACCCAAGTGCATGTGAGAGCTACAATGTAGGTAATCAGCATAATAAATAGAAGAGACTTCCCTCTACGAGTAATGCAGTCTCCCCTTGCATTTTTTGTAGTTTATATATGATATGTGTATATTATTTTATATGCACAAAACACTTGTAGATTTATTACCAAATAGTTTTTTTCTGATTTCTCTTGCAATTGAAATGTTTAGAACACTACAGACCACACAAGTTTTGTCACCACAATCAAGATCTCAGACAGGCCCCAACAACACACTAGCTGTACCATTGCAAACAGTTGTCCCAGAAATGGCCACTATCATGAAGTGTGAAGAAAAATTACACATTAGGTTCTACAAGACTTTAACATAAATTGTCTCCCATTCTTGCAACATATCTAAGAACTTTATCAATTGGATTCAAGGAACAAATTTCTTTACATTGAAAGGAGATTTATCATTACACCATACACAGAAATTTAAAATTTTAATGTGCAATTTCGGTAAAACATTTAACATTTTTTCCAAAAATGAGCTTGCTATGAAGAACAAATAGACTATCATAACAAATAGAACACTGCACAGTCTTTTTCAATTTTCTTCACCACTCGGATCCCTATTTCTCAATCAATAAAAGTCCACAGAAGACTTCAGGATGGGTATGTTAAGTGTTGCTACTGTCAATCTTTGTTGTCAAGAGTAGCAGTTGTTTACTCTGCTGCATTCTGGCCATTTTTAATAAAACCAATAGGAGACACTGAAACGACCAATTCCCAGAGAAGAAAACTCATTCAGATGGAGGGTAAATGTTCGGTGGGAAGTATTACATCATTAACATAACTTTCCCGTATTTTGTACAACACAACATCGACTTTGCATATTTGGAATCATTTGATACACTCTATAAGGAAATAATGTCACGTATAAACAAGCATGGTTACATTCAAAGCATTACCTGTGAGGAGACATTTCACCCAAAGTAACTTAAAATGGAAATCAGAACAGCAAGATCTTTTTTTTTCTTTCGTTTCAGGGAATGTGAAATCATTTCCACACGGATAACTTAATCCATAACGGCGTAAAGAAAACGCTATACATTGTCCACACACAGAAAAATAGGGCAACAATCGCACTTAAAAATATAACCACATTCTTATTAATGTAGCACAGGAGTTAAATCCCCATAATAGCTGCCACACGTAGCACTAACAGTAACGCCCTAATCTTATCTCAAGGCGAGCTTCCGTATACAATAACAGGAACAAAATTCTATAATAACTTGGAGTGGCAATGAGTTTATAAACAGTTGATTAGAGACAATAGTACAACACAAGCGCAACATGTCGGTACGAAGTTACTTACTGCAATTCACTCTGTGCGCACTTTCAAGCCACGGGAGAAAAACAATGCTATAGAAGCAAGTGTTATGTTGGTGGGGTTAACGATAAGTTACGATGTTCGGCTTTAATTGTTGCAGAGATGAAAACGATATCAATGTCCATGATTATGTAAAATCGTGGGAGTTCAAGTTACATTAAATTTGTATTTTTAAACAGACATCATAAATATTCTAAGAACTGACACTTCCCCATCACAACGGCATTACACTACTATTGTCTGTGCTCAAAGATAAACCAGTTACCGGACGGCTGATGAATGCAAGGAAGTTAGAAAGCTAACCATTCGTTGCTGACACAAGTGGAATACTCAAGAGCGCATTGAGCTTAGCGCGCGGCAGTACACTTTTTCTGGTGTAGCAGTAGTGTGTTTAGGTTCACGCGTTCGTCCTGGCAGCTAACAAATAGTTTTTTTTATTGAATTTCGATCCCCCCCGCCCCCCCAAGGCGGCGGACTGGCAGCAGCTTAGTATGCCGCTCTTCAACCTACAAACTTTGTTTTAAAAAGATGAAGAGAATAAATAATAAAAACAGGCGATAAAATCGGAGACTTAAATAGTAACATGGCGAAAAAAAATCGTAGAACATAAAACATACAACAAAGGGATGATGATGCAAATAAAATACATACGAAGCAGACAGGTCATACGAAGCAGACAGGTAAAATAATAGACAGACAATTAAAAAACACGGCGACAGTCTGGTTTCTGTTCGCAAAAGACATAAAATTCACACCCAGTGACAGCATGGTTTCTGTTCGCAACACTAGAAAGACGAACAACACTGAACATTCACTGGAACACTGCACTAAAAGGGTGGCAAATGTGACAACCACAGCCGAGAGCAGGTGGGGGGAAACTGGACAGATGATGGGAAAATAAAAAATGAAAATGGGGGTGGGGCGGGGAAGGAGAGGAAAACGAAGGGGGGGGGGGGGGGAGGGGCGACAAATAGTTTAGAGGAAGTGTTTACTTAAGTCACGGAAAGATTGCTGTCAACGACTACAGTTAAAACAGAAACAAATGACGCGTTACCGGCCAGGGTCGTCTGTGGCACTGCATGCAGGTCATACCATCGAGCCAGTCATGACACAGTCTCCCTCAACAGTGCAATTTACAGACCAGCGTCACTCGGTTACTGCTGAAATCTGCCTTCAACATCGCTGTCCTCAGAATCATCGGATGGAAGTGGAACGTCATTCCTCGTATACAGCTGTCTCGTCGCAGTCTCCGACAGTCGACACACAGCACCCAGCGACAAAAACCAACACACCAATCACCATCATCACAACAAGTACCAGCTCCTGATGCAAACCCAAGTGACCTGCATAGTAGTAATGTTGTAGTGGAATTGATGTAGTTGACACCGCAGATGTTGCCTACACTGTGAAAGCCATAGCCATAGACAGTAACTTGTGTGCTAGTTCAGTAAACTGCCATTGCAGAGGGCAGTATACTTCCCACCAATCGTGTAGTATGGACGTGGCTATTTCAGTGCCCACAGCGGTCTCTCCTGCATCCCCCCTACCATCTGGTTTCCTCCTTCCTCTCCACCCCCCGCCCGTTGCCGCGCCTCTATCGCTGTATCCCTCCCTCTCACTACCTCCACACCTTCCATCTCCTTCATCAGGGCAATTTCCAGCGCCTCCCCCTCCCAGATGACGAACTTCGCCGTGACATCTCCCCCTTCCTTCCAACTATAACCTGGCCTTGTTCCTACCCCCTCCCCAGGGCCCCCTTTTTCCTCTCCCCTCCTTCTCACAGAGTGGATTTTCCTCCTTACCCCCCCCCCCCTCCCCCCTGAGACCCTGCACCCCATACTTGCCTCTTTCCTTCGCACATCCCTCCCTACCTGGCCCTCTCCAGCACGCCCCCCCCTCCCACCTCCCCCTCTCTTTCCCTCCCTCCCTTCTTCCAGTCTCCCTCATCTCCTTGCACGCGGCAAATCCTCCGTTTTGATCGTCAGTGTGCCACGTCAGTGTTATGTTTAGTGCTGTTTCTACTGTGCGTCAAGAGGTGTGATTTTAATTGTTTACTGCCTTGAGGTTCGCCGTCAGTGTTTGTTATGTGCTACGCCATCCGTCAATACTTTTTATGCTCCAGTCATACTGTGCCTTGTGTGTGCTACTTTTAAACAGTTTGTATCTCCATTTTGCAGTCACCCCTTTTTTAGTCTATTGCCTTCCATGATGTTCCCCCTTTTTTATATCTATGTTCACCATATTCTCTCCTTTGTTATTTTTAAATGTCTTCTATTTGTTTGTTCTATGTCTTTCAGCTGAAAAGCAGCGCATATGCTGCTGCCTGCCCACCCCGATGGGGAACTGGAGTACAATAAAGAAAAAAAAAAAACTCTCCTGCAGGACACAACACATACCGTAGCAACCATAGCAACAGGGGGAGTACATACCAGCTAACAGGCATGGATTCATATGTTGTGTTTGTAGAATGTGAAATGGTAATATGGGAAAATTATATTCGATGACAATGGGAAGAGCTTTGTTTATAGAAAGTACTAACAATTTAAGACATGAAATTCTTAATATCTCTGCTATTGGCAGACACAGATACAAAACTTAAACCAGATCTGGGTAGTCAGCAAATAAGTTACCGTTGTCTGATGTCTTTCAGCAGAAAAATATGGATGCTTACATCTGTAATTTTCTCACAAAGAGATGGGGCATTATTCAAGATGCTGATAATGCTTTACCTAAAGATAACATCCTTGCCGAAATAAAGTCTGAATTTTTAGTCACAGAAGTGAGAAAAATCCCAAATAAAGTAATTGAAAATGGAGATGTGAAAATCCTCCCACACCTAAGTAGGTTGTAGCGTTTAAATATCACAATTTCCTTAATATGTATATTTGTGCAGTATGTGCTACCCAGTTGCACTGTATGTTCAATCAGTTTTGCAATGCCATGATTTCCTTAGATATTTCCATTCAAATACAGAGTGACTTTGAAGTGCTCACATAGTGGAGTGCTTGGGTGATTGCACTGTAATGGGAACCACGCCGCCACAAACTGCTGTTGCCCATTTTATCAGCAGCACACAGAAACCAAGCACAGTGCAGCATACAGCACTTCTTACTCTTTTGATGCTCCACCCCAGCGTCCATCATTTGCACAGATTACTGCCGGTGTTCCTACAACTTGAGTACTCTTCAATAGTGACTAGGCTAAAGCATATAGGAAACCAGAGGGTTTGTAAATGGTAGAAAACAGGCTACATAAGGGGGCTAAGCATGCAGTTATATCGGTTTTATCTTCCTGGACTTACAAAACTAAAACATTCACTCACAGTCGTACCAGCATGTCTATCCTGACATGTTACATGAATTTCAGGGTCCACAGAGTTCCATATGAGACAATCCATATCCTCCCACTCCTCTGGGCATATCTCAGCCAGATCGAGTAGCTGCTATTAACAGCTTTTGTGCTTTACTACTGCAGATCTTCTACTCCCTGCTCGTATATGGAATGCTGTTGAAGACTTCTACAAGTCTGACAATGGCTTTTAAAGTCCTGCAGTGTAATGCAAAATTGGCTATCTTGAATGGAGAAAATCTTTGTAGGGAACTTGGCAGCAACGACGTATCAGTAGCTTGTATCTGCGAAACTTGGTTCAAGCCATCAAAATTGGTTCAAATGGCTCTGAGCACTATGGGACTTAACATCTGAGGTTATCAGTCCCCTAGAACTTAGGACTACTTAAAGCTAACTAACCTAATGACATCACACACATCCATGCCTGAGGCAGGATTCGAACCTGCGAATGTAGCGGTCGCGCGGTTCCAGACTGAAGCGCCTAGAACCGCTCGGCCATACTACACATTCGCTCCAAGATCACTTCCCATATTGTCCCATCTGATGGACCACGATGTCAGATGCTGCAGTGTCATGCTGAATGCCAGACCTGGCCCACCAATATGGTACACCATCAGACTCATGTGACACTGGAGTGTTACAATGGTTCTGCCCTGGACTGGAGCCATATTGGTAGACCTCTGGATTACCCATCAGTGCTGACTGCTGTGCCGACTTCAGTACTTGATGCTGGACTTCAGTATCCATGGCTACAGGTTACAAATTTCTCGTAAGGTAGCAGTTGTAAGACCAACATGAGAAAAATCTCAAACACAAGATGTTGCTATACCATAACTGGAGAATCGAGTGTAAATGGTATGGACACGATCGGTCCTACTGATCGAGTGTTCTAGGCTAGTAGGGATGGGGTGTTTATGCCATCAAGGACAGGATTCACTCTACGATATCACTGTAATGACTGAATCAGTTCTGCTCTTCTTGAGTTGTCAGCGGTCTTCAGTTCCAGTACACATGCTTAACGAATTTGTTCCCTTGTAGTTGCTACTTAGTCAAACCATTGCTAGACGATGTTGCGTCCTACCCACTGTCTCTTACACAACATTAGAAAGGCAGTTCAGACCATTCTTCTAACGATTTTCTGCTGAGCTCGCTCGCAGTCTTGCTCAAGAGTGCCAAGGTTGTTGTCTTCCTGACTGTGTAACGATGATGAAATGTTTATGTTTCCTGGCTAATGACTTTTGATACTTCCTCATGATGGAGTAACGACAGCCATTCGACCTTCGACCTATTTCCTTACTAATTTGTCACATAACATAACCCTCCACTTTAACATAATGTGTCCTTAATTTTACCCTTTTCTGTCTGTTTGGTTAACTGTCTTGCATACTTACATCTACTTTGAGCCTTTCCTTCATTTAAGTACAAAGAAAATCTTATCCTGGCTCGAATTATTTTTCTAGCTTCCTTTTGTTTTACACTTTCCTCTAAAACATCTTACATATTAGTGCCAATCCATTCCAAAGGAATATCACGGATGATTGTTCCCTTTGCACAACTTATTCTCTTTCTGAGGCAAAAGTAGACTGTACAAATAAAAGCTAATATCATCATACCACTAGTGGTTGATTGTTTGATTGTTACGATATTTTGTTAACGCTTCTTTTGATATTTTCACACATGCTGTAACATTTGATCTCCTGAAATTAGTCCTTTTTTGCAATGATTAACCCATCTATTGCCTGTAATAAAGTGGGATGTAAAGTATTATTCAGAAAGGTGCTGCTTTGCGTGGGTAATATACTTAAAGGTTTTTCCAGCAAATATAACATTGATCCAAGCAAATATAACATTGATCCGAGCTCCTATACTTAAAGCAAGAAGGTGAAACTTTGTTTCCATTATATCATACGTGGTTCTATTTACTAATAATCCACTTTGTTTTAACTCTAACTTTGTCATACCTATAAAAGTACTATTATTGTAGCAGTTCACTATTACTATCTCTGACGAAAACATAAAATATAACCAGTGGCTGATAATCCACTGAAAATGTGGTTGTGGCACTGATACTACTATTTTACTTTCTTTTGCTTCCATATTTCCTAGTAACAACAATTTCTCATAACTGCGAGTTAGTTCGAACGTTCTGCGCTCAAAAAATGGTGACCAACTCCTTGACACAATTGCTGTGGTCTCCTATTGACATAACAACGTGTGTCTCTCTTTGTTTTGACCCAAATAACACTTTATTAATTGACACTTTTGCTCACTCATCGGTAATACATTTCTACATTGTCTTCGACATCACCTAAGAGAGAGGATTACCATAAATCCCCTCCCTCCTCTGTAAAAAGTGTATCTCACAGAAAACTACTATAGCAAACTAAAAAAATATTAATCTAGTTAATCCAACACAAAGTTAAACACAATACACTGCTGTTTTATCACTTATTCCTAAATCTAAGGTCGTAAAGTATGCTCTGTGCTACTCTCATTCGATGCTGTAATTTCTTTTTCTGTGGTAACATGCAGATATTTGCAGTACCCTTAAAAGATTTAACTCTACTGATATGTACAACCAATATTTTCGTTGGTAATTGCAACTTGACTCTGACCAGTGAAATCATCTTCACTACCTGCTATGGTCCTTGAAACTTTGTTAAAAGTTTCTTGGTTTTACCCTTCATGGTACACAGATTTGCTTCACATGTTGGCCCTGCATTCCCATCTTTGGTGGGATAAATCAAAAGGTAATGCCATCTTTCGCCAATACACTACTTCATACAGTGAAACACCTAACGCTGCGTGGATTTTTGAGTTGTGTACACCCACCACATAGCCTAAACAGGTATCCCAGTCTAAATGTTAACTGTTCATATAGTGACTTAACTTCTTCATTGTGATACAGTGGACTCATGTCATATGGCCATTACCTTGTACATAGAATGGACTAGTATGCAGTTTATTTACTTTCAATAGACAACATAACTGTTTCATCAGACCAGACATAAAATTAGTTCCTTGATCTGTGAATATAGTTTCTGGTGCATCAAACGTAAGTAACCAATTCTTAGCCATAGCTTGATGTACAGTGTTTGCTTTTGGATCTTGTATTGCTGTCATTACAAGTTATCTTGAAAAATGGTCGCTCATCATCAGCATGTATTTATCACTCCTTAAACTTCTATTAAAAGGTAAATCAACTAAATTCGAACGATGCATTTTCATTCCTTCAGCACTACAAACTGGAGTGTTACTACAGGACCATGATCATGCACTACCAGTTTTTTTTGTTTTGTTTTTGTTAGTTTGATTTTAAAAGGTACATCACTTCCTGTCATTTGAAAAGGTTTTTTCGATTCTGGTAATTTATGAAGTTGTATACTCTGGTTACTCAAATCTGTTTTTTGAGCAATAGAAAGCAATCTTTCTGCATCTCGTCTGCCAGTATCTCTCCTACCTCCACGTCCTGGTAGTGCATGATCATGGTCCTGTAAATAACACTTCAGTTTGTGGTGCTGAAGGAATGACAATGCATTGTTCGAATTTAGTTGATTTACACCATCTTGCTTAAGAAACTGGTTGTTTACTGTACACTTAGCATTCTGTATCCACTGCTTGTGCCTTTTTCAAATCTAATAGATTAAGTCTCAATACTTGCAACACTGCAATTTTCCTACACAGTACATTTGCATCTAGTTTCTTGTCACCAGGCTCGTGAACTACTTCATACTGAAACTTACTCAGTTTCAATGCCCACCTTGTTAATCGACTTCAGGGGTCTTTTAGTCCTAATAACCCCTTCAGTAGACTTTAAATTTGTGGTCATATAGCTAGCAACATAAATACGAAATACTGTGTATCAAAGCTAACATCCCCTTTTCTGTATTAGAATAACTGTGCTCAGCCTTACTCAGCTTGCGAGATGCATAAGCTACCGAATGTTATTGTCCATCTACAGTTTGACTTAAAATGATAAGCAAAGCTGGACTGCTTGCATCACAAAGTAATATATTTTTTTTCGTGAAATCAAGAAAACTTAACACAGGAACTGACGTCAGCGTCTCTTTCAAATTTTGAAACGCTACTTGTCATTCAGGTGCCCACTGAAACATAACCCCCTTTTTCAATAATCTAGTCAATGACATCTTGAGGTGTTGGGTATTCTGCCAGACATCAGCGCCATTCTTGCATGATATTTCGACAACGTGATTTGTTATCTTCGTCAGGTGCTATCTAAGACTGCTCGTTGAGTGGAACAGGTCCAGTGTTTATACCTACGCTGTTCCCCTTCCATCACTGGTTCCAGGTGTTCCATCTCTCGTCCACTTCTGCTAGCAGCGTCTGTAGGCAATCCCTCTTCGTTCCAGAGCACATGTCTGTTGCCTGCCATTCCGTTTACGGTCTGCAGCGGTTTCAAATGCTCTATCTGTTGTCTTAGGCGTTCCCTCTTCAATCTGATGCCCCAGGACGAATGTTGATATTTCGTCTTCGGTCCCATGCACCTGCCTGTGCGCTGGCCTTTCAGTTCAGTGCAGTGCCAAGTGTTCCCTTTGTGATCTACTCCCATTAGACGCCCCTGTGACTTCCTATCTTCGGTCTCGTGCACCTGATGTTCTATCTGGGGGTCGTTTCACATGTCCACACCTTCAGTTCTTCTTTTGTGGCGTTCTGCTCCTGCCCACATTGCAGTTTCAGCAACCCCCAGATTCTACTGAGTTGGTACCAAGTGTCACGATTTATCAGTTATTCTTTACCTGTATCTCGATAGACACTCTTATAACACTGTCCCAATATCTGGGGGTCTGTGCCTAAACCCTCATTTCATTATAATTCATGGAATGATTGAGTTCCAGACAGTGCTTGACAATGGCTGATTTAGTTGCCTGTATTAGTCAGTTGGGCCTCTGATGTTCTCTGCATCTAATGTCCACTGTCCTAGTTGTTCAGCCAATGTACAACGTACAATATTGGCAATGTATATAATAAATTTCTGGTTTCCGTAGTACCAGGCCGTATTTCACATTTCCCAGCAGTCCTCTTATTTTCGTAGGTGGACATAACACACACTTGATGTTGTGCTTCCTGAGAATCCTGCTAATTTCGGCAGAAACAGAGCCTACATTGGGCAGGTATGCAACAGTCTTGCCTCATTTTGGCTTTTTGCTAGATTGTGTGAAGGCCAAAACTATGGACAGACAGAAGATGTAGCCATGGGTAGCCCTCTCTCTCCAGTGGTTGCCAAAATGTTCATAGAGAGATTTGAAGAGGAGGCATTAGAAACAGTTACATACAAACCTACATGGTTCCTCATCTATTAGGAGGATACCTTTGTGATCTGGCCTCATGGTAGGGATAGGCTCAGTGAGTTTCTCGAACACCTGAACTAGTGCCGCCCAAATATTAAGTTCATTGTGGAACTGGATGGCCAGCTGCCATTTCTAAATGTACTTGTTAAAACGAAAGCAGATGGGTTGTTTGCTACAGTTTTTATCTCAAACCTACACAAAGTGATTTATATCTGCAAGCCATTAGCTGTCACCACCTATTGCAGAAGAACAGAGTTATGAAGACATGAGTCCATAGAGCACACTCGATGTCAGACTCAGATAGTCTGGCAGTAGAAACTGGGCATCTACAGACAGTATTCTGTGAGAATGGATATATGGCCAAACACATACAGAAGGCTCTTCATCCAGCCACTCTGCTACACAATCTAGAAGAAGTGTATGATGAAGCAAAGACTATGATGTACCTGTCCTATGCAGGATCTGTTTCTGCCAAAATCAGTAGGATTCTCAGGAAACACAACATCAAGTGTGGATTCTGTCTACCTACCAAAATAAGAGGGCTATTGGTAAACATGAAAGACGACTTGGGACTATGAAAACCAGGAATTTATAATTTGGTGCACTGGCCAAACAACTAGGACAGTGGACATTAGATGCAAAGAAAATCAGAAGCAAACTTGAGTAACACAGGCAAGTAAATCAGCCGTTGCTGAGCACTATCTGGAACTCAGTCATGCCATGTATTGTGCTGAAATGAGGGTTTTGGCACAGGCTCCCAGATACTAGGACAACGTTATAAGAAAATCTATAGAGATGTAAGTGACAAATAACCTAATGAATCGCAAAACTGGGTACCAACTCATTAGAGCCTGGAATCCTGCACAGTAGTTGCTGAAAACCCAGTAAGGGCAGCTGCATAACTCCTCAAAAAGAACTTAAGGCGTGGACATAGGAAACGACCCCCAGATAAAGCACAAGGTGTGCAAGACCAAGGAAGGAATGCCAAAGGACACTTCTAATGGGAGCAGACCACAAAAGAAAGTAACACCTGCAACTGCACCAAACCGAAACAGAATGCCAGCACGCAGACTGTTGCATGGGACCAAATACAAGACACCAGCATTCAGCCTGGGGCACCAGACTAAAGCGATAAGGCCTTAGAATGTTCCTAGTGGGAGTGGACCGCAGAGAGAACACCTGGAACCGTAGTAGACCAATAAAGGAACGCCAGCTCACAGAGAGGGGCTTCAGACCAAAGAGGGAACGCCCAAGGGCGCTTCCAGCGGGAATGGACAACAGATGGAACGCCTGGAACTGACGATGGAGGGGGAAGAACGTGGATATAAATACTAGATCTATTCCATTCAACGAAATATCAAGTAGCACTTGATGAATAATGAGTTACATTGTTTTAATATCATGCAAGAAGGATACTGATAACAAGCAGAATACTTAGCACCTAAAGAAATCAATAGATCACGGGGAAAATCTCAGGAATTTCATCTAGTTAACGGTTGGGCAATTTCTGCAAAGTCTTTGACGAATTTTCTGTAACAGTTTTGCAATCTAAGAAATGACTGTAATTGCTTTACTGTTTGAGGGACCTTAAAATCACTTACAACTGAAGTGACTGTCCTCACTCCATCTTGACTAATAGTATGCCTCAGTCAAGTAACTTGTGACTGAGCGAAGTGAAATGAGGCAAGCTGCTTTTCAATCTATCAAATACTTCTCTTAGGCACTCTGCAAGTTCATCTAGATCATTTGAAAAAAAAAAAACAATAACGTCATTCCAATAGACCATGCATTTTTTGGTTGTAACCCTTGAAGGACAATCTAATAAGCACCAAAATGTAGCAGGTTCGATTTTTACCCTGGAAGACCCTCTGTGCTACTGTTAGTGACCAGATGATGTTGTAAAAGATGTTTTCAGCCTGTCTTCTGGACATACTTCAATCTGGTGATGCCCACTCCTTAAATCTATCATAGAAAAAAGTTTACACTGTCACAGGTTATCTGAAGTTTCAGTTATATTTGGAATTGGACATGCGTTAGTTACTGTACATTTGTTTAAAAAACTGTAATCAAAACATAATCTATATTTTCTTGTTCTGTCAGGTGACTTCTTTGGCATGATTATTATACTTGCTGACTACAGACAGTTGCTGGGCTCTATTATGCCTTCGAGAAGCTATTGATCTACAAAACTGTTCTGTTAATAGCTAGAGATGTTTAGTAACTTATACTGCTTATGATGCACTGATGCATTACTCTATGTTGGAAGATGATGCAGTTTTATGAGTGTGGTTGGTAAAGCACCTTCTCAACTGAACAAATCTCTGTACTAAACTAGCAATGGCTCCAAGACTGATCAATCACTACACTGTAAGTGACAAATCTTGTTACGTAATGCAGATGTGCTAATGGTTTGCTTGTCATTGTAGTGTTTCTCTGACCCATCAATGTCTTCTTTGTTGAGCACCTATAGTACTTTGAAGTCTTACTTTGTTCATTCCGAATTTTTCCAGGCATACTGCCATCAGAAACTGGCCATTTATTTCCCTAACATGTTCTATACTTCTTCGTATAAAACAGTATTGTTCATCCAACATATCATTACTCAAAAGAGGTTCTATTAAACATAAAGGTTGTTGTGGAACTTCAACATCTGCGGGTACTTTGTCATCTGAATCAAACTTTTAATGCACTTGTACACATTTTAGTGGCGTATGTTGTGATGCAGAAACCTTTGCAACCGTTGCACCCATCGAAAACGAATACCTGTTGAGTTAACTGTTTGTTGCTGGAGGTTGTAATCTTACCCTCCCACACATCACCATTAAAGTTCGCATTCTTTTCACAAATTTTCATAGTTTCGAGAGGAGTAAGATTACAAAATAAGAACTTTTTTTTACTTATCTTGATTATCTCGTTGTTGTTGTTGTAGCTGACTCAAAATCTTGTTGTGTCTAGGAGTACACTCTTGCTGCTGAAAATTTTGATTTAACATTGCGGTCTCTTGTTGCACTAAATAACTGATGAAGATTTGCCTGTTGCTATAAAAATCTTTTTATTTTATCCCATTCTTCTATACCACACTGAATTCACAGTCTCCATTTTTGTCACACCACAAATTACATTATTAGAGACAAGATTATCAAAATACCGCTACCTACATTCTGGGGTACTCACAATTTCCAAATAGTTTACAAAGCAAAAGAGTTTACATATTTTCTTGACAACAAAAGAATCATCACCAAGATATAACAATGTTTTACTGAGTCCAGAAATAAATTTAATAATTAGCATTAGATTGTACAATTAACAATATTAATATTAAAAATGCCAGATATTTTCGTAATTTCAAATGTTTTTAAAAGAAGAGTAATTTTAACTATACATACACAGTGTAAAAAATTAATTTCTTTTTATGTAATTTAGCCTGAAATATAATACATTGCATACAAAATCATATGAATTCTTTTAAGTGAAACAGGTGCAATAATTTTAACCTATTCAAAAATCGATAGTATACATGGTATCGGTTATTTATGTAAAAAACGAAAACGCTAGAGGTGGGGGGGGGGGGGGGGACTCATTATAAGGTCTACTTTATAGTGGTACCTAACCAGAAAGTTAAACTGAGTATCGCAGGAAATCCCTGATCCATAGCTGGAAACATATCTATTTCCTCCTGAAACCGTGTGTTTCCTACCCTAAACTTGAGCTGTGTTTTCCTCACTGAATCTATTTTATTATTCTCTACTTTGCCCTGTATGTATCTTTGCGTCTTCAGTCTCCTCTTGCCCATGAGGTCCAGACAATCAATATGTGTGCCCCAGTATCCATTAAAAACTTATACTTCCATTTGTTTATCCAAACTATCAAGCAAAAATCCATCTCTGCATACGTTTTTACAGTACTGCGATTTACTGAGAAAGTTTCCTGACGGAAGGAACATTACCATTGGCGTTTACCTGTTTCTTTTTCGCTTTGTACTTGTCATATTTTCTAAATTCACAAACCAAAACCTTATGTCAGAACCGTTGGCAATTACAGCATTGTGGTTGGCGAAACTGTGCCTTTAAATGACTCTGCTGAACACAAAACACATTTTCACCAGATCTAAATATCCCCAGTTCAGTATGCATCCTAGTTGTACTGTCCACTTCTTGTAAATGTGTAGCAACGCGAAGTGCTGAAGCTAAATCGTCAGGACTTTCCATTCAAAACCGTTGTGAAAACTCTGGGTGGATCCCTCGGAGAAATACGTCAAACGCTGTATTTTCTGCTTCTTTCAATAGGCTCATGTCCACATCTGGCCTATGTGTTAGCTCATAAGTCTGCATTGATTTTGCGTATTCTATCAGAAAATAATTCCACTGTTTCATTCTCCTTCTGTATTAAACAATTGAGTTTCTCACTAAGAATAGTGTATTTCTTTATTTTCTATACCTCTAACACAAACCCTCCGTGAATTCACTGTGCCTTACTAAGCGCCGGCTGGTATGGCCGAGCGATTCTAGGTGCTACAGTCTGGAAGCGCGCGACCGCTACGGTCGCAGGTTCGAATCCTGCCTCGGGTATGGATGTGTGTGATGTCCTTAGGCTAGTTAGGTTTAACTAGTTCTAAGTTCTAGGGGACTGATGACCTCAGCAGTTAAGTCCCATAGTGCTCAGAGCCATTTGAACCATTTTTGAACCTTACTAAGCACTTCATTGTACGAGATATAGGTCTTTGCTTTGCCCGTGATTTGTAACTTGACCATCCGCAAGCAAATGTCATCTGACCAACCACGAAACGGGGCCATGGTTAAGGCATCATCTATAAACACATTAACATACTCCGTTGTTTTCCCAGAGAAAGTAGTTATGAGATTTGCAGCTGAAGGGTCAGTGGATGAAGGGAGGACGCTTACTACAGTTGTAACTTCATTCAAACCTGATTGTGGATTCTATTCTGCCAATAAAGCTTGTAACTATTGACTTAGCTATTCATTCTTTCTGTTATCCATTATCTTACACCAACTAGGAAACCTGGTCTGTAGCAGTGTGTATCACTTCGTTAGTACAAGCTGACCATGTCTGTGCCATTTTTGTGCAACTTACCTTTCTTTCCTTCACGTGAAATCAACAGGGTTTACTTCTGACAATAACTCAATAGCCACAGCTGCCAAAATAAACACTTACATCTAATTCCGACGCCTCATCATTAACGAATGACATTCTGAACAATCTTCTGCCGTGTGACCATATTTTCCATACATAGTACATGTTGTTGGTGCAAATCTATCATTGGATACACTATGTCCCACTAAATTACATGTTTTACAAAGTGCCCGAATAAGAGATCGTTGCCAACTATTACCCTTAAACTGCGTTAAATCTGCCGGTGCTCTCAGTCTGTACGAGATAACTTCAGAGTCTTTAAGTCTTAACCTGAACATCGCAAGTAATACATTCTTTATTTTGAGGACAAATAACAGCGTTTTCTCTTTGACTCACTGTCTGTGAAGGTTGCTGATCTTGGTGTGCCATATCGTTGCCCTCCAACTCTTACTGACATAGGGCTGGGGCACATCTGACCACCAATTTGTTGTAGTCGTTCACTGTCTGGCTGGAAACCACTAATGTTTTGCCAGGAAGCAGACCAAAGACCTGCGTGGCTCCACTAAATGCAATCAAACAGTATTCAAGATTATTTCATTTAGTACTCAGAATACAAAAAAGTCGTTTTCGTGTCTTCTGCAATGACTCATGGCAATGTGATCTGGAGAGGAATGGGCCAAATCCAACAGCAGACTTAGGCTGAGGATGTGCTGCATCAACTCATAGTGGAAGTCGATCAGGGTTTGGTGCAGCAGTTTGCCGCCCACATTCGAAGTAGCCCTACCTGGAGATCGCTACAGATTGCTCATCTTCTCTTAAGGCAGAAAATATAAAACGAAGAGAAGAATAACATCACAAACAAGATGTTACCATATCATTACCAAAGAATCGAGTGCAAAAGTCATGAAAGACATTGATTCTACTGATCGAATGCTCTAGGCTAGGGAGGGTGGAGTATTTATGTCTTCAAGGAGAGGCTCTGTTCAATGATGTCATTGACAATGATCGGATCAGTTCTGCGCTTCTCGTGTTGTCAGTGGACTTCAGTTCCGATACAGTTGCTGAAAGAATATGTTACATTATCTTTACTGCTTAGTCAGACTTGTCTTACATGACGTTATGAAGGCAGTTCAGCTTGAACTCTTAACGATTTTCTGCCGAGCTCGCTCGCAATCTCGCTCAAGGGCTTTGAGGCTGCTGTCAGTAGTCGAACAAAGTATGTTTCAGTGCATTTTGTTAGTGCAGGTTGCCCACATGAGGGCCAGGTATGCACTCAGAGGCAAACCTATTGTTCTCCTTTGATTGACAGGTTATTAACCAATTGTTCTCCTTTGATTGACAGGTACTTAACCTATCGTTCTGCTGAAAGGATCGTTCATTTTGATTGACAGGTCCTTAACCTATTGTTCACCCCTCCCATCCCACCCCTCAGGAAACCTCCCACCTCGCTGCTGTAGGTACACTTTCAGATCTGAGTTACTGGAACAGCCGCTCTCACTCTTATCAGATTGATTGACTACTTAATTAAATTGATCAATTAATTAACCTCACCCCCGCTGGTAAACCCCCTCCCACCCTCCCTCCCAAAAATTGGCGGGAAAAAGACACAGTTGATCGGTCATTCGGACTAAATTCGATTGTAGTGTATGGAATATTCTTTAAACAATTTAGACAATGTATATAATATTGTTTAGTTATTTGTGGCAGTTTATGAAATACAATCTATTTATTTATTTCAAGAATTTTTCAGGAAATCGATCACCACCCCCACCACCCCAACCCCACCCCCTCACCCCCTCCCCTCTCCACCTCCCGTCCTCTACCTGGAAATTGGCGGTTCTGTGGTGGAGAGGAAGGATCTCACGAAGGGAAATTGAAGGGTATATATTTTTTTTTATATAAAAAAAGTCAGTTTGCAGGACCTGAATTTCTCTTGCTCATCATTCTCTGCTGTTTGGAAACATGCAGGTCTTATGAGAAGTAATTACATCGATCACACTTCTTTTCTTATTCCAATTGCGCAAGGAATACTACAGCACACACTCCCAGGAGTTGGGATGGACCGGTGCCCCCCCGCGAAGTGACAACACAGCTGTCAGCTGCCGAACAATGCATAGGTGTCAGATCAGGTCCCGCAAGGATGGCGCGGTGGCATCCCTTTCATACTTGACACTCGAGAAATTCCTGTCGAAATATGTGTTCACCTAGGCACCATTGCTGGCATGATGACACAGAGCTGCGGGTACAGCATTATAGAAATCTGTTCCAATGCTTCCCAGGATAGCTCAGGTTGCATTGTTCCTAAAGATCCTAACGGGACATGCGAGACACCACGATCCACCGCTGGACAGACGAATACAGGGGCGTGATCCATCGCTCTCACGTCACTGCAGATGGCAGCCAGCAGGTGAAAGTCTCGTCTATTTTCGGGTATACAGTTAGAGTTCTTTGAGTGTTATACTGACGTCACATGTCAATGTAAATAAGCGCCAAGTCACTCTGTGAGCTGTGCGCATGTGTTTACCCTTGCTGGCACGAAACCTCTCTACCTGTGAATACTGACATCACAGGTCGCGCTATAGTAATCTGTTCCACTGCGTCCCAGAATAACATCAACTGTAGCCTCCGTCGTGATCCTAATGCGACAGTCCGTCCATTACTTATCAACTTCTTCTCAAAATTGTAAAGTTTCACAGAAATAGTTAACTGTCGCTTATGTAAGAGCTTTCGTGATGTCTCAGCTTGTCTGAATGGAAATTCTTGTCCTGACAGGATCTGTTCACGAAAAAAGCTCAGAATAACACCGATTGTATTGTTCCTGATGGTCCTAACGAGGCTCCCCATCCATCACGTGTTACCCTTCTTGGAAATCGTTAATTCCTGCTTTCAACAAACATCTCCGAAACAAAAACTTTCTCACCGCTATGTAGAGACTCCTGTGCCCCAGCACAAAGGATGTCCTGTGAATGAATGGAGCATTCCGATAGGCTCTTACTGAATTTACTGGCCAAATTACTGATGCTGCCAGTGTGGAAGCAATGTCCGCCCCCTTTTTTTTTTCATATGAGACTTTTAGCGGCAAAAGACTATTTTGTTGTACAGATCCCTATAGTGCACTGACAGTTAAACCCTGCAAAAGTGATCTGCATACCATCAAATACATCTCACATATTCACTGTGCCGTTGTGCAGTGCCGTCGGAGGAAACTACCATCGTAAACACTGCCATACATTTTATTTTTTCCACCACGACTTCGAGATCTGTGTCAGGTTCTCAACTGACATTAACACATTCTGATCCATTGCTTCTCACAGAAAACTAGACGTCCCACAGTACAAGTCATGTTGTTACTGCTGCTACCATTACATACCACATGCACAGGATGATTTTAAATAAAAGACAGTTACAACATAAGGAAACTGGAAGAGTTTTGGCAGTGTTTTGGAGGGATTCAAACTGCTATCCAAAGATGATTGATGACCTCTACATTTAAACTCATCTGTCACAGTGACGGAATAGCTCATGGCTCTGCATCCCATTTCTACTGATTCCTCATATTGCAGTCATGTAAGCAATCACTGTTTCAGTGCTAGCCATCCTCAGAAGTTGTTGCCTCTCCACCAATACTCTTTCTCCAACTCAAACAACCGATGTCAGTCAATCATTATGTGTAACCAACAGCATACCAGTGGACAGATGGGATAGAAAAGACACCGTCGATGTACTGAAATAATAAGCATCACAGTTGATAGTGCGAACAATTTTAGCAATTTTACAGTACTTTCAACACTGACCAATGATGTGAAAGTATGTTTCCCAATTTCAGTATCATAGCTAAACCATCCCTTCACTACTTTGCGAGTATTATTGCGAATGTAGATATATGACTGTGCAGTATGTCCATTCATTGTTAATTCTCGAACATATACATCATCAAACTATACCAGACAGTGTTCTACATATTTCTAGCACCTCGAGCATAGTGCTTAATTTACGATCTATTTCTATGTGGATGGGAGTCACAGAGCATTGTCACATTCTTAGGATAAAATTAGAGACTGAAAGACCCCCCACACTGTGTTTGACCAACCTGCCTTGCAGCATCGTTACCGATTTAATCTGCAACCCTTGCCGAGCCCTTGCCCATCCAAGTGCACAAGATTTTTGCAGATATGCCCATGTTGAGGAGGTTAGCACTCCTTATCGAAGGATAGTAACAAAGTGTTGTGATGTAATAGCTAATGGTTAAGAAGAACAAGAAATGGGTGATTTTTATGCACGATGGGGCTCCAGATGCGTGGAGTTTTAAGCATTTTATGTAAATCAACTACACTATCAATTTTAAAGTATTGTTCTAGTGTCTGGGATCAGTACCAGGGGGGAATTGGTAAGAAGGAGGATAAAGACACGCACTCCTAAGGCAACATGGTTCTGCACTTATAGCAGGCTATAATGTTAGACTACTTGAGTTTCCGAATTATCAGTCATGTGGAATGCAGCGCTGTTAATATTCCAATGTAAGAAATATATTTCCAGCGCATGACATGCATCCTTCTTGCAGGTTTCTCTACTACAAACTATGGTAACAAACTGTACAACGAAAAAAGGTACTTCCTTAAAACAGTGGTTCTGTGTGGTATGTGCACAATATAGCTTTCCAGAGATGTATGGCTTCCACTGTTCACATCTGATCATGGTTCAGAAATTATACTGTGCCCATATCAGTCCTATATAAAATGATCGTTAGTAATGGAGAATACCTCTTACAAGGAAACAGATAAACGCATAACAGCAGCGTCATAGATGTGGAATTCCAAGTCATTCCGCCACTAACTCAAACAAAAGTTTCAGACAATGAAACAGGGTCACAGGGAGGGTCTCTTCGACTTATAGTATAGTTTGTGGAATATGATCGTCCTCCTACAGTACAGGCGATGCACCTTTACACTGGTCCGTGCAGTGGATCAATAGCTGTATATTTAATAGGATCGTCACATGTGCTTGATGCCGGCATGTAGACAGTATTTATTTTCGATATATGGGAGGAGAGAGATGGGGTAAAAATCTTATCGAGTTCTCTGTCAGATAAAGTTAGTGGAGCTTTTATATTTCGTAATTTCCCTCTGTTGGATGGTACAGAATAACGAAGATAGCAAGTTGGGGTGATAGACGTCAATGGGCCCTGAGGGACGCGGATCAGCTTCGGACAACAGTACTTGTATGTAGTTTGGGGACCCACCACAATGCAGTAGCAAAATCCTCGCCCTTCTCCCAGTTCTGATACTGTCTTTTATACTACTTTTTGTTGCAGGAGCAGGCTTCGTCTAGCGCTGACCTTAAACATCGTACATAGTTGACAGAGCTACGACAATATGTTCCCGTTTCCAGCGAATGGTCAAAACACAGTCATTTCACACTAACTCAGCTTGGCCTGTTTCTACACAGGTTGCAGAAGGTGGTAGATATAGCTTTTTCCGACTTCTACTCAGTTCCGACTTAAAATTGGAACTATCACAGGCCTAAAGCTGCAGAAATGGCAGCAGTTGCAAAATGCGTAGGGACTACCTAAAACGACATTGGAATTTTACTGTAGCAGATACTCAGGTGGTGGGGGTGGTGATCGATTTCCTGAAAAATTCTTTAAATAAATAAATAAGCTATATTCCAGACACTGCCACAAATAACTAAACAATATTCTATAAATTGTCTAAATTGTTTAAACAATACTCCATACACCACAATCGAATTCCCTTCAAATAACCGATCAACTGAGTCTTTTCCGCCAATTTCCGGATGGGAGCATGGGAGGGGAGGGGGTTTACCAGAGGGGGAAAGGTTAATAAATTGATCAATTTAATTAAGTAGTCAATCAAACTGATAAGCTTGCATCGTGCTTTATGACATGTCCAAAACGACAACACCATAAAGTTGCAAGTTTTTGTTGTGACTGTGAACTTGGTTGCTGGATGGGAGGTATTATGAACCCCCAACGTAAGTGCCCCCTTGATAAAACCTGTTCTTCAGGTAACTCCACAGCCAGAAATCACACGAGTTCAAATCTGGTGATCTTGGTGGTCAAGCAGTTTGGAATGATTGACTACTGATTCGGTTTCCTCCATATGTGTTATGGAGTAACCGAGCAACCTCATGAGCAATGTGAGGTAGAGCTGCATTGTGCATCTAAACAGTCAGCCCACAGCACCTCTCTCCCATGGAGCAGGGATCACATATTGCTGAAGAAGATCACAATACCGTGTTCTGTTCATGCTGCATATCGTAGGTCCTTGAGGTCTGAATTCCTCCTATGTCACTGGTGCCTTAGGGCAAGTCATGACACTAACGGTACTAACAACGCAAATCCTGCAATGCACAGTGTGAACATTATTCTTATAAAGCTGGGTACCTATGTGGTAAATCGTTTTCCAACTACATTTGGTTATGTAGCGAAAGTTTAATTATAACCACCCTCTACAAAAGTAAATTATGTTTTAAGACTTGTCACTTTCTTTTAAGTGCTTTCAGAAAAAATCTGCATTTTTGTTAAAATACAGGTGTGGTAGTTTGCGAAAATTAGATAAGAATAATCTTATTACTATACTTATTCACTACAAAAATTTGATCATTTTATGCTGTATGGTAAGTGTACAATTATCAAGATAACAAAATGATGTAGTGTGTGTTAGGGGATCATGTAAAAATTTGAAGTAAATCTGCCAAGAACTATTCAAGATGTTTTGTAAAAACGTTAAACATTGACTTATTTTTATGTAGTAGTATAAATACAGGTTTTTAAAAACCACATATGCTTAAAATGTGTAGTCTATTTCTCTCTGAACGTTAATTAGCATTGCATGTAAAAATCTCAAGAAAATTAATAAGGAACATATGGAGATTTTGCTAACTACATTTCCTGTTTATGTATTATATATTTATATACCATGTATATTAAGAAATACGTAGCTTATGTCTGTCTGAATTTTTATTAGAGCACCATGTAAAAATCTGAAGTAAATCGATCAAGAATTTTAAAGATTTTTGGTAACAACATTAAACTACAACTTGTCTTTATATACTAGTATAGACTACATACACCCAGAACTATGAACACCATTGTAGTTATCTTAATATGAACATAATATTAATTTTCTGCAGTCAAGGTTGCTGATAGTTAAAGGTTTTGTCTGTTGCTGGATTGAGAGCATTATTGGTTAATCTGTGGGGTGAAGCTATTTGATAATTCAGTGCACTTAAGCACCTGTCCATGGACTTGAGAAAGGAAGCAACAAGGTTTCTCATGGTGGTATAATTTCAGCTTGACAATAGTTTTTCATAAAGGAACATGAATAGCCAATCGCCAACTATAATGCAGTGTCTTTTAGTGCACTTGCATAAGGCATAACTATAGAATTTGGTATAGAATAACTTTTATAGTTCATTTTAGTTAACTGATGTCAGGTGCAAGAATGAAAATATTAGCTCTTAAATGAGTCTTCTGTGCATTGTACTAGTAAACAACATCCAACACATCACACAAGAACTTTCAAATTGCAGTTTCATACTGGAGAGCTGACAGGTAATCTATATATGCCAAATATCGGAGTGTCGCTTGTAGTTTTAATGGAGCCAGTACTGAATATGAATCCAATTACTTAAATAGAATTCAGTATGCAGCTTGAAAAGTGGCAAGCTATTTGGTTCGTCTGTTTTCATCTATTTATGATTAATAAAGTGACTCGAGGGGAGTCGAGTTAATTTAGATGGTTTAATGAGATTAAAGTGATTGTGTGCACTCATTTCATTTCCTCTTTTTAATATTCTTTAATCCAACAGTCAGTTACTTTTCTGGGTGAGCTTTGGAAGTGAGAAGTGCTGTTGATACGAGACAGGTGACATGTAGGGAGACTCTCAGCTAACCAATGGAATGTGGCAATTTGTAGAATTCCAGATATGTGACCAACAAGTATAGCTGCTCCTGTGTTGTATTGGGGAAAGGCGGCTTGGCTGGTATCATGCAAGCGCCAGCCTAGTGAGCAGTTTATTGCACATATCCACTTCAGACAGCCGAGCTGAAAGCATTCATTCCGGCCGACAAAACTCTGCCAGCAGGAGGTAGATGTTCGGATGATGTTATGAAAGATACTTTCAGTAGATAACCATTTTCCAGTTTTCCAAAAAACATGGTAAAACAGCTCTGACATACCATATGTTTGCAAGATGTTGGAGAGTTGGTGGCTAGCCTAGAGTGCAGTTTCTTTATCTTTCCCCAGGACCTGTAATCCAAGGCTAGCTGGTGGCTGAGAGGGAACTGACTGGTAAAATCAAAGTGACATAAGGAGGAAATAGCATATAGCGGGAATTTTTTAGAAAAGAGAGGAGGAAATTGATTATTTGTTGTTTGGTGTTTCGCCTCTTCTTGGCGGGATATTTTGTTAAAGAAACTATCACACCATTGGTTCACCAATTTAGAGGGGACTGGCAGTCGAGTTTTTCTTTGTGGGAAGAAGGGAGCTCTCAGTTCTTTACCGACTTAGAAAAAAAGGACTTGGCGTTGAACACAGGCTGCACTCTCAGCTGGAGGCGCCGATGGGTTTGCAATGTTCTACTTCTTGGCAGAGCGACCCTAGTGTTGAACTTCACGGTGGCGAGAGATAGTTTCACCAAGCTGCTCATATTACACGAAAGATTATGGCCAGCATAGCTACCAACTCTGGCATATTAGGACAATCGAGAATTTGAATTTCAGATTCATGATAAATTTCACTGTCCCACTTCCATCCATATGTCCTCATATCTATTGGTTCTTTGGTTCTCTATTCAGTTGCTTACTGTAATTGTTGTATTGTCAGATTGAGATAAATTTCACAAGCTTAGATGCGACATCATGAAGCAATTTTGATGCCATTCAGTAACTTTGGCAGCCAATAGTCCAGGTTTTGCAATTCTCATGGTTGGTTCTGTGAGTGCGGTTCTAGTAATTTTATGATTGTTTTGGATGCTTTAAGTTTCTAATGATTTTTGTAATAATCCACCCAGTTCATTTAAATCTTATATTTGTTATTAGATTTAATACTTTTCAGTAATAAAAAGCAAATTCTCTTTTTTGAGGTTCAGTGATAGGTTCACAATATTTCATGGTATTAAACAGTCCTTCGAGTACATTAATTCCAGAATCTATTTATGTAGCAATCATATCAATTTTCTTCTGATTGTATTTGACTCTTGGTTCAGTTATAATACCACAATCTGCACTACTACATAATAATTGCTGATGTTTGTGATGTTAATTGATGCTATGTTGAAAACTGTACAAACAGTAAAACGTGTGGCAGCCTGTGGGAAGGATAGGTTATGGTGCCAGTAGAGTATGTCAACGAGCTGTGGTGCACTTTAGTTGTGCGTGTGAACCCAGTTTCAGTGAAACATAAAATGGAATTATCGATTATAAAGAAATTGAGGTTGTCTTATTTTTCAGTGTGGTGCGAAGTAGTGAGGTGGCATTTGTGATAGGTCGAGGAAAAGTCATGTGTTACTTGATATAAATCGAGTTAAGTGCAACAACAAAGTATGTACGGGATTCTGTGCAACACCTGTGACAAATGGAGTCAGTTCCGCTGTGCTGAACTTCAGAAAAATAGAATGAGATTTTCACTCTGCAGCGGAGTGTGCGCTGATATGAAACTTCCTGGCAGATTAAAACTGTGTGCCCGACCGAGACTCGAACTCGGGACCTTTGCCTTTCGCGGGCAAGTGCTCTACCAACTGAGCTACCGAAGCACGACTCACGCCCGGTACTCACAGCTTTACTTCTGCCAGTACCTCGTCTCCTACCTTCCAAACTTTACAGAAGCTCTCCTGCGAACTAGCAGAACTAGCACTCCTGAAAGAAAGGATATTGCGGAGTCATGGCTTAGCCACAGCCTGGGGGATGTTTCCAGAATGAGATTTTCACTCTGCAGCGGAGTGTGCGCTGATATGAAACTTCCTGGCAGATTAAAACTGTGTGCCCGACCGAGACTCGAACTCGGGACCTTTGCCTTTCGCGGGCAAGTGCTCTACCAACTGAGCTACCGAAGCACGACTCACGGCCGGTACTCACAGCTTTACTTCTGCCAGTACCTCGTGTACCTTCCAAACTTTACAGAAGCTCTCCTGCGAACCTAGCAGAACTAGCACTCCTGAAAGAAAGGATAATCTGCCAGGAAGTTTCATATCAGCGCACACTCCGCTGCAGAGTGAAAATCTCATTCTGGAAACATCCCCTAGGCTGTGGCTAAGCCATGTATCCGCAATATCCTTTCTTTCAGGAGTGCTAGTTCTGCTAGGTTCGCAGGAGAGCTTCTGTAAAGTTTGGAAGGTAGAAGACGAGGTACTGGCAGAAGTAAAGCTGTGAGTACCGGGCGTGAGTCGTGCTTCGGTAGCTCAGTTGGTAGAGCACTTGCCCGCGAAAGGCAAAGGTCCCGAGTTCGAGTCTCGGTCGGGCACACAGTTTTAATCTGCCAGGAAGTTTCAGAAAGATAATTTACCAGACGAAAGTACCAAGTGAAGGTGTCATGGTTGTATAGATACAAACGGAAAACACGTTCTTCCAATCGGAGACATTATATTACTGTTAAGAGAAGATAGTAAAGTTCTCCAGTTAGAGAATGTGAAACTAAAGGAGAAGGTTAGTGTAATGGATTAGAATATTGAGCCCAACAACCATACTTGTAACAACACTGCTGAAGCAACTGCTCAAATATATAACGTTGTTAGGCGATGGGCATCTCTTTCATGAGAAACAACATTCACAAAGAAGCTATAAGGCTTTAAAACGAATTTCCCCTTTAAAAATAGCTTTGAAGTGTTAACTAGACTCGAAAATAAGTAATGAAAGCTGTTAACTGATAAAGGAGAAAATTTGTTAAAAGGGAAGAGGTAATAATTTAAAAAATCGTGTGGCAAAGCCGGTAAAGAGAGACAAAGTAATTATCGAATAACCCCATCGATTCCGCTATGATTGGATAATTTTAATTATAGCATTCCAGTTTTATCGTGATGAAAGCTGTTGTCACGATTTATAAGATTATCGGCAAGACGTATTTCCATCAGTACTTTGATTACTGAATCCCAAAAACTGGAAACTGCAACTAGAATTTTTGTTTTATTGTATCCCATTTAGTGTCTGATGGAACTGCTGACTTTAACGGTTGACGAAGACGGGTGTATCTTTCGTGTTCTGTACAATACTCCTGGATAATTTGTGTCATCTGGCCTATAAATGCAGCACCTGACTAACAGGAAATTTTATAACGTCCGTTTTTTTCAGTTGTAAGTCATCTTTAACGAATGTAACCAGGGCCAAGCTCTCTCTGATGAACAGAAGATAACCTTAATTTAAATTCTCCTATGCAATCTGCCTGTTTTAGAGGATACATTCCTGGCATATGGAAGCAACGCGGTTGATCTGTAGTTATCATCAGTGTCCTCAGTGCGATGCTTCTTGTTATTATGGCTGTGTGAGGACTTACTCATTTGGCGTGAAGTGTAGCCATTCTATGTAAAAACCTTGTCCAACACTTCTAATTCCGCATGGAGGTTTTCATTCTATGATATTACATGCGCCCAAGGTATTAAGGTACTAAGGACACTGGCGGTTTGTGTGGTTTGATGACAGTTAGACGCTTGGAGATATAGATGTATGTGCATGGGTTTTCTGTACGCAGAATGTTCCAATGACCCATCATTCTTACGGTGTACTAGGACGTCTAGAAAGGGTAAAGTCCCATCATTCTGATTCTCCATCGTAAACTCCATGTTCGCATGTACTGAGTTTAAGTGCTAATCGAATTTTTTAAGTTCTTGCCTGCCATAAGTCCATACAACAAAAAAGCAAGTGATTGAAAAATTCCCTGCTAGTGTAGTGCCGCATGTACAGAGTTATAATAAAATACTTTGAGAGGTGGTAGTACTCACTGAAACAAGAAAAATAAGTCCAACATACATGGATCTGGAAATGCATACTTTTCACGTCCAGTAAACATGGGTCCGAAAGTATACAATTTCTGCGATAAACAGGTGTTTACAGGAGGTGTTCATCGTGGCGTGCAGTCATGGTAATGGACACCTTTTCCCTCTAGTGTAAGGAATGATGCACCCTTTGAAGTATACCCTGTTGTTGTTGTACAGCTGGCATGCAATGAAGACGCGACCCTGTAGTGTCCAAACGTTGTTGATCGGCGTGGCACAGACCAGTTTCTTCAAATGTCCTCATAACCTCAAGTCTAGGGGATTGAGGTCTGAGTAACGAGCAGGCCAAGGATCCCCTCCCTCTCCACCAAACAATCCAGTGGTCCTGAAATGTCTACATCAGATCTTCACGAACATTGTGACTAAAATGTGCTGGTGCGCCATCATGCATGAACCACATTTGATTCGTTGCTGTAATGGCACAGCCTCCAGCAAAGTAGGCAACTAATTAATGAGAAAGTGGTAGCACATATGGCCTTATGCTTGCCCACACATTGATTGAGAATCGGTGTTGATACCCTCTTTCCTGAATTGCTTGGGGATGTACATCTGCCCGTACGTACTGGTTATGGAAATTAACAACACCATCTGTTGTGAATCCTACCTCATCAGTAAATAAAATCTTGGATGTGAACAGTGGATCTGTGGCACACTGCTGCAACAGACATTGACAGAACCGCCGATCACCATGATGATCCTCTGGCCTTAGGGCCTGAACGCCCTGTAGATGATATGACTACATCAATTGTTCATGAAGTACCACCCAGATAAGGGTGTGAGGCACGCCCTACTAATTGCCGCACACTGGTTCCAGGGATTGCTTTCACCAAACGTAGCACATGCTCCTCCATGTCAGGCATACGGACTGTGCAGGACCTTCCAGTGTCAGTCTGCTGAGGTGCAAGGGACCTGTGTCCCTCAGACACCAGAAACGTCTACTGAGCAGCTCATCAGAGGGCATTCTGCGCTGTGGATATTTTTCAACATAGATCATGTGTGAACAGCAGTTAGGCCTCCGATCTGTAAATCCCATGATTGCTGGACTCCTTACTTCTGAAAATTTTGATGGTGATTATAATAATAATAATAATAAGAAGAAGAACAAGAAGAATGATAATAATCACACAGTAGTGTACTACCTATTACAAAGTTACTGTTGTATTGGGCTGTTATTGTTGCGAAATAAATAATGAAGTAATATCAGATCAATTGTGGGTACTACGTACAACTTGGAGGGGGCATTTTTGTGAGATATTCAAGCACATGTGATGTTTATGTCTCAGTTTTACTGTTATGTAAAGGACGATCAAAAAGTTTCTCTTTGAAGACTCTTCAGTCGATAATCGGTATGCCGATCAGGCACAATCGTCATGAGTTTTGAGACAATCATCCCACCAACGCACCAGGAGTAGTGACCCAAGGTGGTTACAGCCCCACTCTCCATTGTTGCCAAATGTATCCAAGATGCCGGCAAAAGCGTCATCCAAGATGGCAGTGTGTAGACTTGGCAACAGCGCATGATTTCATCCAAAATGGCGGTGACAACGTCATCCAAGATGGCGGATTTTGGCGGGAAAATATGTCAATTGTGTTACCTCCACCAACCTAACTCCCCTCCCCTCCCCCAGAAAATGGTGGGAAGTTCAAATTACATCAGGACAATGCAACACACCTCTACTAACCTAAGAAAATGGCGGGAAAAAAGGTCACTTGGGCTACCTCCACTAACCTAAGTCATCCGATCACCACCTCTTCCTAGGGATTGGTGGGAAAAGGACCCAGCCTGTGATGGACATACGTCTTTATTTTGCATGCAGTCTTTATTTAAACAATTTGATGCAGTACAGCCATCCAGTGTATTCACCCCAAGGTCCAGAGTCCAACTAACCTAGAACACACTCCCACCACCAGAGAGCACTGTCATCCCTTCTGTGGCGAAATCCAAGATGGCGGCCATGTCGTCAGCTGATGACACAAGTACCGTTATCCAAGATGGCGGATTTTGGCGGGAAACAGTGTGGTCACCACGAGGTCTGTACCTAGTACACAGTACTGTCACTAGAGCACACTGTCATCCCCCCCCCCAATTATGTAATCCAAGATGATGGTCCAGGGTGTGGGAAATGGTGGGAGCCAATAAGAATCCTTAATCAAGTCATGTGTTAAATTTCATCCAGTTGGACGGCAGTATCTGGTAACATCATTGGAGGGGATATAGGGGAGGCTCAGCAGTTCTGGGGCCTCAGTCTTGCTCAGTTATTCAGCAGCAGCAGAAGAAGAAGAATCATTAGGTTTCAACAGCAGTCGCAACCCAACACGGCCCTGCAGAACAGGAGGAAATGGAAAAGTAAGTACCTCATATCACATCTTTCTCTGTGGTTAGCATTATTATTACTACTATTCATTGTTTCTGAGTATTAGTTCATGTCTAATGCTTCCTTGTCTTTGTTCAGGAGTAGCCCCGACACATCGAAGCCAGCAGGGTCGAGTGCCAACATGCCAATCTGTGCCACATCCGGACCTGTAGCAACCTTGGCAGCCATCTTGTTGAGACCTGCAGTGACCTCTAGGCCTACGACAGCAACAACCTCCAGCACGTCTGAACCAGTAGCAGCCATGTGGGATCCTGTAGCACACATAGCCCACTTGCTGGAGCAGGGCACGAAGCTGCTGTTGTCCATCCCACTCATCGATTTGTGTGATGAGGACACGTGATCTGCCCCCAACACATCGATCGCTGTTGCTAGTGTTCCTAAACAACATCAAGATGGAGGACAATACTGCTCACCAACATACGACACATACCAGCAGAAGGCCCCTGTTATAGTGCAACCACAGAGTGCAGATGCTGTGGATAAGAAGGCATTGACTGTACCCATGCTTTTCACTTCCACGTACAATTTAACTCCCAGTGGAATGAAACATGTGAGCGTTGGTGTAGAAGCACATCATATCTGGGTCTTGCATGCAAGAATGGAAATTTAAAATGTATCAAAGTGTGTTAAAGTGCCAATTCCTGAGTTCGACTGGGATGAAATATGCCGTGTAGAGCGCTACATCAATCAACAGATGACTACAGAGTATTATCCAACTTGTTCTCCCCCAGGCATTTGCCTTACTGGTGTGACACTTTCTATTACAACAGTGTATGATGACTGTGCATTATGAGTGAAATCGGGTGACAACTGTGTTTATCTAAGGCATACCTCAGTTATGAAGTTATACGATCTGGACTCTGTGCTACGTCTTGCATTGGAGAGACTGAACCGTTGGTTGCCAAGCATAGAGTGCATACAATGATGATGTAAACTCCCTACGTTTGCATAGTGGAGATGTTGATGATCTGAAGCAGCATATTTGTTTGCACATGAACGCTGAACCTAGAGAGAAACAGATTAAATACGTGTGTAAAAAACCTGAGTACTGTGAGGGAGATACACACGGAATTTATTGCATGTCAGAAAGCTTTGTTTGGGAATAATGTACAGGTGAGAAGAAGAAGATACATAAAGAGTTTAACGATTTTCCTGAAATACTACATGCCATGTATGATATTTAAATAAATAACTAATTTATGTCTATATATAATGTCAAACCATGTTTGTGTTTTATTTCATTCCTCTCTCATTATAATCAAAGTATTACAATTATTAATATTTTTTTCAATGTTATACCAGTTATTGAGAAAATGAATGATCAAGTTACTCTTCATGGGTTAAATATATAGCTGTTTTCTCTATGTAGCCAATATAGCTCAGTCGGTTAAGTGATGGAGCTATAGTTGGTACACATACTATTACTGTCCCTTCAAGTCCATCTTTCTATATATGTCAACTACTTGTCAGTACCTGGTGTAGTTAGTATCATTGCAGGGTGGGCAAAACATCCTCATCGCAAGGACTTTGTTGTCGGTGACTGGTCCTGTGAAGATGCAAAAGAAGATCTGAAGAAGAACAAGAACGGAATTCTCCTTTCTGATAATATACGAGCAATTATTGTAGGTCCAACCAATTGTGGGAAGACTAATGTCCTCATGACGCTGCTAACACATGTAGAAGGAGTCTGATTTGAGCATGTTTGCAAATTCTCAAAAACACTGTTTCAACCCAAGTATCAACTATTGCAGGAGATACTGCGTGGTGTAGATGGTATTGCATACACGACATTCAGTGAAAGCGGTGATATCCCTCCACCTGAAAAAGCAAAGCCAAACACTGTCTCCATATTTGACGATGTTGCTGTGGAAAACCAAGACCAAATTCTAAAATATTTCTGTTTCAGTAGTCATATGGGTACTGATGTATTTTATCTAAGCCAAACATATTCCAGAATCCCGAAACAGTTTGTTAGGGATAATGCAAACCCCATTATAGCCTTCAAACAAGACAAAGGAATTTAAAACACATTAACCAGGCACATGTCGGAACTAACATGTCGTTCAATGATTTTGTAAAGATATGCGCTGACTGCTGAAATCATTCACGTTATAGGTTTCTCGTTATTGATAAACAAGAAAACTGAGTGATGGTAGGTACAGGCGAAAGTTTCAAGAGTTTTTGCATATATAGCACGGTAAGAGAGGTTAGTACGTCAGTATACGCTGCACCATGGACAAATTCGCGCGTATGTCTAGCTCTCAACCCGAGAGAATGGGCGTACACAGACAGAACATTCGCCTGTACATGGATGCGAAAATCAGGCAATTGTGCATAAAGTTGGAGGTATGCGCAGGGAACTAGAGACGTATTACCAGACTCTTCTGAGAATGGTGAATGCGATAAATGAGTTAGTTAATGAAGTCCATAAGAAAGTAGCCGACTAAACAGAAGAAGTCGACGCTATTCAGGGGAAAATAGATGTAGAGTTCCTTGTTGTTGAGAAGGTGGAGCAGGTACACAGTAAGAGGAAGAAGAAATCAGCTGATATGGTTCAAATGGATCTGAGCACTATGGGACTTAACATCTTAGGTCATCAGTCCCCTAGAACTTAGAACTACTTAAACCTAACTAACCTAAGGACACCACACATATCCATGCCCGAGGCAGGATTCGAAGCTGCAACCGTAGCGGTCGCGCGGCTCCAAACTGAAGCGCCTAGAACCGCACGGCCACTGCGGCCAGCGAGCTGATATACACTCCTGGAAATTGAAATAAGAACACCGTGAATTCATTGTCCCAGGAAGGGGAAACTTTATTGACACATTCCTGGGGTCAGATACATCACATGATCACACTGACAGAACCACAGGCACATAGACACAGGCAACAGAGCATGCACAATGTCGGCACTAGTACAGTGTATATCCACCTTTCGCAGAAATGCAGGCTGCTATTCTCCCATGGAGACGATCGTAGAGATGCTGGATGTAGTCCTGTGGAACGGCTTGCCATGCCATTTCCACCTGCCGCCTCAGTTGGACCATCGTTCGTGCTGGACGTGCAGACCGCGTGAGACGACGCTTCATCCAGTCCCAAACATGCTCAATGGGGGCAGATCCGGAGATCTTGCTGGCCGGGGTAGTTGACTTACACCTTCTAGAGCACGTTGGGTGGCACGGGATACATGCGGACGTGCATTGTCCTGTTGGAACAGCAAGTTCCCTTGCCGGTCTAGGAATGGTAGAACGATGGGTTCGATGACGGTTTGGATGTACCGTGCACTATTCAGTGTCCCCTCGACGATCACCAGTGGTGTACGGCCAGTGTAGGAGATCGCTCCCCACACCATGATGCCGGGTGTTGGCCCTGTGTGCCTCGGTCGTATGCAGTCCTGATTGTGGCGCTCACCTGCACGGCGCCAAACACGCATACGACCATCATTGGCACCAAGGCAGAAGCGACTCTCATCGCTGAAGACGACACGTCTCCATTCGTCCCTCCATTCACGCCTGTCGCGACACCACTGGAGGCGGGCTGCACGATGTTGGGGCGTGAGCGGAAGACGGCCTAACGGTGTGCGGGACCGTAGCCCAGCTTCATGGAGACGGTTGCGAATGGTCCTCGCCGATACCCCAGGAGCAACAGTGTCCCTAATTTGCTGGGAAGTGGCGGTGCGGTCCCCTACGGCACTGCGTAGGATCCTACGGTCTTGGCGTGCATCCGTGCGTCGCTGCGGTCCGGTCCCAGGTCGACGGGCACGTGCACCTTCCGCCGACCACTGGCGACAAGATCGATGTACTGTGGAGACCTCACGCCCCACGTGTTGAGCAATTCGGCGGTACGTCCACCCGGCCTCCCGCATGCCCACTATACGCCCTCGCTCAAAGTCCGTCAACTGCACATACGGTTCACGTCCACGCTGTCGCGGCATGCTACCAGTGTTAAAGACTGCGATGGAGCTCCGTATGCCACGGCAAACTGGCTGACACTGACGGCGGCGGTGCACAAATGGTGCGCAGCTAGCGCCATTCGACGACCAACACCGCGGTTCCTGGTGTGTCCGCTGTGCCGTGCGTGTGATCATTGCTTGTACAGCCCTCTCGCAGTGTCCGGAGCAAGTATGGTGGGTCTGACACACCGGTGTCAATGTGTTCTTTTTTCCATTTCCAGGAGTGTATAAAGCCTCCAGCTTCGGAGATGTCTGATTAGTATACACCGAGATGCCGACGAAGCAGAAAGTGCTTCAAGCGCGGAAAGCAGTTCGACAGAAATTACGGTTGCTGAGGATAGGGCATATGGATCGACAGCAAAAACTAAGAAAGGCCTTTAAACCCCAATTACAGAAACCTTAATAAACAAACTTTTGTTGTAAAAGAAGTATGAAAATCAGTCATCATGACATTAATGACAACTACTGACGACAAAATTTACACTTGTGATAATTTGTTCAACAGGAATGTCATGTGAATAATAATATTTATCATGAAATAGAGATTGAATGAAAGAATCTGATAAGATACGCAACAAAAACATCAAAGAAAGAAATGCAAATTAATTAATAACGAAGGTTAAAGCCTAGATGGTAAACTGGCCAAAGATAACATTTACCATAGAAGAGAGTTGTAGCCGCATCGAAAAGGAAGTTCGATGTGACTACAATGTAACTAGAAAATGGAAATGTTTGCTTCAGTTGATATCTAGTCGCTCTCTAGTACTGTTGCGATAGTAGCATGCACGTAAGCGCTACTAAATTGTTTTAAGCTAATCGGAAGTTTGAAAGTTTTGTGATATAGACTGAAGTATTATTCAGAAGTTGTACTAAAGCAAAGTCATCTTTACCGTTAGCAAAATAACGGGATACGGAGATTCGCGACGAAGTTAAATCGTGTGAGATGTTCGATGGGACTTAGCCTTCGTGATACAGAACAAGCACGAACATTCAAGGACATTGAAAAAGGAAGATCGCCGACAGAAAAACAATTATTAGTCTCGAGTAGGTAATATACAAACGCCAACACGATGAATGTACAATTGCGCCGAGTTGTCAGAAGTTGTCGTCAACGACAGGATTACTGATACAAACGGAAGCAATTCTCTGAGTGAGAAATCGGTGTGCATGCTCAGCTTAGGGACAATTAATTACAAGGAACAATAAAATTGGATTCAAACTTTAATTCTTCGTGTCGCCTACATAATTGAGTTGACCTTATAATGTGTATTAGTGAAAATTAATTGAGTATTAGAATATTATGAAGTGAAAAGTGAATGCATGATTATTTAACAGTGAACAATCATCGATTTGTCCCAAGATTACTACGCATTCTGAACACTGCTTAAGTATATGTTATCTCTGGAATTACGTCGTGTAGTTATTGAACACGCGACGTAGCGAAGTCTTGACGACGGAATAACAATTTATCAACTTAACATCCTCGCAATTCCATAATGTGGCCACGACTTAGGTGATGAATTGAAGATTCAAGGCTTTATATTACTAATACTCAACATCTGTTATCTGACCAGGCATAATACAAAGAAGAAGTAAGAGCGGCTTACACATTCTGACGTGCTGCTCTATCGAATATTGCCATTAATCACAAAAGACGGTATCTGAAATATGACCAAACCACGCGAGGAGTTTGTGTTTTCTTACTATTTACAGGCTGGCGTTGTCGTGAGCGACGGACGCCGTTTCACGTCTATCGACTGGGACAACCATCACCGGTGAGTCGTGTCAACTCTAAGGAGACGCAGACGCCACATTACTGAATCTCTCCGACAGCTCTCAGCAAAAACAAAAACACACGATAACGATGGTGTTTGCCATTGATGAATTCATTATCCGTCACGCCCCTGGTCAGATAGATAGAACATTCGGCGTTTAGCAGGGGGATAACGTACATGTTGGGTATGCATCATATAAATATAACTGATGACACAATACAGATTGGTGATGGGCGGTTTGAGAGAACATCTGGCTTAATGAATCTTATTTTCCTAAGACCTACCAAAAAACCTATAAATTATTCTGTTAATGATAGGGAAACGTACCGCGCAATACTGCACATGACTGGTGTCATAAGATCACGAACACCCTGACTAACAAGCAATATAATACCATTATAAAACCAATACTTGAAGGTGAAAACAACAAGAACAGCAGTAGCAGCAGCGGTGATGGTACTGACATTGAGCATCAAGCAGTGAACAATCGAATCCCGCAGCATATATATTATGACGACCCCACCGAGCTAATAGATCGACTACGGCTGCTCATGGCATCAGCTGCTGCAGGTAATACAGCTCATTCGAATGAGGGTTGTTGCAATAATCTCTGAGCTTAGAGAGAGAAGTATCATCGAATAAATATGGAGACAGTAGTTCGAGAACTGCACAAACCAGCACGAAAAACATTCCCTCGTAGACATGTTATCATTAAAAGTTTGTATGAATTATGTCAAGCTGAACATGACATTGCCGCAAATAAAGATCTATCAAGTCGCCACCTTGCAGATAGGATTTTAGCTGATAAGGCTAAGGCGATACGGAGAAGAAAGGATATTGGTATAGATCAACGCGTCGCAGCATTTGCAGTTGATAACCATGCGAGGAAAAATTAAGTTGGGTTTAGGAGTGTTGAATTTCGAGTGAGTTATGAATGCTGCACGTTGCGCACTAAAAAAGAAGAAGGACAAGGGCGGGAAGCAGAGCTGTTTGAAGAACTGTATCCTGACAGCGATGTATGCAGCTAAAAACGCACTGAAGCAGAATGATGCGGGAAGAATAAGAACAAGAAGAGGATCGATTAATGCACCTATACTTGAAAACTCCCAAGCGCAGTTAGGAGAGACAAGAAGACATAACCATGCGATGGAAATCGCAGCCATCGGAAAAGGACTATACTTGAAACCGTACAGGAAAGGACTTGGTCTATTCATAAATTTAAAAAAATCCTATTAGCGGTCCTACCAGATCGACCACTCACAAATACTGATCTTAAGTTTGTTAGAAAGAAATTCAACATACCAAGATTCCGTGGTGTGTTTATGCGGGATACATTACCAAAGACTATGTGGAAAACTGGTGAATGCGGCACTGTGAATTTAGATGTTGCTGGAGGCCCCGGCACCCACTGAGTATCATATGTTATGAAAAGCCGGCCGGTGTGGCCGAGCGGTTCTAGGCGCTTCAGTTTGGAGCCGCGCGACCGCTACGGTTGCAGGTTCGAATCCTGCCTCGGGCATGGATGTGTGTAATGTCCTTATGTTAGTTAGGTTTAAGTAGTTCTAAGTTCTAGGGGACTGATGAACTCGGATGTTAAGTCCCATAGCTCTCAGAGCCATTTTTTTTGTTATGAAAAATGCAGATACCGTCTACTATTTCGACTCATTTGGTGACCTGCAACCACCAGAAGAATTACAATGATACTTCACTCACAGAAGACGTGTATTCTACAGTTATCGGCGCTAGCAGGACTTTAATACATACCTCTGTGAGCATCTATGCATCATGTTTCTCTTGACGTTTGCACAGAAGAAGAAGATGCATGGTATATAAGGAGGAGCTTTAAACATTCCTTCGTCACTTGAGGTTCAGATGCAGTGTCATAAACTTTGACGTTCAAAGAACGATCATCTGTATTGCGTGCAAATTACTTCCCGCCAACTGATTTTAGCTTTGGTTAATTGAGTATTGCAGTGATTGGACTGGAGACGTACGGCAGCATCCCAAATATAACTGAGAGTAACAACAATCTGCATCTGGATATTAATGGTGAAAAAGGTAGTGTGGAACTGGAACTGAGTGCATATGATATCGACGATTTAAACGAAGTCTTAAAACAGTATGGAAAAGGTATTGAACTACGTGCAAACATCAACAAACTTAAATCTTAAATAAGGACTGTAAAAGCAACGATTGACTTTAACCAAAAAGGTTCAATAGGGCACCTGTTGGGTTTCACAAAAGGGCAGGTTTTGAAGAAGGATCCAAGTAAATTTTACAAGTCAGATCAGACTGTGGACATAGTTCCCGTCAGCACAATCCGAGTCGAGTCTAACATTGCACGCTGCAGTCCGGAACCGCACGACTGCTACGGTCGCAGGTTCGAATCCTGCCTCGGGCATGGATGTGTGTGATGTCCTTAGGTTAGTTAGGTTTAAGTAGTTCTAAGTTCTAGGAAACTGATGACCTCAGATGTTAAGTCCCATAGTGCTCAGAGCCATTTGAACCATTTTTTCTAACATTGCAATAAACTCCTATCTCAACGATAGTCTAATTCAGGCTATTTACAGATTCTTCCCCTCTGTTGCAACGGGTTATAAGATTGTTGGGACCCCTGCCAATGCAATATAACTTCCAGTGACAGCTCAGACAATGGACTATATTGACCTGCGTATTGTAGACCAGAATAATCAACTTGTCGACTTTCATGGTGAGGAAATCATTGTACAATTACATCTAAGGCAGGATGGGCATACAGTATAAAACAAGTGCACGCAATCCACAGCATGCCACTTCACTACCGAACAGCAAAGTGATAACACGTGCGAACTACGAGTTTCTTAAATCAGTTAGCCTGAAACCACGCAATGACGTCCTCACTCAATATAACCAGTCAAGTAGAGTATGATGAGAAAATTATACGTCAGAAATACTCCTCCCATAAACTTCAACCACATTTAACAAGAACGATGAAATTAGGATCGTCATCCAGCACCAAGATGCACTCACGCTTCCATGCAACAGTTTCATATATCTAGAGGGCTCGTTCAAGAAAACGACAGCAGCGATACAGTGAGATCCAAGCTTACACGTAACACTTTAGCATTTCTGTTCCAAGAGACACGCTATGATCTCAATGGGTCTGAGATCGACCATACACGCAATGTCGGCATAACATCAACCCTTAAAACATACATCTCTGCATCACCTGTAGATCTGCATAGTTTAGAAAATGCGGGATGGTTCATAGACGAACCTGAGCATAGAACAGTTGCAGAGTACAAGTTCAAATGGCTCTGAGCACTGTGGGACTTAACTTCTGAGGTCATCAGTCCCCTAGAACTTAGAAATACTTAAACCTGACTAACCTAAGGACATCACACAC
This sequence comes from Schistocerca serialis cubense, assembly GCF_023864345.2. Taxonomy (NCBI): domain Eukaryota; kingdom Metazoa; phylum Arthropoda; class Insecta; order Orthoptera; family Acrididae; genus Schistocerca; species Schistocerca serialis. The sequence goes on from NC_064640.1 coordinate 605,671,305, forward strand.
ATCCATGCCCAATCGTGCGGGTCCAGACTGTAGCGCCTTGAACCGCTTGGCCTTTCTGGCCGGCCAGAGTAAAAGTGATTTACTGCATGCATACCTCTAAAAATGCTTACGGGATACTTTGAGGACCTGAGACAGATTATTATGAACGCTAAACAGGAACTCATTCTGGTATGGAGTGCAATGGACAATAACTCACTCATTCAAAGAGCACAAGAGGATAATGTGATCACAATCAGCAAGATAATATGGAAAATGCCTCACAT